>NC_060145.1:361258678-361883678 GCF_021461385.2 Schistocerca piceifrons
GTTCACACCATTAGCACCCACTATAATATTACGTTCCACTTTGTTTAGTCTACTGTCATGCTCATTTAATTTAAAGGTTATTTGTTCAGCTCTGTTAGTAATTTGTTCTACACCACTCACAACCGCATTCACTCGCTTAGACACAACTTTAACACTGCCCAAACGCCGGCCGGTGTGGCCGTGCGGTTCCAGGCGCTTCAGTTTGGAACCGCGCGACCGCTACGGTCGCAGGTTCGAATCCTGCTTCGGGCATGGATGTGTGTGATGTCCTTAGGTTAGTTAGTTTTAAGCAGCTCTAAGTTCTAGGGAACTGGTGACCTCAGATGTTGAGTCCCATACTGCCATTTGAACCATTTTTTATCTGCCCAAACAATTTTCATTCACAGACTCAATTTTTTTATTTAAATTTCCAGGTGGAGTTTGACACATATATTCTACTGATGTCAGATTTGACATGACTTGACCTACTTCTTTTCTTATCTGATCTATATTCTGTTTGCTTCCAATAGCAACCTTGCTAACCAGTTCTGTTAATTCACTTTTTACATTTTCTGAAGACTTTTTACTCCTAATTTCTGCATCAGAAATTCTCTAATTAACATGAGTATCAAACACCTGCAAATCCGTCCTCCATAACTTCTTAAGCTCAACAGCCTGTTGTTCTATTTTCTCATTAATTTCAGCCTTAAACTGTTTCAGATCATTAGCTAGCTTGATAATACTACCAGACTGTTGTTCAACTTTCTGATCTAGCTTCCCAAAATTTTGTTTTACGTCAGTGAAATTTTGATTCATATTCATCATTAAAGCTGCAATCATATCTTGTAAATTTACTGGTTTGTTTTCCTGTTGTACAATTTTTTGTTCAGCTAATTGTAAAGGCACAATACCAAATTTGGTATCTGTTCTGTTAGCCTCTTCACTCACATTAACACTACTGACATCAAACAAACTATTAATACTGAAATCATTCAACTGACTATCGTCAAGATTTAAACTGTCACCCATACTGAGGCACATCGTTACTTAATACCTCCATATTAACGGTGTCCCCTACTTGCTTTTGTTCAGGAGTACTTGCCCGACTAGCACTCACATCAAACTGACTTTCATCGCCCTCTCTCACAACCACAGAATTATCATTCCCATCCATACTAGCAAGTCTGTTTACACATGCAAATAATACACTATATAAACTTAGCTTATATTTCTTCGTCCGACGTCGTCGCAGCGTGTTGAAAACAGCAATCTGCCTTTCTCCCCGCGGTGTACCAGATTCAGGGCCCCCACGCGCTGCCACTGCGATGGAAGCTGCTGCGCCTTGCTGTCCGCTTACTGTGCCATCTGTTGCTCAGCGGACCAATTCTACGCTGCGCCTTCAGTCCCGTAGCATCCAGTTCGCTATAAAATCTCCATTCCACAGGTTCTCTCCTCGTTGCATCTCAAAATGTATGTTCGTCTTCACAGCAATATCTCACTCGCACCTACAGTCACTGTTGCAAAGTTGCTTCTTGACCGCTCCTCTCGATCACGAATTCGGTTGCTACAGCTTTATAGTTTCCCGGCCGGTTACTTTTTTTTACCACCGTGCCAGTGTCCAGCAATGTTAATTTGTCTAGCTTAAAGCTGTAGTAGAAAATACTAGACCACTACTGTCCATTTGAGGTCGCAACATACATAGAACTGTCCGGTAAACAGGATGTGGCTAGCTACCGAAATAAAAGTTTGAACTTGGCAATGTAAATTTTCAGGTCTATTTTTACGATAAATATCACAGTTAATACTGCAAGTCCGTACTAAGTGGCAACACAATGTAAAGTTCACACGCACACCACAATCACACACGTATCCAGTTTATGGTATTTACACCCGTTACTGAAGTTAATAGAGTCCACCGGATCGTTTAGTTATGAAAATGCTCGCTCAAATGTTGTGCACTCCGCTCTACACATAAACCTGTTCCAGTCTTAGATCGCAGAACACGCCGCGCGGTTTTAACTAACAGTCAAAAGCAATAATTTTGATTTTGCGTCCGAAATTCCACGCGACTTCCACTATACCGTTCACTTAAATACACTTTGCACTACTTCGCGAACTCGTAATTAGCGTTTTTCCGCGATTTTACAGTACTTTCGTCGGAGCTGCTTTCCGTGAGATGTTACTAGTTCGAATCCTCAGCCCCGACCCCTCTAGATCACACCAAAGAGTTTGTTCCCAGCATAGAGTGGCGCGAGCCTGCATTTTTCTGATTGGCTGATATCACAAACAAAAATGGTTCAAACGGCTCTGAGCACTATGGGACTCAACTGCTGAGGTCACTAGTCCCCTAGAACTTAGAACTAGTTAAACCTAACTAACCTAAGGACATCAGAAACATCCATGCCCGAGGCATGATTCGAACCTGCGACCGTAGCGGTCTTGCGGTTCCAGACTGCAGCGCCTTTAACCGCACGGCCACTTCGGCCGGCTTATCACAAACAGCAAATCAGGTTGCAGTATTATCCCGCACTAACCCGCGCTTTACTTCAATGACCAATCACAGTAAAACATTTCTTTCTATGGCAATTGCTAAATAAATAAATTTAGAAAAGTATCAAATATAAAATTACTCCTTCTGAAATTACCGATTAATTTGTGTTCTACTCACGACTTTTTAGTGCCATAAACTGACTGCACATTTAATTATAGTACATCCCCTGTGTAGTTTAACTGGTACTTCGTGAATAAACAAAACAATTTTCATTTACTTCTGTTCTTCTTCAGCGTACAACACTCACACTGCTAATTACTACACATATAAAACAATTATAATTATGCAAATACATTAAATATTAATCGAACATAACTTCACAACGTTGTTTCTGCCGCCTACTAGTACAATCACGTGCAGCTCTATAACTCAGGTCCACGTCAGCTGGTGACATCTGTCGATGGCTCATGCCTATAACGATATCGTCCTAACAAGTAACCGGAGCGATGCGAAGGCGCTACGCTTCAAGGTCACTGTGTTACCTTGAGAATCCTGGAGGACGACGGTTCATATCTCCATTCGACCATCCAGATATGTTTTCCGTGATATCCATAAATCACTTAAGGCCAAAATCGCGATGGTTGCATTTAAATGGAACCGCCATTTTCCTTCCCTACCCATATCTAATAAGAGCTTGTGCCCCATCGCTAACAACCTAGTTGTAGACGGAACATTAAAAACTTATCTTTCTTCCTTTCTTGTTTCTTAAGAAGAATCCTCGCGGTATCGAGCGAAATGCTTTTCCAACACCGAATCAGCCTAGTTTCATTTGCTCTGAGAATATCATATGTGAAGGGATCGCATTTGAGTATCCTGTCATCGATGTTTTCTGATTTTCATAGCGAAGTTTATTTTGTTCCATGTAATTGGTAATGTTTTACCTCAGAAAGTTTGTTCTAGTATTCTGCTACACATATAGTAGTGAGTGATAGAGGGCAGTGATTTCTTTAGTATCAGTTGTACTTGGTTTCTTGTGGATGAGAGTGACATGCACTCTTTTCCTTTATCGGGGCTCTTGCCTCCACTCAAAATATCTGCAGCAAATTGTGAACAGTGGCGGAATTTTCGCATAGCAGTGGTGTGGCTTTTGAACAACTGTAAGAACTTTCTATGTTCCTTTGTGAAGAAATCTATGAAGACAGGATAGAACATTTAGTCCTTTGTTTCCCTACTGTCTGTCCACAAGTTTCTGGACATTCGCTTTTACACATCTGAAGGCTTAACATATCACCATAAGTTATTGGGCTTTTGGGTCAGGTCATACAATAATATTCTACTATGACAGTTGTTGAAGGCTTCACGCATTACCGCTCTGGTAGCCGAGAGCGTTTAAATTAATATCAATTTCTCTGAAGTTCCATGCTTTGTTTTGTACCCGTTACGCAGTAGGTGTTCTTTCATAGAAATCTTCCTGATATTGTTTATGTACCTAAGAGGATCTCTACCATCTTTAATTTTTCAGTACATATTTTTCTGAAGTTTTGTCTACTATTCGTTTCAACTTGAACCTCATTTCATCTGTATGGTCATAGCCTGGATGGAATGATTCTAGTTCCAGCCTACAAATATAATAAATGAGGTAAGCTTCTCCTTCGGCAATTTAGTGAGTTTGTAAAGGTTTCTAGCGCACTGTAGTTTCATGCCGATTGTTGGTACAAATATATTGTGGTCGCTGGTCCACGTCTCTATGTGAACATTCTGAAAGGCATCGTTTCTGTTTGTTGTTAGCTTCTCTAGTAAGGTAATGGGTAGAGAACTTTTCTGTCCGCTTCAGGTATTTTACAGGGAAAATCTAAACGAAAATAAGGTCCGCCATAACGCTGAATGAAAATTAAACGATATGAAAAGCGTGATGAGCGGGATAAAGCTAGACTTGTTAGAGATTAGTGAAGTAAAAGTGAAAGACGACAGAAATGTCCACTCAAATAAATGTAGGATAAGAACAGCAGTATCAGTGAATGGTGTGGCAGGTATTGCCATCGTTACTAGCAGAAAAATAGGTAAAAGTAGAGTTATTACTACGAAGACAATGATCGATTTATTATTATTCTGAAGCCTGAAACCAGAGCAATACTGACCACTAGTATACAGGTGCACATGCTCACGTCACAAGCTGATGATAAAGAAACCGAGAGAAGTTGTGAGTAAATAGAGGAAATGATAAAATATGAAGAGGAGGATGAAACTGACTGTCCTTGATTTTTAGACTGTTGTTATAGGGGTTGTAATGGAACGTGGAGATACTACAGCAGTGGTCTAGGGAAATGAAATAAAAAGGCAGAAACACAACTGAAGATCTAACACAGATTTTGTATACTTATGTTCTTTTCCGCAATCACAAGAAAGGCAGATATACTTGGAAAAAACCAACAGACACAATTAATCAAGAGAACATGAAATAAAATACTGAAAATGACAGGAAGAATATGAAGAAAAGAAATTCTAGGACGTGCGCAATAGCATCAGTAATATTGGCGAGAGTATTTAAATAGACAAGGAGTAAAATCGACAGTGGCTAGAGGAAGATATAGCTTCCCTGAAGGGAAATGTACTTGTGTTCATGTACGAGGTGCACACGAAAAGCTTCTATTACATGAAAAAAAAAGAAATCACACTGCAGGAATAGATCGAATACCTTTGCGCTGGATACGTATGGTCCTGAAATATGATAGGAGAACAGGAGGAATTTGATATGAGAGAATTAGGTTACTCAGTAATGCGGCCAAGTGTGAAAGGCGTTGAACAACCTGCTCATACAGTGCATCAGGAATCGATGATACACTTTCGAAATAATTTGTATCTTTGGGGGGGGGGGGTGTTGTAAATGGGTCATCTGTGCTTGTATGAAAAATCTATGAAATGGATGATTTATCATGACATTTTCGAAGAAGTATTATCATCACATTAATAACCATGGCGCGTGCAGAGTAGGGCGAAAACTATCCAACCATAAGTTCAACAAATCGTGCTTCTAAAATACTGCCGGCCGGAGTGGCCGTGCGGTTCTAGGCGCTACAGTCTGGAGCCGAGCGACCGCTACGGTCGCAGGTTCGAATCCTGCCTCGGGCATGGATGTGTGTGATGTCCTTAGGTTAGTTAGGTTTAATTAGTTCTTAGTTCTAGGTGACTGATGACCTCAGAAGTTAAGTCGCATAGTCCTCAGAGCCATTTGAACCATTTCTCTAAAATTCTGACGAGCATAAATGTGTCGAAGAATAAAGAGAAACCTAAGACAGACCGGACGAAGTTCACTTTCGTTTCAGAAAGGAAAGAGAAACAATCGTGACATTGTGTTTAGTAACGGAGGAGGACAACATTCTAATTGTGGTAAGCACCCCATAACGTAACGCCACCTCTTCCGTTCTTCACTGTTGACATTACTGATGACGGCAGCTAACGATCATCACTCATTCGCCATACTCAGACCCTTCCATCGGATTCCTGCAAGGCACAGCCTGATTCATTAGTTCAAATCTCTTCTTTGCAGTCATCGACTGTCCAGAGGCATCGCTCTTTGCACAACCTCAAGCCTCGCTTAGTACTGACCACAGAAATGTGGGGCTTATGAAGAGATGCTCGAACATTGTACCTCACTTTTTGTACTGTTTCCATATGGTAACTGTGCTAGGTGGACTGCTGCTACCACTTTGGAACTCACGAGAGATTCGTTCCGCTAATTTCACCCGATTTTTTACGACCACACTTCACAGTCTTCGACGGTTCATGTCCGTCGACACATGAGGTGTGCGTCCATCTCCGCGTTTCCGTTTCACAGTCACATCAAAAATGGTTCAAATGGCTCTGAGCACTGTGGGACTTAACTTCTGGGGTCATCAGTCCCCTAGAACGTAGAACTACTTAAACCTAACTAACCTAAGGACATCATAACACATCGATGCCCGTGGCAGGATTCGAACCTGCGACCGTAGCGGTAGCGCGGTTCCAGACTGTAGCGCCTAGAACCGCTCGGTCACCCCGGGCGGCACAGTCACATCACCAACGGTCGATCTGGACATATTTAGATGAGCTGAAATGTCCCAAATGGATTTGGTACTTAAGTGTCGTCCAATGACTAGTCCACATTCGAAGCCACTGAACTCTGCTGACGGACCCAGTTTGTTGTTACTGCTTATATACTGATAGCAAAATACTCTGTACCTCCTTTTACCCTGGAAGTTCCGCCTCTAGTGTCATCTAGTGGTCGATTCGGCACTACGTATGGGTGTCTGGATACTTTTCGTCAGATAGTGTAATTTGTACAGACAGACAAAATAAATCTCGGACTGATAATATTAAAAGCTCCTTAAGACAGGAAACCCAGATCATATCATCAGTGGACCAGTCATATGATTTAATGCACTCGAAGGTAAAAAAAGAGAAAAAATGCACCATGAAAGAATTATCCGAACACGACCGAAATCGATAGATCTGACACACAAACAAATCATTGGAACCTCAGAAACGATCAACGGTTTATTGAAGAGAGAGAGAGAGAGAGCTTCAAAAATTGAGCAAGTCAATATCAAGTTGGTCCTCCTCTGGCTATTATACAGGCTGTTATTAGGCTTGCAACTGATTGAAAGTGTCGCTGGATGTCCTCCTGAGGAATCTAGTATCAAACTCTGCCCAACTGGCGCGTTAGATCCGTCGAAATCTCGAGCCGGCTGGAGGGACCGTCCCAAAGTTCTCCAAATGATCTTATTTCGGGTGAGATCCGGCGACTTTTCTGGCCAAGATAGGGTTTGGCAAGCACGAAGACAAGCAGTAGTAACCCTTGCCTTATGCGGGCGGACACTGCCTTGCTGAAATATAAGCTCAATATGGCTTGCCATGAAGGGCCAACAGAACTCGGCGTGGAACGTCGTCGACATACCGCTGGACGCGGAAGAATAAGCAGTGAACAACGACACGAGGATGCAGAAGGCAGTGGAAACTACTACATTAAAAACACGTAACGTGTATCCATAGGGCATGTGGCCTGTAGCTGTCAAAGTGTGTTGATAATGTCTCCACTGGCAAAAGATTCCGGTTCAGTCTCTCCTTCGGATCTCCCAGAGGAGCCTGCCGAGGTGGTGATCATGAGAAGAAGTTGAATACCAAAGGAAAGGATAATGTTCTGCGAGTCGCAGCGTGGCATATCAGAAACTTGAACGTGGAAGGAAAGCTAGAAAATCTGAAACGGGAAAAGCTAAGGCTCAATGTAGATGTAGTGGGGGTCAGTGAAGTAGAATCGAAAGAAGACAAGGATTTCTGGTCAGAGGAGTACAGGATGATATCGACAGCAGCAGAAAATAGTATAACGGGAGCAAGATTCGTCACGAAAGGGAGGATAGGACAGGGAGTGAGTTACTGTGAAGAGTTAAGTGACAGGGTTGTTCACATCAGAATCGACAGTAAACAATAGCGAAAGCAGTACTTCAGGTAAATATTCCGATGTCGAAATAAGAAGATGGAGAGATAGAGAAAGTACATGAGGATATTGAATTGGTAATTCAGTACGTAAAGGGTAACGAAAGTCACGGTGATTGGAACGCGGTTGTAGGAGAAGGAGTAGAAGACAGGATTACGGGAGAATATGGGCTTGGTAGTAGGAATGAGAGAGGAGAAAGAATAGTTGAGTTATGCAGTAAATTTCAGATGGTAACAGCGAATACTATGTTCAAGAATCACAAGAGTAGGAGGTATACTTGGAGCAGGCCGGGAGATACGTATTTTAGTTAGATTTCATCATGGTCAAGGAGAGATTCCGAAATCAGATATTGGATTGTATGGAATACCTCTGGTCACAATTTAGTAATGATGAAGAGCAGGCTGAAGTTTAACAGACTACTTAGGATGAATCAGTCTGCAACGAAGTGGGATACGGGAGCACTAACTAATGAAGTGATGCACCTGAAGTTCTCTGAGGCTATATTTGCAGCGATAATGAAAGGTCGGTAGACAATTCAGATGAACTGTACTCCAAGATCTCTAAAAAGGACGATGATAGAAGTTGTAGCAGAAAACGTTGGCGCAAGGAAGATACCTGCGAACAGACCATGGATAACAGAAGATACATTTCAGTTGATCGACGGAGGAGGGAGATAAAATTTTTTTCGTGAATTTCAGGAATACAGAAGTACAAGTCACTGAGGAATGAAATAAATTGGAAGTGTAGGGAAACTGAGGCAAAATAACTGTATGAGAAATGTGAAGAAATCGAAAAAGAAATGACTGTTGGAAGGATTTGCTCGGAATACAGAAAAGTCGAAACAACTTTCTGTGAAATGAATAGCAAGGGCGGAAACATTAATAGCGCAATGGGAATTTCGCGGTTTATATGCGGAGAAGAGAGTGGGTTGGTGGAAAGAGTACGCTTAGTGCCTCTTTGATGGGGAGGACTTACTTGATGACGTGATAGAAGAAGAAACAGGAGCCGATAAGGAAGAGATAGGGCATTCATTATTATAATTAGAACTTATAAGAGCTCTGGAAGACTTAAAATCTAATAAGTCAGAAAGGATTGCTAATACTCGGTCGAAATTTCTAAGATGCGTAGACTGTATGAGGCTGGCTATATAGCATCTGATTTTCGAAAAAAATATCATCCGTGGAATTCCCACGATAGCAAGAGACGAGAAGTAAGAGAATTATCACATAATTACTTTAACAGCTCATGCATACAAGTTGCTGACAAGAATAATATACAGAACAATGGAACAGAAAATTGAGGATGTCTTATATGCAATCAAAGTGGCTTCAGAAAAAGTAAAGGCACCAAAGAGACAATTCTGGCGTTGCGTTTGAAATTGGAAGCAAGACTGAAGAAAAATAAAGACACGTTCACCGGATGTCTCGACTGGAAAAGCGTTTGACAGTTTCATATGTACAGGACAAAAGAACGGTGTGCACGGATTAAAAAGGGTGTGAGTCAGATATGTACATCTACTATTCAATCTATACTTCAAACACACAATGACGGAAATAAAAGAAAAGTTCAAGATTGGGGTTAAAATTCGACGTGAAACGATATCAATGTTAAGATTCACTGATGGCATTGCTACATTCAGCGAAAGTGAAGAAGAGTTACAGGATCCGTTGAATGGAATGAAGAATCTAATGAGTACTAAATGTTGACTGAGAGTAAATCGAAGAAAGACAAAAGTATTAGAAGTAGCAGAAATGAGAACAGTGAAAAACTTAACATCAAAATTGATGATCACAGTTTGGCTTCCGAAGAGGAAAAAATACGCAGTCAGCCATAGTAGAATTCACAAAAGTTGTACTTGACGCTCTTGATAAAGATGAGTGTGTCACAGGTATATTTTTCTATCTTTCTAAGGCATTTGATACAATCGACCACAAGATTCTATTAAATAAATCAGAAGCATTAGGAATAAGAGGGGTAGCTAATGACTGGTTTCCTAACTGATAGGGTACAAAGAGTAGAGATAACACATACTTTAAATAGCTCTAAACATTTAGTAAAACACTTATCAGAACCAAAATACATTAACGCAGAGGTGCCGCAAGGTAGCATATTAGGACAAATACTGTTCCTGATATATATCAATGATTTTCCCAGTAGTGTTACTCATGGTGAAAAAACTCTCTTCGCTGATGACAGCAATATTATAGTCACTGAGAAAACAAGAGAATTCCTTGCAGAGAAAGCAAATGAAACTCTCAAGGAAGTTTATGATTGCTCAATAAGCAATAAAGTGAGATTGAACATAAAGAAAACTAATGCCATGAATTTCGGTTTGAGGAGGAAAAATGACAATGTTAAATTAAATGTATATTGAACCTCTATAGGCAGTGTAACAAGTGCAACATTTCTAGGAATGAATATTGATTCTCAGTTGAAGAGGTGTGAACACACAAAGGTACTTTCAAACAGGATGTCATCAGCATGCTATCAGTTGTAACATGCAGTGTCTTTTAGTTACATGTTATTCATATGTACATTCAGTTCTTAGCTATGGCATTCTTTTTTGGGGAAGAAACGCACAAAATATGAACACAATTTTCAAACTACAGAAAAGAGCCATAAGAATAATAACCAAAAATACTAATCGTGCTCATTGTAAAGATCTGTACAAAACAATGGGGATTTTTACTGCTCCATGTGAATACATTTACCAGTCAGTTGTACACACTAAAAATAACATTGGTAATTACTGCACAAACAGCCCTGTCCATGGCCATGAAACAAGAGATGGACTCAACTTACATTTACCAAGAAAAAATAAACATAAAACTCAAAACATCGTTTTATACCAAGGAATAAAACGGTACAATAAATTAGCAAAAGAGATTAAAGAAATTGCAAAAATACACTTGTTTAAAAAGGCGGCTAAAAAGTACCTGTTATGCAATAAATTTTATGCACTGAAGGATTACTTATCTAAAAAAGAGTAGGGGCTTGATAAAAAAATGTTATACAAACAAACAAATAATAATAATGGTTATAAAATATCCAACATTCCTCATAACAACTTCACTTTTGGTTTTTTTCCTTTCTAGAAATACTTACCCCCAAGCTATGCATAGCACAATACTAACACCTCTTCCTCTTTCTGAGCTCAATATCTCACTCATTATGGAGGGATGCTGACTCAGTTTTTCAGGATAGTAAATGGGAAGTTGCGGTACAGAAAATAGCCCATTGATCACCAGTGTGTGTGTGTGTGTGTGTGTGTGTGTGTGTGTGTGTGTGTGTGTGTCTGGGTATGTGTGTGTGTAGTGAGTGAAGTGTTATGAAACAATGTGTTTTTAGTGTGTGCAGTGACTGATAGTGAGATATGAGTGAACAATGTGGCATTATATTATTTAATAAGTTATTTGTAAAAAATGTATTGTATACCAGGAGTAACTCTAATGATTGTCTCTAACTAGAAGTCTTACAGACTATGCGTATACGAATTAGCTTATATTAAATTGATCTAAATTTGTAAATACTTTGATATGTCCTATATCCTTGTAAAAAGAGGTCTACGGATGAATAAAGCTACTACTACCACTACTACTACTACTGTCACCCGACATACGGCCTGACAATCAGGACCGATGGTCTGGCGAGTCATTTTATTACTTAGCAGGATCCCTTTGGTTGTCACCCACGGCATCCTAATAGCACAACAATATTTCTACCATATTCTACGTCCCATTTTGTTGCCCTTCATGGCAAGCTATACTGGGGGTCTACATTTCAGTTACGTAATGCCTGCCTGTACACAGCGAAAGTTACTCCTGCTTTTTCCTGCATGCTAAAGCCTGCTTGTCCATAAAGGACGCCGGACCTCTCCTCAATTGAGAATATTTGAAGCATTATGGGCAGGGCCCTCCAACCATCTCAATATTTTGATGATCTAAGGCGCCAATCGGACAGGTTTTCTGCACTATATCCCTCAGGAGGACATGCAACAACTCTGTCAATCAATGCCAAAGCGAATACCTGCTTTCATACGGGACAGAGGTGGACAAATGCGTTATTGACTTGTTCAATTTGTGAAGCTCTTTCTCAGGAATAAAGCGCTGAACGTTTCTGAAATCCTAAAGATTTGTTTTTGCGTAGAAGAACGTCACATATACCGATTTCCAACCCATTCGGATAATTCCTTGGTGGTGCGTAGTTTATCTTGTTTTAGAGTGTACTTTTCTGGGTCAGTTTTATTATCCTATCTCTACAGATAACATGGATTAGACATTTAAAAAGCCGACAGAATGGTGAAAAAGAGTGGCAGAAAAAAGAATAACGTCTTAGTTACATCATACTTGGAATAACGCAGTAAGAGACTGCTCGGAGCTATGAAGTAAGGTTGACAGGGCGGCCGAGGCAGACAATAATAGTTGTCGTATAGCACAAACGAAGAAACTGTCTTCAGTTGAAGAGCTCTGTTAGTAACAGGTACTGAGGTCGAACTAAGAAATATGTTTCTCCGAGTGCACATCTGAAGCAGGGCATTGTATGGAGGCGAAATGTGGACCATCGGATAACTGAAAAAGAAGTAACTGGAAGAATTTGAAATATGGCGCAATCGATGAATGTTAGTAATTAAATCGGGAAATAAAAAGTGCAGTGAAGAAACACTAAAAGGAGTGAGAAAGGAAATACGAGTACGTCTGTAGCAGATTACTGACAAAGGAAGTGGCTGCTTAGAAGAAAAGACATGGCGCC
Source organism: Schistocerca piceifrons (assembly GCF_021461385.2). Classification (NCBI taxonomy): domain Eukaryota; kingdom Metazoa; phylum Arthropoda; class Insecta; order Orthoptera; family Acrididae; genus Schistocerca; species Schistocerca piceifrons. The sequence goes on from NC_060145.1 coordinate 361,271,368, forward strand.
CTCAGGTTCTGTATTAAAAAAAGACTCTATTTAGCATAAAATCAGCCCGGTGCAACGTCGATTGTGACCGATCAAAGTTGACACTTCTATGTTTGCACACGGCATTGAAGTTTGGTCAGCTGTTGCTTTTGGATCACGTGGAATCGACGGAGCATGCCAAGTCCTGATTGGCTACGGTGTGCGAGCTAACATTCCAAAGATGTTCGGGCTCACATGCGGTACCTCTTCGTCTAAATCTCTTGGCTTAAATTCGTCTAGGGGTTGAACCACACGTGTCGCATTACACGCCCTAAATTAGACACTTGTGACCCTTTGGTTAAATTATCTGCCTGATGGCAAGTTTGCTAAATACAAGGTTAATATAATATAGAATAACAGTAATAACAATATCGGGAACTAAATTAACGACCCATAAATGATGTAGGCCACAGAGTTGCGATTTGGTTAGAATAATGTTTATTCAGAAAGAAAACTAATAGCGCAATTGGTCGTATTTAGGGTTACTATTACACTCGAGCGAATATCCATTTGACACAGTTTGACCATTCACAATCTCATCGCGAAACACAACACTCCACCTCGATATTTACACGAAAAATTAGAATTCACTCCAGGCGTGCGGCTGCTCACCGCTCAGAGATTTTGTAGTATATTATCACCTTTGCTTTGAGTTTATTCTATTCACTTATTACAGTTACGTATTTCACGTAAATAACTATGTTACTTCATTTTCTGTGGTCAAGTCGTGTCAACAAAATGATGCACTGACTGCGCAGTGTTAAGTGTCTAACAACAGTTACCACCCCCAAGTGATAGAGAATACTAACATTTGATCAGTCGTCTTCACATCTCTACGTTGCATTTATAATCTCAAAGACAGGCAAGTACAATCCTGCTGAGTCCCGCGATGCGACACAACGCGAAATTTTCGTTTCACTTCCTAGCTACCTGGAGGCCGACTGTCCGCTTTCGCGTCTCAGTCCGAACGATCTCTGCCCGTCCCCGGCCGCGTTTCCCGCGCACCAAATATCGTCGCTCAACTGACGACGGCAGTTTCCTTTCCTGAAGCCGTTCATCCGATTGGCTACAGCTTATTCTGTATTATAGTACATTTTATCATATTTAAATAATCAAAGCATGACCACTTTCACGTTTTAAATAAATTAACAGTTATATCCGTTACATAATAAACGTTAAATTCTTTTACATAAAACCAATACAATTTCCTTCTTAACTTTGAATGTCACGGCCACTAGCCTTGCACCAGTGTGCTTTCTGATAAATAAATAAAGAATAAAACTAACTATTATGCACTATATTTTGCAACAAATATTGTATTACCTAATGATTCAATAAGGTGTCATTCTGTCATCTTTCAATGAGTTTTGTGTGGAGGAAATTATGATCTGATGCCTAACTGAATATACTGATAATTTAAATTTACTACATCTTTTAAAAAAATGAGGTAACAGAGTTGATATTTACAACATCTGTCATTTTAATGATACTCTTCTATATGAAATATCGATCGTTAAGATTGACCAAAGCGTTCAGATTTTAGCATTCAGCTCTTTGTTACAAAACTTGTTAATTTAACTTTAACAGTAAAACCTAAACTATTATAGATGTGATCAATATTCAAGTTTTATTGGGATCACGATGAAAATTTATGGAGGAGGGCAGATTAAAATTACTGTAGCTTGAATCCCTGCATTACTACAGAATTAAATAGGTTCCATAAATGTTTACATTTATGCCCGAACTTGGGTCCTCCATATTTAACACTGCTACGTCTCCTCAGCCACAAAAGCTTTCTTCTGGGTTTCCCTATGACGTAGGCTCTCGTCTGTCTCACTCGCACACTACAGCGCTTAGGCCACAACAAGCAATAGACGCCTGTGAATTTCCCCATCTCGTGGTGAATCTGCACCCTTTGTGGCACGCGGTCCTGAACGACAGGGTTCGTTTCACAATTCCTGTAAGGCTGGCTCTTTCGGTCATGTATTTAAATGAGAACGCAATGCTCGTTAACTCACAGGTGGTACGGCTAGTACGCCCAAATCTACAATTACAAAATTGTTTATTGAATAAGTCGGCAAATATGAATAAGCGGAGTGGTACACTCTCTTCAATGAACTAATCACGACGTACTTATTAAAATAATCTAAGTATAACATTTATAAAAAAAGATGAGATATGAACATCCCAAATCCATTTGTGCGTTGTAGCAATGCTCCAGTTATTCGTGTGATGCACACTTTGCCGACATGTGGTGTGCGAATGTGTTGGCGCAAGTCTGTGAGAAAAGCAGGCCAACTGCCTATCAAGAAAGGTATTTATTTTTCAATGTGCGAGGTAAGTATTTCTGTAGCATGTGGAATTTATTGCGTGAGATTATATTTCGTTGATGGTACGAGTACATGGCTTTGTGGTTGCGATTTTGTTATTTCGTAGAGTGAGAACGTCGTGAATAAAATAACTGGCATCCTTTGCGAAACTTTGACTACGTCACGTTGTACGATGCTTAAGCCTTAATGAAGGAGTCACGTATAGTATTAATCCGCATCAGATAATAGTACCAGATCAGTAACCCATGTCTGGCCTATCACCATGTCCTTCTGTTTTTAATGATCTGGGGACCATCATTAATGGTGCAGACTTCGGTGCAACTAATGTCTTTGCATGAAAGTGTCACTTCTCTTCGTCTCATTCGTATTTTCTTTCACTTATCTTCTGTACTATATTGCAGCAATTCTTTCTACGTATGATCCAAGTTTGATCGAGCTATGTTGCGTGGCAGTAACACATCATGCAAAAGTTACTTTCTCACTTACGTGTTGCGCAATAGTGTGTTTCACCTAGCTCAATTTGAATATGGACTCAGCAGGATTGTAGTTGCCTGTCTTTGAGATTATAAATACAACGTAGAGATGTGAAGACGACTGATCAAATGTGAGTATTCCCTATCACTTGGGGATGGTAACTGTTGTTAGACACTTAACACTGCGCAGTCAGTGCATCATTTTGTTGACACTACTTGACCACAGAAAATGAAGTAACATAGTTTTTTACGTCAAATACGTAACTGTAATAAGTGAATAGAATAAACTCAAAGCAAAGGTAATAATACACTACAAAATCTTTAACGATGCAAGACATGTCTGAGATCATACCTCCTTAAGTCAGTAAGGACCATTAAACATTTCCTAGGACATTTTATTTTCACAGTTTTTGCTATTTTTAAGAAGCACGCATTGAAAAGTGTGTAGTGGTCTTCTTAAGAAGTGAGTATAATGAGTTCCATTTTCTTATTCTCATTAAAGAAAAAATGACTCGAACAAATGGAGACCATTTATAGCGTCTATTTCAATGGGCAGGAAGAATTAAGATGTCTTAGACGGAATTAAGCTAAGAAAGAACTACATGGGGCACACTAACCGGCAGGGTAGACAGTTTTACTTAAGCTGGCGCCAGTGAATATAGTACTGGAGGTACCAGTAAAGGGGAAGACTGCAGTGGGCAACCAGGTCTGCTATACATAACGCTTATTGTTAATGCCATTGAATTTATAGGTGTGAGCAGATAGATTAGCACGTCAGAGGGGAAACGAACCAACGATGTCATCAGTCGATTTCCATGCCTTGCGCTCGTAAAAAAATCTGTTAGTGAAATATTAAATTATATGAAGTACATAGAATACATCTTCAGGTGTTGAATCGTATATCTGTAGCAAACCTTGTGTTAGTATTCGTCTATCCTTTGTTGCTTTTATAAAACACTGCCCAACCAATTCCGAACTCAGAACAAGTCACAAGCAAATAAATTTTTTGATACGTTCTCTGTTACTTGATCTTTTCACTGTCGATCATTCCAGTAATGTTATTAACTCTTTTCCAAGTGGTTATTTCCTAATCATATTCTTGAACAATCACGCTATACCTTGGAAAATAAACAAAATATAGTTGGGGCTGTAACTGAAGACAGAAACCTTTAAAGAGTGAGAAATATTATTTAGTAACACATAACGAAGCAATGAATTAGGATAGCAGCACCTCGTGAAAAAGTAGTTACCGAATTCCTGGACGCAATAATTAACTTAGTTCCTGTAGTTAAGGAGCTTGGTGAACCTGATAACTCAATTACAAAGTGTCTGGCAACACTGATGAGCTGTTGCAAATCGACTTGTCATCCTCAAACTCTCAGAATGTTCCATTACGTGGCATTATCAAACACAAAAAATTTTTTAACCCCTTTTACATCGATTACACTAGACAGTGCACGGTTTGCAACATGTAGTTGAGTTAATCATGAATATTTATCTTGTGGAACCACTGTCTATTGCTGCTTCATGGTAAGGCAAAATGCTGCTACACTTATGACAGACATTATTAATGATGTGGAGAGAAAAGAGTGATAGTTGTAAGCAAGTACTTCTTAAATATTAGCTTCCCACAAATTCAGCACTATTCTTCGCGTCTGAGGGCTTTAGAGAACGCTCTGATTCTAACGCAGCCGTCGAAATTTACTAGTTAAATAGCGTTCATAATCAGAATTAATGACCGTGACCGTATCGGACCCCAACGCTTTGCTATGATAAAGTTTTAACCACACCTTGTGGACGTACTTTACTATTGTCTACTCGATTTTTATTCTGAAATTACAAAGAAAAGAAAATGATTTTTGTTCATACGATAACTGGAAGGCTGACATAGACATGATCAATGATTTAATATCCTACTGCACCGCATTGACGTAATATCATTGTAGAATAGTAATAAGAAAGCATTCTTATAGACGTCACTACTACGCTTATTTAATAACCATACAGAGTTCTCAGCACATTCATGATAAACAGTTTCACTTCGCTTATATCATAGAGAAGCTAGAAATAGAACTTTCAGAACCTGTAGGTAAAATACACACGTCAAAAAAAGTTTTGCATCACCCTCATTCCCAGAACTCCTGAAGATAGACGTTGACTGTAGATATTGTATCACAGACACAGATGTCACTAAACCTGCCCAAAGATATAAACAAACATGCATGAGCAGCGCCTACTAGGCGGAGGGGGTCCGACAGCCAATCAGTTGCAGTCATTCCACCAGGAAGGAGGTACACGGCTCGTGTTGTCTGTAGTTCAACCATGCCTAGACGGTCAATACCGCGCTTCGATCGCGTTCGCATTGTTACTTTGTGCCTGGGAGAGCTCTCAACAAGGGAAGTGTCCAGGCGTCTCGGAGTGAACCAAAGCGATGTTGTTCGGACATGGAGGATATACAGAGAGACAGGAAATGTCGATGCCATGCCTTGCTCAGGACGGCCGAGGGCTACTACTGCAGTGGATGACCGAAACCTACGGATTATGGCTCGGAGGAACCCTGACAGCAACGCCACCATGTTGAATAATGCTTTAGGTGCAGCCGCAGGTCCTCGTGTTACTACTCAAACTGTGTGCAATAGGTTGCATGACCCGCAACTTCACTCCCGACCTCCATGGTGAGGTCCACCTTTGCAACCACGACACCATGGACCGCGGTACAGGTGGGCTCAACAAAATGCAGAATGGACCGCTCAACATTGGAATCACGTTTCTTCACCGATGAGTGTCGCATATGCCTTCAGCCAGACAATCGTCGGAACGTGTTGGAGGCAACCTGGTCAGGCTGAACGCAATAGACACACTATCCAGCGAGTGCAGGAAGGTGGAGGTTCACTGCTATTTGGGGTGGCATTATGTAGGGCCGATGTACGACGCTGGTGATCATGGGAGACGCCGTAACGGCTGTACGATACGTGAATGCCATCCTCCGACCGACAGTGCAACCATATCGGCAGCATACTGGCGAGACATTCGTCTTCATGGACGACAATTCACGCACCCATCGCACATATCTTGTGAATGACTTCCTTCAGGATAGCGACATCGCTCGACTAGAATGGTCAGCATGTTCTCCAGGTATGAACCCAGTCGTACATTACTACGATAGATAAGGGCTGTTTATGGACGACGTGACCCATCAATCACTCTGAGGGATCAATACCGAGTCGCCTTTGAGGAGTGGGACGATCTGGACCAACAGTGCCTTTATAAACTTGTGGATAGTATGCCACGACGAATACTGGCATGCATAAATGCAAGAGGATCCACTACGGGGTATTAGAGGTACCGTGTGTACAGGAATGTGGACCACCACCACCGAAGGTCTCGCTGTATGGTGATACAACACGCAACATGTGGTTTTCATGAGCAATAAAAAGGGCGGAGATGATGTTTATGTTGATATCTATTTCAGCTTTATGCACAGGTTCCGGAACTCTCGGAACCGAGGTAATGGAAAACTTTTTTTTGATGTTTGTATACAGTTGACGATAGATATAAATTTTTCGATCTAACCAAAGATGTCAATCGGTAACATGGCGGATACTGCGCTACTTTTTTTCTTTCTTTCTCTCTCTCTCTTTTTTTTTATATAAACCTAAATATCGAATGACGGCTAACAGAGAAGAGAGTAAGGACACTTGACTAGTGGTGTAAATATATCACTGGCGAAGTGTAGTAGCTAAACAGAATTTTGCATAGTTCAGCTGCACCATCCGAACTGTCCTGATATTTTAACGATGTATTTGTTGAAGATCAAATATGTATTACACCAGCTGAAGGTGGGTGCCTGCCCGAAACACATATTGTCACAGATAAAAATACATAAAAAGAGACTGGCTACTGCATTCCTTAAAATAATATAATCCACAGTCACAGAGCTCAGTAACGAATAAGATGGACAAATTATTGCCTTGAAACCATGTTATTGACCAAGCACAGAATAACACTATAATCAATGCAAAATTATGTTGTGTACTTGGTAATATTCTATAATGATCTTATATGTTAGAAACGCTGTCAGGAAGAATTTTTGAAGCGACATAAAATAAACCTAAGTACCAAGTAGAATCACTGAAACAAATTTGCCTTTCCATTCAAAAATAAAGACTAATATTTTTTGTTACGAAACATTAAAATAAGAAGATTAAAAGGCAATTCGATTAAACTGACATTATTTAACTAAGTAACAAAAGTTGAAAAGAAATCATTGAGAAGCTGCACTAACATTTCTAATAACGCAAATCCAGCAGTGCACCGTCTGAACATCATTCACATAAGGTTAGGCACCCTTTGAGTAAATAGTTATCCGTTTACACAGGCTCAAGTAGTGAAATATTAATCATAAACATCCTGTAATTGTATGGTGTATGTCGTGGTGATGCAATTGTTTCTCAATAGTTAGTAAAATTGAGAAACAAAGAAGAAACAACTGCAGAATTGCATACTATTCCTTAGTAACCTAGTTGTATCTATATCAACGGTATTGCGTTAGAATTATTCCACAATTTGTGTTGTTCCATAGCTTTACACAAAATATTAAATACAAATGCTTCTTCGGTTGCAGATCCTAAAAGAATTGACCATCCAAGCGGTAAGAGGCAATACATGTCTGTTCGCTAGGCTTTAAAAGCTGGCTCACCTTTGTACAGTTTACACAAACGAAATACTCGGCAGAACAGAAACAGACTTCTACACAAGCTCGCAGTAGTGAACAGCAGGTGGGCGAGACAAATTTTTATCTCTCTAAAAATTTGTTTACAAACTGGAATTGGACGCGCTAAGCTGCGGATCACAGGATTCGATTTCCGCATTGACGGACCAGTCGTGTCTCTGATGTCCGCAGGCTCTGCTGAGAGATAGCGCATACCTCTGTTTGCTTTGTGCACATCTTCACATACAGGCATTCACCGTTAGATTAACAGATTCTTCATATTAAAAAGGGAAAGGCCAAAGAGGAACAGAATACCAAACGTATTTGGAAAGAGCTGTAAAAATGCATACGGAATTTTCAGGTCAGTATCAGTATCATCAGCGATAATTTCTGCACTCAGTAATTTAACCTGAAGTGTCATCAATACTTGCGACACTATCTGTTCTGTAAACTGTAAAAATAGTATCGTATATCTTAATTTAAAGGACCTCAGTTACGATGTTAGAGGACAAAGGTTCTGATTGTCCTGAAATTCCAATATACCTAAAACATCAGAAGCATTCTACTACAGTTCAGTTTACTTTAGAAAACAGTTTCCCAAAAGATGTTGCCAGTGGGTCAACAGTAATGACTGCTATTGTACTGAGACTGCAGATCGTGTGTGGGCTGCATTTGGATATTAATGCATCAGAAAACATGGCTCATTTCTCTATATTTTACTGCCCTGGTGTCTTCCTTCCAAGTAGTTGGCCCCATCGCAATGGTAGGCGATCTGACGGGCTTAGATCAGGACTGGATTTGTACTACACGTGACTTGTATATTAAGGCTTATGCACACTATTATGTGACGTAGACCAAATTCGAGAAGGATAACAGTTACTTTGAACACCACGTTCGCGTTGCATAAAATAACAAAACCATAGACAAAAAGTCTTGTGCTCACACTGGTCAAAGATCTATAACCAACATTTAAGGTAATCAGCATACACTACGTTATCACTTTTCAGGAACTTAAGCAACGAATAATTTCCTTGATAAGTAATTGGTCTGCAGGTTGTTATGATTTATCTTATTCAATTATTTAATTTTCCTGTTTTTTGTAAGCCTCATAAAAATCATCTCCGTCCCTCAAGGAAGCTCAGTAATTTCATTTTACATATTCTTCCTTCTAAATTAAATTCTAAAAATGTCGTTACAGGCTGTTTTTCAAACCTAAGAGAGGAAAGCTAGTAGGAAAAGCAGGGATGACGATAGCGATAAAAATTCTGCTACTAGCTCTGCCGTCAGTCGAATCAAATACCAGCGTAGGATCGGCATCATGATCAGATAGTTCACCAGAATTAGTGTTCACTTCCTGGTTAATATATTGTCTACAGTTCTTCTTGGCAGGTTGTAAATGTATAATAATACAGGAGTTGGGACCAACCTTCGTAACAGCAGTAAATACGAGATAATATTTAGCTAAGTATTTTCTAACCTCACAGAAATAATAACCACCAACTTATGCGTTTGGTCAAAATAGCTTACGTCTGCCATGGAACAACAGAATATAAAATTTCTTTAACAGAGGTAATAGATCTCTAGCCTTTTCAATGAATGGAAAGTGTAATGACAATGTCCGAGTTCTTCACTGAGTGGCGATGACCTCCGTCGCATTTGCATCCGGTGGGTAGTCATTCAACATGGCTCAGTCTTCGAAGGCGTCACGTATTCTGCTTATGATCACGAATTACATGAAAAAGAAACACAACGCAACTTTTTGTAGTTACGAAGGAATGCACGTCTTTCATGTGAAATCATCCTGTCTCTTCATCTAGTCAGTGTTCCCCGTATGCTTCTTTCTCTGACGAGTCTGTAGAGAACCTCCCCACTCCTTACCTTATCAGTCCACTCAAGCCGGCCAGGGTGGCCGAGCGGTTCTAGGCGCTACGGTCGCAGGTTCGAATCCTGCCTCGGGCATGGATGTGTGTGCTGTCCTTACGTTAGTTAGGTTTAAGTAGTTCTAAGTTCTAGGGGACTGATGACCTCAGAAGTTAAGTCCCATAGTGCTCAGAGCCATTTGAACCATTTTTTAGTCCACTCAATTTGCAACATTCCTCTGTAGCACCACATCTCAAATGTTTCGATTCTCTTCTGCTCCTGTTTGCACACAGTCCATGATTCACTATCATACAATCCTCTTCCTCATATTGCTGTGCTAGTCTGCTTCCGGTCCTCGCTTCGTGCAATATGGGTTATTTTGCTTCCTTAACTTCGTCGAGTTCGTTGGCAGCAATTTTGACGTTATCTTTATCACTGCACACTTCTGAAATTTCTCATTACCTTCGTCTTTCTTCCGTTTACTTTGAATCCATGTTGTGTACTGAGTAGACTTCTATTTCATTCAACATATCTTGTAATTCTTCTTCAGCTTCACTGAACAGGGCAACATCATCTACAATTCTCATCACTGGTATCTTTTCACCTTGAATCTTTCCCTTTTTTCACTCATTTATTTTTCGATGTATACATTTGAAAGTAGGGGCCTAAAACTGCATCCTTGTGTTACAACATTCTTAGTCCCAGCGCTTCGTTCTTGGTCTTCTAATCTTATTGTTCCCTCTTGCTTCTTGTAAATATTGTATATTACTTGTATATTACCCCTCTTTCTTTATAACTTATACCTATTTTGATTAGAGTTTCGAACATCTTGCACTGATTTAAATTGTCTAATGCATTTTCTAGGTCGAATTCCTAATAACGAGTCTTGATTTTTTTTACAGTCTTGCTTCCATTATCAAGGATAACGTCAGAACCACTTCTATGACGCCTTTACCTTTCCTAAAGCCAAAGTGATCGTCATCAAGCAGATCCTCACTTTTCTTTTGCATTCTTATGTTCACTATTTTTGTCAGCAACTTCGAAGCTTGAGCTGTTAAGCTGATTGAATGATGGTTCTCGCACTTTTCTGCTCTTGCTCCGGAAGTGTGTGGATATTCTTTTCCGAAAGTTTAACGGTAGGAGCTTTACAGTGAGTAAACTGCAGCTTATTTTCAAAACTGCCAATCTGCCAATGTTTAAAGCGTTATAAATAAAACAGACGTTATTGACATTCTACATCTTCACTCCTCGTATCTACATATTTGCAGCCTAAAGCCGCTAGATGGCTGTGAATTGTAGCGTGTACCATGGCAGTGGGTAACGCAACCGCGCCGGTACGTGAGAATAGGGTTGCTGCAATCGAGTTTCGAATTCTAAGAGTTCCTCCACAAATGGATCCATTACCAGACCACACACGTGCGCTGCGACATGTAGAGCAATCCGATGCCTTGGGTTCACTGCCATCGATCATACACACCCGATTGGCCCAATCTGATTTTCATCTGCCTCCTAAACTTAAAGAACATCTTCGAGAATTTCAGTTTGATAGTGATGAATCGGTGCAAGCAGAGGTGATATTGTGGCTCCGTCAACAAAGTCAAACATTCTACAATGACAGTATTAACAAACTGGTCTCTCGTTGAGAGAAATGTGTTCATCGCCAGGATGACTATGTTGAGAAATAAACGTGAAGACATGTAGAATAAAGAGGTATAATGTTAATAACGTTTGTTTTATTTAAAAAGGTTCAAGAGTTTTCACTTTAAAGCACGGCGTCGTAGTAATGTAAGGTGAGGACGCTTAAGCCATACTTTGTCGGTCGTGCACCACCTTGTACGTCGAAACGAAAGAAGGTTACTGCCATGGGACACGCGAAATGTTCAAATGAACTGACCTTCTTTACTTTCTTAACAATTTTCCTCCTATTAAAAATGGAAATTTTTCTAAGTTGTCAATAAGATCTGACTCAAAATGTTTTTGACTTTTAACTGCATAGTAGATTAATAATGTAACACATACACTATTAGAGTACAGATAACATTTTCTCTACTGCAACATTCGACTGCATTTCGGCGAGACAGTAAGGACTAATATCTCTTTTTTTTAAAACAATGCCAGTTTGGAGGGCACCGAACACTTTGACGTAACAAAGAACATAAAAAAATGGCTCTGAGCACTATGGGATTTAACATCTAAGATCATCAGTCCCCTAGAACTTAGAACTACTTAAACCTAACTAACCTAAGGACATCACACACATCCATGCCCGAGGCAGGATTCGAACCTGCGACCGTAGCAGTCCCGCGGTTCCGGACTGCAGTGCCTAGAACCGCGAGGCCACCGCGGCCGGCAACAAAGAACATACTTTAGTACTTCATTAAGGAACATTCCTATGTGTCCTCTGGTCCATCCTTCATATTCTGCTTTCTCTTTCGCCAATCGTCTGCTAGCAATCATCAAGGCTCAAAGTACCTTGACTTCTGTTCCCTTGAAAAGAGACCTTTTACTGGAATGAACAGAGAAGACCCCACGGTTTCTAATTTTTATACCTCGTCAGCGATAACACAGCTCTAGAAATTGTGTTGAAAGCAACTGTTGAAGAATACGCCGGCATACAAAAATGAGGAAAGATGTCATCAGTGGCCTGTAACACTGGACGCAAAACCGAACTGTGATTCGAGGAGGAGGAAGAGGAAGATATTAGTGTTTAACGTCCCTTCGACGACGTGGTTATTAGAGACGGAGTACAAGCTCAAGTTAAGGAAGAACGGACAAGGCAATAGACTGAGTCCTTTCACAGGCAGTATCCCACCATTTGCCTTACGCAGTTTAGGGAAATCATGGAAAACCTGAATTTGGATCGTGGGACAGGGGTTTGAACAGTCTTCTTCCCGAATGCAAGTCCACTGTGCTAACAACTGCGCTACATCGCTCGGTCTGTGATTCGAAATAGGAAATTGTTTCTTGGAAGTTAGAAACCCGCTTCTGCCGTATGAAAATACATTTTATTGCACTCACGACCGGTTTCGTGGAATTATAACCACTTCTTGAGACGAACATCTACTTATAAACACACAATCATTATATTAACCATGAAGTATAAGCGAATAATCATAAGCGTAGCTTTGTTAGAAGATACATATCTCAGGTCATAAACCGAGCAACAGTGGGGATGTATGGAAGACTCAACATTCGTCATCAGTTTAGAATGAAAGCTGAACCGCTAAGTAGACGGTATGTCGAAAATACTGAAACTGCAACAAGCCATGCAATCCTTGGTTGATTGGTAAGACCTATAATAAAATGCCATCTGACAACCAACAAAGCTACGCGAACATTGCGTTGTTAAATAACAAGTTAAAACAGGTTCAGACAGAAGCAAGCCACCGAAAGTTCTAGCCTGTTTGACTAACTGTCATCTAAATTGAAAGATAAGTAGTGGAAAACAGTGATAGGTCCAACATGGATTTCCACTGTAGAAAAACCAGTACCTAGAAATAAAATAACAGTGCTGTCGTTAGGAAGAAACAGTAAAAACGATGAACCTGGTTAAGGTAACTCACCATTATTCAGAGCCTCTATCTCAATGGATCCAAAGTACACACCTCAAACGGCCAACTAATAAAGGCATGAAAGTAACCAGGTGACTAAGAGGACCAGCGAGTGTAACGTGGACAACAGTGCGCGCGCCGCCACAACAGGAGACGAGAATACGAAATTGCTCGATTTGGCCGGCTTAAATTCAACATGGAAGAATGGACGACTCTTTACAATTATTAAAATAAGAACATGAATGGGAATAGCGAAAAATAAGTTTACGTAAGAAAAATGAGTATATCAGTGAAGGGTGTGCTATACTAACGATAAAAAGTAAAAGTATATAAAAGACGATTAAAACGAGTAGGCACAAAGACCAGCAGCAAGATCGTAAGGTGCAGTGGGTGGCAATAAGTAAGCGAGAATGTGTGACAGCATAAACAAGCTAAGGAATCCTAAAAAAGAGGAGGAGAATGTACAAAAATAAATTTGCTAGTTAACAACTGAATCAATCGAAGTCGCCGGTATTCTACGATATCTTAATTCAATTTGTCCATTAAGTGTGTATGGGGGAGACGTTTTATAGAACGCCAGGTTTCCACGTCTTAAAATATGTTGAGGACATGTATCTTATTTTCCTTGTGTAGTAGCTTAAATTGCTGCGCAAATTAGTAACAGAATGCTCCTGTTCACATAAATGTGCTCAAGACTGATTTTGAACAGGTTAAATGTTAGTAATTTATCGGCTACGTTTAAGGTTGTGGGCTTATCCTAGAGGGTAAATGTATTGGTTATGTTTCATATCTGAAGATGTGGTTATAATGCCACAAAACAGGTCGCGGGTCCAATAAAAAGAATTTTCATGCAGGTAAAGCGGTTTTATAATTGCCAAGATGCATATTCGCTGCCATAGTTGTCCTGACTGTATAGTATTTTGCAAGAAAACTGTTACCAAGAGTAACAAATGCGATGAAAGTGATTCAGCATACTCATCAACCCCTAACAGCTCAAACTGATACGAACTGTGCGCACACATCACCATCTGCTGGTATGCGGCCTAAACCTCTGATCACCAACAGCGGCAGTGCCATAAGAAGCGTCACCCATTAACTAGTTTCCTATGATACATTGAGCTCATTCATCGATGTCATCGGAGAAGTTTATTCGTTGAACTGGTACTTGATCCCATATCATTAAACATCCACTCTTCTATGGGAAAAAACACGCGGGATTACAGATTATTAATCCACAGGTGACATCACTCAAATACCGCGAAACACCACATCAAGACTTGATAATGGTCTCAAGCCGGAGAGAAAGGAAGCTCCTTAAGTTTCTTCATGTATATAATATCCAATTAAAGTCACTCGTTGATGATTAGATTTCGCGCAGCTATCATTTTGCGGAAATGTTGATTGCTACTGTGAGGTTTTTAAATAAAACTGAAAAATGGATGCTGGGATGTTGACAATGACTCTGGTTTAAGTAAACTCAGATCAAATTGAATTTCCTTTGACTTCATAACATTTAATTAAATTTCAAAAATACTTAAACTTTCGTCATTTTTATCTGTTTTCCGTCGTTGCCTTAGTTGCTATGAATTCGTGGAGGCATGTACCGTCTGTGCAACTGAATGAAAGCAGTTTGTTGCCATTCGCGTTTCGCTTCATTTATTTGTAGAAGCATCATCAGTGGCATCAAATACATGTTTCTTTCATACATACAATAAAAGTATTATCTGATAGATACAATATGCTGATATATTATATATTGTCGAGTTTTTCTCTTTTATTTTTAGGTTAGAAGCAACTTTTGTAGCACAAGTTTCGTGTTGTGAATGTATGGTTCGGTGTTCCGATTTCCAACGTTGTTTACACATTTGTGTGTTCCTCGAGATGTGTTTGTTGTTCTTCATATTCCAGCTGGCCGTTTGCTGGCGTTGTTTCATACATACTTCTCACATCTCATGTTTCACTTTCACTTTCATTTGGCGATCAACAAATGTGTTTTTTCGGTGTCTAGCATTGCCAACTGTTATTGTGTGTTTGTCTGTCTTTCGTTTCTGTTGTGTTTGATGTTTTTCGTTTGTTGTGTGCGTGTGTGCGTATTCTGCTGTTTTTTTAAACAGTGTGTGTGTGTATGTGTGTGTGTGTGTGTGTGTGTGTGTGTGTGTGTGTGATGTATGTAATTTGCTGTGTGGTAACGTATTTTTTTTAAAGTAAATAAGAGTATGTGTATATATGTGTGTGTGTGTGTGTGTGTGTGTAATTTTCTGTCTGCAAGTGTATTATTATTATTATTTTATTTTTTTAGTAAATATGAGCTTATGTGTGTGTGTGTGTGTGTGTAATTTGAGGTGTGCATATGTATTATAATTAATACTTTTCTTTATTTAATAAATGTGCGTTCGTGTGTCTGTCTGTGTGTGTGCGTTGGGGAGAGAGAGAGGGAGAGAGAAGTGGGGAATGAGATAAATTAATTATTTATCCTGGTTACATTTTGGTTTGTTATTAGGGAATCTCCTCCCCCTATTCTCTCCCTCTCTCTCTCTCTCTTTCTCTCTCTCTCTCTCCTCCCCCCCCCCCCAACACACACACACACACACACACACACACACACACACATGAACTCATATTTATAAATTCATTTACGTAGTTGACGCCCACATTGGAGCACTAAAATCAAACATAGTACAACAGAGTCTACAGTGTTTAAGTTCAGGTCTTAGCAGTCACCAATTTCTTCGTTTTGCAAAATTTCTTCATTCGCTGTGATCCGGCTGCTCGTTCTTCTGCAGATATGACAGACTTCTTCCGTTCTGATGGTCTGAATGTCAGCCGTGTGTATTTGTTCTTCAGAAGCAGTTTCTCTTCTATGTGTTGAATATGGTGTATGGTGATGTTCAGTTCATCCAGATCACTATGTACTTCTTTAAACAAGATGTTTTTTGGTTTTCCTGTTCCAGAAGTAGTCATAAAGTTATTTCAGGATTCTACACTGCTGGCCACCGTAAATGCAACACCAAGAAAGACAAGAGGTAGCACAACAAAATTTATTTTGTAGATAACATGTTGACCAAGTATCAAATGATTACGTTTACAGACGTCTGTGACATGTGGTTCCTGCCAGAATCAGTAGCCAGAGTAGCCGCCATTGTTGGAGATCACCGCTGCCACACGTCTCGGCATTGAGTCAAGGAGACGTTGGATGTGTTCCTGGGGTACAGCAGCCCAAGCAGCTTCCACACGTTGCCAAAGATCATCTGGTGTGGCAGCTGGGGATGTAATCTGGGACACTCGTTGAGCAACCATGGACCACATGTTTTCTATCGGCGAAAGATCCGGAGAGCGAGCCGGCCAGGGAAGCAGTTCAATCTGGTTGTTGACGAAGAACCTTTGGACAATGCGTGCCACGTGTGGTCGCGCATTATCCTGTTGAAATATGGCTGTGGCCGAGCCCTGAAGGTAAGGAAGGACAACTGGCTCCAGCACCTCGGATATGTAGCGCCGGCTATTTAAAGTGTGGCGGTGCATAATGCAGCTGTCCAGCATCCTCTCTCCACGGTGCCTCCACACTCGAATCCGACCATCGTGGTGCTGCAGACAGAAGCGTGCCTCGTCAGTAAAAATAACGTCATTCCATTCTGCCGTCCACATCCGTCTGTCATCACACCATTGGCGACGGAGACGTCAGTGGTTCTGCGTCAATGGTAGACGAAGCAATGGACGTCTTGCGGACAGACCACTCTGCTGTAAACGGCGTCGAATGGTACGCGCAGACACTGGATGATGCGTTACAGACGCAATGTGCTGTGCTATGGTTCGGGATGTCACTGAGCGATCCGTCACTGCCATGCGCACAATTTGCCTATCAGCACGTGCAGTGGTGCACCGAGGTGAATGCGATCGACCACGTCGGTCCGTCGTACCCTCCTGCATCCAACGGTCACATATCCGCATTACAGTTGTTTGGTTTCGTCCAACACGACTAGTGATTTCTCTGTATGATAATCCACAATCTCGGTAAGCCACTATCCTTCCTCTGTCGAACTCGGATACTTGATCAAACGATGTTCGCTGTTGTCTACGAGGCATAACTGATCGTCTTGTGAAACAACCACAAGGTAAACACACGTGCCGAACGTACACTCGTCGAAATCGCCAAGCCTTAAATGGCGCTATGAGGTGGCGCCACAGGCGCGCGTGATGTGCGTCTGCGCTGAAATTCTAATCAGTTGCATATCTCATCGCTGCAAACATATGGTGTAAATTTCACTTGATTCGGATGCTTCCTTCAGGGTGTTGCATTTACGGTGGCCAGCAGTGTAGTATTTGGTAGACGAGACACATGTCCGAAAAATGCAATCCTTCTTTTCCGCATTGTATCAATAATGGATTCACTTTCTTTATACACTACTGAATTTGGCAAAAGTCTCCACTACCCATTAACTTCATTTTTTACACCTATAATTCTTCGGAGTATTCTTGTATCAACTTTCTGCAATATTTCAGTTGTTGCTGGAGCATTTAGTTTGAATAGTGTTTCACTTGTATTTGTTGCTTCCGGTTTAACGACAGAGGAGTAATGTCGAAACTTAGCATTTATTGACAGACATCGTTTTTTTATAGTTTGGCCATGTGGTTCTCAGCGCTCGCTGTAGTTTAAATGCCCTACTCTCTATTGATGCTCTTTCATTAGCATTGCAGCTAATAAAATTGGATGTTTGTGGTAAGGTCTTATGGGACCAAACTGCAGAGGTCAACGGTCTCTAAGTCTACACACTACTTAATATAACTTAAACTAACTTACACTATGGACAACACACACACATATGCCCGAGGCCGGATTCGAACCTCCAACGGGGGGAGCCGCAAGTACCGTGACCGTGACAAGGCGCGTTAGGTAAGAATCTCACCAAGATATTTAAACATTTTTACTGCTTTAATTTTTTGATCATTATGGATTATGACATGGGATGTGTCAACTTTGAAGCTGGGCATCATTTCTGTTTTCTCATACGAAATTTGTAATCCAACCTTTGCCGCTAATCGTTCTAGCTGTTCTATCTAAAACTTTGCCTCATCAGTATTGTTTGCTAACAGCGCCAAATCTTCTGCAAATGTAAGGCAGTTAAGTCGAATATTTCTTCAAATCTTAACAGATGGGGGGCATATCTTGTTCTATTCACGCATTATTTTCTCCAGCACACAATTGAACAATAATGGAGACAATCCATCGTCATATCGAAGGCCAGTGTGAATCTTAAAACGTTCAGAGAATTCATTTCTGAACCTTACTCTAGCTTTGGTATTTCGAAGGGTGACTGCAACGAGGTTGACAAGTTTCTGATATAAACCGAATCAGTTAAGAATTCACAGCAGAGATTCACGATGGATAATATCATAGGCTCCTTTAAAATCGAAAAAGTTGCTCACTAGCTTCTTGTTCCTGACCGTTTGTTGTTTCATTATCCATTTGAGACTAATAATTTGATCAGGACAGCTTCGTCCTGGACGAAAGCCTCCTTGACATTCACCTAGTTCACCATCAAGCTGTTCATGAAAATAAGTAATATCCAGCAGGGATGTACTCCTATAATTATTTGAATCCGATCTGTCTCCTTTTATGTGTATTGGATGGATTATTGCAACATTCCATTCCTCTGGTAAATTCTCAGTATTCCGATTGTCAGGAAAGTGTTTGTGTAAGTTCAGAATAGCTTGTACATTTGCATATTTCCAAAGTTCTCCCACTAGTTGGTTCTCACCTGCTGCTTTATAATTCTGAAGTGAGTTAATCGCTGCTTGTACTTCATCTGCATGTAGTGGTATAACTCTTTCTAAATGCAATTTGTTTCTTGTATAGGGGTCAAATTCCAAATGATGTTCAGGTTCCGCGCCATTTGGTGACTGAAATATTTAGCCAATATCACTGAAGTGTCAATTGTTATGTGCTACCTTTTCATTTGTATCCTTCATTATGAGAGTAGGTGGAGTGTATTTCGACTGGTACTGCTTGAATGTCTGATAGTAATCTCTTGTCTTGTGGCGATTGAAAGCATCTCGGATAGATTTTAGCTAGTCCTTATGAAATTGCCTTTTGACCCTTCTATTTTCTTTGGCGGTTGATCGTCTAGCATTTATTAATTCCTCCCTGGAGCTTTCAGTTCTCTTTTGTTGGTCATATAACCAGGCTTTACGTCTATGCTGAATCGCTGCATCGCATTCCTCATTCCACCAAGCATGTTTCTTGCGTTTCCGTACAGGAGCTGCTTCTTCAGCCAAGGCTTTTAATCGATTGACAGTGGCTTCTGGATTGTCACTTAAAGGTATTCTTGATCTCTCGTAATATATCTGATTATAAATAATATAACTAGGGCCATATGTTCTATTTGTATCTAACTTTTTAGGTTTGCCTTTTCTTTTAGGTGTCAGTTTGATTTTAATTTCTGGAATGCAGTGGTCTGAATCAACATCGACGACACTCAGCACTTTAACATTATAGATTTCCTTATGAAATTTCTGATGAAGGGCCTCACGATCTATCTGGAACTGTCCTAGCTTGACGTTGGGCATTTCCATGTCATTAACGTATGTGGTCTTCTCTTAAACAGTGTAGTCTTCAAAACCAATCCATTTGTAGTACAAAATTCAATTAACCGTTCCCCATTCTTATTTGTAAGTAGTTTATGCGCTGGCCATCGCCCCACCACACCTCGAAATTTCTTTTCTCGTTCTATCTTCGCATTATGGTCACCAAGCAGAATTTTAATGTTAGTATCCGGTATGGTCCTTGCTAATTAATCAAGTTCATCCCAGAATTTTTCTGTCCATCCTTGTCACTTCTATTTTTAACATTTGTATGAATATTTATCAGTGTGTACCTTTTGTTTTCCACCTTAATTGTTAACAATGCCATTCTTGAGGAATTGAATGAAAAATCCTCAAGGGAATCCAATATTCTATTATGTACCAAGAAACCCACACCGAATTGGGGAAGATTTTCTATTACTCTTTCTCCTGGTGGTCCCTTATAAAGTCGATATCCTCCAGATTCGATGGGGGTCCTGGTCATTATTGTGTAACTCTTGAAGGGTTGTGATAACTATGTACTGTTGATCAAAGACATCTGTTAAATGTTTCAATTTACCAACTTTCCTTACAGAATTACTACTTACTGCTGCAAAATACGAAAATCTTCCTGTTTTGTCAAATTTTAGCACCATATTATGTGGAATATGTTGCATGTTTGTTTGTTCATACAGTGCATCACTAGGCGCTCCGACTCGTCTTTGTCCTCTATGTGATACCCCACCGTATCCGAATGGTGTCTTCGTCTGGATAAACTCGTCGTATCTGTCGAATGCGGTGGATTCTTTCAATAGAAGACTCGTCATATTTGTCTGATTGTCTGATCAATGATCAAGTGTCTAACCAAGGTCAGGTTTACAGTTCCAGATGTGATCTGGAAAAGTGATGGGTGAATTAAGGATGGTAAAAAATGTGATTGATGGGATGTGTGTTTGTTCTGTGAGAGCTATTTTATTTCCCTCAAGCCCGCCAGCGAGCTGGTGCAGACTCCCCTATCCGCCACCTGGGACCCGCCACACAAGAGTACACCTCTCCTCATATTACGACACCGTAACAGGTTCGTGGATTTATTAAATAAAGAAAAAAATTAAAAAAATAATAATACATTTGCACACAGCAAATTACACACACATCCACCCACCTACCAACTCGTCCACCAAAACACACACACACACACACACACACACACACACACACACACACACACACACGCCCACCAAAACACACACACACACACATCAAATGAAAAACATCAAACATCAAAGATAGACAAACACACAATATGTTGATCACCAAATGGTTGTGAAAGTGAAATATGCGATGTGAGAAGTGTGTATGAAAAAACGCCAGAAAACGTCCAGCTGGAGTATGAAGAACAACAAATACATCTCGAGCAACACACACATGTGTTAACAGCGCTTGAAATCGTTAAGTAACACCGAACGATACATTCACAATACGAAACTTGCGCTACAAAAGTTGCTTCTAACCTAAAAAGCAAGAGAAAAACACCACAATATTTAATATGTAAGCGTATTATACCTATCACATAACACGTTTATTGTCTGCATAAAAAGAAACATATATTTGAGGCCACTAATGATGCTTACCAAATAAATGAATAGAAACGCGTATGGCAACAGTCTTCATTTAGTTGCATAGACGGTACATACCTCCACGAATAGTTAAACTTTCTCTGAAAGTACGTAACGATAATCCAAGAATTACAAAAATTGAACTTCACGTGTATAACCTCTCTCTAAACAAAATTCTGGAATCTAATTCTTAAATCCATTTCACTCTCAATGATCGATAAATCCTAACAAAAATTAAAAACCAAAAATATTACCGACCTGGGTGTCTGATGGAACAAGAATGCTACACCAGCAAATTGCTGCGGCAAACAAAGGAAACATAATCATTACCTGTAATCCATTTTTGACAAATATAATAATAAATATAAAATCAATTCTTTTTCTCTCCGGAATAATTTCTCTACTGATTCATAATATAATTCCAATAATATCCATTGTTTGCCCTAGCTGCTATGGAACTATGGAACTAAAAGTCGACTGTTCACATGTAACGCCAAAGCTCAGCTAAATGTCTCTTTTGCTCTCCTCGGGATCAATAGATGAATCTGGCTCGCATCTTCGCAGAGCAAAACTCACATCTGACTCATCTACGTGCGGTGGAACTTCTCAGTCGAGGCTGCGCGCGCATGACTAGGCAGTTCAAATCTTAGAAGCGCGATATCAGACATCAAAAACTTGAAAAATTCGTACAGAAATAAACACAAACACTTTTCAAAACAGATTTAATCTTCTGAACAGGACTGTGGAATAAGAGGCGCTATGTTGCGTAAACTCAACCTCATTTGCTACGTCCACAAACATTCATAGCGTGATTTATATTTCAGTTAGCCTGCGTGTCCTCTGACTCGGCCTTCCAACTTTAGATAGGCTTAGTTCTAGAGAATGGTTCCTCGCTTGTACCCGAGGCCCCATGAGAGTTAACGAGAGCCGCGGACTCAGGCGTGATATGGGACGCGTGTCGCCGCGAGACATCTCGGGAGAAAGGAATTGGGATGGCGCACGGAGGGGCATTGCTACCTCGTGGGATATGGGACACAGACTTTTTATTTAATACAGAATTCTCGCGCGTCTCTTGAAGTATGTAGCTACCTCGCTCGGTTATGTTTCTTTCCTTTCCCAAGCGGCGAAAATGAGAGGTCCTCGCCGCTACGTCGTACTGCGCTTACTGAGCTAGAGAAAAGGACGTTGCGGCGGCCTGGTGCACAAACTCCGGCATCAGTTATCAGTATAAAGTAAACATGGATACAGTACTCTTCTTGACGCCTCCCCACACCTCTGCTGAACAACTTAGGAGGGGTGGCCATAAAGTTAAACAACCATCTAGGAAAAAAAAATCCAACTACGCCCATGGAACTACGTGATGATACTAGACGTGCTACACATAAAGTCTGACCAAAGTATCTGAACGACTTTGTGTATTGCGGAATGAGGTGGACTGTGGCGTCCCCGACAACGCAGACTGCGAATGAGTATATGAATCATGGTCCAAACAGGCTGTATTCCTTTTATTGTCTTTTCAATTGGCCACGGCTGACAATAGCCAACTGTACAGATGGTTCAAATGGCTCTAAGCACTATGGGACTTAACATCTGACGTCATAAGTCCACTAGACTTAGAACTACCTTAACCTAACTAATCTGAGAACATCACACACATCTATGCCAGAGGCAGGATTGGAACCTGCGACCGTAGCAGCAGCGTGGTTCCAGACTGAAGAGCCTAGAACCGATCGGCCACAGCGGCCGACACCTGCAGTTCAACAAAATAATTGGGGGAACCCGGGGATACTTAATCTTTAAAGATTTTTGTAAATTAAAGGAACACAAGAAAATATTTTAATGGTATCAGAATAAAACCTGTAGTACAAGATAACGTACTTTACTGGAAAATCACTTAAAACTTATGTTATGTGTTGCTTACATTATTTCAAATACATGCTTCATATGTCCCGTTTTGCCCCACGGGGCTGAATAGAACA
Source organism: Schistocerca piceifrons (assembly GCF_021461385.2). Classification (NCBI taxonomy): domain Eukaryota; kingdom Metazoa; phylum Arthropoda; class Insecta; order Orthoptera; family Acrididae; genus Schistocerca; species Schistocerca piceifrons. Next base: position 361,294,461 of record NC_060145.1, read on the forward strand.
GAACTATGTTTTCTGAAATACTTGCATAAACGTTAAAATTATTAGCAATAGCGTTTTAATACTAAGACATAGAAGGTATATGGACCTCTCGAAAAATCGTTAAGAATAAGATAATATTCTAATGGCATTTTGAAAAACATACAATGATTTTTAATTCCTAGTGTCAGATTACTGTTACTGTAACTATTACTTAATTGACTCCCATAGCCCGTGCCCCAGATGTATATTATAGCTTGCGAATAGGCAAAATAGAATGCCTTCGAATGACACCTACAACTCAGTCCTGCCAAACTAGACAAGTTTGTCTGTCAAATTCATTTGGAAAGCCATTTCTTGCCGCTAGCTGACAGGTTTATTATCTATGAGATGTTTCACCGTTGGACTAAAATGTCTGCTCTCCATTGGCTTCAGTTATGCTACCAGCACCTCTTTTCGTTATGCAGTGAACACAGTTTTAAATTTCCCGTGTGATTTGTCGATTCTGAATTTGGGATTATTCTTAGCTTTATGCACATTAAACTTCTTAGACACTTTTAAAATTCACGTTTCGGAAAATAACACGGCTGAAACTGTCATTTTTACTGATTTCACATAGAACAGCTGACTACCAGTCTTTCTAATGCAAGTTCACACTGTCTGGCAAAGCAAGAGAAGAAAAAGAATATGCAGTTTGGAATCTTCTTACATCAAATAATGAAGGGGCACATCGGGTCCCTATCCGATTCTGCCCCGACCTGTTGCACTCCAAGAGCACATTTCAGGTTAACAGTTTTCATGGAGCATAATAACTGACAGATTTAAAGTCGTTATGTAAGAAATGTGTAGCGAATGGCTTGCAGTTTAAGACTGCATGTCATTTAAGAGAGTACAATTTTGCGTTTACATTAATGGAAACGTATAAAACCACAACTGTAAACGTGAAGGAGAACCATTTACTCGTAAGTTACGGTCCAAACCAAGTCAGAATGGCTGTCGCACATCCAGTTACATTCGGAGACATACCTAAATGTCACTACAATATGTTTCAGTACTCTCCAGTCTAGAAAAGAGCAGAGTACTGTTGCAACTTTGTTTTTAGAGTTGATAGTTATTGCTTTTCGATTCCGGTAACCATAGCAGTATTTTGCAATATGTCTGGAAGAGAGGAGAAAAAAGTGGGGGACGTCATTTTCCAAAAGATGTTGTCTCTGAGTGTTGGAATATTCTCAGACTCGATCAGAAATGACGTTTTTATTCAAAGACAATAATAAGTCACAGCGATTTATGACGGTCCCTTGGACGTTTCAGAAGGATGGACATAGTTCTTAGCAGAAACGCAAATTCTGAAACATGTTACCGTGTTGACCACAAGGTTGCTAAGGATTTGTTGTCGTAGAGGTGATAATATTTTAATAATTATTTTACATATTTGAAAAATCATTGAAAGTTATTAATTTAATGTATGGTGTTTACATTTACTTTAATTTTTTTTTCTTCTAGCAACTGGTAAAAAATTCAGTGGTTGTGCAATGCTCTCTGTTATTGATCGGCCTGTGGGAGCAGTAAATATCTTTCACGTACTTAGTAGGTAAGAAAGAAGAAAGAAATCGTCATCAAATTTTAGGCAGGCTCTATTAGTTTCTACAAGGGACAGTCATCACTGGGTCAAGGAAATGTTTGCCTAACGTGGTTCAGGATCAACGTTAAACGTCGATTGAGACAAACATCAAGGATTAATTTTTGGTACGTTCACCAAAAAGGATGATGACCTTTTTCTATTCTCTTGCAGTAATCAGTCAAACAATTGTTAGTTACACATAACCAAACGGCCTAACTCATGCTTCTAATTCTAGTACGCATCTTTATAGTCTGACCTACCAGATTCGCTTTATAGGTTAGAGAGAGTTCATAAATTGTGTCGTTTTTCAATTATGATTCCAAACAATTGAGTGCAGTCAGATGTTACAATATACGGCAGGCGCTTAACATCCCGAGTTCAACAAAATAACTACTCTGGAATGCACTAAGCACGTAAAACTATGAATGATTCTGTATGCCTAATGTCGGCAGCAACCTTTAAGTCGTGCTACTTCCGTTCAATGTACGAGTTACTTGACTCAAGACCATAAACGTTTTCTTTTTTTCAGTATTAGATTTCATTCTTCAACAGGAAATATGCTTTTAGCACTTACAATAGTTTCTTACTGACAAATACGTAGATCATGATTCGATTTTACCTAGTATTTGTACTGTATGAGCAACGTGCTTCTCCATTTTGGGCTAGTTTTGAGAGAAAAACCAGGATCCAGAACCCCAAACGAAGCCTACGACCTTGAATCACATAACTGCGATGTTTGTAGGAGATGACCAACTTTTAATTTATAACAAGGCGTTGTTGCGATAATTACATGTGATCTGTTACTAGGACGTTACCATGTACACCACATTTATACACTGTCGACCAACTGTCAAAAGCCTGAATAATCATCTTTTGCAGCGTGAATCACTGCGAGGGGTGCTGGAAGAGAGTCAGTCAGCTTCTGGAAGGTAGCTACAGGAATGTGGAGCGATGCAGACACCAGTGTCACGGCCTGCTGTGCTAGGTTTCTCTGTTGACTATCCATGACGCAAACAGCGCGATGGGGGTAGTCCCAGAGATTCTAGATTGGGTATAAATCCAGTGAATATCGTGGCCGGAAAACGGAGCGATTTATCTAACGTCCAAAAATGCCATGATCATTAGCTTTCAGGCCAATGGTGAAAGCATTTCCCGACCGGCTAAGTTTGTAAGCATAGTGGCCGGGGGTCCGGTAAACTCGTCTTCGTGCTGTTCGAACGAGGCTTGTACCCTGCTATTTGTGCCACATCTTGCATTGTCTTTCTGGTAAATGCCATAGTGCCGAGGAAAAACAAACTACATGTAGGGGTGGATATGGTCCCCAAGAGTAGATGCATTGTTGTGTCGATCGGCTGTACCTTCCAGAACGACGAGATGGCAAGGAAACATTCCCCAGACCATAACGCTCCGTCCTCTGGCGTGGACCGTTCCAACGACTGCTGAAGTGTGTTTGTTTTTAGGAGTTTTACGACGCACACGCCAACCGCCACCTGTCCGATGGACCACAAAACGTGATTCGTTTGAAAAGGCCACCAGTCGCCACTCTGTCGAGGTCCAGTTGCGGTATTGGCATGCAATTTCCAGCCTTCGTTTCCGCTGAACAGTAACCACCATAGGTGCTTGAACCAGGTACCTGCTGCTGAGGCCCATACGCAGGAACATTTGCTGAACTTTCGTTGGTAGCCCTTTTGTTCACCTGGGTGGTGCACGTCTATTCACCAGTTCAGGACTAGTAAGTATCACGTTCTCTTCACCGATGAGTGTCACATATGCCTTCAACCAGACAATCGTCGGCGCCGTGTTTGGAGGAAACCCGGTCAGGCTGATCGGCTCAGACACATTGTCCAACGAGTGCAGCAAGATGGAGATTCTCTGCTGTTTTGGGGTGGCATTATGTGGGGTCGACGTACGCTGGTGCTCATGGAATGCGCCGTAATGGCTGTACGATACGTGAATGCCATCCTCCGACCGATAGTGCAACGATATCGGCAGCATATTGGCGAGGCATTCGTATTTATGGAAGACAATTCACTCGCCCACCCTGCACACTTGAATGATTTCCTTCAGGATAACGACATCGCTCAACTAGAGGGGCCAGCACGTTCGCGGACATGAACCTATGTTGTTCACATCTGTCATCTACGGCGCATGGTGCATCACAGTTGCCTCGTCGACGGTTTCGAGCAGCTCTGTTTTGCCATGCACAGTATATTTTAACAATAGAGGTGTACGAACAGTTTACAAACTTAGCCGTTCGGGAAATGCTTTCACCACTGGCCTGAAAGCTAATGATCATACCATTTTTCGACGTTAGATAAATCGCCCCGATTCCTCATTACGGCAGCGAATGGACTGTTTTCTTGGGTCCTCCGACACGCTTTATATACCCTCTACAACTAGTACCACTACTGCTGTCTGGTGTGGCTGTTACACGTTGACGTCGAACATACGCGGTGGTCACACTAACGTGACTACCTGTGTTCGAGACACATGTTTAGAATAGATTGCTGTGTTCTTGATTTCACTCATTGAGAGTTACGGTGCTGAAATGCGTATTTGTTTCTTTGTTTTGAGATGACTGTAAGAGTTGGTTTTTTATTATAGTGTGAACAAAGGATTAGCATTCCTTCATTTAGCAAATATTCTCCTCCTCTGGAGACGGATCTTTCTGAATCGCGACATCGCAGTGACGTTCCCGGAGGGGTGATGTTTGAGATGTTTAGCTGAGAGACCAGAAGCTCTCGGTTTGTTGTAATGGGAGTTGGTGGTTTGGTGATCAGTAAGACTCTCACGGGTGGGCAACACAGCTCTCAAAGGCACCATACCGCATACAGTGTCGTTGTGTAAAAAACATTTATAAGCAACAACTCAAGTTAGTATCAGGTGATATTTGAACGATAAGAAGGGCCACACTGAATTGCCAGTTTTGGGAGTGGCTGCCCTAGTGATGACGCCCTCAGGGATCTACAACACGCTTCTCAAAGGCGTCATACCGCATACGATATCGTAGTACATGAAACCCTTGAACACATATACAACTCATTTTAGTACCGCAATAACTGAACTTTGACATTCTGCCTCCGTACGAATACGGGTAAGAGCAGTTATTTCAAAATTCAAATGGCTCTGAGCACTATCAGTCCCCTAGACCTTAGAACTACTTAAACCTAACTAACCTAAGGACATCACACACATCCATGCCCGAGGCAGGATTCGAACCTGCGACCGTAGCGGTCGTGCGGTTCCAGACTGTAGCGCCTAGAACAGCTCGGCCACTTCGGCCGGCAGCAGTTATTTACTTGAACTGATACTTCCATATAACTTCCAAGTTATCATAGAAGTTATTTTCATTCTGCTTAGTATTCAGCTTTACGCACTTATATAAGCATATTTAAAATTATCACGACGTTGGAAGTAACTTAATTTTTTTTTCAAATGAGCCTCGCTCACATTCTGTTGCTGCTGCAACAGCACAGTTCCGTTCGGGATCGATTGTCTACGAGCAGGCTGCCCACACACAGCATTAGCAGGTTAGCATCCTGTGCGCATTTCACATTTTTGTTCTCAGAACACTATCCACATACTGTTCATGATATATATGGCCTGGGTTCTCATTACACCATCAGATGTCCATGTGAGATCTCCTTCATCATTCTACATAACTCACTGATCTAGATCAATAACAGTACAGTAGTCAACCTCGATTGCCCACGAACCCTTTAATTCAGTGTCAAGGATACGATAATTTCAGTTATGTACTCCCGAATTACAGATATACCTATCATTCCATTAGTAACTATAACTTCTGCATGTGGAAATATCTTTGTATCACATACTTGGATACCACTCAGACACATCAGCAACTTCTGCATATTGCAATATCTTTGTACTACATACTTGCCTACCACTCAGGAACATCAGCATAGTAGCTTGGCAAGAGAAAGGGCTTCTGTAAAGTGTAACCACACTTCAGTCCTCATCCCAATGACCTACCATACTTTTTTAAAGGTTGTTGGTTCAGACACAAGATAGCTCGCCTAGCACGAAAAATGATTCACAATTAATGGAAGATAAGATAAAGCAAAACTGTCTAGCTAGACACAATTGTAAGGGACTATCACCAATAGAGTTCAAGTAAATTGTCTCTTCTTGTTTGTATCCATCCATATATGTATATGATGAGACAAATTAAAGAAAACCTTACTATGAGGTATACAACGCCTCAATGTAGGTCAAATTCTGAGAGAAAAACCAATAATTAATTATTTACCGACATGTGTCAGTGTCACAAAATTCTGTTAAAAGAACACATAATTCTCAATATGTACAGCCTCAATTGAATTTCTGTTACACAGCTTGACTCAGAAATCTTAGATCTGAACTTCGTCTTAAAATAAGGCATAACCGTTAGTTCAGGCTGTTGTAATTTACTCTTAATCACATCTTGATCTATCCATTTGTGATACCAGGACAGTATTTTCCATGAAGTCCTCTTTTCTTGTAGCATTTCCGTGGAAACTTGTGTACTATCTACAGTAAGTTAGCACTTGTCTGGGGGGAAAGTTAGTTGTTACGTCTTTTCCTCTCATAAGGTCAAGTCTCACAATGATATTCCATGATTATTTCCTCAACTACGAGAAATGTGCCTTGTACTGCTACTTTTCACAGTCAATTCATTAGCATGCTTAGCAACATTGGATTTTTTGGTCGGTTCCCTATTGCTCCAATGGTTCTAGAATTAGTTACTGGAAAAGTAAGCACTATCATGTTCTTGTTGATTTGCCTAAGATAACCACTCAAGATTGCACTAATCGTCGAGAATGTCTCTAAGGTAACCATCACTTGTATATCAGCAATCTTTGCTCTGAAGGTCCACTGTGGCACAGCAGAATTATCTTTGTTGCAAAGATTAATGTCCGAGGATAGCTTCTGTCGAGTATCTCTGCACGATCATCAACACCACAGTCCTTGCTTGAGCCACCGGATTCTCTATTATTTCTAGGAGTGGCTACAAATCCCTGATTTACGCTCTGCATCTTCATGGATTTATGTGCATTGATCAAGAATTGACCTACATTCTCTGATGTTAACCTCAGATACATATTTTAGCACCCTAATGAACCCCAAAATCCAATTAGGAAAACCATCATGATGTAAAGTAGGGAAAAGTTATCCTGACAGGTACGACAACTTTGCCGATGATATAACACCAAAAAGTCTTGATAAACACCAACATTAAGCATTAAAGAGTGTGTTTTGGTAGAAAGGAAGAAGAAAGAAAGGTCATCTTAAGTTATTTGCCAAACATCTTAGTAATAATTGCAAATTAATACCATGAAAGTTAAGTCCAAAGAAATGTCGGTCAGAGATAACTTTTATGTGGAAGAGAGATGAAAACGCAACGAAGAAATTCAATTCGTCTACAATACTTATTCATGGAAAAAGTAAGTCGGTTTGCTAGCTGTAGTGCTATCAAGTCATACGAGAACAGCTCTTGTCATAGTTGCCGGCCGCGGTGGTCTCGCGGTTAAGGCGCTCAGTCCGGAACCGTGCGACTGCTACGGTCACAGGTTCGAATCCTGCCTCGGGCATGGATGTGTGTGATGTCCTTAGGTTAGTTAGGTTTCAGTAGTTCTAAGTTCTAGGGAACTGATGACCACAGAAGTTAAGTCCCATAGTGCTCAGAGCCATTTGAACCATTTTTTTTTCTTGTCATAGTAGAGCGAACGGAGCGCGACGAGATTGTTTTACTTTCAAGAGTCGTTGTTGCGTGACGTAGACGCACGGATTTTGTGAACTGATATTCAGACTTGAGACTTGAACCGAGATAGTATGCTGACTGTGTATACCGAGTTGTGGACTTTATTAACGGAAGTAGGCAATATTGGACTCAACATTCATATAAGTGAACTTATAGAAAGGAATGGACAAAGTTTCAAAAGCCTATAATACACGTTTAGTCTCGAATAGGAGACATTGACACGAATCCATGAAGAAGACACAATTACGCCGAGGGTTAAAGCTGTCGTAATTGTCATGATACTTGAAACTAACATAACTGCCAGTGCTAATTAACCGTGTGTGCATGTGGCGTGATGTTTACAAAGTATTTGGCGAAAAGGAACAATAAAATTGTTCATCAAAAGAGGAAATTCAACGTGTCGCCTCCATCATTCTATGAATATTTGCTAATTGTTCATCAAAAATTAATGAACAGTGACTATTTAACTCGGAAGTAAATTCGTGGATTGTTAATTGTGACAAAGAAGATTTGGACATACGTAATATTACGACGCAAGATAATTAAGACACTGTGAAAGAGTACCTGTGAATCTCGCGTCATATAGCGCGAACAATTTTACTTAGCAACTAACAAACAACTACCAATACGATCTGGAATTGAACTTTTTCCTCGCTTTTGGTGATGTGGACGATGCGCATGAGGAAAGATTCATCAATTACTGCACTAAAGTGTTAACCGGGCTCATAATAATTCAACTTCAAACCATAAGAGACAATCAGAGTGCGCAGTTCGCATTAATAAGGAAACTGTGCGGACTCGCAATAAAACTTTAATCATTACGCGAGGAACGATTTCGTAAGAGCTTTTTCAGATCTTGTTTCTCGTTAACCGACTGCACCTATCGAGCTGTAGCAGTAACAGCTCTACGGCGTCGACAACACCAAAACGGGAAATGTGGTGTCACCGCCAGACACCACACTTGCTAGGTGGTAGCCTTTAAATCGGCCGCGGTCCGTTGGTATATGTCGGACCCGCGTGTCGCCACTGTCAGTGATTGCAGACCGAGCGCCGCCTCACGGAAGGTCTAGAGAGACTTCCTAGCATTCGCCCCAGTTTACAGCCGACCTTGCTAGCGATGGTTCACTGACAAATTACGCTCTCATTTGCCGAGACGATAGTTAGCATCGCCTTCAGCTACGTCATTTGCTACGACCTAGCAAGGCGCCATTATCAACTGCTATTTATCTTGTGATACATGTACCGTCAGACCGATGTTCACCAATTATGAATTAAAGTTAAGTATTCCAGTAGTTACTTACGGCCGGCCGGAGTGGCCGAGCGGTTAAAGGCGCTACAGTCTGGAACCGCACGACCGCTACGGTCGCAGGTTCGAATCCTACCTCGGGCATGGATGTGCGTGATGTCCTTAGGTTAGTTGGGTTTAAGTAGTTCTAAGTTCTAGGGGACTTATGACCACAGCAGTTGAGTCCCATAGTGCTCAGAGCCATTTCAACCATTTTTAGTTACGTTCTTTGCTACTATAAATTCCCTTACCTGTTCCAGACCTCACGCCAGCCTGCGTGAGCTTAAACGCGTACCTTTCGGCTTCCTCTCCTAGTGGCTTGGCTGTCTTGCCAAGTCACAACAGGAAATTTCGAAATAACGTCATTTCCATGAATAAATTCATAAAACTAGTAATTTACTAACGAAAGTGAATGTATTCAGTATATCATTATTCAGTATGTCTTTACAATCAAAATGTCCAAAAGTGTCTCTTTACTTTTTAAAGATGACATCGGAAAGATGTGCTCCCATTCGGCGTTCACACTCTTAACAGCCTGTTATGAAAACTCTGGAATGCGCGGTGTAGCAAGTCTTGGGGAATGGCAGTGATTTCGTTAGTGATTTCGTTCTCAATGTTCTCCTTCAGTTCATGGATTGTTGCAGGACGTGTACGGTACACCTTGCCTTTAAGATATCCCCACATGAAGAAGTCGCACACACTAAGATCAGGGGATCTCGCAGGCCATGCAATGTCACCGTTACGTGAAACAATGCGTCTTCCAAACAATTGACGAACTGCTGCCATCGATTGTCGAGCAGTGTGTGACGTGGCTCCGTCCTGCTGAAACCACGTGTTTTCGACGTTTAAGATTAAGCTCGTACAGTCTCGGTGTAAAGAATGTTTGAAGCATTTCAACATATCGAGCCGATGTTACTGTCACTGCACTACCATCCTCACGTTCAAAAAAATAAGGGCCGATAACACAATGACATGATACAGCACACCATATTGTGACCTTGGCGCTATGTAGTGGTCGCTGGTGAAACTCACAAGGATTGTTCTGTGCCCAATAACGAAAATTCTGTTTGTTCACGAATCCGTTCAGGTGGAAATGGGCTTCGTCCGATATCCATAAGTTACCAAGGAAATGCGCGTCCTCGTTGATTTTAGCCAATATCTGGCTACTAAACTCCATACGTGACGCTGGGTCTCGTTCATGTAAGTGTTGCACAATCTGCAACTTATAGGGATGGATGTCTAATTCGTGGAGTATTCTTTGTAAGCTTCGTCGCTTAATCCCTAGCGAAGATGCATGCTGTCGAACGGAGCAGCGAGGACTTCTCCCGATTGCAGCTCTAGCAGCTGCAATGTTCTCTGTGGTACATACCGTTGGAATGCCACCTGGAGGTTTCTCTTTCAAGGCAGATCCTGTTTCTTCGAAATTACGCACCCACATTGTAATCGCATGCGCAGATGGAACACGTCCATGACGTCCAAGCTGAAAATGCTGTCGAAATGTTCTCTGCGCGGCAGTCGCGCCATCACCATTTTTGTAAAACCCTCTCACAGGTACTGCACGTTCCGCACCAGTCCAATTCTCCATGATTACTAAATGGCAATGCGTTCACATCAATTGTGCAAAGTTTCGAACATCTGCCGGCGCTACAGTGCTGCCAACTGTAACGTTCATAATTTCCCGTTCCCCTGCGCCACCCTTTATTAACTTTTCCCTGATCTCAGTCGGCAATTTGGCATTTAAGAGCTTCAAAATATATTTGTGCGACATTGATTCATCCAAATATGGTGTTTTGTTTATGTGTTTTTCGAAGTGTGTTCTTAAACATTCTTGCCTGAAGTGAAACTGCTTGGGATTAAACATTCATCTTCACAAATGTTCCTACAGGGAGCAGAAAGACAAATTGAACTAATTACACGACGTACAGAGGTATTAAAGCAATCATTCTTCCCGAGTTTCACTGGCGAAGGACTCCTAGAAACCCTATCATTGGCTAAAGAGGAGTACCGCTTGCCATGCACTTCCCAGTGCTTTGCTGAGTATAGCTGCAGGTACATTCTCTGTTTACCGACGAACACTTTCGTTTTCCTTGGGGTGTGACACACAGCACTGCTTCCAGCACACAAGGAGGCTGCCACATCCGTGAACTGATTTTCGTCATTCGTAATTACCTTAATAATGACGTTCTGTTAAACTATATTACATACATATGATGACATTGTGCACTAAAATAGAAAGAAATACGTTAGCAGAATACTGGTGCTCTCCTTCCGTAAGCACCCAACACGTTCTCTCATCACATCGACCACTTATTTCTCGGGGGTCCAGAAGCAGCAGAGGTGATACGAGAAGTGGAGTGCGTGCATACAGAGGATCAAGTCATTTCGATGGTCAAAGTGACTACATGGTCCACAATGCTAGAGGCAATACTTTATTCAATACTTTGTGGTCGAATGTTCAGCGGTGCGAAAACAAAACTTCCTGAGACTTACACAATGGGTCTTTCTCCGAATTTTCACAGAGAAAAGGAGAATGCGAAATGGACAAATGGGGTATTAAACTGATAAGCGTGAGGCTTAAGTTTTGCAACAAGTATGTCGTTGCCTTAAATCAGTCACCATAATTTTTCAAAAAAGGAATTAGGGATTTGAGGAGTAATTACGCAGTCAATTTTTGTGCGACTTTATATTTGGTCTGCAGTTACATATTCATGATATTTAACTGTCAATGTGGTTTCGATTCAATAAAGTACTAAATTTAGGCCGCTAGGAGAACAGAAGGCGCTGTAAAAGAAAATGAGGTGTCAACAAGAATTTATTTTTTAACAAAACTTGAAAAAAAAGCAGTTAAATATTTTGTGAAATGATTTGTCTGAAAGTAAGAAACAAAATGGATCAGAGAAATATTTGATACATATTTGAATGATGCTCTGAATCACTTTCAAACTAATCACTTCACGAAACATATGAACGATATTTCACTCCAAATTTTTTATTGTGTTCCAGAAGCTGTAATTCTATAGTGAATGTTCGAAACTTTGATGGATATTATTGTAATTAGCTTTTCGACTTAATCATCAGCTTTTTATACGCCTAGCAGCATCTACAGCCAGCCACTTACTTATGAGACCCGCATGCAATCAATGATTTGCGTTCCCGCCGTACTAGTGGTTACAATCTATAGTTTGGTTTGCGAAGAGTTTCTCAGAAATGCTCCAGCCACACTTCATCGCCGACTTTTACTGCCGCTGTTGTCGTAATTCAGGCAATGAAAAGTGACAATAATGAAGAACTGAAAGCGCTGATGTAGCTCTCAGCACAGAGGGATGCTTTTTAGCAGTCGTCGTTTGAAGTCTTCGTTGACGTCACCGTGCTAAATCTGATTTCTGAGTGCTGGAAGGTAAAATGAAAGGAGATGTGTGAATTACGAATTATTCGTTTTTATTAAAGCGAAGCGTAGGCTGCAACATCTGATGACGGGGATGGGGGCGTATGCTTAAAAAAAATTGTACACGTATATAGTAATACTGGCTGTGCAACGGTACCTTGAACATGAGTAGGACTAAATCACGTTATTCGAGTTGCATTCAATTCGTACAAGGCTCGTGTAAAATATATATATATATATATATATATATATATATATATATATATACACCTGTTCCGTTGAATCGGCTTAGTAAAGCAGTTAATGTTGATGGTACACGCAACAGATAAATTTCATTTTAGCACTCCAGGTCAGTGGTATGTGGCAACGCATGGAATAGTCTAATATCTATTACGATAAACTAAGTTTATTCCTTTTTAAAATATTCATTACGTCGGTGGTCAGTTACACCAGTGCGAAAGAATGAGGTTTCGATTACAACATCAATAAAAGCTGGGGTTCGGTAGTCAAAAATAAATGTCGTTTATTTGCACTTAAGACACAATGTTGTCGCGAATATTCACAAAGGATCGCCGGGAATGCTTTGCAAGACTATACAGGTCTTGCGGTTTGATGCGAAAGGCTACAGGCGACTGTAATGTTTACTACACCCTGACAGCAATCACTTTAACTTGTAAGCTTCCAGTAGTCTACTTTGTCCTACGTCTACTAAATTAATTCTGCCCTCTGACAATGGTTGTTGTCTCTAGCCTGCATTGTTAGTTATCACTTCTATCAGAATCTTAAATAGAGCTTGAACGACGAAATAATTTAATGTAATGGTGGTCATGTCATTATTGTAGTCAAGTATTGATGTGTCATTAATACATGAACACAACATTAATGTTTTATAAGAAAACGGAAAAGTTAATTGATCATAAAATGGGACAAAAACCACAAGTTAAGCGAGTTGACAAATAAATGATCAACTGTTGGCAGCACAAATAGAAATAATAAATAATTAGGAGTCTACTGGTTGGCGTTTGGTTGACAGAGACTAAGATCTGTTTAATCTGTTTACTCTGGCTCGAAACATGGATAATGTAGTCTGAAATTATCTAACGCTGAATAGACTTTGATGGATATATTCTACCCAGAAGTAATACTACATTGCCCGCCCGGTTAGCCGTGCGATCCCCGGCACGAATCGGCGAACGTGTGTCGAGGTCTGGTGAGCCGGCCAGTCTGTCAGTCTGTGGATGGTTTTTAGGCGGTTTTCCATCTGCCACGGCAAATACGGGCTGGTTCCCCTTATTCCGCCTCACCTACACTATGTCGGCGATTGCTGCGCAAATAAGTTCTCCAGGTACGCGCAAACCACCACTACTCTACCATGCAAGCATAGGGGTTACACTCGTCTGGTGTGAGATGTTCCCTGAGAGGAGGGGGGGGGGGGGGTTCACTGTGGGCCGAACCGCACTATAACCCTGGGTTGTATGTGGGGGACCGGCCGGCGTGGCCGAGCGGTTCTAGGCGCTACAGTCTGGAACCGCTCGACCGCTACGGTTGCAGGTTCGAATCCTGCCTCGGGCATGGATGTGTGTGATGTCCTTAGGTTAGTTAGGTTTAATTAGTTCTAAGTTCTAGGGGACTGATGATCTCAGAAGTTAAGTCCATTAGTGCTCAGAGCCATTTTTCTATGTGGGGTGGCGGAGGGGTGAAGTGGACTGCAGTAGTCGCCTTGGGGTTGTGGACCACTGCGGCTGCGGTGGGGCCGCCGGTTGACATACAATGCATACAATACAATACTACGTTGGAGCAGCTGAGAAAAAGTACTGAACTGTGATACTGTTTGCTCTAAGAAGCCGGAGCAGCGATTTTTAGCGCTGTATCAGGTGACGCTCATGGTGCAAGAACCTGCAGTGTACCGATGAATGGCGCCAGTAATTCGTTTTCGCGGCACGTAATATGTGAAGTCGCGGGCTGGCGATTTGTTAGACGGATAGAAATTACACTCTGATGGAGCCAAAAATATCTCAGCAGAATGCAGCGTGTGACACTCCCGTTCGCCCATAATATCAAGGACCAGTTTGACTCACTCACATGGCAGGAGTTTAACCATCAAGGTGGCAGAACTGATACGAATAAGGTTGTCCTCGGCGCAGCGAGTCGTTTAAGATGACTGAGGTCTACACTGTTTGTACAGCTAAGACTTCACCATAGGCTTCCCAGGCAAGAACAGTACCAGTGCAAAGTTACGCTCAGGACGTGTGTCCCAAGTTCTGCCCACTCATAACAAGATTCAAGACCAGAATCTCCTCTCCAGACCAGAGTCTGAATCAGAAAAGCTCGTTTTCCGTTGCTCCCTTTCCATCAAACCTATGTGAACTTAAAAAGAGTTTCAACGCAACCAGTCCCGCAAGGGTTTCATGACTATTAAAAGATTCCACGAGGCCCATGTCTTCCATCTCGCTCGTCTACTCTACCCTCAAGCCAATCCTATCCAAAGTTAATAATATCCTTTTCCCTGCTGGAGAAACAGCCAACCCCTGATTCGTAAATTCCCACACAGGGAGAAGAAGACAGTATGCTTCCGTATTGTTTCTCCGACAGCCATTTTAGGCAGCGTATTTTGAATTCCCATTTAGTCATAAAGTGAACAACATATTTATTACAGAGATAAATAATTGGACTTGTCGAATGTTACTGCATGTCCGACCAGGGGTTTCGGCTTAACTAAGAGAAGTGCTTTTGTGTCCAAACACAGACCATTTCAGAGCCATCATAAATGTTGAGTTCCGTCCTAAAATTCTTCTGAAGTGCTTAGGCTTCCCCGAAATCTCGGCAGAGGGACGAGACCGTCTGATGGCTCCACAGATAGCGTCCAGTCAAAGGTGAACATAGAAACTCGAGGATTTGTATGGACGCTGTCCCTTTACATTACAAGCGAAGTGCCTTGGCCAGTTGATCTAATTCTCTATTTTGTCCCTGTCCCTGCCGTGGAGTGGCCAGAAATCTCTGTCAGGTAGATGCAGGTAATCAGCTTCTCGCCTCTTCGGCCGAAAACACTGTCTGCACACAAGTGACAGAAATTCTTGGGATCAGCATTCTGTTCCGGGTAAGTGTTTTCAGATGTTCCTCTCCCTAATAGTTGCAAGTGGCTTCCAAGCCCCAAACGTTCTCTGCAAGATGTACTGTTAAATAACCTTCCTGCCTGCTTGTCTTCAACTCAGGAAATACTATTCGAAGGAGAGCTACCATAACGATCCCGCATATATTAACAATGTACATGCTCCTATCAGTGCCTGTTCATATTGATAACTTCCTGTCGTCTCACAAATGATGTCTAGGGTGTAATAACAATATTAAAGAGTGGCCTTGAAAATGAAAATACACTACTGGCCATTAAAATTGATACACCAAGAACAAATGCAGATGATAAACGGGTATTCATTGAACAAATATATTATACTAGAACTGACATGTGATTACATTTTCACGCGATTTCAGTGCATAGATCCTGAGAAATCAGTACCCAGAGCAACCACCTCTGGCCGTAATAACGGCCTTGATACGCCTGGGCATTGAGTCAAACAGAGCTTGGATGGCGTGTACAGGTACAGCTGCCCATGCAGCTTCAACACGATACCACAGTTCATCAAGAGTAGTGACTGGCGTATTGTGACGAGCCAGTTGCTCGGTCACCATTGACCAGACGTTTTCAATTGGTGAGAGATCTGGAGAATGTGCTGAGCAGGGCAGCAGTCGAACATTTTCTGTATCCAGAAAGGCCCGTACAGGACCTGCAACATGCGGACGTGCATTTTCCTGCTGAAATGTAGGGTTTCGCAGGGATCGAATGAAGGGTAGAGCCACGGGTCGTAACACATCTGAAATGTAACGTCCACTGTTCAAAGTGCCGTCGATGCCAACAATAGGTAACCGAGACGTGTAACCAATGGCAACCCATACCATCACGCCGGGTGATACGCCAGTATGGCGATGACGAATACACGCCACCCATGTGCGTTCACTGCGATGTCGCCAAACACGGGTGCGACTATCATGATGCTGTAAACAGAACCTGGATTCATCCGAAAAAATGACGTTTTGCCATTCGTGTAACCAGGTTCGTCGCTGAGTACACCATCGCAGGCGCTCCTCTCTGTGATGCAGCGTCAAGGGTAACCGCAGCCATGGTCTCCGAGCTGATAGTCGAACTGTTCGTGCAGATTGTTGTTGTCTTGCAAACGTCCCCATCTGTTGACTCAAGTATCGAGACGTGGCTGCACGATCCGTTACAGCCATGCGGATAAGATGCCTGTCATCTCGACTGCTAGTGATACGAGGCCGTTGGAATCCAGCACGGCTTTCCGTATTACCCTCCTGAACCCACCGATTCCATATTCTGCTAACAGTCAGTGGATCTCGACCAACGCGAGCAGCAATGTCGTGATACGATAAACCGCAATCGCGATAGGCTACAATCCGGCCTTTATCATTGTCGGAAACGTGATGGTACGCATTTCTGCTCCTTGCGCGAGGTATCACAGCAACGTTTCACCAGGCAACGTCGGTCAAGTGCTGTTTGTGTATGAGAAATCGGTTGGAAACTTTCCTCATGTCAGCCCGTTGTAGGTGTCGCCACCGGTGCCAACCTTGTGTGAATGCTCTGATAAGCTAATCATTTGCGTATCACAGCATCTTCTTCCTGTCGGTAAATTTCGCGTCTGTAGCACGTCATCTTCGTGGTGTAGCAATTTTAATGGCCAGTAGTGTACGTGACAGATTGGCTTATCCCCTCTCATTGCCCCTCACCTACAGTAGATTTCCGCATGTGCAGTGTCTCCCTTCAAGATTTTATAGTGTGACAGGGAACAGAGGAATTCATGAAATAGTACTGACTTCTCGCATTCATAATACAATTGTAAGAGACGACTTTGCCAAACAAGACCGCACATGGAAAAACAATTCTAATTTGGCCCGATTCAGCAAGGGATTCGCTCACTGACACAAAGCTTAACGCCTGCACGAAGAACATAATATGTACAAATGTTCAAATGTATGTGCAATCTTATGGGACATAGCTGCTAAGGTCATCAGTCCGTAAGGTTACACACTACTTAACCTAAATTATCCTAAGGACCAACACACACACCCATGCCCGAGGGAAGACTCGAACCTCCGCCGGGACGAGCCGCACAGTCCATGACTGCAGCGTGTCAGACCGCTCAATCCCACGCGGCTGATATCTACATTGCTGGAAGTTGTTTGCTGTTACCTTTCTTGCAGCAAAATGTCATACGTAATGTCAATGTGGACTATTAACACAAATTTCTTTGTGCTGAAGATGAGGAGAGCAATGCACACAAACATACTTGTTTGTTTGCCTTCTCTGATTCTGGATATGGCAACCATTACGAGTCAGTGTCCCGGGCCTGTGTTATGAAGTAGCCACGAGCCAGGGCTGGCACTGCCTGGGGAACGGGGGACTTGCGTGACCAGCCCTCTCCACGCGACAGGCCGCTAAAACGCGGCCAGCAACAGGGGAGGGCCGACAACGTCAGAATCTCCAGTCAGTGGTGCACTGCAATACACCACCAGCAGTTACTCTTAATAATAATTGCTGTTTAAGGTTCATGGGCCTCCGGGGATTGTATTATATAACGTACAAATAGCAAGCTGGCGAATGGACAGAGCTAGTTAACAGTTCCCCACATCTGCCAATGATTACAACTCTGGTGCTTGTGGACCTCGGTGTAGTCCCTGAACGTGGAAAGACCCTTCGTCTACATGAATACTCTGCAGTTCACATTTAAATGTTAGCAGAGGGTACAAAGAACCTTGCAGACTCACAGACTGGAGGCAGCAACTGACAACTTAATCATTGTTATTATTTATCATACAACACACAAATATAAGGAATGTTATCCCACAGCCTCCCATTTCGAAAGTTCAGGTCCCATTGTTTGGTTGTCTAAACTCAACTCATCTTACAAACAGTAAAATAATATATAATAAAATATATAAAAATATATAATAAAATGTATTTGCAACCCCTTGTCCCTCTAGTTTATTTAATCATATTACAGCCCCTAATCGTATTTTCGTCCCGTCGCTACAATTACGCTTAAATGAAGTAAGATCGAACAACAGTTCTTTAATAGTTTTTTGGGTTTTATTCACTGTAATTTCTGCTTGGTTTCAGGAAATGGAGTCTGCTAGCACATCGTCGGTTCCTCTCTTCATTTGACACTAATACCTATAGCCTAATTTGTTGCTGCTTTGCCGAACTATGTCTTTTTTACGTTTTACACAGCATACCTTGCCGTTGGTGGGGAGGCTTGCGTGCCTCAGCGATACACATAGCCGTACCGTAGGTGCAACCACAACGGAGGGGTATCTGTTGAGAGGCCAGACAAACGTGTGGTTCCTGAAGAGGGGCAGCAGCCTTTTCAGTAGTTGCAAGGGCAACAGTCTGGATGATTGACTGATCTGGCCTTGTAACAATAACCAAAACGGCCTTGCTGTGCTGGTACTGCGAACGGCTGAAAGCAAGGGGAAACTACAGCCGTAATATTTCCCGAGGGCATGCAGGTTTACTGTATGATTACATGATGATGGCGTCCTCTTGGGTAAAATATTCCGGAGGTAAAAAAGTCCCCCATTCGGATCTCCGGGCGGGGACTACCCAAGAGGATGACGTTATCAGGAGAAAGAAAACTGGCGTTCTACGGATCAGAGCGTGGAATTCAGATCCCTTAATCGGGCAGGTAGGTTAGAAAATTTAAAAAGGGAAATGGATAGGTTAAAGTTAGATATAGTGGGAATTAGTGAAGTTCGGTGGCAGGAGGAACAAGACTTCTGGTCAGGTGACTACAGGGTTATAAACACAAAATCAAATAGGGGTAATGCAGGAGTAGGTTTAATAATGAATGGGAAAATAGGAATGCGGGTAAGCTACTACAAACAGCATAGTGAACGCATTATTGTAGCCAAGATAGATACGAAGCCCACACCTACTACAGTAGTACAAGTTTATATGCCAACTGGCTCTGCAGATGACGAAGAAATTGAAGAAATGTATGATGAAATAGAAGAAATTATTCAGATTGTGAAGGGAGACGAAAATTTAGTAGTCATGGGTGACTGGAATTCGAGTGTAGGAAAAGGGAGAGAAGGAAACATAGTAGGTGAATATGGATTGGGGCTAAGCAATGAAAGAGGAAGCCGCCTGGTAGAATTTCGCACAGAGCACAACATAATCATAACTAACACTTGGTTTAAGAGTCATGAAAGAAGGTTGTATACATGGAAGAACCCTGGAGATACTAAAAGGTATCAGATAGACTATATAATGGTAAGACAGAGATTTAGGAACCAGGTTTTAAATTGTAAGACATTTCCAGGGGCAGATGTGGACTCTGACCACAATCTATTGGTTATGACCCGTAGATTAAAACTGAAGAAACTGCAAAAAAGGTGGGAATTTAAGGAGATGGGACCTGGATAAACTGAAAGAACCAGAGGTTGTACAGAGTTTCAGGGAGAGCATAAGGGAACAATTGACAGGAATGGGGGAAAGAAATACAGTAGAAGAAGAATGGGTAGCTTTGAGGGATGAAGTAGCGAAGGCAGCAGAGGATCAAGTAGGTAAAAAGACGAGGGCTAATAGAAATCCTTGGGTAACAGAAGAAATATTGAATTTAATTGATGAAAGGAGAAAATATAAAAATGCAGTAAATGAAGCAGGCAAAAAGGAATACAAACGTCTCAAAAATGAGATCGACAGGAAGTGCAAAATGGCTAAGCAGGGATGGCTAGAGGACAAATGTAAGGATGTAGAGGCCTATCTCACTAGGGGTAAGATGCTTACTGCCTACAGGAAAATTAAAGAGACCTTTGGAGAGAAGAGAACCACTTGTATGAATATCAAGAGCTCAGATGGAAACCCAGTTCTAAGCAAAGAAGGGAAAGCAGAAAGGTGGGAGGAGTATATAGAGGGTCTATACAAGGGCGATGTACTTGAGGACAATATTATGGAAATGCAAGAGGATGTAGATGAAGATAAAATGGGAGATAAGATACTGCGTGAAGAGTTTGACAGAGCACTGAAAGACCTGAGTCGAAAGAAGGCCCCCGGAGTAGACAACATTCCAGTGGAACTATTGACGGCCTTGGGAGGGCCAGTCATGACAAAACTCTACCATCTGGTGAGCAAGATGTATGAAACAGGCGAAATACCCTCAGACTTCAAGAATAATATAATAATGCCAATCCCAAAGAAAGCAGGTGTTGGCAGATGTGAAAATTACCGAACTATCAGTTTAATAAGTCACAGCTGCAAAATACTAACGCGAATTCTTTACAGACGAATGGAAAAACTAGTAGAAGCCAACCTCGGGGAAGATCAGTTTGGATTCCGTAGAAACACTGGAATACGTAAGGCAATACTGACCTTACGACTTCTTAGAAGAAAGATTAAGGAAAGGCAAACCTACGTTTCTAGCACTTGTAGACGTAGAGAAAGCTTTTGACAATGTTGACTGGAATATTCTCTTTCAAACTCTAAAGGTGGGAGGGGTAAAATACAGGGAGCGAAAGGCTATTTACAATTTGTACAGAAACCAGATGGCAGTTATAAGAGTCGAGGGACATGAAAGGGAAGCAATGGTTGGGAAGGGAGTAAGACAGGGTTGTAGCCTCTCCCCGATGTTGTTCAATCTGTATACTGAGCAAGCAGTAAAGGAAACAAAAGAAAAATTCGGAGTAGGTATTAAAATTCATGGAGAAGAAATAAAAACTTTGAGGTTCGCCGATGACATTGTAATTCTGTCAGACACAGCAAAGGACTTGGAAGAGCAGTTGAATGGACAGTGTCTTGAAAGGAGGAGATAAGATGAACATCAGCAAAAGCAAAACATGGATAATGGAATGTAGTCTAATTTAGTCGGGTGATGCTGAGGGAATTAGATTAGGAAATGAGGCACTTAAAGTACTAAAGGAGTTTTGCTATTTGGGGAGCAAAATAACTGATGATGGTCGAAGTAGGGAGGATATAAAATGTAGGCTGGCAATGGCAAGGAAAGCGTTTCTGAAGAAGAGAAATTTGTTAACATCCAGTATTGATTTAAGTGTCAGGAAGTCATTTCTGAAAGTATTCGTATGGAGTGTAGCCATGTATGGAAGTGAAACATGGACGATAAATAGTTTGTACAAGAAGAGAATAGAAGCTTTCGAAATGTGTTGGTACAGAAGAATGCTGAAGATTAGATGGGTAGATCACATAACTAATGAGGAAGTATTGAATAGGATTGGGGAGAAGAGAAGTTTGTGGCACAACTTGACCAGAAGAAGGGATCGGTTGGTAGGACATGTTCTGAGGCATCAAGGGCAGGGCAGCGTGGAGGGTAAAAATCGTAGAGGGAGACCAAGAGATGAATACACTAAGCAGGTTCAGAAGGATGTAGGTTGCCGTAGGTACTGGGAGATGAAAAAGCTTGCACAGGATAGAGTAGCTTGGAGAGCTGCATCAAACCAGTCTCAGGACTGAAGACCACAACAACAACACTGTTTACTGTTTATTTTTATGCTTCTAAGTGCGTATTGTGTTTTGTAGTGTTGTAACAATTGCCACATGGTTTTCTTTGACCTATACGTTTTTGAAGTCAATTATATGTGTGGTATTCTATTTAATTACGTTGCTGTGTATTTATGTATTGTTTAGGAGTAATGATGGAATGGTAATGGAGTATTTTTATTTTGTGAGTTGAAGAGGTGGGGGAAGGACAAACAAAGATGAGTGGACATAATTCCATACTACACTGATGGTGAGTGAGCTGGAGGAAAATCAAGAGTAGAATGAAACTGCGGGAGGGGGGGGGGGGGGGGGGGAGAGGTGAGGGACTGGGTGGAAGAGGATGAGCGATGGAAAAGGCTCTTTTCTTTCTTTTGTGATTATTATTCAATTATTTTATGTAGTGTCTTGTTCCCAATATTTATTTGTCCATTGAGCAAGAGTTTATTTTGTGTGAACGCTTTGTGAATGTAGAAATTTCTTGGAAATGGAGGCGGTGTGTGCCTCTACTGATTCTTATGATGTTCATAAGTTTTTCAGTGTTGCTTAGCCTGTAGTATTCCTGTTTTGGATGATCTGCAATGTTGATTGGTCTGTACCGTGCTTCAGTGCTCTGATGTGTTCTTTATATCTTGTGTCAAATGTTCTACCAGTCATTACAATGCATATGTTTTCAGATTCTCTGCATTTGATCTGATAGATACCATATTGTTGGCATCTGTCTGATTTCAGTTTTTGGATGTGCTTTTGTATTTAGTTATGTGTTTTTCAAGAAATGTTTATGCGTTGTTTTTGAATATGTGACCTATTTTATACGTGAAATTCTTACAGAAGATCATTGAATGACATTCTTTTTGTAGTAGAGCGCGTTGTGTATGTTAGTGTGGTTTGGTTAATCATTTTAATTATCTGTGTCTTTTTTCTGTTTAATTTGTCTACCATTGTTTCTTTATGCCAAATTTTAATACTGTTTGTTTTATATTGGCCACATCTTTTCGAAAATCAGAAGTTAAAAACCTGTTCAGTCTGTCTAACATATATTTGATTGCAACTGGTTTCTGATTGTGGTGTGGACGGAGGTTGCATTTAAGACAGCGCCAATTGTTGTTAGTTTTCTGCATGTGTCAAATGTGTCTTTGTTATTGTAGTTTTTGATGGTTATATCTATAAGGTTGAGTGTGTTTTCTTGTTCTTCTTCTATTTGTGAACTTTATGTTTTTGTGGACAGCGTTTATGTCTTTGTGTAGTTGCTGTATTCTATTTTTAATTTCACCTACCTTGCATATTAAGTAATCCACGTACCTGTAGCAGTGGATTATGTAGCTTTCCTTTGTTGTTATGTCTTCAAATATTAATATTTCTGTATGATTCGTGCAAATGTTGGCTAATGTT
Organism: Schistocerca piceifrons; assembly: GCF_021461385.2. Lineage (NCBI taxonomy): Eukaryota > Metazoa > Arthropoda > Insecta > Orthoptera > Acrididae > Schistocerca > Schistocerca piceifrons. The sequence continues at coordinate 361,317,437 of NC_060145.1, forward strand.
CCTGAAATGAGTGAACCTATGGGTAAACCTTCTTCTTGTAGGTTGTTGTTGTTGTTGTGGTCTTCAGTCCTGAGACTGGTTTGATCCAGCTCTCCATGCTACTCTATCCTGCGCAAGCTTCTTCATCTCCCAGTACCTACTGCAACCTACATCCTTCTGAATCTGGTTGTGTATTGATCTCTTGGTCTCCCTCTACGATTTTTACCCTCCACGCTGCCCTCCAATGCTAAATTTGTGATCCCTTGATGCCTCAAAACAAGTCCTACCAACCGATCCCTTCTTCTAGTCAAGTTGTGCCACAAACTTGTCTTCTCCCCAATGTTATTCAATACCTCCTCATTAGTTACGTGATCTACCCACCTTATCTTCAGCATTCTTCTGTAGCACCACATTTCGAAAGCTTCTATTCTCTTCTTGTCCAAACTGGTTATCGTCCATGTTTCACTTCCATACATGGCTACACTCCATACAAAAACTTTCAGAAACAACTTCCTGACACTTAAATCTATACTCGATATTAACAAATTTCTCTTCTTCAGAAACGATTTCCTTGCCATTGCCAGTCTACATTTTATATCCTCTCTACTTCGAACATCATCAGTTATTTTACTCCCTAAATAGCAAAACTCCTTTAATACTTTAAGTGTATCATTTCCTAATCTAATCCCCTCAGCATCATCCGACTTAATTAGACAACATTCCATTATCATCGTTTTGCTTTTGTTGATGTTCATCTTATATCGTCCTTTAAAGACACTGTCCATTCCGTTCAACTGCTCTTCCAAGTCCTTTGCTGTCTCTGACAGAATTACAATGTCATCGGCGAACCTCAAAGTTTTTATTTCTTCTCCATGGACGTTAATACCCACTCCGAATTTTTCTTTTGTTTCCTTTACTGCTTGCTCAATATACAGATTGAATAACATCGGGGAGAGGCTACAACCCTGTCTCACTCCTTTCCCAACCACGGCTTCCCTTTCATGCCCCTCGACTCTTATAACTGCCATTTGGTTTCTGTACAAATTGTAAATAGCCTTTCGCTCCCTGTATTTTACCCCTGCCACCTTCAGAATTTGAAAGAGAGTATTCCAGTTAACGTTGTCAAAAGCTTTCTCTAAGTCTACAAATGCTAGAAACGTAGGTGTGCCTTTTCTTAATCTATCTTCTAAGATAAGTCGTAAGGTTAGTATTGCCTCACGTGTTCCAACATTTCTACGGAATCCAAACTGATCTTCCCCGAGGTCCGCTTCTACCAGTTTTTCCATTCGTCTGTAAAGAATTCGCGTTAGTATTTTGCAGCTGTGACTTATTAAACTGATAGTTCGGTAATTTTCACATCTGTCAACACCTGCTTTCTTTGGGATTGGAATTATTATATTATTCTTGAAGTCTGAGGGTATTTCGCCTGTTTCATACATCTTGCTCACCAGATGGTAGAGTTTTGTCATGACTGGCCCTCCCAAGGCCGTCAATAGTTCCACTGGAATGTTGTCTACTCCGGGGGCCTTGTTTCGACTCAGGTCTTTCAGTGCTCTGTCAAACTCTTCACGCAGTATCGTCTCTCCCATTTCATCTTCATCTACATCCTCTTCCATTTCCATAATATTGTCCTCAAATACATCGCCCTTGTATAAACCCTCTATATACTCCTTCCACCTTTCTGCCTTCCCTTCTTTGCTTAGAACTAGGTTGCCATCTGAGCTCTTGATATTCATACAAGTGGTTCTCTTCTCTCCAGAGGTCTCTTTAATTTTCCTGTAGGCAGTATCTATCTGACCCCTAGTGAGACAAGCCTCTACATCCTTACATTTGTCCTCTAGCCATCCCTGCTTAGCCATTTTGCACTTCCTGTCGATCTAATTTTTGAGACGTTTGTATTCCTTTTTGCCTGCTTCATTTACTGCATTTTTATATTTTCTCCTTTCATCAATTAAATTCAATATTTCTTCTGTTACCCAAGGATTTCTATTAGCCCTCGTCTTTTTACCTACTTGATCCTCTGCTGCCTTCACTACTTCATCCCTCAGAGCTACCCATTCTTCTTCTACTGTATTTCTTTCCCCCATTCCTGTCAATTGTTCCCTTATGCTCTCCCTGAAACTCTGTACAACCTCTGGTTATTTCAGTTTATCCAGGTCCCATCTCCTTAAATTCCCGCCTTTTTGCAGTTTCTTCAGTTTCAATCTGCAGTTCATAACCCATAGATTGTGGTCAGAATCCACATTTGCCCCTGGAAATGTCATACAATTTAAAACCTGGTTCCTAAATCTCTGTCTTACCATTATGTAATCTATCTGATACCTTTTAGTATCTCCAGGATTCTTCCAGGTATACAACCTTCTTTCATGATTCTTGAACCAAGTGTTAGCTATGATTAAGTTATGCTCTGTGCAAAATTCTACAAGGCGGCTTCCTCTTTCATTTCTTCCCCCCAATCCATATTCACCTACTATGTTTCCTTCTCTCCCTTTTCCTACTGACGAATTCCAGTCAGCCATGACTATTAAATTTTCGTCTCCATTCACTAGCAGAATAATTTCTTTTATCTCGTCATACATTTCATCAATTTCTTCATCATCTGCAGAGCTAGTTGGCATATAAACTTGTACTACTGTAGTAGGCATGGGCTTTGTGTCTATCTTGGCTACAATAATGCGTTCACTATGCTGTTTGTAGTAGCTAACCCGCACTCCTATTTTTTTATTCATTATTAAACCCACTCCTGCATTACCCCTATTTGATTTTGTATTTATAACCCTGTAATCACCTGACCAAAAGTCTTGTTCCTCCTGCTACCGAACTTCACTAATTCCCACTATATCTAACTTTAACCTACCCATTTCCCTTTTTAAATTTTCTAACCTACCTGCCCGATTAAGGGATCTGACATTCCATGCTCCAATCCGTAGAAAGCCAGTTCTTGTAGGTAGTATCCTTGATATAATTGACAATGATTTTGTTGTGTTATTAACTGTAACAATTTTATTGTTTCATGTGTGTGTTCATCAGACAGCTGGTTACGTGTTTTCAGGTTTCTTCATTTATATTATGGTTTCAGTGACACGGATGCAACTGTACAGACCTACATCGAAGGAGAACAGTGTTGTGATGCCAGGCATTTTGATGTCTCTTATGTCCTCTACTAGTTGAGAGGTATTTCTTATTGTTCTATCATTTTCAAGTTTGACTGCATTTGTTTTGCTAGTAGGTAAGTGGAAGCTGCTCTGTAGTTAATTCTCAGAGAGAGAAGGAAATTTTTCTAATAGACCTTTGGTTGACATCCCATGTTAAGGGGCCAAGGATTTTTTTTTTGTAAAAGTCTCTGTTTGTCTGTAAAATTATACTCTATGTTTTTAGTGTGTTTTAACATGGATTTGAAATCAGTAAGTTGGGTTTGATTTTAACTTTTTTATGTTGTTGTTGCTCATGCATCCTTCTGTTTTTTCTATGTATTCACTATTACCTTTGTCACATTTTCTTATAATGAGGTTTTCTACCTCCAGTTTTCTTGGGTTTTTGAATTTTGTTTCATCACAATTTTATTTTGAATTTATTGTTTTCTTTGTTGGTATGTTTCCAATTTGTTCTTTCGTTAATTACCTAGTTAGCCTTGACTTTACATTACTGTTGTCGTTTTGTCTTCTACCATGAGAATCTATTTGGCTTCTGTAATGATGTCTTCTATTTGTTGTTCACTTGCTGTTGAGTCAGTGTTTTAAACCTTTTTCTAAGAGCTGTTGTCGTTTTCATTTAGTGTTATATCTGTAAGATTGATAATCCTTGGATAGAAGTGGTGTGTGTGAATGTGTTTGTTGTTATGGTGTTTTGGGTGGTGCAATTTTATATTTTCAATTTTCTTATAGTGCTTTGGTCGCATTTTGTTTATTACTCTACATGTGCAGCATTCAAATTTTCCGTGATGGGAGCGAAAATAGCTGGATTATTTAATTTTTGTGTCATCTGAAGACGAATTTCATGTAATTCTTAGGTTAATGTCTGTTTTCTTGTATGGAGTGGTGACATAATTTCGTGTTTCAGCCAGGCATTTTTATCAGCTTCTCTGACGAGTTAGCTGCTTTGTCACTGTTTTTTGATCTTTACATTTTTTGTATTTAGATGTAAGATCATTACGTTCACACTGGTTATTAAAGCTGATGGATTCAACAATTTTATACAGGTTAAAATGAATTTTCTTAAACTGGAAATAGATGCTAAGTGGCTATGCTTGAAAAGGTGTCATTAAATTCTTCATATGTGGGACGTATTGTCCGTTGTAGCTTTGTAGTTCCTTGCAAGAAAATATGCATTCTCTCACCAGACATGTTCCGCTTTATTGAGGTAAAGCATCATCAGTAGTCTGTAATTAAAGTCCGTTCACCAATGTCTTCGTTATCACTAGCAATAACACCGATCACGTCTGCATAAATTTCAGACTACTTAACTGTGGATAACATTCTTTAAATTTGCGTGTTATTTAACAGACAGCTGTCACGTCATTTATCTGAAGTTGCACTGCCGAACAGAGCGAGGGCAAAGTGGCCGTCTAAATCTTTTCGAGCGAGCTCTGATTTTTCTTGTTTTATAATGACCTTGATTTCTTCGTATGTGGATGAGACACAACAAATATTTCGGTCTTCGGAGAAATTTCGTGAAAAAATCTCCCCGTCAAGAAAAACGGCTCTGTTTTAATGATTACTACCTTAACTTGCTTATCACTCTCTCCAGTGTTTCGAGATAATACTAAATGAGCTGCCCTAGTTTGAAATTTTTAGATGCCATCCGTTAATAGAATGTGGCGAGGTTCCCGTACTGAGCAGCAATGCTCCAGAAGGGCACAGACACACGTTGTGGATGCAGAGATCTGCTGTTATTTATAGTCCTGTTGCTGCAGTATCTGCTTGTCACGGTGATACTTTACTAATTTTCGCTCGTCATACAGGGTGAACATTAATAAAACCGAGAAACTACAGGGACGGATTCCTGACTGGAAACGGAAGAAAACTGGTCCTGTGAATACACGACCGGAAACGCATTGCTACCACACAGATGACGCTGATGAACAGCACATCCTCTGGTTACCCTTCCGTGTTGCGGGCTATGTGATTGACGCAGGATACTGTAAACAGCAGAATGGTCCGCTATTCATGTCGGGATCGAGAGGAGATAGTGTTTGCGTGTGCGGCCAAGCAGATGGAAATGGTCGAGAGACAGCACGGCTATACCAAGTATCCTTACAGACACCAACCACATAACACAATATTTTAAGCCCTTTTTGGGCGTTTGTGTCATCACGAGTCCTTTCAGACAGACGAACATGCAAGGAGGAGACGGACTGTGCGTACATCAATTTTGATGGACCGGGTTCTACAGGATATGCTGTCTCTCGACCCTGATGCTAACAGTAGGCTGCCTCAATCACGCAGCCTGCAGCACACAAGGAACACAGAGCACGTGATTAGACGAACTTTCGGCAGTTCCATCTACCCACGTAACGATGCGTTTCCGGACAAATGTTCACAGGATCCTTTTCCTTCCATTTCCAGTCAGGAACCCATCCCTGCAGATTATCGGTGATATTAGTGCTCAACCCGTATTTGACCTCTGAACCTCCAGAATATCAGAGTGGATTCCAGTAAACACCGTCGAAGACTTTGAACTTAGTTCCGTCTTTCTTCGATGTTACCAGCACTTCAATGGTTAGGAACGCAGCTTGGCTGAGAACTGCGATTCACCCTTACAAACTAAAAGTACCATTTAACACATGCATTTCTAATCCCACTAGATAGAAGAATCTTAATACGACAATAAAAGGTGACGACACAGAATTCTAAGCGCAGTTGTTAAATAAGACTGCTATAAAATAATCGGGAGTTAAATTTGTCTGGGTGCATGTGATGACAAATTAAGGAATCATCTACAAGTCATACCTATCACTTTTTCGATATGTTTGGATACCAGATGTTTTGTCCATAGAATTATCAACAGCGATACCATCGGTTTAATATTCTGGACCCATATTACCTTTTCCTTTTTTAAAAACGAAAGTTTGTAACTGTATATCACATCTTTAACTTGCAACATTTATAGCTGCCGAATAAACTGTTATTTTAGCATCAGTAAAAGAACAAGAGATGGTGGATGTGTTGATGAATACCAACTGTTCTAAATAATCATCATGAAGTGAGAGGTCACAGTGGTCTTACTGGTTGCGTCACTGGTCAAAGCAGGTGAGATGTACGGAAAATTAATTTTGAACCTTATGAACACGTTTTGTAAACTTACGTGTATTCTCCTCACGGCGGTAAAGGCAGCTGGAGGTTTTGGAGCACAGGATTCGTGTCAGTGCAGACTACTCGCCACCAGTAACAGGCGAGGCCGTAATCCGCGACGGCCGTGTCTAGAGCTTCATGTGGAGCAGTGCGTGCTCGTTACGCCACCATAGCAGCGGGGCGGTTGCCAGGCGACGACACGCAACACTGGCAGCTCTGTCCTGCGCCATATGCTAGGAGGTCATCTGCCCACGTATAATCCGATGAACAAAGATTAACTCTTCACGTGTGTTACAATAGACTGGGTGTTTCATTACTATACACATTAAACAACTAAAGTAAGCCAATACATCCAAAATACAGGGAGATACAGCTAAGCTATTCATCTCAGACATTACCTGAACAGTTTAGGATATCGTAATTCTATTTTTTAATGAACCTTGCCTCCTCGGAACTTTCGCATGTTAAGGAAATATTCGATCCCGTATAAATTGTGACCTCACTTGGGTTTATTTTCTTACTTAAATTATGTATCTTTTACTTCCACATATTTCTGGACACATTTTAGTGCCAAACTTCCCCGTTATAATGTTTCTATTATTTTTGTCGACATATTTCATAATGTCGATCTTGCAGCTTGAAAATTTGCAATTACAATTTTCAACTTGAATTACCTAATAACAAACGTACAGTAAACGTAATGTTGTCATGTATCACTTTCGATGAAAACAAAATTTATATCTTGAATTATAATTTTTCTAACTTTACCATCGATAGTGAAATCGATTTTATAAATAACAGGAAGCTTCTGTTTTTCATATTGTCAAAATTTACAATTTTTGTTATTGGTCATTACGCCTACAAATCTTCACTTAAATAATTACTTTCCGAAAATAAGATAGTTACGTTAATGCTAATTTGGACTATATCCTATTCTAGAAGGTTCTGGAAGCCAGACTTTAACATATAATATAGTTTCGTCGCCAAGTGCGTCAGAGTTTGTTCGGATAGCAAGAGAGTAGATTTAGCATGTACTGAGATTGGCACAAGTTGTTCTCTGATCGATTATGTTTTTTGCATGGCTCAAGGATGTTGCACAATGCATATGTGATAGATGTCAAATATGTGATAGTAAATTATGTTTCAAGAGAATGGAAATAAAAGAAGATAATAGAAGCAACGTAATGTTCCAGCGGCTTAATGTTTAACGAGTCAGGACAAAGTCTTTTCAATAGGTACACAGAGGAGCAAAGAAACGAATCCTGATACTGAGACCATCTTTGTAAGATGAATACTATTTTTCTTCAAATATAATGCATTTTCTGCCACTATACATTTTAACGATACTGAAACTGTAAGAAAATCATTACAATATAATAATTGTGCATCATAACATATTGACGATAAGTAAGGGAGTGCAATACAATTACCACCCAGATAAATAGTGCAAAAGTTTTCATTAAATGGTGTAGAGTCTCTTTTAATAGCTTCATTAAATACAGAGATATCGATTTATTTACTTATTGCTCTTGTAGGCTACCCAGAATAGGACCTTAACGTCTATAACGTCTGAGCAGTAACAACACATACCAAAGCCATTATAAAAACATTCACAGGAATAATAAAAATGATAATAGGTGTCACTAACAATGATAATAGCTGACGCAAATAACAATAATAATAATAATAATGAGAACAGTAAAAAGCATTAAGAATGATATAAAATAGCTTAACACATTTAAATACATTGTTGGTATCATACAATCGGAAGCAATAAAGAAAGAGGAAAAGATTGAAATGGGAGAGACAGTAGCTGTTAGGAAAGAACAGAATTTATGAGTAAAACAAATAACACTGGGGGGAGGGGCGATTGACGAGAGTGCGTTGTAGACCAGCATCTAGGAAAAATGGCTATTGTGATGGAAGTTAGACCATTAACTGTCTTTCAGAGTTTTCAATGAGTTTAATTTTTCAGATTTTTTGAGGAAGATTGTTCCTGATGCAGAAAATGATTTGCAGGAATGGCCATATTATGTGACAGTACAAAGAGGATTTTAGTTTGTTCGGAAATAGTATTTCTGTTGAGCTGTTCAGAATGTAGTGAAAGAGTTGAAGTAAGAGGGGGAAACAGAGTCAGAAGCCAACAGGCTGTTTGTCAACAAGTGGCCCTCAAAGGCTTAACAATTTTCAAGGGAGAGCATTGTTTCAGAAGACGATAGGGAAAACATAGAGTCATCGACACACAGCCATGATAAGTGTTCGTAGACAGTAGTGATGTCGTCGAAATAGCATATGTAAAAAATGTATCGCATACACAAAAATAGTTGCTTGTGTAGTTGCCACTTCTAGTCTCTGATTCTGTACGTGGTGGCCACAAAATTAACAGTGTAATCAGCGTCTGTGTTATGAAGTAGCCACTAGTCAGAAAGTTGAAGCTCCCTGGGGCACAAGGTGCATGCGTGACCAGCACCGCTATGCGTCTCCAAGTGACGGGTCGCTAACACGCAACTTGTAACAGGAAGTCCGAGGACGACAGAATCTCTGCTCAGTCGTACTGCAGTTACTTTTAATACAACGTGGTGGCAAAAGTCATAACATACCTCCTAATATCGTGTCGGATCTCTTTTCGCCCCGAGTAGTGCAGCGACTCGACGCGGCATTGACTCAACACGTCGTTGAAAGTCCCAGCAGAAATATTAAGCCATGCTGCCTCTGTAGCCCACCTCTCGATTATGTCCCATAAATGTTCGACGGCTGACCCAGTCATTCGCTCGAGTCGTCCAAAATGTTCTTCAAACCAGCCGCGAACAATCTTGGTCCAATGATATAGTGCACTGTCATCCACAAGGATTTCATCGTTCTTTGGCAGCCTGAAGTTCATCAGTGACTGAAAATGGGTTCCAAGTAGCCGAATATAGCCATTTCAAGTCAATCATCGGTTGAGTTGAATCAGAAGACAAAGTCAGTTCCGTATAAACACAGCTCACATCATTATGGAGCCACCACCAGCTTGCATAGTGCCTTGTTGACAACGTGGCCTCATAATTTGGCCCACATCATTATGGAGCTACCACCAGCTTGCATTGTGCCTTATTGACATCGTGGACCCACAGTTTCGTGGAGTCTGCGCCACACTCGAAACCTATCATCAGCTATTACCATTTGAAGATGGAAGTCATTCGACCAGGCCACGTTTGTCCAGTCGTCTAGTGTCCAACCGATATTCTCACGAGCCCAGCAGAAGCGCTGCAGGCGATGTCGCGCTGTCAGCAAAGGTACTCGGGTTGGTCGTCTGCTGTCATAGCCCATTGACGCCAAATTTCCCTACACTATCCTAACGGATACGTTCGTCGTATGTCCACATTGATTATGCGGTTATTTCACACTATCTTGCTTGGCTGTTAACACTGAAAACTCTCTGTCGTTAAGTGAAGGCCATCGGCCACTGCGTTGTCCGTAGTGAGAGGTCATGCATGAAATGTGGAACTGTCGTCACACTGTAGACCTCGGGATACTGAATGCCGTAACGATATCCGAATTTTAATGTTCCATGCGTTTAGCTGCAATTTCCATACCGCGTTCAGACTCTATTAACTCCCGTTGTGCGGCCGTAATCACATTGGATACCTTTTCACATGAATCACCAGAGTACAAATTACAGCTCCGCCAATGCTCCGCCCTTTTATACTTTGTGTCCACTATACAACCTCCATCTGCATAAGTGCATGTAGCTGTACCATGCGTTTTGTCACCTCAGTGCATTAAATGGTGTTATGAAGTCATACACCATTTCTGTAGTTTCTGCTGTTAATATCGTAGTTTTACAACATGCACATTCAATGGTTTTTTCATTCCCTAAACTCCTATTTCTTGTTGGGAGTAATTGCAGTGTTTAAAATTTACGATTTATCTGTTTCCAGCATGAAAGCGATTACTGTGTTATGCGAAAGTTCATTATTTCACGCGCAAGTAAGGAAATACGTTACGCTGGATAAGATGGAAACAGAGTATCGCACCGTCCGCCTCTGTAGCTCACAATCAGTAGTCTTCATCTCTTACTTCTGGACCTAGGTTCGATTCACGGCACTTGTCTCTCTGGGGGACTGAAACGGTGTGCACCCAGTTTCATGACACCAACTGACGAACTATTGATAAGTGGCTGCTGTAAGGTCTGGGAGCACTAAGCTGACCACACGCCCCTCCATATCGTATCGAATGATACCATTGGTAGACGATTACACGGCATCCGGTCGGTGCTGAATGGCCGGACAGGGCGAGTACGCGAAATTTTAGCTTTTTAGGGTGCTTCACGGTCGCGAAGCCGGGGTAAAAGTGGTACAAAGGAAATGTACACTGCGCAATACAATTAAACGACAGTTTTTGACACCACGCTCGGTCTCGACGACGCTCAAACAGCAAGGAGTCGCCACATGACCAGAACTCAGAAGTTCATGTGACGTGTTAGGTGGGTTAATGCCGTCACATTAGCACCAAATTTCGCTATAATTCTTCCCAGCGTCCGAGTGGACATGTCGCACGATGAGAAGGACTTCACACCCCCTCTCAGCCACATTTCACCCCTTCTATTACCGAGTAAGGTAGAGCAGTGGTTAGCACACTGGACTCGCATTCGGGAGGACGGCGGTTCAAACCCACGTCCGGCCATCCTAATTTAGGTCTTCCATGATTTCCCTAAATCTCTTCAGGCAAGTGCCTGGATGATTCCTTTGAAAGGGCACGGCCGACTTCCTTGTCTGTCCTTTCCTAACCCGATGGGACCGATGACCACGCTGTTTTGTCCCCTCCTCCAAATCAGCAAACCAATCCCTTCTTTTAACGCCAATGTGCTGTAGGTCATAACTGTAACGCTCAGCGTTTAAATCACGCAGTTGCCTTATGGGTGGCGGAGGAAAACATTTTAGACACACCTCCACCCACAGTCGACACAAGAAACCCATGGGGTGACATAAATGGAATGAATGAAACCCCGCTTTACTTGGGGCGTTGATTTCCACACATTTCGTGGTCGAAAACTATAGTTCACGGTGCTGTAAGCAACGGGACGACGCTGTTGACAACTTTTCACTCCTCTCGCACCGCCAGACGGTGTACCGTTCTGTTACGACATTCTGGGGCTGCATCAGCATTGAACGTGAACACATGCGTTTGGAGCGCTGCGCAACTGCAATTTTTGCTGTATTGCACATATTGGAACCACTAGGGATCGACGAAATTTGAGAGTGATCAGAAGCAGAACGAGGGTTTTCAGCCCTCCTGTGACCTGGTTACGGGGAGAGCTACATTGACACATGCGTGAATAAAATGAATGAATCGTGTAAGCCCCCCAGTTCGGCAACAGCGTCTGTGGTACCCGCACACCTTTCTGGGAAGTTTAGAAATGTGAATTTACAGAGACAGGGCGAGCGTTTCACATCCCTCCAATTCCGGATGCCTGCATGCAGGCGCCCAGGACTGCTTTACAGGTTGTCTGTGTAAAAGCGCACTTCTAAAACTCTCAATAAAAGTGAGCTGCTGCCACCGTGAATGTTGCCGAACCGGGTGGAATTACAGGTCCTTATGTCGTTTCATTCATACAAGTATCAATGTTCCACTTTCCCGAGATAACGCCAACGGAGGACACAAAACAAGAAGGCTGAAAATGCATAAGTACCGTTGGCCGCTTAGAATCACGTTCAAATTTCGTCGAATGGTTCTAAACGGTCCCTAGTCGTTCAAACCTGTACACGAGAGCGAGAAATGCAATTTTGCTGCCGTTCAGTGGGGACAGAGCCGTACAATGTCCATAGAGAACGGGTGAAACGCCAGAGGTGCCAGAAATGCCAAAGATTGCCGAGAACGTCGTCCCGTTGCTCATCGCAGTACGAACTGTCGTTTTCGATCGATAAATCTATGGGAATCAACGCCTTGACAAAATGTGGTGTATAAGGTATAAAAAGTTGTGTTAAAATATTTGAGATGACAGAAGTGCAGCGTCGGTTCTGTATGCGTTGTTCGTATTAATGTCGCCAGCAAGTCTTGAAAATTTACCCTAATGTCACGCTAACTCTTTCGCAGACTAAATGGTTCATATTTGTTAGACTCTTATAAAAGAAATCTCATTAGGTGTACTGTTGCATTTGATATACGTGGGTTCTGTAAGTCATACTTATATACCCACCACAAAACATACCTACTTATGAGGCAATAAAATAGTTTACAAGAAATGTCGCAAAATAACCCACTCATAGATATCAGTACAATTGTAAATTAAACGTCAAGTTCTGGTATTTAAATCAAAGTTATTGTGTTTAAGCTCTCGCCAGGATCATTTGTTCCATGTTCTAAGGATTTATTGTGCCTTAGAGTGCGCTATTGATTTTAAATACACTGAAATTTAAAACGTCCGCGTAATGGCGGAGCAAATGGCTGTCAGCGATAAACCTTTCCGCCCCCGCAGCAGCTGTGCTAAATTGCTGGAAAACCTCAGATAAGTGACAAATGTAGGTTATTATCTAATAAAGTACTAGTTATACGCTCAATGTTGCTTTATAATGTATTAAGAAAGATAACCGTGGTAAATTTGCCACAATACCGACCTAAAAGTCCACATAAGAACAATCATTGTTATAACAAAAGAAGCAAAAGTAGATCGATACTAGCAACAAGATCAAATGGTTCAAAGGGCTCTGAGCACTATGGGACGCAACTGCTGAGGTCATTAGTCCCCTAGAACTTAGAACTAGTTAAACCTAACTAACCTAATGACATCACAAACATCCATGCCCGAGGCAGGATTCGAACCTGCAACCGTAGCGGTCTTGCTGTTCCAGACTGCAGCACCTTTAACCGCACGGCCACTTCGGCCGGCAGCAACAAGATCAAGACCAAACGAGCAACAAATATGAATAGACAGAGATTGTAATTGTGAGTTGCTATTTATGCACTATTTACAATGGCGCTTATATATCTGACTGCATCTACATCTCTTTGATAGTCTGTCATATAATTAATATCTGACATAATTACACAAAATATCCGTACATCAGAGTCTGGTCATTTTTATTCGTTTAAAAATATTGTTTGTTAATTTTTAATGTCTCTTTTTCTACATGTTTTGTACGACTTACCGAATGCAGTACCCAAGGGGCGCAACACACTGACACCCTTTATGCCACCCTCTGAAGCCTTCTCGCGTAGATTCTGAGGAGCGGAGTGTCTGCAATGTTTTCCTCAGCCACCAATAAGAAAATCGAATAATTTCCACATAGGGCGTCGTGGTTTTGACCGCCACTGCCGAGGCGTCTAAAGAAAGAGTGAAATGTGGGTAAGAAATTGCGTGAGGAAATGGCTCAAATGGCTCTGAGCACTATGGGACTTAACTTCTGAGGTCATCAGTCCCCTAGAACTTAGAATTACTTAAACTTAACTAACCTAAGGATATCACACACATCCTTGCCTGAGGCAGGATTCGAACCTGCGACCGTGGCGGTCGCGCGGTTCCAGACTGAAGCGCCTAGAACCGCTCGGCCACCTCGGCCGGCCGATTACATGAGGACCTGCCCATTGTGCGACACGTCCACGGTTGTTCACAACTGTGATGATGGAATTGGGTGCCAGTGTAATATAATTAATGCACCCTACACGACACGTTAACTTCTGAGCTGTGGCTTTTCTTACGCATGCGTCGACGCTGCCGTTTGAAGCGTTATCGAACTCGAGGATGATGTCTCTCTCCATTAAATTCAAGTTAAATTATTATATCTAGTTACTTGAATGGAAACTTTTAGGAGAGAGAAGTAGCTTCCCCAACATTGTAACACAAATATCTCCCACACTCCCAGGTATATATTTAGTTCCTAATGGAATTCTCAAGTCTGTAAAACAAACGATTGGACAGTTACGGTTCATAATCATACTCTGTCTGCCTCCCGATTTCAAAGTCAGCATCCGGAATAAAATTTCTGTGGCTCTACAGAATTCCGACGATCGTCGACTCGGAAGATTCTTAAAATAGTCAGAGGCAAAATCTTAGGCCGTGCGGAAGACGTCTTGGGCGCTATCACGTCCTATCTCTCCAGCATGGGAATCAGTGTTTAAGTTGTGTATTAATTTTGATAAAAGTCCAGAAATTAATCTGTCAAAATAGATCATAAACGACCGTGGAACAGGCGTTACTGATTTTCCAGGATATAGTGTGTCCCACGAGTTACGATACACCAAATAATGATCCGAGCCACAGAGAAGGCAGAATTTAAAATAACCAAAGAATTAAACGCTCCTTTTTCACTCATGAAATTGTATTTTTCCGTAAATAATTTTCATAGCTACGTTTCAGACTACACCCTTCTCTTATACGAGATGAAATGTTCTGGTCCCGGCGGAGGTTCAAGTCCTCCCTCGGGTATGGGTGTGTGTGTTTGTGCTTACGATTATTTAGGTTACGTAGTGTGTAAGCTTAGGGACTGATGACCTTAGCAGCTAAGTCCCATAAGATATCACACACATTTGAACATTTTTGATGAAATGTTATCATAATTAATCAAATCACATTAAGCATTCAAAATGGCATCTTACAAGAATGTCGCTACTTACAGTTCAACTGCGTTCCTACTCTCCGCTATTGCTAAATCGGAAGTAAGTAAGTCCATAGCACTCGTAATATCCCACATTCTATCCACAGGAGACAGAGATAATCTATCACAGCTGTAATGAGTCTTTGACCCATATAGAGATCACTTGTGCTGTTACGCATAAACATTTGCGCTAAAAAAGAAAGAAAATACAGAAAAAGGGTGATACTACAGTCTCAGGGCGTCACACGTTTGAAACATTGCAGTGGAAGGGTGTGGGCACCTTTGAGACTAATTTCAAACTTTGGCATCACAATAGGAGTCAATTACGGGATTTGTGAAAGTGATCCTATAACTCTGTTGTACAGTGTAGTTTTCTTTCCGTACTGTGTAGTTCATGGGTGTCGCAGGCTGGATAGTTTGGAAAAAGAAAGAAGAAAGGTCTTTCACAAACTAAGAGAAACTAGATACGCTACTTCTTTACAAAGAACGTAGAGGGTATGTGAAAGGAACAGCTGGAATGTAAGAATAAAGGCATCCCAAAACACTGTGTTCAGCAATAACAACAGTATGATGAAAGTGAAAAAAAAATTGTTATTTGGAAAGGCACTGGAATACTAAGCATAGGGTAAGGATCAAGTCTGCAGTGAGCGTAGAGAGCAGTGTATATCTTCTGACAGCTTTTGCTCATAATCGGCGAGTTACCTCCAGAGAACTTGCTAGTGCGTCTGGAATACGTGAGGCATCGCCTTTCACTTTTGCACGCAGACAACTTCCCTCCGTGTTAAGAATCTCTTCACCGGCAGGTTAGGCTGTGCAATCGCCGAAGATGCATGAAATTAGTTGCTCGTTTCTGATCAGACACCAGACCATAATTTCTTTCATCAACGATAAAACGTGTGTGGTACGTGATCGAAATGATAGTAACAAGGTAACAGCGCCGCAAATACGAGTATTTGTTCGTCCGTTCGATGTCCCCAAACATTTGCCCCAGTGTGGCGTGTGGAAGCAAAAATATAAATCAGTTACCGTTGCATTCTCCTCTGCTCTGCGTCTTCAGTCTGAGCTTTGCTTTCGTAGCTATCAGACAACTTCCTCGTGAATCTATTCCGATTTTCCCACCCCACAAGACAACCAAACAAAAGAACATGGGATTCGTTTACAGCGAATGTCGTGAAACTGTCACAGTCGTAGTGCAGTTGTATACAGAAACCTGTTCCGATCGTGCCACGTCCTGTGTGAAAAATAAAATACATCAAAAATTCAGCAACGGCAACTGGCGAGACAAATGTAAATAATATTTTGTGAACGGGTTACACGCTGTGCATATAGCTTTGCGAGGCAGCTTGAATGTGCGAATGTGAGCAGACTGTTCTGCGAATACCACATTGCAACGCTATCCATCCTTTCCATATCTCGCTCCTTTGACAGGATTATTGACATGACTTTCAAAATCAGTTATAATGCTCGGAATGGTGTCTACTAAAACGGCAATGTGTTGCGGCATTTTCAGGCAAGCTGCTTTTACCAAGAACGGGAAAAACAATCTTCGCTATGTGGACTACTGATCAGTTGAAAATACACTCTGGTTTGCAGAAGTGGATAAATATAAACGTTTTACAGTCTACATTTGGTGCGAACTTCTAAGGAGTCGCATCTTTGGTCCATGATCTGAATCATATCCGTAAGTATATACACTTTATACTAGATATGCTGTTACTAGAACACGCTACACCAGATATAAGACAATCCGTGTGATACCAACGTGCTATATTTCCTGTGCAGAGCTACTTTTAGGGTATGTATCTGTGTTCGAGGTCAATACATTGAGCACCTGATATCACAGTTACAATAATAAACGCACGACCATTACCTGTGTGACGTGTTTGTTTACATTTGGTACAGCTGGGCACACGTTTGTAGGGCCTTTCCTCGTTAAAACGTGGCGTTCGCTTGAGGTGCTGTTGTCTCGTTAGTATCTGACAAACATTGTCAAATGGTATGCCCTTTCAGCCGCCTTCGAAAGCTCTCCAAGATGCACGAAAATGTAAATTATTTCTTAAAAAGTAACATAATTTGGAGAATATGAACCTTAAAGCTTAGTTAAGTGACGAAAAAGTTCTTCATGATGACCGCTACAGCTCGGTGATATCTGCTCCTCGATACATTTGTTCTTTCTGGATAGGCTCTGAAGGTCGTGTCGTAGCTGCCTCACCGCGGGCGCTGAGAGTAGCGCGGGTTGCCTGACTCCCATGCAACTGTTCATACGCTCTCTTTCGTAATACTGACATTTCTGCGTTAACGGTGAGATATTACGCCTTACTAAAAAAGTGACTCCATTTATTGATATTTCCGTGCTTCTTCCTAGCACATCGTGCAAATTTGATTTTTAAAAAAATTCGCGTTTTGCTGTAATTCCTTTCTCCATATTATGTACCCACACACGTTCCGAAACGTATTTTCTATTGTGAGTACTAGAGAACGCGAGACGAATAAACTATTCAACTTATCCCTTCCTCTCCAAATCCTCCAAGTTCTACACAACATATGATACGGAATGCCTTGTTTTTATTTCTGTGAATTATTTTACCAATTATTGGCCAGTTTTCCATTTATGCCTAAAACCAACATTCGTGTCTATTTTCCCGTGAATATTCATCTGAAGCTTCGGAAATTTAAAGGTTAGGTTATACAGCATAGTCTGATGTCATGCATTTTACAGCTTGGAAACAAATCTTCGACTTCCTACCCTTTTCTTACGCTATAGAATCTCCACAAGTTGCATGTTTCTTAACCGAAGGAAGAGCAAAATGTTACACCTAAAGGCACCAGTGTGATATTTATCTAATTTTTTGATATTTTGTACGCAGCTCGTGGTCGTGCGGTTGCGTTCTCGCTTCCCACGCCCGGGTTCCCGGGCTCGATTCACGGCGGGGTCAGGGATTTTCAATGCCTCGTGATGACTGGGTGTTGTGTGATGTCCTTAGGTTAGTTAGGTTTAAGTAGTTCTAAGTTCTAGGGGACTGATGATCATAGATGTTAAGTCCCATAGTGCTCAGAGCCATTTGAATCATTTTTTTTGTCTTTTATTGCATTCCAAATTGGGCTCAGTCATTAACACGAGTATGAAGGTTGGATCAATCGAGTTCTCCAACACTCGTGTAGCCATTGTAACGTGGAAGAAAGCTCCCTCTCAGCACCATCTTGAGAAATTTCTTGTAACGACTGAAGCACTTTCTATGTCACCTCATGATGACTGCTGGTTGGAGGTTCTAAAATGTAAACTTTCACGGCCGGAAATATCATGTTCATTATAATTATCCGGCTGTTATGCCGTGGTTGGTTGATGAATTCTGTGGTGATTCCCAACGTTTCGTCTCCGACTGCGGGAGACATCTTCAAGGCGGTCCGTAGCTCGATGGAAGGTCCAACACACCCACTGGCTCGCTACTGACTGCCGCTAAATTCCATGTCAGCGCGCCCCGCGCCGCGGCGTGACGTCACGTGTTTTGAAAACGTCAGTGCAATTGGCCGCTGTCCGTCGCCGTCGATCGCCGTTGCCATCACCCAGTAGTGGACGAGTGGTACACATCTTCTTTAACACCGGCATCCATATACCGTTTAATTTGACGCCCTCCTCCTTTCGGTTGAAATTATTTGGGTGTTTAGCGATTTCGATTGCCTCCCTGTAGAGCCTTTCGTAGTATCCGCTCGTGGCCGCTAGTACTTGCGTCTCTTCGAAACGAATATTGTGGTTCCCTGGCTGGAAAGCATGCTCCGCAACAGCTGATCGTTAAGTTTCTCCTCTTCTACAATTTCCCTTGTGCTCTTCCAAACGTTTAGAAACAGTTCTTTTGGTGGTACCCACATAAACATCACCACAGCTGCATGGGATCCTATACACTCCAGATTTTTCCAATGGTTTGCGAGCGTCCTTGGCAGGCCTAAGGTATTCCTGTATCTTCCTGGTGGCCTTGTAAATTACGGTAATATTCCGCTTCGTCAAGATCCTCCCTATTCTTTCCGTTACATTTTTAACAAACGGCAGGAAAACCTTAGATTTTGCAGTAGCCTGTACGTCAGTATGATTTCTGCGTGGCTGCCTCAACGCACGTTTTATTTCGGCGGACGAATATCCGTTCTTCGTTAGTGCATTGTGGAGATGTTCCATCTCAGCGTCGAGCAACTCAGGTTCACAAATATTTCTAGCTCTGTCCGCTAACGTCTTGATAACACCCCGCTTCTGTTGTGGGTGGTGGTTCGAATCCCGGTGCAAATAACGGTCCGTGTGCGGGGGTTTGCGGTACACTGAGTGGCCCAAACTACCATTTTCGTTTCTAAACACAAGCACATCGAGGAAATGTAGTTTGCCGTCTACCTCCTCCTCCATTGTAAACTGAATTCTTGAGTTTATACTGTTCAGATGTTCGTGGAACCGGCTTAGTTCCTCTCTACCATGTCTCCACAACACAAACGTGTCGTCCACGTATCGGAACCATACGTTTGGTTTCTTGCTGGCAGTGCCTAAGGCCTGTTCTTCGAATTTCTCCATAAAGAAGTTTGCAATTACGGGGCTTAGGGAGCCTCCCATAGCCACGCCATCCGTTTGCTCATAAAACTGTTCATTCCACTTGAAGTATGTGGTCGTCAAACAACACTTAAACAGCTCTAAAATATCGGCAGGAAAAATTCGATCCAGCTGTTCCAATACATCATTAAGTGGAACCATGGTAAACAGCGATACCACACCGAAGCTGACCAATATTTTTTTCCGGCTGGACCACTATGCCATTCAATCTGCTGATGAAATGTGTCGAATTCTTTATATACGAGTCCGAACGGCCCACATGTGGTTTTAACAGCGTAGTCAAAAACTTGGCTAACGAGTAGGTGGGCGAACCAATGGCACTTAGTATCGGTCTTAACGGAACATTTTATTTATGAATTTGGGGCAATCCATAAAGCCTCAGTGGTAGCGCAACCGAACTGCAGAGACCTTTCTGTACACTCTCTTCAATGGAGGACTTTTTTATTAACCGCGACACAGTTCTGAGAACGTTGTTAGTGGGATCCTTATTCAGCTTCCTATATGCTTGCGGATCCAGTAGATCCGTACTTTTTCTCTGATAGTCGGCCACATCCATAACCACCGTTGCGCTTCCTTTGTCAGCTGGGAGAACCAAAATACTATCGTCGTCATTCAGGAGTTTTAAAGCTCTTCTCTCACCCACAGTTATATTACTTTTCGGCGGTTTTGCATTGGCTAATATTCTCACTGTTTCTATACGGATTTCTTCAGCTGTTACAGAATCTACACTGCGAATTCCTGCTTCCACATTGGCTATAATTTCTTCCGTGGGCACAAAACGCGGACTAACAGCAAAATTTCCTCCCTTGGCAAGCACAGATGTCTCATCGTCAGATAACGAACGTTTGGACAAATTGATAACGGTCCGGGAAACGTCTAAATGCCGAACAGTCTGATTAGGTAGCAAATTATCAAACTTCTTCTTCTGTCTACTAGACGTCGTCAACATACGCTTCCCCATGGTATCATGCAGTAGTCTATCAATTTTATCCCAGTCAGCGCTGCACAGTTTATTACTGATCGTAATATGGAGAGACATTAACTTACAGTTTGTGCTTGCCAAGTCCCGTCGGGTCTGCTGAATGCGCTCTCGTAGTAAGGCCTCCTCAGTCCGTTTGAAAATGCGTTGTGCCTTTCCCGAATAGAACAGTCGCTTTATGTTCAGAAACTTAGGTATAACGCCGACGGCTCTGCAACGAGACAGGAATGTGAGGGAACACAAAAGCTGCACTCTCTTCTTCTGGAGTCCTTCCAGACGTCGCACTTCTCTCGACATCTCCTCCCCGTAGAGGCGTCTGATACTAAAATGTAAACTTTCACGGCCGGAAATATCTTGTCCATTATAATTACCCGGGCTGTTATGCCGTGGTTGGTTGATGAATTCTGTGGTGATTCCCAACGTTTCGTCTCCGACTGCGGGAGACATCTTCAAGGCGGTCCGTAGCTCGATGGAAGGTCCAACACATTACCGTAATTTACAAGCCCACCAGGAAGATACAGGAATACCTTAGGCCTGCCAAGGACGCTCGCAAACCATTGGAAAAATCTGGAGTGTATAGGATCCCATGCAGCTGTGGTGATGTTTATGTGGGTACCACCAAAAGAACTGTTTCTAAACGTTTGGAAGAGCACAAGGGAAATTGTAGAAGAGGAGAAACGGAACGATCAGCTGTTGCGGAGCATGCTTTCCAGCCAGGGAACCACAATATTCGTTTCGAGGAGACGCAAGTACTAGCGGCCACGAGCGGATACTACGAAAGGCTCTACAGGGAGGCAATCGAAATCGCTAAACACCCAAATAATTTCAACCGAAAGGAGGAGGGCGTCAAATTAAACGGTATGTGGATGCCGGTGT
Source organism: Schistocerca piceifrons (assembly GCF_021461385.2). Classification (NCBI taxonomy): domain Eukaryota; kingdom Metazoa; phylum Arthropoda; class Insecta; order Orthoptera; family Acrididae; genus Schistocerca; species Schistocerca piceifrons. The sequence goes on from NC_060145.1 coordinate 361,338,719, forward strand.
TAAAGAAGATGTGTACCACTCGTCCACTACTGGGTGATGGTAACGGCGATCGACGGCGACGCACAGCGGCCAATTGCACTGACGTTTTCAAAACACGTGACGTCACGCCGCGGCGCGGGGGCGCGCGGACACGGAATTTAGCGGCAGTCAGTAGCGAGCCAGTGGGTATGTTGGACGTTCCATCGAGCTACGGACCCCCTTGAAGATGTCTCCCGCAGTCGGAGACGAAACGTTGGGAATCACCACAAAATTCATCAACCGACCACGGCATAACAGCCCGGATAATTATAAAGGACATGGTTGGAGGTTACTATGAAAATGTACGTCTTCCCCTAGCATCCCTCGCAAATTCTATGGGTGACAACTCAGTGGACTGGGCAGGCCAATCAAGGGTCCGTACATATATCAAGGTATTTAAGGTGTCAACTACAATGTGGGTCTTGTAATATCGTTCTAGAATAGGTCACTTCATACAGTTTTCACGAAAAGTATGAGAGTATGGTCCAGAATTCCTGTCACATTGCCGGACGCTGTGGCCGAGCGGTTCTAGGCGCTTTAGTCCGGATCTGAGCTGCTGCTACGGTCGCAGGTTCGAATCCTGCATCGGGCATGGATGTGTGTGATGTCCTTAGGTTAGTTAGCTTTAAGTAGTTCTAAGTCCAGGTGACTGATGACCTCAGATGTCAAGTACCATAGTACGTAGAGCCATTTGAACCATTTTTGAAGCATCCTGTGACATTCTGACGTGCATTTAGACTTCCTTCAACAGTTACCGAATCAATCCTGTTGTCATCCTGTAGCTCTCCACACCATTAATCCCGGTGTTGGAGAGGTGTGGGTTCCGAGAATCACTGCTTTCTGTGGCCTATCAGCTGGTCATCAATTGGCATGTTGGTGTCGATCTGGTCGCCACAAACAGAAGTGAGACCCACCACTAGGCATCACAGAATGCGACTCGACGTTTCAGTTGAACTGGACACTACAGCATGCAAGTAATTACTGTTTGTGGTGCGGTGCAGTTGGGCATGCTCTTCAGCAGGAAAGATAGGTGCTGGTGTTAACGCAGGTGACAGAGATTCAATGCTTTATTCTATAAAAAATGTGCTTATGTTGATGCCTTCTATCTGTGAGTTGTTATAACAGATTGACTCCATGACCACTATTGTGTAAGCTGCACAGGGCTGTAATCCAGGTTACCCTACACGTCTTTACGCTAGGTGGAAAACTAGTGGCGATTGCTCATGTTCTCTTAATTCAGTTTCCTTTTGCTGTTCTCAATGTAAACCGTTGAGCTAAAAAGTAAGTGGCCACTATCTAGATAATTATCTACAAACTGTTTACTATCCGATTGCAATACTAATTTGATTCATGGGTCTAAACATTATATGCGAGTGGGAATTTTTCTTAATGAACGACATACCTGGGTTTACTTAGGTAATCCGTCATCAGTTCAAAATGGTTCAAATGGCTCTAAGCACTATGGGAATTAACATCTGAGGTCATCAGTCCCCTAGAGATAGAACTTAAAACTAACTAACCTAAGGACATAACACACATCCATGCCCGAGGCCGGATTCGAACCTGCGGCGTAGCGGTAGCGCTGTTCCTGACCGAAGCCCCTAGAACCGCTCTGTCACAGCGGCCGGCCCGTCATCAGTGCCTAGCAAAAACCTTACAATGTGGCTAACTCTTTAGTTCTAGTTAGTAAGACTGAAAAAGTATGAACTGATTTAGAAATTGGTGCTAATTTCAACAAAAATATATACTGTTTTCTGGTATCACTGTATTAAGCATCCCAGATAAAAAATTTGTCACTGTCAGGTGAGATCACCGAATAGCTTGAAGTCCACAAGTTTCATTAAGTATTCTACACACACCAAAAAAAGTTTTGCGTCACCTCGGTTCTGAGAGTTCCGGAACCTGTATAGAAAATTGGAAGAGAGATCAACATAAACGTCATTTCGGCGCTGTTTATTGCTCATGAAAACCACACATTGCATGCGAGACCTGGTGGTCCAGATTGCTGTACACACCGGTACCTCTAATACCTAATAGCACGTTCTCTTGCAGTGATGGATGCCGTATTCATCGTGGCATACTATCCACAAGTTCATCAAGGCACTGTTGGTCCAGATTGTCCCATTTCTCAACGGTGATTCGGTGCAGATACCTCAGAGTGTTTGGTGGGTCACGTCGTCCATAAACATTCCTTTTCAATCCATCCCAGGCATGTTCGACAAGATTCATGACGGAAGAACATGCTGGCCGCTCTTGTCGCGCTTGTCGTTATCCTGAAGGAATTAATTCACAAGATGTGCACGATGAGAGCGCGAATTGACGTCCATGAAGACGAATACGTGTCCAATATGCTACCTATATGCTTGTCTATCGGTCGGTGGATGGCATTTACATATCGTACAATGACCACTAGCGGCATACGTCGGCCCCACATAATGCCACCCCAAAACATTAGGGAACCTCCACCTTGCTGCACTCGCTGGACAGTGTGTCTAAGGCGTTCAGCCTGACCGGGTCGCCTCCAAACACGTCTCCGACGATTGCCTGGTTGAAGGCACATGCCACACTCATCGGTGAAGAGAACGCGACGTCAGTCCAATCCTCAGCAGTCCATGCGGCATGTTGTTGGGCCCAACTGTACCGCGCTGCATGGTGTCGTGCTTGTAAAGATGGACCTCGCCATGGACGTCGGGAGTGAAGTTCCGTATAATGCAGCCTAATGCGCACAGTCTGAGTCGTAACACGTCCTGTGGATGCACGAAAAGCATTTGTCATCATGGTGGCGTTGCTGTCAAGGTTCCTCCTAGACATTATCCGTAGGTAGCGGTCATCCACTACAGTAGTAGACTTCGGGCGCCCTGAGCGAGGCATGCCACCGTCAGTTCCTGTCTCTCTGTGTCTCCTTCATGTCCGAATATCGCTTCGGTTCACTACGAGACGCCTGGATACTTCCCTTGTTGAGAGTCCTTCCTGGCAGAAAGTAATAATGCGGACGAGATCGAACCGCGGTATTAACCGTCTAGGTATGGTTAAACTACAGACAAGACGACCCGTGTACCTCCTTCCTGGTGGAATGACTGTAACCGATCGGTTGTCGGATCCCCTCCGTCTAATATGCGTTGCTAATACGAGGTTGTTTACATGTCTGGGCGAGTTTAGTGATATCTCTGAACAGTCAAAGGGAATGTGTCTGTGATACAATATCCACAGTCAACGTCTATCTTCAGCAGTTCTGGGAAGTGGGGTGATGCAAAACGTCTTTTGATGTGTGTATAAGAAGCTGAATGTACTCATTGGTGATCAGGTCCCGAATTTTAGGAACGTTGGTTGATGTGTGTCATCCGATATTGCACAGTAAACTGTCCCAGAAATTTTCCAGGAGATAAACATCGGGTGTTTTAGCAACCCCCTGAGTGTTCGCTAAACCAAGAGCGGGTGTCTGATTATTCTTGTTTGTCATCTTCATCATATTCGTCGAGAGATATACAAGGAAGGACGTCTGGTGACCGGTAATGTTGAAATGAACACTCTAGTTCATGTTCATGGTAAGCTGAATGTGTGCGCAATGTACGGTGTGGAAAACACCGACGAAACATCACAAAACCACTCTTCACATGAACTATGTCCTCCACATACTGCAGTTTAAAAGCTTGTTAGGGCCTTGGAACACTCGAGGCCTGGCATCGTTTGGAAAGATGCTTAACTGCTCCTGCTCGGACCACATCTGCTGTTCAGTTTCTGCATTGTTTCGCCAAATGAAGAGGTACAGCTCAGTGAAGCTGTAAGTAACGGCCTTTAGTGAGATACCAGATTCCCAACATCCACTGCATGCACTTCACCCTCCCGACGGTCGCTCTTCAACTCATTCATATGGGCCTATGTTGTTCGACAGGTTTAGTTACCTTCGGCTTTGAAACCTATCATCATTAACATGACAAACAACTTTCTGGGGAGGACAACCGCAGCTGAGAGACACTCTCAGCAACAATAAAAAACATTCAACACTCAGTAACCATTCAAACTGTCATAAAAATTATAACAATTAAAGAGTCAAGAATGTTGAGATGTTTTCAAAAGGTGCACAGCTGGATGAAGGTGCTTTATTCGGAACTACGGGTTTCACGTCAGTATAGGCGCATCTTTACGTTTATCTGACAAGACCACAAATCACTGTGTGAAATATTATGAAATAGTAGAAGTACAGAGCAATAGATAGTGTTGGCGTTCAACAAAAAACAACGATCTGTACTCAAAATGCTTGTTGTTGTTGTTGTTGTGTTGTTGTGGTCTTCAGTCCTGAGACTGGTTTGATGCAGCTCTCCATGCTACTCTATCCTGTGCAAGCTTTTTCATATCCCAGTACCTACTGCAACCTACATCCTTCTGAATCTGCTTAGTGTATTCATCTCTTGGTCTCCCTCTACGATTTTTACCCTCCACGCTGCCCTCCAATACTAAATTGGTGATCCCTTGATGCCTCAGAACATGTCCTACCAACCGATCCCTTCTTCTGGTCAAGTTGTGCCACAAACTTCTCTTCTCCCCAATCCTATTCAATACTTCCTCATTAGTTATGTGATCTACCCATCTAATCTGCAGCATTCTTCTGTAGTACCACATTTCGAAAGCTTCTATTCTCTTCTTGTCCAAACTATTTATCGTCCATGTTTCACTTCCATACACGGCTACACTCCATACGAATACTTTCAGAAATGACTTCCTGACACTTAAATCAATACTGGATGTTAACAAATTTCTCTTCTTCAGAAACGCTTTCCTTGCCATTGCCAGCCTACATTTTATATCCTCTCTACTTCGACCATAATCAGTTACTTGCTCCCCAAATAGCAAAACTCCTTTACTACTTTAAGTGTCTCATTTCCTAATCTAATTCCCTCAGCATCACCTGACTTAATTAGACTACATTCTATTATCCTTGTTTTGCTTTTGTTGATGTTCATCTTATATCCTCCTTTCAAGACACTGTCCATTCCATTCAACTGCTCTTCCAAGTCCTTTGCTGTCTCTCACAGAATTACAATGTCATCGGCGAACCTCAAAGTTTTTATTTCTTCTCCATGAATTTTAATACCTACTCCTAAATTTTCTTTTGTTTCCTTTACTGCTTGCTCAATATACAGATTGAACAACATCCGGGAGAGGCTACAACCCTGTCTTACTCCCTTCCCAACCACTGCTTCCCTTTCATGTCCCTCGACTCTTATAACTGCCATCTGGTTTCTGTACAAATTGTAAATAGCCTTTCGCTCCCTGTATTTTACCCCTCCCACCTTTAGAATTTGAAAGAGAGTATTCCAGTCAACATTGTCAAAAGCTTTCTCTAAGTCTACAAATGCTAGAAACGTAGGTTTGCCTTTCCTTAATCTTTCTTCTAAGATAAGTCGTAAGGTCAGTATTGCCTCACGTGTTCCAGTGTTTCTACGGAATCCAAACTGATCTTCCCCGAGGTTGGCTTCTACTAGTTTTTCCATTCGTCTGTAAAGAATTCGTGTTAGTATTTTGCAGCTGTGACTTATTAAGCTGATAGTTCGGTAATTTTCACATCTGTCAACACCTGCTTTCTTTGGGATTGGAATTATTATATTCTTCTTGAAGTCTGAGGGTATTTCGCCTGTTTCATACATCTTGCTCACCAGATGGTAGAGTTTTGTCAGGACTGGCTCTCCCACGGCCGTCAGTAGTTCCAATGAAATATTGTCTACTCCGGGGGCCTTGTTTCGACTCAGGTCTTTCAGTGCTCTGTCAAACTCTTCACGCAGTATCATATCTCCCATTTCATCTTCATCTACATCCTCTTCCATTTCCATAATATTGTCCTCAAGTACATCGCCCTTGTATAGACCCGCTATATACTCCATCCACCTTTCTGCTTTCCCTTCTTTGCTTAGAACTGGGTTTCCATCTGAGCTCTTGATATTCATACAGATCGTTCTCTTATCTCCAAAGGTCTCTTTAATTTTCCTGTAGGCGGTATCTATCTTACCCCTAGTGAGATAGGCCTCAACATCCTTACATTTGTCCTCTAGCCATCCCTGCTTAGCCATTTTGCATTTCCTGTCGATCTCATTTTTGAGACGTTTGTATTCCTTTTTGCCTGTTTCACTTACTGCATTTTTATATTTTCTCCTTTCATCATTTAAATTCAGTATTTCTTCTGTTACCCAAGGATTTCTCCTAGCCCTCGTCTTTTTACCTACTTGATCCTCTGCTGCCTTCACTACTTCATCCCTCAAAGCTACCCATTCTTCTTCTACTGTATTTATTTCCCCCATTCCTGTCAATTGCTCCCTTATGCTCTCCCTGAATCTCTGTACAACCTCTGGTTCTTTTAGTTTATCCAGGTCCCATCTCCTTAAATTCCCACCTTTTTTGCAGTTTCTTCAGTTTTAATCTACAGGTCATAACCAATAGATTGTGGTCAGAGTCCACATCTGCCCCTGGAAATGTCTTACAATTTAAAACCTGGTTCCTAAATCTCTGTCTTACCATTATATAATCTATCTGATACCTTTTAGTATCTCCAGGGTTCTTCCATGTATACAACTTTCTTTCATGATTCTTAAACCAAGTGTTAGTTATGATTATGTTGTGCTCTGTGCAAAATTCTACAAGGCGGCTTCCTCTTTCATTTCTGTCCCCCAATCCATATTTACCTACTATGTTTCCTTCTCTCCCTTTTCCTACTGACGAATTCCAGTCACCCATGACTATTAAATTTTCGTCTCCCTTCACAATCTGAATAATTTCTTTTATTTCATCATACATTTCTTTAATTTCTTCGTCATCTGCAGAGCTAGTTGGCATATAAACTTGTACTACTGTAGTAGCTGTGGGCTTCGTATCTATCTTGGCCACAATAATGCGTTCACTATGCTGTTTGTAGTAGCTTACCCGCATTCCTATTTTCCTATTCATTATTAAACCTACTCCTGCATTACCCCTATTTGATTTTGTGTTTATAACCCTGTAGTCACCTGACCAGAAGTCTTGTTCCTCCTGCCACCGAACTTCACTAATTCCCACTATAACTTCAACCTATCCATTTCCCTTTTTAAATTTTCTAACCTACCTGCCCGATTAAGGGATCTGACATTCCACGCTCCGATCCGTAGAACGCCAGTTTTCTTTCTCCTGATAACGACATCCTCTTGAGTAGTCCCCGCCCGGAGATCCGAATGGGGGACTATTTTACCTCCGGAATTATTTACCCAAGAGGACGCCATCATCATGTAATCATACAGTAAAGCTGCATGCCCTCGGGAAAAATTACGGCTGTAGTTTCCCCTTGCTTTCAGCCGTTCGCAGTACCAGCACAGCAAGGCCGTTTTGGCTAGTGTTACAAGGCCAGATCAGTCAATCATCCAGACTGTTGCCCTTGATACTACTGAAAAGGCTGCTGCCCCTCTTCAGGAACCACACGTTTGTCTGGCCTCTCAACAGATACCCCTCCGTTGTGGTTGCACCTACGGTACGGCTATCTGTATCGCTGAGGCACGCAAGGCTCCCCACCAACGGCAAGGTCCATGGTTCATGAGGGGGGGGGGGGGGGGTCAAAATGCTTACATTTTCGTAATGTAGACGGACAATTTGGGAGTCCCAGCATTCAGGAAGCTATCCACGTTAAGAGTCACACAACGTTGCTGAGTTGTTATAATAAAGAAAACATCTGAAAGATGTTCGTCATAAGTGTACAAAGAATGAATACTGAATGATCCAGTCCTAGAAAAAAAGCGGGAAAGAACATGTAATGAATGGGACTCTAATGTGAACAGGTGTAGAATGCCCAAAAATTAAGATATCATCCAAAAATTGATACTAGACTTATTAGGTAATTAATGGAATAAATGTTTTTTTCCCTCAAGTTTCGATTGAAAAACTGCGAAATCTGTTGTGGGGTATCGCAAAAAATTCCCGCTTCAGCCACTATAGTCTCATGAAGTTTCGATAGGTGGTGGCACTATACGTAGCCTTCAAAATGGCGTCTGTAACATGGGTGCTTTCCAAGTAGAGAGCAGTCATTCAGATCTTTTGGGCGGATAAAGGCAGCACAGATATTCATACATACTTGCAGAATGTCTACGGAGACATGGCACTGAACAACAGCGCGGTGGGATGTTCGACGAGGCGCCTGACATCATCGCAACAAGGTCGCGCAAGTGTGTCCGATCTCCTACGTGCCAGCCGGCCGCACACTCCTGTGACTCATGCACCGTTGAAACGTTCGAACACTCTTATTCGAGGCGATCGACGGTACGCAATTATACACCTCGCTGCTCTGTTGGACGTCTCTGTTGGTAGTCCTTGTCCATCAGTAGTGGTACTCAAAGCTGTATACCCGCTGGGTTCTCCGCCCGCTAACAAAAGATCGTACGGAGCAACGAATCACCATCCCTCACTCATGGCATGACGATCAAATCGGAAGTGTATTGTGCTACACTCAGGAAACTGAAGACACAACTGTAGCGTGTTCGTCGCTACAAAAATTGAAACAAACGTTCCCTTCCCCATGCAATTCGTGGCCACACACGAATCTGCGCACCAGAAAGGAGCTCACAAAACTTCGTTAGATTGTTTTTCCTGATCCACCCTACAGTTCGGATCTTGCACCTTCCGGCTTCCATCTGTCTGCACCAATGGAGGATGCACTCCACGGGAAGCAGAGAGGTAACTGATGCAGCAAGACATTGGCTCCGACATCGACCAGTAAGGTGGTACCAAGAGAACGTAGAGGCCCTCCCAGTAAGGCAGCGTAAGGCGGACGCACTGAACGGACATTGTAGTGACAAATATGGTTTTGTAGCCAAAAGAGTGGGGAATAATAAGGGGTATTGGTACGCTCACTAAAACCAACCTGCTTTCGCATTACTTGCTGAACGCTCTTTGTACTATAGTGTGGAACTAAAAACTTTGTGTTCTGCCCTACGGCAGGTGTTGTCATGGGGGAAGCCTCGTCAGAGAGGTCCACCGCATGAGCGTCTAGGGAAGTGATTCCAGGGGTGGTTTCCCGTTGCCTTCCATTGATGATGATTAAATGATGATAAGCACAACAGAACACCCAGCCCCAGAGCGGAGAAAATCTCCGACCCAGCCGGCAATCGAACCCGGGCCCCTTGGCGTGACAGACCGCCGCGCTGTCCATCAGCTATCGGAGCGGACTCTATAGCATGGAAGAAATACGAAAATAGCTTACCGGTAAAACCTCGTAGGATATATTACAGGTTCGATAGACACCAGCTGTATAAAACCGATGTAAGCAAAAATAAAAGTCCTGTATGATCCGACGTGATGAAAGCAGCCCGCATAGCAATACACTGGAAGGCTGAAAGGCGTGGTGTCGAAAGGGAAACACATAAAGAGCTGCTGGGAGGAAGTAATAACTAAGAAAACAGTCGAAATCTCGGAAGCGCAAAACACTATTTTTTTTAAAGAAAACATTGTTTATTGTAGATATAGAATTATATAAGACACAATCTGCTTTACATGAGTGCCATGTATTTTAAAATTATCAGAAGAGTTACATTCGAGTGCCAAGGAGTTGCTAGATTAACGAGGAAACCATCCTAGTAACTCACTGAGATGTCTTCACACTCGTTCTAGATCCCTGTTGATTAGGACCTCTTTATGAGCGCTGTTCTTAAAGGGAGGTTTACTATCTTCGGCCCGAAAAAAGGATGTTCTCTGATAATTTTTTTCTCGGGATGTCTTACAGATATAAATGCCACATTTGGTCAAAATGTTTAGTGATATGTCCTGTACACACTGGAATTTTGTCGACCGGAAATGTCGAAGAGCAAAGCCGGAAGTGCCGTCGGAACTAAACAAAAATTTGATGTAGATCACCACGCGCGGTGTGTTACAGGTCAGCCGGCTAGTCTGAAATCAAAGTTGAGTTGACGTTAGCGAAGTATATAAGATTCTTTGGGAGATGTACCTCGCTTAAGTTATTTGGACCATAGGAAACAAAATGGCGGCCATTTGAAAATAAATATGTTTTTTTTATAGATTTTTCGACTTCGTCGGCCAAGTAAAAATATTTATAGTTGATGGATCGGAATAAAAGTAGTACAACTCCTAAACAATTTAGTTAGCTTCGTCGGAATCAAAGAACCATGCCAATCGGTTCGATAGATTGGAAGTTACCATACCGCGCGATAGAAAAAACGTCATTTAGAGAAAAACGCGTTTGAAGTTTTGACTACATATAAATGTAATATTATGCAACGTACATTCAATCTGCTGTTCCGGGTCCATAAACTAGTCCTTCCTCTTCCTCATACAGGGCGTTCTGCTCCATCTTGGCCATCCTACGCTACTCCAGAGCCGCTTGTACGGCCGGTCACAAGCGATTTCCGGCCGCTTGACTCCGGTGGTCGTCCGAATACCTGGCGAACTGCGTCGAATAGAGTCCCTGGGTGACGTCTATCGTTGTCATGGTCTACAGACCTGCTAATTACCCTTCGGTGAAGCTGCTCGCTGCCAGGACAGTCACAATCTCCACAGTCTTCGCATCAGAATACAAATGCTTGAGGGCTAACTTCCAAACACACGCGTTCAAACTTTCATTTGCATTTTGTGTGTTTCCTTCCAAGTACCGGACAATAACTCGTCCTCCGAAAGAAAAAAACTGGTGCGTGAGGAAGGCCGATTTCAATCAGGTCCATTTTTTTGTTCAACCGCGAACAAACATTTTTGTTCCGTATTCGGAAAAACAGTTTCAGGGATGGATTCTAAACTATTTTATGGATACAAAAATGTAATTAAAAAAATTGATTTTTTGAACCAAAAGATAGTCAACCTCCCCTCAAGTCACGTTACATGGCAGTGAATGGTACACCACTGCTTGTAGATACGCTGAACGGTATGCATCCATACACCAATAAATCGAGCGATTTTAGTCGCAGTGTGTTCACGGACAACTTCGTACGCGGTAGCTTCTTTCTGTCTTGCGTCATGGCAGTGTGGGTCACGTGACTCTTGGTACCAGTTCCATGCCATTTGCAACTCTCCTAAGCGAACAGCGTGTGTTTTTAACGAGTGACGGGATGAATAATATTTGTGTGCCCTGCTTATTTGAGTCAGTGGTGGAATGTTGCACACTTTTACTTTAGAGACAGAATGCACCAGTTTAACTGCCGCGCAGTCCAATTACAGCGTAATTACTCTCCCATGTATTCATGTAATTCGCATATAAGCACATAAGCGCCAGTTAACGCCGCTGCTTACCGGCAATTACTACTACAGCATGCCTGTCAATATTTCAGTATGCCGCTTACCTGAAATGAAATTTCTATACGGCTAGCACTTCAGCAGGAACTTGATGCAAATTGTCCTCTCACTGGCCGAGATAGTCAGTCGCTTGCCCGTGGCAATAGAGACAGCTAACAGAAGTCCATTAACTGTACAGTTACCAGTATTTCACTGTTTGATGCCACTGTCCATTTTTATTACATCATTTGTCAGTGTTTGTGAAGCGTGGTCATCAACAGACAAAATGTTCTCATTTCCAGATTCATTATCCTGTTCGCTTTTAGACCTGATTTCTTACTTCCTCGCAAAAATAATAAGTTCTGCATGTTTCAGCATTATGTCCTTCCGCGTTATACGATTTGTATATGATTCCGTTCTCCTCCTGGTACTCTAACATAATCTTTTATCTCAGAGGGAAACAAGAAGATTTATTGCATTTGTAACTTACCCTCCGAAAACGACACGGCACGTCAATATTTTTCTGTTTGCTACTCTCTGTACCGATAAACTTCTGTAGTATATGAAGATCTACGCTCAAAAAGCGAAAAAAATAAACTTTGAGAACAAGTGAACAAGTGGCTGTTACTAGTCGAAGAAAAGGCACAGAAAAGCTCCTGTTCAGTATGCTCCCTAGCTCTGTGGGGCGGAAGGAGAGAAACCCTTTTCGAATCCCGTGCAAGTGGCCCTAGATATATGTATACATTGACGGTAAAAATATTATTAATGTACAGTAATGATAATTTGTGAACTCATATGTCTAGGTAACGTATTTAAGTAATTAACATCACAAGATCACAGGTTAATGTAAGCGTAAGCTACTGCAAATGTGAAATTCTGGTACATTAATAACCAGTGAAGCTGCCAGAACTTTGAATGAAATCATCCAAACGGGCATGCACTGTGTTGTGTAGGTGCCCGGTGGCAGTTTGTGGGATGGAGTACCATACCTTTTGCACTTGGACAGTCAATACAGGGACGGCAAATGCTGGTTGTAGATAACGGTGGAGTTTTCCTATGATGTCCCATGATATGTGGTCGATTGGAAGCAGATCTAGTGATCGAACAGGCCAAGAAAACATGTCGACACTCTGTAGAGGATGAAATGAAATGAGCGTGTGGCACTATTGGCCAGGAGACCCATCCGGGAAAGTTGGGTCACCAAGTGGAAGACTTATTCCAGTTGACGCCATATTAAGCGAGTTTCGCGTCGGTGATGAAGATGAAATGATGAAGAGGACAACACAACACCCACGAGCGGAGAAAATCTCCAACCCGGCCGCGAATCGAAACCGGGCCCGCTGCATGGTAGGTAAGCGCGGTATCACTCAGACAAGCAGGCGGTCCCTGTAGAGGATGTTGGGTTACAAAAGCAGTATGTGGGCGTGCGTTTTCCTGTTGGAAAATACCCTCTAGAATGCTGTTCATGAATGGTACCACAACAGGTCGAATCATCTGACTGACATACAAATTTGTAGTCGAGGTGTGTGTCATAATCTATACAGTGCTGTCGCTGTCATACGAAATATGAGCAAAGACCAGGCGTAGTTCCAGTGTGTCCAGCATGCAGACAGGTTGGTTGTAGGCCCTCAACTGGCCTCCTTCTAACCAACACACGGCCATGTCTGGCACCGACGCAGAACCAGCCTGTCCTCGTCTGAGCTGTCGCTTGACACTACTGAAGTCGCAAATGGCGGTGGTTTGGCTGTCAGTGAAATGCACGCTGCAGTGCGTCTGGCTCGGAGCTGTCCTTCAAGCAACTGATTTGTAACAGTTCGTTGTGTCACTGCGTTTCCAACTGCTGCGAAAATTGCAGCTGCAGATGCAGCACGATTCGCCAGTCATACGCCGAACACGATGGTCTTACTTCTCGGTAGCGTCACGTGACCGACTGGACCCGGTCTTCTTGCGAGCGTACTTTCTCGTGGCCCCCGCTGCCATCAGTCATGTACAGTGGTTACATTCCTGCGTAATATTTCTGCAGTAGCACAGATGGAACATCCAGCTGCTCATAGGACTATTACACGACCTCGTTCAAACTCAGTGAGATGCTGATAAAAGTGTCGTTGTCACCTTAAAGACTTTCTTGACTGACATCAACTCACCACGTCCAATCTGAAAGTTAACTAACGGTCATGACTTTTACAGCGTACAGCGAGTATGTACACACACACACACACACACACACACACACACACACACACACACACACACACACACTTTTATATGAACAGATAAAAGTTACCAATAATGTTCATTCTTAGTAACGTTTACCTGCTCATTTTGCTTATTTATTGGTAGTGTTTTGGCATATGTATGGCACTTTTATTGTAGCTATAAGGTGTTTAACGGGTGTGTTGTGACATTGACGTACCATGTTCTACTTAAGACCTTCATTAAACAGATTTATTTCATCTGTAAATTCTAAATTTCTTCTACTTTTTATGAGCATGTAGAACTGGAAGCGTAACATAATTTCTTGATTGTGTTCCTCGTGTGGTGCCGAGCGTGAATTAACTTACTAAATTTCTTGTTATGTGTTTTACGAATATGTTGACTGGTATACCATATATATATCTATCAACAAATTTAGCGACATAGTCGTATATCGGTGGTGATACAACATTACCTAGTCTCAAGCGTGCTACTTGCACTTCTTGGTTCAATTCTTCTGTATGACGTAATTTGTTTTTGATGTCTCGTTTTATCCATATTGTGGCTCCATTATTCTTGATATGTCTCGTTAAATTCGATTTTTTTGTTGCCTTGATCCATACCTATAATGAAATAATTTTATGTCTTAGGCATTTTATGTTATAGCGCATGATTCCTATTAGTTTTGTGTTTTCAATTGTCAAGAGTAAGCATAGTAGAATGTTTCTTGTGGCTTCATATGACGTTAAAGTTAATATTTTCTTTTTCGCTGGGTTCGCAGCATGGAATACGTCATGAAATGACATTTCGTAACGAAAGAGTCCAGGTAAGCTAATAATAGTTTATTTGGTAATGCTTATCTTTTCTTTAGAACAAGAAGATCCAGATAATCTGGTCCAAACTTCGGCCGACGTCGGTGTTACGCCACATGCGGTCGACGGCAATGCAACCACGATCAAATTTTTGGCATTGTCTGAAATAATAGGGCGAGCCGGGTGATGTCGGTGGTCGGCGGTATCGACCTTTGTCGGCTGCATTGCGACTGTGCCCCTAACACTGCACCGCGCAGTGCAAGCTTTGGCTCGTGTACCTTGAGGCCTCCTTAAAAACTTTCACGCTTCGCGAGGAGGACTTGACTGCAGTACGAAGCGGTTATTGGTTAGTGACTGACATGAGACGCACAGTGGTCTATCAATCGGCGGCGTGGGGAGAGATACTCCAAAGCCAAAAACTAGAAGCTATATTGGAAACTATTTACTACTAGGCTTCACGAATACTGCAATAAAAAGTAAAGAACGTCCGCATTGTACAATTTGTTTAACTATTTCAGCTGCTGACAGGGTATAGCCCAACAAGCAAAAGAGACATCTGAAATCAAACATCCTGAATTAATGGGAAAACCAAAAGAATTTTTTTCAGGAGAGTAAATTTTTTATTGTCTACCCAGAAAAACTATGCTAAAATGAGGAATGTGCCTTGTAAGACTCTTTTAGTCTCTTACCAGATTTCACATCGGATTGATAAATGAAAAAAACCACAAACGATTGCAGAAACTGTTGTTTCACCAGCAGAAATTGATGTAATGTCAACAATGATTGGTGACTCATACGCCGAACAGTTGAGTATTCCTGTCTCTAATGACAATATGTGCAAGAATTTGACTTATTCTGACGATGTAGTCCAGCGGTTAATCTATAAACCGGGCAACAACTGTTTTGCACTTCAAGTGGACGGAAGATTGAAATTCATAAGGATACTCATTAGGTTGCTTATGTTCGTTTCGTTGCTGAATTTAACATTCGAGAGGAATTTCTTTTCTGTGAGCCGATACTGAAAACAGCTACAGCTAGAAGCCTTTTTGACATTATCAACCATTTAAAAAAATCAAAACAAGGTATGCACGAATGGGGCTCGCTTATTGTTCGGAAAGTTAAAGCTGTAGTTCCTCACGCAATATCGACTCACTGTTTGGCACATCGGGAGGTTCCGGCCAATATAGAACTTAGCTGATTTCTTCATGGAATCCTGAAAACGGTTACAGAAACCATTTATTAAGTCAAAAATCTATATATTCCAGGCTTTAAAGTACTGTGTGAGGAGATGGGTGCTGAACATACTCAATTTTTTTAGTAATGCTAGATGACTTTGAAGGTGTAAAGAACTAGGCTGGGGGAAGGGCTGGGATGGCCTGATACTATTTTTCCTAGTAGAGGGTGGTCCAAAGGGAAAAGATTCGAGAACCACAGCTCTAGCTAGTTGCCAGTTTATCGTATTAGCAGTAACTACGGTCAGTTCTTGCAGTAAATAAGACACTCATTGGAACAGATTTTAGCTCCATGTTTCTTTACGAAAACGATTACTTAATCCGATGTCATGTGGTGGAAGCTGTAGAATTTTGAGAGACTAATAGATTTGCTTGCTGTACTGGTGGGTAAACAGAAAATTTCTGCTGGCAAAGAGTGGGAAATGATATCAATGAAATTTTGTTTTGTTTTTATGTCTCAAAAACTTGCGCAATAACGAAAATCAAGGATATACACTATCTGTTGAATACTTTTGGTTATATGAATATTTTAAAGGAGCTATTTTGTTTGGGTGTCACTCATATGGAGTAATAGCACTGTTCTAAAACATTGTTTTTCTCGTTTTATCACCAACGAAACTTCACCCTAGGCTAGTGGAGATATGTATGCAGCCTACTTCATTTTCGAGGCATAAGAAATGGTCGGATGCACTTTCACTTGTTGCAAAAAAAGACTGCAGCACATTTTAAATTTTTCATTGACTGTGAGAGAGTTTTATGCTAGATATTGTTGATTGGAAAAAGAGGTGTCGATTATATCAGCTATCATCAGGATAGTGATCTTCAGCATAACGGTGCTTTAAGAATAGTAAAATGGAAATTTTAAGCACCGTTTAAACGGCCTGAAGCATCCAGACTATTTACTTTTTCCCGCATTTGAAAATATCTGCGACTTAATAATATTGTGAGCTAAATTAAGAGACCGTAGGACATAGCGTATGATTATTTTCTGGAGATAATCCTCTATTGGCAGAAAGTGGCCTATATTAAAAAGGAAGTGTACTTTTGACGTAAAACCATCATCTTTCTCTCTCTGAAAGTTCTTCCCCTGGGGCTCTTCTTTTTTTAAAAGACTACATTATTGTGAAGCTTTAAATGACATGTTGTCTTCGCATTAAGACCTAATATCTGCAAGACATTCCAGACCGCTAGAACGAAATTTCTGCCTCGTTATTAACAGGATACTACCAGAAAGCGATACATTCCCCATGTATTAAATTCTGTGGCGCACGAACCATTTGAGATGAATCTAGTGTTTGCGCAAGTGCACAGATGTCCTGTTTTTTGCACTTAATGTGTAGTATTAGACTAACGTATGGTAATTGTCTTGATGAAGGATGAGATTTAACACTCGAAAACAAGAAAATATTGACAGGTCTTCGACCTAGAAGCGATAAATTGAAGCGAGGAACAAAGTTAGTGCACTACTACTAGTGAGGTTCTGATGACGGCCGAAATGAGTTTCAGATTAATTAGGTCACGTGCGAACGCGTCGAAACTCGCAATATTTACGCTGCTACGCGTTTCAGTTGTTTCAGGTTTTTTAGTGTCACGTTTTTGCTGTTTTCCCCATCGCTCATTCTAACCTAATTTACACGAGTAATTGCTTGTTTCCTGGAGCCACAGCTCTATCTCGGCTGAAAATGTAGCATCTGCGAACTTCTGTTGTGTTGAATTTTTTTTTTTCAAAATGTCCAGCTTACACTTTGTTGGGATTTAATTCTTAGATTTCGTCGACTTGAGCTTATTGCAGGCTGAGGTTAGTGCGAACAGCCACTCGAAGACTGACTTTAAATATATACTACTGGCCACTAAAATTGCTACACCAAGAAGAAATGCAGATGATAAATGGGTATTCATTGGACAAATATATTATACTATATCTGACATGTGATTACAATTTCACGCAATTTGGGTGTATAGATCCTGAGAAATCAGGACCCAGAACAACCATCTCTGGCCGTAATAACAACCTTCATACGCCTGGGCATTGAGTCAAACAGAGCTTGGATGGCGTTTACAGTTACAGCTGCCCATGCAGCTTCAACACGATACAACAGTCCATCAAGAGTAGTGACTGGCGGATTGTGACGAGCCAGTTGCTCGGCCGCCATTGACCATACGTTTTCAATTGGTGAGGGATCTGGAGAATGTGCTGGCCAGGGCAGCAGTCGAACATTTTCTGTATCCAGAAAGGCCCGTACAGGACCTGCAACATGCGGTCGTGCATTATCCTGCTGAAATGTAGGGTTCGCAGGGATCGATTGAGGGGTAGAGGCACTGGACGTAACACATCGGAAATGTAACGTCCACTGTTCAAAGTGTCGTCAATGCGAACAAGAAGCGACCGAGACGTGTAACCAATGGCACCCCATACCATCACGCTAGCTGATACGCCAGTATGGCGATGACGAATACACGCTTCTAATGTGCGTTCACCGCGATGTCGCCAAACACGGATGCGACCATCATGATGCTGTAAACAGAACCTGGATTCATCCGAAAAAATGACATTTTTCCATTCGTGCACCCATTTCGTCGTTGAGTACACCACCGCAGGCGCACCTGTCTGTGACACAGCGTCAAGGGTAACCGCAGCCATGGTCTCCGATCTGATAGTCCATGGTGCTGCAAACGTCGCCGAACTGTTCGTGCAGATGGTTATTGTCTTGCAAACGTCCCCATCTGTTGACTCAGGGATCGAGACGTGGCTGCACGATCATTTACAGCCATGCGGATAAGATGCCTGTCATCTCGATTGCTAGTCATACGAGGCCGTTGGGATCAAGCACGGCGTTCCGTATTACCCTCCTGAACCCACCGATTCCATATTCTGCTAACAGTCATTGAATCTCGACCAACGCGAGTAGCAATGTCGCAATACGATAAACCGCAATCGCGATAGGCTATAATCCGACCATTTTGAAAGTCGGAAACGTGATGGTACGCATTTCTCCGTCTTGCACGAGGCATCACAACAACGTTTCACCAGGCAACGCCGGTCAACTGCTGTTTGTCTATAAGGAATCGGTTGGAAATGTCAGCACGTGATAGGTGTCGCCACCGGCGCCAACCTTGTATGAATGCTCTGAAAAACTAATCAATTGCATATCACAGCATCTTCTTCCTGTCGTTTAAATTTTGCGTGTGTAGCATGTCATCTGCGTGGTGTAGCAATTTTGATAGCCAGTAGTGTACATTTATATCCACAATCGTACTCTTCAGCTCATCAGCTCATCGTATGTTTTAGCGTGAGCATATGTTGTTTACCTGAATCGAATTCCCCTTTCCCTCGCCATTAGCAGACACTTTGTGGGGAAACCATCTGTGGTATTCACCTCTACGTGTCTGAATTTCTTTATCTCTACACTTCTGGTGCATTCCTAAGAAACATGTTGGTGAAAGCACTGTTGTTACTGATTGGTATGGGAGTGCTGGCTAAGCAAATGTTGCTCGTAAGAACATCGACGACTGACAACAACTTTCTAGTAGTACTTCAATAGGTTCAACATTTGTGTGGTGCTCTCACGCGTAATAACAAAATCTGTATCGAGTTATGCTGAATGTTTTCGAATTTTCTACAGCTCCTTCGCTAACCTAATTCGATACGGGTCGACAAGTACGTGTAAATACTCAAGAGCCGACGTAATGAAGCGATCTCTGTCATATTTGTAGTTTGGGTGACAAATAAATTCAATCAAATACCAGCAAAAATGAAAGACCTTAGTAAGTTTATTTACACCGTGTAAGCTTAATAATTAAGTTATACATAACCTGGAGTGCTGTAGGTTCTTTTGTGTTGCTGTTACATACCGACACAGTAATGATGTCGATAGCACCAAATAGTCTTCAATGCTGATACATTTATACGAGTCGCTGAATATTAGGAATGCTTATTCAGCTTCGTGCTACGTTCACTGTATTGTCCTCACTGCAGTCTTCCACTCTAATGTTGATAGGTCCAAATGCGCATATTATCTCGGAGCGAACTCTGACTTCTGGCTGCTTAAAAAGATGCGCCGGCCAATCAGAGTCTCGAGCAGCGAGGTCATGTGGATTTCTATCGTGTCGCGTGTGCGTGGCGCCACCCCTTGTAAAAGCGTGAGCGATGGAGACGTACGATTGCGGGGTGGCGTGCTGACGGGATGTTTGAAGGTGCCGTGTCTCGCGTGGTTGTGACCGACGCGTGGCGCACTGACTGCTGTTGACGAAGATATCGTCGATACCGCAATCTCCAGTGTGAGTCAATTATACATCTTTAGCCTAAGATCCAGCGAATAATAGAATGTGTGAAAAACACTGACTAAAAGAAGGCAAGGAATGACAGGAGACAGGACATGTGTTAATCACGGAATTAATTCCATACCTACAAGGAACCATAGGGGGGGGGGGGAGGGGGAGTGTAGGGAGGGACTTATATTACAATCTCTGTTATGAACATTGGGATGTGTGTTTGTCATCCTCCAGTACATCTGTGAGGAACGTCACATCTAAAGTGTGCCCTTACTGCCCACTTTTTGGCCCTGAATTTTTTGGTTATAGAGATGGAACCTATCTTCTGACAACTGCAAAAGAATTGAGTTGTGCTGGAGGTGACAATGTACCCTGAAGATCTCACCTCACTGGCCGCAGGTGACCTCAGACAGGAAATTTAACGAAAGGCCCATAGTGTTATGATCATGAAATTATGGTGCAACAGATGCGCCGACATGTGGCAGCAGCCGATCGGTGCATCGAAAGCACAGTTTCCCGTATTTTCTGTAATGGGCCCTGTTGTGTCTAGGCAAGACAGCCTAGACACAATGAGAGGAAGCCGAAAGGCACGCGCTTAAACTCACGCAGGCTGGCGTGAGGTCTGAAACAGGATACGTAATGAATGCTATAAAGAAAAGTACGTAGCTTCTGGAATACTTAACTTTAATCCACATTTGTAGAACATCGCTCTTGATGATACATTAATAGAATCTCAATATCAATTGAATACGGCGCCTTGCTAGGTCGTAGCAAATGTAGCTGAAGGCTATGCTAACTATCGTCTCGGCAAATGAGAGCGTATCGGTCAGTGTAGCTTTTGCTATGAACGTCGGCTGTACAACTGGGGCGAGTGCAAGTACGTCTCTCTAGACCTGCCATGTGGTGGCGCTCGGTCTGCTATCACTGACAGTGGCGACACGCGGGTCCGGCGTATACTAATGGACCGCGGCCGATTTAAAGGCTACCACCTAGCAAGTGTGGTGTCTGGCGGTGACACCACAGGCCCTTCCCCTGTTCATTAACATGTGCCAGTTCCAAACGAATCTTGTAAATATTTACCAGGCCTTTTTTTATATATAGGGTAAGAACGACCTACCTATAAAAGGAGTAGGGGTGGGGGTGATAAAGGTATGTAGCCCACGATGAACGGATACCCAGACTGTATTCATCCAGTATTTGAGAATGAGACAACGTAGTAACTTGCAACATAATTTACACTTGATTTCAAACCTTTACGAAACTTTTTCTCTCTGATAACCTCCACAGAGTGATGAAAGGAGAAAAAGTTTATGGCTTGCCACATTTTCGGTGTTAATGTAGTAAAACTGTCGCAACAAACGTAATATTTTGATTTAATGCTTATTTACTATGAACTGTATTTGACACAGATTTTGGGAACAGTATTCTGACATACCAGTGAATGCATCAGCAAAATTATATCATCGTACAAAACATCCTTCAAAAGAAATGATGTCATAAAAACTGACATGCATGAAGAACTGCCGCACATGCACAATGTTTCAATCTATTTCCCCTTTCCTACTGACTCTATTCGCAACACATTTCACAGACAGAATGCACATATACCACTGGATGCACCTGCACAATCAGATCATTATATGGCACATAATTCTGGAGATAAGTCATAAATGTTGAGTGGTGTGAAAAAGAAACTGCAGAGCGAAATTTGGTAGAGATGCAGGTGAAATACATTTAGAGATGCGTGTGTAATATTTTGAATACATATGAAATATATATGACATGTGTGTGGGTATAAGGCTCATCCTAAACCTCTGGAAGAATTTCGATAAAGTTTTGTACACATATTATTTACGATCTGGACAGAAATACTGTTATGCTAAGAACCACCAGCCTGATAACTTAGAGGAGGCAAGGAGGAAATGGATAGAGAGTAAGGAGGAAGTATGAGACGAACAGAGACAGGAGGCAGGAGGAAATGGACAAGGAGGGAGAGGTGGAAATGGACAGGGAAAAGGAAGAAGAGGTGATGGACATAGAAAGAGAGGAAAGGAGGAGACTGGCAGAGAGAGAGTGGGGGGGGGAGGTGATAGATAGGAGAGGAGGAAGTGGGCAGAGAAAGAAAATAGGAGGAGGATATGACAGAGTGAAGGAGAACGAGGAGATGGACACAGAGAGGGTGGAAGAGGAGATAAGAGAAGGGGGGCTGGAGATGGAATTAGAGGAGAGAGAGGAGTATTTTGACAAAGGAGGAAGGAGCAGATGGACAGAAGGGCAGGAGAAAATTGACTGAGAGAAAGTGGAGAAATAGATGGGTAGAGAGAAGGGAAAGAGGACATAGAGAGAGAGGGCAACAGGAGATGGACAGAGAATCGGTGGGTGAAGGGAAGGTTTAGAGGGAGGGAATGGACGTTATGGACAGAGAGGAGGCAAGGACTAGATTGGCAGAGAGAGGGGGAAGCAGGAGGTGGACTAATAATAGCAGACTTGGTACTCAGCATATACATTACTAAATTGACGAATTCGAGGGGTTGTAGAGGTTGTCCTGGGGAAAAAATTGAGAACAGGAACCCACGTCCGTAACATCAGCCAACGACGCTACAGAGCGCCAGTGTCTGTCACTAGATCATCCCTTCTGTAGCAGACGTTAACTTTATACACTGACAGATGGTAGACCAAACACAATACGGTATTGTTTGTTGTTTAGTGATTACTACGATTGGCAAAGGGAACGATGGAGCTAGCTGCTGCATGGACAGGTCTTATCTACGACGAATGTGATACTTTGTTGCCTCGGTGTCACCCCCGAAGTTTTATATATATGTACTGATAAGTCAAAGTCAGACCATTATTATCCCAGTCCCCTGGGAGTTCAATGCTGTCTCCTAGAGTTGCGAGCATGTGATGCGGAAAGGAAAGACTATAAGTGGATGAGACACGAATGGGGACAATTATTACGACGACACTGGCTACAAGTGGATATATAATTGAATTCGGATGCCATGATTGGCTAGAAGTGCCTGTGGATGTGTGTTCAGCTGCCTGTTTGCAAGTTCCTTTTATTGGACGCCACTTTGTCGCCTTATGCGCACCACGCTAATCGTCTCAAGGGTAGGGAACGTTCAGTTTAACGTGGAATCCGAAGCACGTGTCGTTTCTCGCACATCTTCACATCAACAAACTGAGAAATTGCTATGGTTCAATGGGATTCGATCTCACGACCTCTCATCTGACAATCACGCTCGTTACCACTAGATCAGCAGGCTCAACGGATGCAAGTGTGGGAATCCACTGACACCGGAGACCTTGACAAAGAGTAGATTGTTATAGTCTGGCGCCTGTGAACAAGCATCTTGGAAACGTGTTGTGACCATCTGTGGGAAGTAGTTGAAGGTCGGTGAAAGTGTGTATTGGACAAGATGTTGACATCTCATCATGGAACCTAGAGGCTACAGATTTCCCTGCACCGTAAAGCAGGATAGAAGGCTATCCGTGGCAGGTCTGGCTACACAACACAATGCCAGCATAGGCAAAAGTTTTTCGGAGCGTACCGTTCAGCACAAAGTGTTGAAAATGGGACTCTACAGCAGACGACATCAAGGTGATTCCATGTTGACCAATAGATGTTGCCAGTTACGATTCCAATGAGCACAGTATCATCGAGACACGACTGTGGATCAATGGAAATGTGTTCTCTCGACAGGTGAATCATGTTTTCTGATACATCAGGTAGATGACCGTATCTGTTTATGCTTTGATCCAGACAAACGGCTACTTGAAAAGTACATGCACCACTGATGCAAGTCAGTGGGGACAGCCACTATGCTACAAGGGATATTCACTTGGACTTCTATGGTGTCTGTGGTAGCAATCGAATGCTAGCTGTGGACTACGTGAACGTAATTACAGGCCACGTGCCTTCTTTCATGCTTGATGTCTGCTATCAGTTTAATAAGTCACGGCTGAATAGTACTAACACGAATTCTTTTCAGACGAGTGGAAAAACTGCTAGAAGCCGAACTCTGAGAAGATCCGCAGAAATGTTGGAAACGCGGGGCAATACTGACCCTATGACTTATCTTGGAATATAGATTATGAAAAGGCAAACCTACGTTTATAGCATTGGTAGACTTGGAGAAAGCTTTTGACAATGTTGATTGGAACGCTCTCTTTAAAATTCTGAAGATGGCAGGGTAAAACGCAGGGAGCGAAAGGCTATTTACAATTTGTACAGAAACCAGATGGCAGTTATAGGAGTAGAGGGACATGTAATGCAAGCAGTGGTTGAGAAGGGAGTGAGACAGGGTTATAGCCTATCCCCAATGTCATTCAGTCTGTATATTCAGCAGGCAGTCAAGGAAACAAAAGAAAAATTCGGATTGGGAAATAAAATCCATGGGGAAGAAATAAAAACTTTGAGTTTTGTCGATAACATTGTAATTCTGTCAGAGACAGCAAAGGACCTGTAAGAGCAGTTGAACGGAATGGACAGTGTCTTGAAAGGAGGATATAAGATGAACACCAAAACGAGGATAATGGAATATAGTCGAATGAAGTCAGTTGATGTGAGAGAATTAGTTTAGGAAATGAGACCCTTAAAGTAATAGTTGAGTTTTGCTATTTGGGGAGCAAAATAACTGATGATGGTCGAAGTAGAGAGGATGTAAAATGTAGACTGGCAATGAGAAGGAAAGCGTTTCTGAAGAAGAGCAATTTGTTAACATCGAGTATAGATTTAAGTGGCAGGAAGTCTTTTCTGAAAGTATTTGTATGGAGTGCAGCCATGTATGAAAGTGAAACATGGACGATAAATAGTTTAGAGAAGAATAGAAGCTTTCGAAATGTGGTGCTACAGAAGAATGCTGAAGATTAGATGGGTAGATCACGTAACTAATGAGAAGTTACGAACAGAACTGGGGAGAAGAGAAAATTGTGTCACAACCTGACTAAAAGAAGGGACCGGTTGGTAGGACTCGTTCTGAGGCATCAAGGGATCACCTATTTAGTATTGGAGGGAATTGCGGAGGGCAACAATTGTAGTGGTAGACAAGGAGATGAATACATTAATCAGATTCCGATGAATATAGGTTGTAGTTGTTACTCGGAGATGAACAAACTTGCACAGAATACAGCACCATGAAGAGCTGCATAAAACCAGTCTCTGGACTGAAGACCACAACAACAACAACTGAACAGCATGTGGTTCAGGAGTCACTGATGAAATGGTAAAAAACTGAGCAACAGCGAATACCAACGCTACATACACATGTTACAGCTGACGGAATTTCTATTTGAACAGACATAGAAAATGTGTAATTAATTTTTGTCCTAGTTTAGAGTAATGATCACAAAGCGAGTACAATGGTTTACGTGCTATCGAAAGGGAGGGACTCGCATCCGAGAAATCCTTTTCTTAGAAGGCATGGTTTATTTGGTCGGTTGGAAAATAACAAGCCAAAGTGTAACTAGATCAGGCAAGCACGTACAATACTCGTATTTCTGAATAACTTAAATTAATCAATAAATAGCCGCCATCGACACTAAATGTGAATGGTCAAAACTTTATCTGAATGCCATACTCACTTCCATAGTTCACTGCATGGCGATAATATGGACGTTTAAATTCCGGTGGGTGAAAATCATTCAAATATTTCTAATTGGCTTGTGCAATGTCCTTATAAGGATCTCTGGTGTCCCTATGATTAACACCTCCTAGTGATTCTCGGGGTGTGTTCAATTAACCTACAAATCAGGAGGATGATTACGGATTGCAGGCTCAGAAAAGCGAAAATCGAAAAAGTAAGGGAAATAACTCTCTGGAAATGGAAAAAAAGATGATTTAGTAATGGAAGCCCACATGGTACAACAGAAAGAAGAGCGCTCAGTATTTGACGAGACGTAACAGTACGAAAAAACTGCTGATCCATATACTGGTGAGAGACAGGCAATGTGGAATTGCCATGAAACCTAAAAATAGCAGGATAATGATACCGGAAAATTTGAAAATTGCGTGAAAATTACGGCAGCAGAAGGAAATTCTTTTAGCATTCATAAAAATAGAACAGCTAGTGACATTGTAGTATTTTGTCATTCAGTACGTGTAGAGCACCACACGCACGCACGCTCACACACACACACACACACACACACACACACACGCGCGCGCGCGCGCCCTTGCATGCACTCATGCGCACATCTGAATTCTGCGCTATGTTCAAAAGTTTTCTTCCTGAGAGTTTCTCCAATGTCAAGTAGAGTAGGCACCTAAAACGCTGCCTCATCAATAAATTACATCTCTCTCGCCTTGTAATATATTACATAAGAGGGAGTTTGGGGAAAATCAAACCGAATTCCCTATACCAAAAATTTTGTTACAAAAAGATAGATATTTACTTTAGCCACAACAAGGGTTATTTGTAGTTGAAATTGCACAACGTTTCCAAATTCAAAGTCTTCAGGCTGAATATTTTTACATGTCTACACAATCTCTGGAGACCATCTTACGATACTGACATTATAAACCTGCATACATGTTAAAATCTACTTTAAGATCGAATGCAAGCCTTCGCCGTCTGTACCCTGGATCCAAAGCACATTGTTTGATATGTGAAATACCGTGCAATAATCATATGAACTGTTTCCAAATCTGTCGAATTCACAAAATGCTTCTTTTGTGAAGGTCTTTCAGCTGACAGAACGTTTGTATATGCTACTTTCCGTTCTGCAATTGAGCCTTTATTTTTTGCAGCCATTGTAAACTTCAAGCAATAAAGGGTGCTTCTCAAATTTCCCCTTCAGTGGATGCTATTTCGTTACCGTGTGAATGATCGTCTAACACTTTCAAAACTAGCAAGAAAACTGAGCACCCTACCAGTTTATTAGGGCTCATTTCACTGGACATGATTTGTCTATGATTTGTTGAACAGCATAGTCCAGTCATAAATGCCATCTTCCTCATCATAATCATTATCATCATCTTCTTTTTCATCATCATCATCATCATCAATAGCAACTGGGCCTCAGAATTATAACATGTTATGGATGCCTCCAGCTGGATCATAGACGAGTATTGTATCACCAGACGATAACAGTATGTATGTGCAGTGGGTATGACCTCCAGACTCTTAAATAGTCTTCTATCACCAGAAGCTGCAGCGTGCATGTGAAATGTGTGTGAGCTACTGCATTTTAATTATGCCCTGTTCTGAATTTATGGAAATTAGTGTCATGATCATAAATATCAAATGATCTCAATTTTGTATAAATTACAGTCATTCCCAAAAGTACCAGAAAGATCTGAATTTTGCGTAAATTCAAGTCATCACATTTCTGAATGGTCTGAATTTGTGTATATTGGTCTCATTTTCAAAAGTATCCAAACATATGAATTTCCCACACATTTGTGCCTTTCCAGAAGTACTTAAAAGACCAAACATTTTTGTAAATTTGAATTTCGTGCAAAGTATCTGAACAACAGGAATTTTGTGTCTTCTTCAAAAGTACCTAAACGATCCGAATTTTGCATAAATAAGCGTCATGATCAAAAATTTCTTAATTATACATAAATTAATGTCATGTAAAGAAGTTACCAATCGATCTATTGGATGCTTCCATAATGCTCCATTATAAATAACTTACATCACGGTACATGGTTAATGTTCTGACAAGTCTTGACTTATTCTCAAGCAAAGCCTATGACCCTCTGCCCAGAGTAATATTTCACGTCTTCTGATTCCTTTGGGAAGCCATCAGAAAGCCTGAACTCACTGACTACACGTTTTGCTCGTTAGAACAAACTAGAACTTGTCTGGACTTGTGTTGTGTCAGTGCACGTGTACAGATGCCAGTAATTGCTGACTCAGTTGGAAGGGAGTATTATGATAGAGAAGCAGCTACTCCTGGCAAATTATTGATGCTAATTCATCATAACTGTCGTTCAAAGTTTTCTTCTACGTGGACACGAACAAATCTTTCCGAAAAGTATTTATTTGACATACCTATTATCATTAGAAATACATCTTTTACCAACAGCTTACTAGTTATAACTTAGACACGATTGTTTTCTCATTCAGTGTTGCAGAATCTGCACTGGCTGCCATCTATAGCGCCCAGTCAGGGCAGTGTATAAGAACCAAAGCAGGTGTCATCAACGACAATTCTCTAGACAAAAAGTAAGTATTCTTCTTGTTGAAACATTTTTGCTCATTCAACTCGTTGACAGTGTGTCTTTCAGGCATTTTTACACATCTTTCTGAGTTACATTCCTTATTGCGTTGAAGGATGCAACCAAACTCACTTAAGATACATAGGTATTACAGACCTAGGCTGCGAGGGGACTTTGTTTGAAATCAATGGGAAAAGTTGAAAATTTGTGCCACATAAGGAATTCGAACCCTCGTCTAATGACTGTGCAGATGCTCTGACCACTGAGCCATTCAGACACAGTAGGCATTGCGACTGCACAGACTTGCCTAACATGCGTCACATTAGACCCAAACTGTCTACACTACAAATGTAGTGCCTCTTGCACACTATTCTCACTACTTGCGGCATTTCCCCGATTTCCACAAGAGTTCAGGCCTGCACTGGAAATATGGACATAAGATGAGATGAGCAGTGATCTCTTCGGTGGAAATCCACTCCAGGCTGGAACTCTTACTGCAATCGGCGAAATGCCGCGAGTATTCAGGATAACTACATTTTTAGTGTATGGATAAGTTTTAGAATTTAGGTCTGTTGGGAGACGTGCTAGGGTTGCCCGTGCAGCTGCAATGACCAATGTGTCCTAATGGTGCAGTGGTTAGAGCATTTCTGCCGCAGCTTCGGGTTTTGTGATACTAGATATTGAGCGTCAGTGACCAAGAAGAGCAAAGATCGTTATTTTGTCAGGGACGGCGGGAGCGAAAGCGACCCTTTGTGGGTGTTGGAATTGGCTCTTCCGTTGGCTAGTGGGTGAGGTGTGAGTGAAACATTGGTGGCTCTACCCTCAGTCATTAATTGACACACAAGACGCTTTAAACAGAGTAATACATTGTTTTATTACTCGCTCAATTCCCCGCGGTAGCAGTGCAGCGCGGAGTTGTAGTGTGCAGATTCCAGTGACCGCTGACGGCGTATTCTTCCATTCAGTGCCGTACTCGTGACTCACTGCGGCGGGGGGCGGTCTTCTCTTTGGGAATTTTCTCGTTGCGTTATTAACAAGCGGCTACATCGTGTCGTGGAGTGCTCCAATCCGGAATCGAACCAACGACCCTCAGGTTTGGAGTCTTCCGGCGGAGTTCATCAACCTCTACGATCACAGGTGACCCATTTGGTGAGGCCGCAGTCCCTTCGTCGTCACTACCCACTTGGGTGAGAACGACACAAACTTCTTTCTGGTAACATCTGGGATGATTTCTTCTGCGTTTACCTATTATCGCGGTCCCAACATCTTCTGTCGAGCAGCGTAGTGGCTAAGTCGTCGTAGGGAAGTATGACGTCCGCTGACTAACCAGTGTTCCATCCAACCAGGCGACGTTTCTTCATCTCTCCCTTCTCCCTTCAAAGCACCCTCTCATGCCCGTTTGTCGAAGGTATTTATTCGGTGATTTCGCCAATGTCGTGAAGTTTCTAGGGCGGCGACTGATTCTTCCGTCGTTGATGTATGCTTCTCAAGTTAGGCAAAAACTTGACCTATGTCGACACACGTGCTCACTTTACTTGTTTTACCTCTACGCTGGCTTGGGGGGGGGGGGGGCATTGCCCTGTCATCCTTCTCCGCATAGCCACATACGTCACGCACGTCAGTTCAGTATGGTAACAGTTCCTAGAGCACTGACTGACCGCTGATGTGCGAACTGCGTTGGTCGTTGTTTTCCTCGGAAGCATTGCCCATCGGCTCAGTCGTTGATCTGTCGCAGTGCTGACTTCTGCTATGCCAACTCCGATAGTCATCGGCATTCTTGTTCAATTGCTGTCGCTTCCGAACATTGTGGCTTAACGTATCAAAGACTCTAAAATGTTCGTATAACGTGTGATAAGTCTTTACGTATTTTTCCGACAGGTCTCTGCTTTGACAGATATAAATAACATATAGTTATTATACACACTACATTTGCCTATTAAGTAGGAGATTCTGGTTTGAATCCCGGTCCAGATTTCAATCAATACCCATTTGCAGCAAATGTCAGTAATTACGTTGTGTCAATACGTAATGGCTGCTGGATAAAAAATGGTGTATGTTAATTTTAACTGGGCAACGGCCTTGCCGCAGTGGATACAACCGGTTTCCGTCAGATCACCGAAGTTAAGCGCTGTCCTATGAGGCCGGCACTTGAATGGGTGACCATCCGGTCTGCCAAGCGCTGTTGCCGTTATTCTGGGTCCACTCAGCCTCGTGATGCCATTTGAGGAGCTACTCGACCGAATAGTAGCGGCTCCGGTCACAGAACACCATCGTAACGACAGGGAGAGCGATGTGCTGGCCACACGCCCCTCCTATCCGTATCCTCAGCTGAGGATGACACGGCGGTCAGATGGTCCCGATGGGCCACTTGTGGTCTGAAGACGGAGTGTTTTTTTTAAACTGAAAACACTGACATAACTCGAAAAATACACATCGGACTAAAAAAGTTTATCTCGGAGGGGGACTTCCAACGATTTCACATTCGATCCGCCACCCCACGCCGTGTTTGGGTAGCAGGGGGTAACTTTGAAATATTCAACCAGAAGCCTCGTTTTTTATTGAAGATACCGATTCTATGGCAAGATAAACATACATTTTGTCTGACGCATTTTTTTTTCGGATCGCCACAGATGGCGCTATAATCGGAGGAACAGAAATGGATGCAACATTCCACTCAATGGCCTTTCAATATCAAATGGGACGTGGCACTCCGCCTCCATTGTTCGAGGGTAGGACAGACTGTATTTCAAAGCTCCTAATTTGAAACACCATTCGCAACGTTGTATTGTTCGGAAATTTCGTACAGGGGACTACTCGACGCACCACTGCAGCCATATTACTAACTACGATGTACCGTAATTGACAGTAAACTGCGATCGGAGTTCCCGCATCGCGTAGACGCAGAATTGATAGCGGCTGTAAATATTACAGAGTTTGTGAACTGTTTATTGTCTGTGTACCTACCTGTTATTTGGAGATCCAGAGAAAGCTCGTTCTCGTTCGTTGTTTTGCAATGTTGTGAACGCCGTTATGTCTGATGGCAGCTTACAGACCGGCAAAAGGAAACAAAGCAAACGTGTTACAGGAGAAGCTAATGAAATATCTGCACTAGCAGCATTGCACCGCAACCCACAGATACGTGTCTGCCAATTACACAGTGATGCCGGTATGTTCGTAGGTCAGTGGTTCCCACCCTGGAAGTAGTTATCCCCTGAAGAGTAAAATGAAATTTTCTGAGGGGTAAGAATTGAACGATTCGATTCTGTTTTAGTTACAAAACTAAATTATTTTCAAAAGACCATTACTATGATCACAATATAGAAAGATTCTAATATTGATTGTATAAGGTCACAATAATTAATTTTTCTCAGTTAGTAGCATTAATGCGGTGGACGTTATAGGTTTCTCAATAGTCCACCCACTACACACGTCTTTTGTGCTTTGTCCCGTGCATCAAAGATGATGAAAGTGAGGCATATACGTAACAAATGCTTAATATCTCAAGGGAATGTCTTCTCCATATGGTGGAAACTACTTGCAGTAGTCCAGAAATTGCTGCACTACTCGCTTCGAAACAGATAAATGAATGAACTGATAGCACGACACAGCATTAACGACGTAAGTGCTACTGCAGGAAGTCGTCCAATTTCTGCAGTTCAGTCGTAACGAGCCCAGCAATGAAGTGCGTCCGAATTTGTTTTGTTTTAAATGGCTTTGCAGTGTGCATGTCAAGCAAGTACCGCAACGGAGAGAAGAAATGCAGAGGAAGCATTTTTTGTAACAAGTGTGTACCCTCACTGTGGATGGTTAGCTTTCTTTTCTGAGGAAGAGTTGTGGGCAGCATTTGCGATTCACCACGAGTTCACTTGTCATTCATTCACACAAACACACACAAACTTAATATCATTGCTCTTTCATCATTTTAAAATGAAAGTGTGTATAGAAAAGTGTTTCATTCTACAGCTTAGTTAGGTGCTGTAGTTTGTCATAATGTGGGGGTGGGGTGGGGGGCAACAGATGACAGGGCTGGGACAGGACGGAGGTACTAGCTAAGGTCTGATTTCACTCAGAGCTACTGGTCTAAACCAGATTGAGAACCACGGCCGTAGGTGGTGTTGTCACAATACTGCATCGTCATAAGTGTCATCCATACCACATGTCATTGCATCAAGAACTTCATGCCACCGATTTTCATAACCGAATACTGTTTTGTGAATATGCATGTCAACAAATGCAAACGATCCTCATGCCGTTTGCTGAGGTACTATTTTCTGGTATGTCTACATTCACAAACCATTGCAGTGCTAACTGGCATAAAATGCATTACTGGAGTGTAGACAATTCCCACTTGTTACAACAAGTTGACCATCAACGTCCGTGGTCTGTTAAGATATGGTATTGCATCATGGGGAACAATCTTTAATCCGTATTTTACCGACAGTGTTAAATGGACAGAAATATCGAACTTTTTGGAACAGGAGCTACCGGTACTACTGCAGGATGTTGCCCTAGACATTCGACAACGAATATGATTTCAGCATTACTCGATTGAAGCACGACAGGTACTGAACCCTGTTTACACTGTTCGGTGGATTGGCATAAGCGGCCCTATTAATTGGCCTGCTGGATCTCCGGATTTGACGTCGCCAGACTTCTTTTTGTGGAGATACTTTAAAAAAATAGTGTGTACCAGCAAGTGACAATAGGCCGTGAAGACATGGTCGACTACATCAGAAAAGCCTGTGCTGACATTCTCCAATTGGAAAACCAGTGTAGCTTTCGCCTCGAATCACAGCCACAGAGGGGCGTCGAGTAGTCCCCTGTTCGATGTGTCGGAGGAATAAAACGTTGCGGATGTAGTTTACAATTAGAAGTTATGAAATACTGGCATTTCCTATCATGGAGGTGGGGTCCCATGTGCCATTGGATACTCAAGGGCCATTGAGTAGCATGTCGTGAATTACGATTGTGTATCAATTTCTATTCCTCCAATTACAGCGGCATCTGTGGCGAGACGAAGGAAATGCTTCAGAGAAAACGAATGTACATTTTTCCTTAGAATCTTAATCTGCAATAGAAAACTGGAGTTCCCATTGATGATTTCAAAGATGTCCCCTGATAGCTTCGTATGGAGTGGCGTGGAGGGTCGAGTGTGGTATCGTTAGAAGACCACCTCCGAGACAGAGCAATTTGTAATTCTTGTAGATAAGATATGTAGTTTTCGAGGTATTTCAATGTATTCAGTTCAAGTGAGCCCCCTGTATACAAAATTCACCTACCTGTTGTAACTATGGTATCCATTCAATTCTTTGTTGCAGAATCCCTTATAACGAAATCGAGTACCAGAGAATCAGCAGCAGTAGAAGGACTGCTGCAGATAGCATGTAGTTGAAGAGGAGAAAGAAAACTGTCAGTGGTAAAGTGCATCTTTAACCTCATCTTTGTGGACATCGTGGTCGACTTTGAGATTAATTTAGTAACGCACTGTATTAGTGTCGAGCTAGCAATGATGAGTGAACCACTAACAAAACACAGTAAATTAGATGCAACCAATGGTCTCTAATAGTTTGTACTGGTGTGATAACTAACAGGTTTGGGCTTAACAAACCCAGAAATTTCTTAGATGGCTGTTGTTACATTTTGGAGAACCGTGTTCGCCTGATAAACCAACCTATTAAAATCTGTAGTCCAGGCGTATCTCTTGACCAAGGCTTGTGAAGAAGAACAAATGTTATAGGTAAGATGTCAAAGATACTACAGACTAAGAGAGAGATTCTGGCTGGGTCTTTAAGGATAGAAAATGTACAAGACGATTTTGACAAAGGGTACATTTTAGAACTGGGTATCAAATTCTGGTTCGGATGTCCTCTCATGCCTGTAAAAACGTCACCACCATCTAATAGTAAGACACCTAAGAAATAATTTTTGACCGGATGGGCCTATGATAAGAAAGATGACTTCCTACACATTGAGATACCGGTAAAATATTTAATTTATACAACTAGTTTCAGACGTCTAACAACCATCAGGTTCATTAAAGTATTCACAGAACCATATGAATACTTTTACAAGTGTGCTGATGGTCAGACGACTGAAACTGGTTGTATAAATTGTAGTGTCGCCGAATAGTAAAGAGTTGGAAACGCGGAATATTGTCAAAGTATCATTGCCTATGCCGAGAGCCAGAGGCAGTACGTTAGGCAAGAAGTAAGAGGATTGCACATATATCAGAATGTGTCGTCACGCAGGGGCAATGGCCTGGTTACACACAACAGACGCGAGAGAATTGCTTAGCTCGCGGGTTTGTGTTAGACGGAGACTTTCGTAGAGTGCAAGACAGAGGTATAGCGTCAGCTGTACTGCATTTCACAACTTCGCGTAAGTCTGCCGCAACAACATGTAACTCTGTTGCAAGAACACCTAAGGGGCGAGTACGACAGATGAATCAGCAGTATAAGTGGAACGATTGCGTTCATTATAAACGAGCATGACGTCAGGACATCGCTCGTGCTTCCTTTAAACACGCCAGCTTTGATAGCAACAAGGCACTCTCAGTTAGACTTGCAGTTACATGTGTACTGGGTCGCTGCGTAGCGCTCAGCTCGGTGATCGACATGTTAATCTTCATTAAGGAGATGCCGTAAGGGCGGCCCATCCAGCAGCAGACGTGATGGGACAGTACCAGCTCTGGTCTTCTCTGCTGCCACTGTCAATCATCAACCCAGGATTAGCAGACATCGCGGCAGACTCGCTCGCCGCAAATGCTGACCACATCAGTGAGCCGTCGTCGAGATCATGCGGGGCCTAGGCCCTGTGCATCCGCCGCCACAACAGGGTGAGCCGACGACGCTGGGGGATTGCAGCCCGTTCCGC
This sequence comes from Schistocerca piceifrons, assembly GCF_021461385.2. Taxonomy (NCBI): domain Eukaryota; kingdom Metazoa; phylum Arthropoda; class Insecta; order Orthoptera; family Acrididae; genus Schistocerca; species Schistocerca piceifrons. The sequence goes on from NC_060145.1 coordinate 361,373,509, forward strand.
CCGTCCACTACGGAGCAGGGAAGAAGACAGGGTGGGATAGAGTACAGCCGGCCGCGGTGGTCTAGCGGTTATGGGCGATCAGTCCGGAACCGTGCGATTGCTACGGTTGCAGGTTCGAATCCTGCCTCGGGCATGGATGTGTGTGATGTCCTTAGGTTAGTTAGGTTTAAGTAGTTCTAAGTTCTAGGGGACTGATGACCACAGATGTTAAGTCCCATAGTGCTCAGAGCCATTTGAACCATTTTGTTGATAGAGTACACTCCGCACTACGAGAACGCCTCTCGCGCCGACATCATCGGGACTCCAACCCAGAGCCTCTACGGGCAGCAGCTTACTGTCCGCAGCAGAGCCGCCGCCCAGCCGGGCGCCGCCAGCCACGCGCGGCCGAAGTAAGGACATTCCTCCGCTATGTCAGAGCACGCGGCGCTGCGCTAACAAGAATGGTGCGGCCCGGATCTGGTGTCATCGCTACGAGTCAGCGAGGACTCGGGGAAGGTCGTTGATATCACCGAGCCACATTGTAGTCGGCAGGAATACAGTTGTTATGAATTAACAATGTTTCTTTGACGTTTCTGACGCTTCTACAACCATTTCCTAGCATCCTGACAGCTGGAGAGGTCACTGCTCGTCCATCCAGTCCAACGTAGGCGACCGGGACCACCGGGGCGCCTACAGATTTGATGTCAGAAGTGGTCGCGCCTACCGCCTGCAAATTTGGTGTCAGAAGTGGTCGCGCCCACCGCCTACAAAATAAAATATTTTACTAACAGTCCATTGTGGTAATACAACATTTTCTTAGCATAAAGGAGCTGTGGGGCACTCACTTCTTAAAATGTAAAAACTACATTATTAGTTACGGAAAACTGAAATAATGTTTTAAACATAAATTGGTTTCTAAAAAATAGCTTCATCGAATTTTACCTCTTCTTCAAACTCTTTACATCATCGTTACTGCACAAGAATGAACGTGAGCAAGTAATGACATCGACATGAGCTATTTCAAAATGATAAATAATAGCGTATTTGGAGAAACCATGCAACTTATGTGAAAAATGCTGGGCACAAGACTGGGGACATTCTGGGGAAGCAGATATGTAGAAGCTGTATTAATTGCCCAAACAAATTTTAAGAGGAATGTTATTTTTAATTAAAATTAAGTTAGTATTGAACTGAATGGGCTTAATGTAGCCTGTGATAAAACAATTGCTGCAGGAATAACCATTTGAATATTTCGCAAACCCTTCTTATTGACTTTCTTTATCGATAAATATGAAAAAGTTTGTGGCAAACCATGTAAAACTGTGCCTCAATGACACAGTTCCTTAACAAACGTAAAACGACCCCACATATTTATGAAGATAACAAGAATGACGTCCATATATGGTTCGATACTTTGGGTTCCATGTAAACAACAGATGTATAATAAAAAAAAGTGTTTGGATTAATAAAAAAGAAACTGAAAGCTGAACTTAGTACCTAATTTGTCAGTCTGCAAGCAAATATGTGTACATGTGTGACTGAAGCTGGACGCATAGTCCATAGAGTCAAAGAGTGTAAAACAGTCTCCAGGTAATAGGTCCGCTGTTGATGATTACAGGCAATGTGTGATGGATATGGAGGATCCAATAACCGAGCAGTATGCAGTTCAATCGAACAACATGTTATTTCTACTGCTGAACAACGCAAATTCGGTTTGTCTTCATAGGATGATAAATGCTTTGTACTTTAGGATAAGATGGATACATTCGTTTGGGACACTACCACCTGAAAAATGATTTTATTGTAGTATGAGTGTATGGAAAATCTCTAATTTTAGGTTAAATTGTAATTGCAGATTGTAGCTTGAGGTCTCTATCAGCGACATGACAGATGCAAATTCACGTAGTCCTTTCTGTTTGACTGAATGAAATATGTATTCGCCAGGAAAAGATATTATCAATTTCAGTTCGTCTAATTTCAAGTATGACTTACACTGTAAGATGATATATATATAATTAAGTTTATTTGCATATGTTTATGGTCACAAAATGATCATCATAATTTCTCAGATAGTTAATGTGTGAAAGAATGTAAAAACATTAAGCAGTTTAAACTCTGAATATCCCTTACCAAAACCACAGTCTATGCACAGTCGACTAAGAGTGCATTTAAGTTTCTTTGCAATTTTTCTTATAAAAATTTTTATATTTCTACTTAATCATCCATGATAAATTTTGTAGCTTTTAAAAAGACATATGACTCAACTGATAGAAATGCGCTTATCAACATTATAAAAAAAATGGAATCGACATTTAAACAACAGAAATAATTTAAGAAACTCAAACAATACGAAGCCAAAGTTTATGGGGAACTGTCGAAACCATTTGAAATAAAATGAGAAATAAGACCGGGCCATGGTTTATCTCCTCCACTTTTCAATTTCGCATTAGAGAAGGTAGTGAGACTATCGAGGAAATTCATGAATACTAACAGTATTTAAATTGGAAAAATCGTAAATGTTGACATGGCATTAATTATTGACTCACTGGATAGCGCCAAAGAACAAATTAAAGAACTACAGTAAGAAGCAGACAAAATGGAACTAAATATATCTGTAGGAAAAGTTCACACTTCATGACAAATTTCAAAAATCACCTTCTCGAAAATCTTAAAATTCTAGCAATGTCTAAAAGAAACTGTTATGAGTAAATTGGAGAATGGATAAGAAGCAATACAAAAGAAAATAGAGACATAGAGTACATACAATTGAAACAGCATTCCACATGACAAAAGAAGATACATAACAAAAATACTTTCTCCAGGAAAACAAAACTAGGACACTAACAAACAGTGAGAAGGCCTGAAACAGTGTATGATCAGAAGCACTTAAACTAACAAGATTTTGGGATCCTGAGAAACTAAAAATAGCTGAAAGAACAATTCCAATGAAAACTCTTGTATCTAGAACTAATAGTAATACAGAACACAAATTAAGATCAAACAGAGAGCTCTGTTGGGAAATGGAAAAAGTAACTGATATACAGAGTAAAAGGAGACTGTAATTTTAATATGCTGAAGAAATAATAAAAGAGTAACTAAGCAGATCTTCAAGTTACTAAACATTTACAAATCAAAAGCAACATGGTTCAGCTAAACTGACGAAGACATGAAAGACACTGGTATTAGAATGGACATAATAGATAACAGAATGCGTTTTAGAGAAGCAACACAAAAGACAGGATTTCAGGAGAAAAAGAGGTATACAAAAGGAAGACAGTAGACCTAGGAAGAATAGAAACGACATTCTCGAAGCATGAAGTAAGTCCGGGTGCAACTAAAATTAAGACGTAGAAGCAATATCAATGTTGATGTATCGTAGCTCCCAAAAGAATTATTCGAATAAGTAAATAATTAAATAACTTTCATACGTAGAATATTTAAAGGTTTTTAATTTAGATTCCCTATGTAACATATTACACAAAAAGAGAGACGAAATTTACTGACGAGGCAAATGTCACGTGAAGTATATGGGTAAGACTGTGCAGTATGTGACGTAAACAGTAAGTATGAGAACAGAAAAGAAAAATGAAACACAGGAGTTGAACATAACACAACGTGTGTGTAAGTATATGCATGTGTGTGCGTGTGTGTGTGTGTGTGTGTGTGTGTGTGTGTGAGAGAGAGAGAGATAGAAAGAGAGAGATAGAGGGACAGAGAGAGAGAGAGAGAGAGAGAGAGAGAGAGAGAGAGAGAGAGAGAGAGAGAGGGGGGGGGGGGACAGAGAGAGAGAGAGGTGCAAATTTAGACAATTCATGAGAAAAAGTTACGTAAGTAAGTAGGACAAATTGCACAAAAAATTCATACAGTTTTGAACATGACGGGCTGTACATACTGAGTAATCTCTTTCGTTTTATGGAAAAATATACTGTGCTGTAATTGAATGTTACATTTTTATGGACGCTAGAACTTGTTTTTAATTTCCTGCCATCTTGCATTTTTAAATAATACGTGAGTAATGAAGCATATGCTGCTCTGAGAAGATCAGGAAATGCATTTTGCAAGAAAATCTACAAAAAAATACCTGAAACTTCAGACAAAGAGATAATGTGAAGTTCAGTTGTATAAACAGCACTGTGTAACTGATGACCTAGCAACTGGGAGCAACAGTTAGTTGATTAGTTAGTGAGAAAATACATTAGATCGTCTAGCTCTGGCTCATTGATGTCAGATTTCGGCCAAGAGGGCATGATACTCACAGGTTGTACCACGAGTCCCGGTTCCAAGATCGGTGAAAATTACCAGCAGTTCCGACCATGTTTGAAATCAAAGACAACCAACAAAGGAATGGAAGCCTTCACTTCGACAGGCTCTAAAGTGATGGTGATCACAATCACATCCTGTGGATAACATTATTTGACTCAATTTGAAGATCCATGCGGAAATATCCCAAAAGTAAGAATGCTTTATTTACATTCCTCTTCGCTGCATATCAAGGGAGCTGTAGCATTCCTCTCATACCTTTACGAACAGTGATTGGGTGATCATTCCTGATATCCAGCTAATTCTGTAACATAATCACGAACACTAATTACACAAAGAAAGTTCATATTACACTCCTGGAAATGGAAAAAAGAACACATTGACACCGGTGTGTCAGACCCACCATACTTGCTCCGGACACTGCGAGAGGGCTGTACAAGCAATGATCACACGCACGGCACAGCGGACACACCAGGAACCGCGGTGTTGGCCGTCGAATGGCGCTAGCTGCGCAGCATTTGTGCACCGCCGCCGTCAGTGTCAGCCAGTTTGCCGTGGCATACGGAGCTCCATCGCAGTCTTTAACACTGGTAGCATGCCGCGACAGCGTGGACGTGAACCGTATGTGCAGTTGACGGACTTTGAGCGAGGGCGTATAGTGGGCATGCGGGAGGCCGGGTGGACGTACCGCCGAATTGCTCAACACGTCGGGCGTGAGGTCTCCACAGTTCATTGATGTTGTCGCCAGTGGTCGGCGGAAGGTGCACGTGCCCGTCGACCTGGGACCGGACCGCAGCGACGCACGGATGCACGCCAAGACCGTAGGATCCTACGCAGTGCCGTAGGGGAACGCACCGCCACTTCCCAGCAAATTAGGGACACTGTTGCTCCTGGGGTATCGGCGAGGACCATTCGCAACCGTCTCCATGAAGCTGGGCTACGGTCCCGCACACCGTTAGGCCGTCTTCCGCTCACGCCCCAACATCGTGCAGCCCGCCTCCAGTGGTGTCGCGACAGGCGTGAATGCAGGGACGAATGGAGACGTGTCGTCTTCAGCGATGAGAGTCGCTTCTGCCTTGGTGCCAATGATGGTCGTATGCGTGTTTGGCGCCGTGCAGGTGAGCGCCACAATCAGGACTGCATACGACCGAGGCACACAGGGCCAACACCCGGCATCATGGTGTGGGGAGCGATCTCCTACACTGGCCGTACACCACTGGTGATTGTCGAGGGGACACTGAATAGTGCACGGTACATCCAAACCGTCATCGAACCCATCGTTCTACCATTCCTAGACCGGCAAGGGAACTTGCTGTTCCAACAGGACAATGCACGTCCGCATCTATCCCGTGCCACCCAACGTGCTCTAGAAGGTGTAAGTCAACTACCCTGGCCAGCAAGATCTCCGGATCTGTCCCCCATTGAGCATGTTTGGGACTGGATGAAGCGTCGTCTCACGCGGTCTGCACGTCCAGCACGAACGCTGGTCCATCTGAGGCGCCAGGTGGAAATGGCATGGCAAGCCGTTCCACAGGACTACATCCAACATCTCTACGATCGTCTCCATTGGAGAATAGCAGCCTGCATTGCTGTGAAAGGTGGATATACACTGTACTAGTGCCGACATTGTGCATGCTCTGTTGCCTGTGTCTATGTGCCTGTGGTTCTGTCAGTGCGATCGTGTGATGTATCTGACCCCAGGAATGTGTCAATAAAGTTTCCCCTTCCTGGGACAATGAATTCACGGTGTTCTTATTTCAATTTCCAGGAGTGTAATTTCATTAGTTCTTATTTTTATTGACAGTCTATTTCTTGAAATTAGATAATATCTTTCCTTTCTCTCCATCCTATCCCCAGCTTCAATCTTAGTTTCTTTTACTCCTTTCTCATTACTGATTTTTTATGCCACTTCATTTTTACATAAATCTTAGCAATTGCTATAGAGTGTTAGTAGACTCTAGTGCAAGTGGCTTCAGAAAACCTGATGCTCCAAAACTCGATGAAATACGTATCATTCTACTGTAGGTAGAATTTGCGTTTGAGTTAGACCCTAATCCAACTCTAATATATCGCAGACCCCTCAAAAAAATCACCATGTCCTGTGGTTGAAATGGAGAAGAGGTCACACATGTCTGCGAGAAGTTTAGCAGAAGTTATGCAAAATCCATGACCTCTGTTTGTTTAGAATCTCAGAACATATTCTGAGCTCAAACGCACTGAAATATCTCAAAAAAAAAAAAAAAAAAAAAGAAAAGAAAAAGATCTCCATGCCAACCAGAAACATCGATCACCAGCCTAAGATTTTCTCACATATCTTGAAACTTATGGATCAATGTAGTGAGGTAGATTCAGTATATCTCGGCTTCCGAAAATGATTTCAATTAGTACTACCCCTATGCTTATTATCAATCTTTATAACATTTTGAACCTGCACTAAGGCTGGTTGTTGTTGTTGTGGTCTTCAGAGACTGGTTTGATGCAGCTTCCCATGCTACTCTCTCATGTGCAAGCTTCTTCATCTCCCCGTAACTACTGCAACCTACATCCTTCTGAATCTGTTTAGTGTATTCATCTCTTGGTCTCCCTCTGCGATTTTTAGCCTCCACGCTGCCCTCCAATAGTAAACTGGTGATCCTTTGATGCCTCAAAATATGCCCTAACAACCGATCCCTTCTTCTAGTCAAGTTGTGCCACAAATTTTTCTTCTCTCCAATTCTATTCAATACCTCCTCATTAGTTATGTGGTCTACCCATATAATATTCAGCATTCTTCTGTAGCACCACATTTCGAAAGTGTCTATTCTCTTCTTGTCTAAACTATTTATCGTCCATGTTTCACTTCCATACACGGCTACACACCATACGAATACTTTCAGAACCGACTTCCTGATATTTAAATGTATACTAGATGTTAACAAATTTCTCTTCTTCAGAAACGCTTTCCTTGCCATTGCCAGTCTACATTTTATATCCTCTCTACTTCAGTTATTTTGCTCCCCAAATAGCAATACTCATTTACTACTTTAAGCGTCTCATTTCCTAATCTAATTCCCGCAGCATCACCCGATTTAATTCGACTACATAGCATTATTCTTGTTTTCCTTTTGTTGATGTTCATCTCATATCCTCCTTCCAAGACCATGTCTATTCCGTTCAGCTGCTCTTCCAGGTTCTTTGCTGTCTCTCACAGAATTACAATGTCATCGGCGAACCTCAAAGTTTTTATTTCTTCTCCATGGATTTTATTTCCTACTCCGAATTTTTCTTTTGTTTACTTTACTGCTTGCTCAATACACAGATTGAATAACAACGGGGAGAGGCAACAACCCTGCCTCACTCACATCCCAATCACTGCTTCCCTTTAATGCCCTCCACTCTAATAACTGCCATCTGGTTTCTGTACAAATTGTAAATAGCCTTTCGCTCCCTGTGTTTTACCACTGCCACCTTCAGAATTTGCAAGAGAGTATTCCAGTCAACATTTTCAAAAGCTTTCTCTAAGTCTAGAAATGCTAGAAACGTAGATTTGCCTTTACTTAATCTATTTTCTAAGATAAGTCGTAGGGTCAGAATTATCTCACGTGGTCCAACATTTCTAAGGAATCCAAACTGATCTTCCCTGAGGTCGGTTTCTACCAGTTTTTTTAATTCGTCTGTAAAGAATTCGTGTTAGTATTTTGCAGCAGTGACTTATTAAACTGATAGTTCGATAATTTTCACATCTGTCAACACCAGCTTTCTTTGGGATTGGAATTATTATATACTTCTTGAAGTCTGAAGCTATTTCGCCTGTCTCATACATCTTGCTCACCAGATGGTAGAGTTTTGTCAGGACTGGCTCTCCTAAGACTGTCAGTATTTCTAATGGAATGTTGTCTACTCCCGGGGCCTTGTTTCGACTCAGGTCTTTCAGTGCTCTGTCAAACTCTTCACGCAGTATCATATGTCCCATTTCATCTTCATCTACATTCTTCTCCATTTCTATAATATTGTCCTTAAGTACATCGCCCTTGTATAGACCCTCTATATACTCCTTCCTCCTTTCTGCTTTCTCTTCTTTGCTTAGAACTGGGTTTCCACCTGAGCTCTTGATATTCATACAAGTTGTTCTCTTTTCTCCAAAGGTCTCTTTAATTTTCCTGTAGGCAGTATCTATCTTACCCCTAGTGAGAAAAGCCTCTACGTCCTTACATTTGTCCTCTAGTCATCCCTGCTTAGCCATTTTGCACTTCCTGTCAATCTAATTTTTGAGACGTTTGTATTACTTTTTCCTTGCTTCATTTGCTGAATTTTTATATTTTATCCTTTCAACATTAAATTCAATATTTCTTCTGTCAGCCAAGGACTTCTACTAGCCCTCGTCTTTTTACCTACTTGACCCTTTTCTGCCTTCACTACTTTATCCTTCAAAGCTACCCATTCTTCTTCTATTGTATTTCTTTCTCCCATTCTTATCAATTGTTCCCTTACTCTCTTCCTGAAACTCTGTACAACCTCTGGTTTAGTATGTTTATCCATGTCCCATCGCCTTAATTTCCGACGTTTTTGCAGTTTCTTCAGTTTTAATCTGCAGTTCATAACCAATAGATTGTGGTCAGAGTCCACATCTGCCCCTGGAAATGTCTTACAGTTTAAAACCTGCTTCCTAAATCTCTGTCTTACCATTATATAATCTATCTGAAACCTGTCAGTATCTCCTGGCTTCTTCCATCCATACAACCTTCTATTATGATTCTTGAACCAAGTGCTAGCTATGATTAAGTTGTGCTCTGTGCAAAATTCGCTCCAATCCATATTCACCTACTACGTTTCCTTCTCTCCCATTATCTACTATCGAATGCACTCACCCATTACTATTAAATTCTCGTCTCCCTTCACTACCAGAATAATTTCTTTTATCTGATCATACATTTCATCAACCTCTTCGTCATCTGCGGAGTTAGTTGGGATATAAACTTGTGCTACTGTGATAGGCGTGGGCTTCGTGCCAATCTTGGCCACAATAATGCGTTCACTATGCTGTTTGTAGTAGCTTACTCCTATTTTCCTATTCATTATTAAACCTACTCCTGCATTACCCCTATTTGATTTTGTATTTATAACCCTGTATTCACTTGACCAGAAGTCTTGTTCCTCCTGCCACCGGACTTCACTAATTCCCACTATATATAACTTTAACCAACCCATTCCCCTTTTTATATTTTCTAACCTACCTGCCCGATTAAGGGATCTGACGTTCCACGCTCCGATCCGTAGAACGCTAGTTTTCTTTCTCCTGATAACAACGTCCTCGCGAGTAGTCCCCGCCCGGAGATCCGAATGGGGGACTATTTTACCTCCGGAATATTTTACCCAAGAGGACTCCATCATCATTTAACCGTACAATAAACCTGCATACCCTCGGAAAAAATTACGGCCGTAGTTACCCCTTGCTTTCAGCCGTTCGCAGTACCAGCACAGCAAGGCCATTTTAATTAGTGTTACAAGGCCAGATCAGTCAATCATCCACACTGTTGCCCCTGCAATTACTGAAAAGGCTGCTCCCCTCTTCAGGAACCACACGTTTGTCTGGCCTCTCAAGAGATACCCCTTCGTTGTGGTTGCACCTACAGCACAGCTATCTGTATCACTGAGGCTCGCATCCTTCCCCACCAACGGCAAGGACCATGGTTCATGGGGGCAGGAATGGTAACTATTTAATAATATTCATACATGTAGTATTTTACATTTCACAAAACGAAAAAACATTGTATGACTAAAATAAGAGTGACATACAGTTGGAAACGGTTAACTCATACATAAACCTAGGTGAAAAATTTGTAGGGATAAGAAATGGAATGATATAGGTTCAGTCTGAGGTAAAGCAAATTGCAAATTTCGGTTCATTACTAAAATACTAGGGAATGTAATCAGTCTACAAAGGAGATTGCTTACGTAACATTGGTGCAACCAGTGCTGGAATATTGTTCAAGTGTTTGTGATCAGTTCCAAGTAGAACCAACAAGGGACATTGAAGGGCTGCAGGGAAGTTCAGTAAGAATGGTAACAGGATTGTTTAATGAATGGTTGATTACGTGGTGGTGCTGCAAAAACTGAACTGAAAAATGCTTGAAGATATTTTCCATTTTTTACTCCAACACACTTCTTAATATGAATACAGACTGAATACTAAAATTTTGGACGAACTGCCGGATGTCAGCAACTTGCTGCAAAGAGATTTCGGGGCAGAGTCTTCTGGCCATCTTTATATTTGTAACGATGAAGATATACCGAGTGCTGTAGAGATATATAGCGGCCAGAGGTGGTTATCATCAGTATTTCGCCCCAAATTCCAAAGAAAAATTCTATGAGCTCGTAATTCTGTCATAGTATTCTAACTCTTGAGTTCGTTAATTATCATGTAACGCTTATTTTAATGGTACCGTTCATCGAACTTGAGTATTTCATTTTTTATACACGGTCCAGTCACATTAATGTGACTACCACCTACGTCTGACGTCAATCTGTAATAACCAGTCACAGATGGCATGTGGAATCAGTAGCAGTGGAGGGTATGTGAAGCGTGTCAGAGAGACACGACAACAGTGCAATCATTGTCGTAGTGCGGAAACAGAGTGATTTATCTGACATCCAAAAGGATATGATCATTGGCTTTCGGGTCAAGGGTGGAAGCACTGCAAGAACGATTAAGTTCGTTAAATGTTCTCGTGCCTGGAAAAATATCGCTATGCAAATCCCACACCGAGGCATCTGTGGTGTGCCACGGGCCAGAGACGACAGGAGTGAACAACAATTGTGAATATGTATACCGACGGACAGATTAGGAACTGTGTACAGTCCTCCGCAGCAGTTAGGCCCTTGGTTCATGCACACAAGCTGACTGTTGCTCATCGGCCACGAAGGCTCGAGTTTGCACGCAAATTCCATGGGAGATGGAATAATTGAATTCTGCAATTATTACAACTAGTAATGGCGAATACTTTGCTCATGAATCACAAGAGGAGAAGGCATGCTTGGGAAAAGCCGCGAGATACAGTAACATTCCATAATCGGATATTAGACTGTAACGAGCACCCACGAGCACAAACAAATACAGATAACAATTTATTAATGATGACGAGTAGGATGAAGTTTAAGAAACTAGTGAGAAAAAATCATAGCACTAGAAGTGGTATACTAAAGACTGAAGTGCTATACTATAGACTTAAGAGGTACGACTGAAGTTCCCTGAGCATGTAGATACTGCGATAAGGAGTAGGCAGTTCAGCTGAAGAGAAACGTACATTTCTAAAAGGACAGTCATAGAAGTTGGAAAGTAAAACATAGCTGTAAGGAAGGTAACTGTGGAGAAACCATGGATCACAGAAGTGATACTAGAGTTAATTGACGAAAGAAGGAAGTACAAAGAGGTTCAGGGGAGTTTAGGAATACAGAAATACGTCACTCAGGAATGAAATAAATAGAAAGTACAGAGAAACTAAAGCAGGATGGCTACATGAAAAACTTGAAGAACTAGGGAAAGATGTCGAAGAGGAGGAGCCTCTCCATCGATCTTTTAATACTATTTTCTCAACCACTTACTATTTAAATCAACTTAAAATTTTTTATTCCTTACATATAATCCTAAAATTGCAATGTTTTCATTCTGCTGTTTGTTTTACCAAAATGTATGATTCCAACAACTAATGTAAGCATCAAAATTATACTTTATCGTATCCTAATATTATCAAATTTTAAACGTTTCTATTATTGATTTACGGTAATTCAAAAAAATTATAGCCAGTATTATAGTCACAAACAATATTTAAACACTCATATTATTCCATAAAAATTATTTCTCTTACTGACAATGTAGTTTTTAAGAAATGTTGCGTTGATAATTACGCACGAATACAATTTTAAAATATTACACTCATAGACAGTAAAATGACTTAAAAAATATTGCCTTTAAGACACAATATATACGAACAGGTTTTTCCCCATCTTATTCTAATTACATTATCAGTACATAAAAAATTTCTTTACAAAAAGTTTCTCCTGCATTGTTCACGAAATGAAGATTATGAAAAGGCTGTTATACAGTTCTTATTCAGACATATTGTATGAATAGATGTAAATTTTATCAAACCGATATGAATACGTCCAACTCCTATATTAATTATGCATTTTTGCAGCTTTTGCACTGTTTGACACTGGTGTTCACCTAATTTCGACCACTATTTTGACACGGTATCTACGAATGTTTTGCGTGAGGTTGGCGACGAATGTCTTTGCACGAAGTTGAAGGATTTGTGCGAGAAGTTTGTCGGCATACCTTTGGGTGGGCAGGGTCGTTCTTCGTCGAATTTTGCTACAGGATGTTGCCGTAGCTTGGTGTGGCCCTCATCATAATGTAGACCTTTTAGTGTGGAGTCTCGTAATATTAACTTTAACAACGTGTATTTTTCTTCTCTAAACACTACTGAAGTATTTATATTTTTGTAGCACTTCGCAGACAACTAGCTTGAAATACGATGGGTATTTGGAAAGATGTATATTGAATCATTTTCGCCCATATTCTTCCTTCAGCATCAGTGTTGGAACTCATCCTCTTCTGTTCTGCCAAGCATCTTTCTTTCTTCAGACTTGAAGTTCTCTCTTCTCTGGGCATGATGTGAGAAATTATTGACTACCAGTTGCTTTTAAGTTTGTTATTATTGATATTATTTACTGATGGCTATCAGTGATTATTCATCATACTTTTTAATATGACTTACATGATGAATTCCTACATTTTTACTTATCTCTTTCTATGCTCGGTTCGTTCTGTCTACACTATTTTGTTTGTGTGGTGGAACATCGTCTTTTAGGCCTGGAAGGCTCTTGCTTTTCCACGTATGCCTGAGCCTGTACTGACCTGGCTCAAAAAGAAGTGCAGTGCTGTCAAAAGTGACGCTACCTTTTCCCATGTTTATCACAACTCGTTTTTCATTCAGCAAATCCGCACCTATTATAATGTCCACAGTTAATTTCGATTTGATAACAAAATTGGCTTCGACCTTTTGACCTTGTCTGAAGGAGTTAATCTTGTTTGTTTATTGACATCCGCAACATTATTTTTGATGGGAACCGTCACTTTAGACTTTTTGTTTTCAAGATCGGTAATTCTTCATTAGCATTTCATTGGTTAAATACGTTCTCCGAAATCGCATCTAGCTCGCTTCCGCTGTTTATGACTACATTAATTGGGATTTTCGCTACCATGGCCTTCACAACTGTTTAAATCTCGAGTTTGCTTTGTTCTTCCTCATCTCCCTGTCTTAAAGCATCCTGTATTGAATCATATGTGAGTCTTTTCAGGATGTTTACCTGTGAATTCGAACCTTCTATCAGATATGCTCCGACAACTATCTCTCTCTCTTCTACAACTTCTGGTTTACATTTAACTTCATCCTCCCTCAATTACCTCTGTCTCATCTTTCTTCGTAGAAAATCCCAAATAATGGCATCTAAATGCCCTTATTATATCTCTGTAACTTCCATCACTGTATACATTGGAACCTGTACCAATTGTAATTTATCTTCAACTTCCTTCGACTGCGCTTTATCACTTTGCCAGGTCTCAGCCTCCAATAACTCTGCAATTCTAATTACTTCGTCGTTATTCTCTTCTCCCACTGAGCCTGCCTCTGGTAGTTCGCTTTCTTCGTCGGTATCTCCCCAGCATGATGTTATTGTTTTCCTGCCTCTGTTTGATGCCTGCGACCCTATTTCCTCATTATTTACAAAAAAAAAAAAAAATGGTTCAGATGGCTCTGAGCACTATGGGACTTAACATTTGAGGTTGTATCATCCGCTTTTGTATATTTCGCAACAGTTCTTCTCTGAGTTTTTCGAACTGATTTTTCGTTTTCGCTTCTATTCTCACGATGCGAGTAGCGTACCTCTTGAGAGCCGGTTTCGTGATGCGTTTTTGCAGCACACTAACTTCAACTATTTGTCGTGGTGTGCCCGCTGCTTGGCGTGTAATTGATCTAACTTGTTTGGTTATCTTCGCAATCTCACTGTGAGTATCAGCACGTAATGTTTTGTTGTCATAACGTAATGTTTTGATTTCGGTCTGTGTGTCGTCATGCAATGTTTGCACGTCCATTTGGACATTGTCAATGTCTGTCCTTAATTGTATGTGACATATTATTAAATTTTCGGTAACATCTCGGGCTTCTTTTGCCTCTTCCTCAATATGACGTAACTGTTCTTTGACCTCAATGTTCTGCTTTTTAACTTCACGCAGATTGTTTCGTTGTTTCTGATTTCTGCTCACATATTTCTTGCTTCATCTCTCTGTTTTGTATCGTTATGGCGTACCCTAATTGCAGGTGAACTACTTCGCTTAATCATGCACTCATACGACCTTACTCGCTTCATAAACTTACTACCTTCGCCCTTTCTCATAGTTCCCTTTTCTCCTAGTTCCCTTGACACAATAACAAGACTGGCGACACTCACTTACCAGTTGACACAGAAACAACTTATCAACGCTGTGTTACCTACCTGTGGCCTTGAAAGAAAACTTAAAGCTAACAATGGCTTTACAACTATACTATGCAGATATTGCATACGTCTCTCAATGTATTGCACGTCTATGTCTCCCTATTAACTTGTCAGTAGCCACTAATATTTTCCATTGGTTGATACAACACAAAAATTTATTATGAAAATATCTAATGTTTTTTTTGTCCTAGTGATTACATATGGCTGATCACCTTACCTGTGTAATTTACCATCCTGGTAGGGTCGCCTCTATCTAACACATATGTAACTGATTCTGATCTATCTTCTTACCACAATTGCGCAAGGGCGCTCTGTGAGTGTTTTAGGAATTTTGTGTTGAACCTATGGCCTGCAAGGTAGGAAGACACCATCTCACACATGCAGTATTCAGAAGAGTGCAGCAATACAGACAGTGATGTAACTAGATAATTATGTCACTGTCGATTCCTCTAGGCTACCTGTAAAATAAACGCTATCGCTAACAGAACCTAGTGTACAGTTTCAGGTGTAACTATATGTTAGCAAAAAATTAAAATCTTAGATTTTGGTTAATAAGGTTAAAATGAACGTTAATAATGAAAATCTAAGTATGACTTCAATACATAGAAATGTTATCAAAATTACGTATAGAATGATAAAATATTTGTACTGAATGTTAACAACTATGAATCGAAATTCCTAACTATTAAAAAGTTATTTACTGGTAAGGTGGTTGTTGACGATCCCTGGGGTCTACAAAAATACGAACAACTTAACGACGATTAGGGTCAGAGATACTGATTACACTAAATGCACAAAGAAAATACCCAAAATTGAATTACGGTCAGTAAAGAGCAATAAAAACTAAGTACACAATTAAAACAATTCACAACTCTACAGTGGCTGATCAATCCTTTTCGTCGTATCAGACATCTCGAGTTTCTGCTTCAGTTAGGCCCAACAACCGTGAATATGGTTAACTTCAGGACATGGTAAATGCACAAAAAAAAAAAGGAGAGGAGGCGACCGCAGTTCTGAGTGTCAATTGAATATCACTTGCTGGCGTGGCGCGAACGAGCTTTATCTTGCTTCGGCAGCGGCAGTGGCGGCTGTCACGGCGAGCTATAAACCTGAGAATCTATTCCAAATCTCTCTGGACTCTTAAACACCAGACGGACACATTTTCTACGTCTTTGGTGAAGCTGAGACTCCTAATTATTCCCTAGCTATGTTAATTGGCATGTTACACGCTATTTGGCTGGAATATGACATACATCGTTGGCCTCAAATCGCATGCAAGCGTTAACCGTTAGTGCTCGGTGCGATTCTCTGTACTAACAGACTTTGCAGTTTAACTCCTTACGAGTTAAGAGGGGCCTGTGAACAAGTGTTCACATAATGACTCTCGCAAGCGTCTCAGCGCGGCGCGAGTCGCCTTGCTCAAACACTCGACGACTTCTGCAAGAGAAGAGCCAATTACTGTGTCCACAATTTGCCTATATCAAAGCTAGTGGCCATGTGTTTCCTTTCTGGCTAATCAGAGCTTTCGTACTTTGTTATAACACCACTCAATAGAGTTTTTATACCCTACCACAGGCATCGTTTCTTTCGTAGAGCAGAGTTTAACTTTTGCTACGTAACACTGAGATAAATAGCTTTTTATTTCATGCAATAATGCAGGTGGCTACAATGAGTTACCTATGTTTTGAGTTGGGTTTCTCCGGACATTTTATTTCTGGACGTTTTATCTGACATCTCCTGCCGTCTTCCTGTAGAAAGGCTCTCCAAAGGGTCGTTGTTAAAAGCAGGGACAAGGGCCAACGTTTGCCGATTGCCTACGCAGTGTCGTCTCATTGTGTCCGCTAGATGCCCTGTGGCGAAAGCTCTCCGCCTACGTGGGATCGGCGTTGAGATCGTAAAATTCTCTTTCCCTCAGAACTGCATCTCGTTGCTCAGCTCAGAGAAATTACTGGCATTCAACTACTGATGTGTTAGTAGTTTATATTCACGAAATGCTGGCTTATTTATTACATCAACGTTTTAATAACATTCGTTCAATTTCACATAACTGTGTCATGTGACAGCGAGTTAAGTGGATTTGTTTCAGGAATTCGGTGTAAGTTGTGTTACCTGTTTGACACCTTACAAAAGGAAGGACTGACGCATAATATATGAAAGTGAAAACAACTTTTGGTGAAATTAAAAGCAAGGACGGTAGCATCAAGAGTGCAATGGGAATTCTGCTGTCAAACGCAGAGGGGAGAGTGGATCGGTGAAAAGAGTATACGGTAGGCCTCAGTGAGGGGACCGACTTGTGACAGAATAAGAAACAGGAGTAGACAAGGAAGAGGTAGGGTTCAATTATTAGAATTAATGTTTAAACGAGTTTTGCGCAACTTCAGAATAGATGAGGCAGGAGGGTTGTTAGCATTCCATCGGAATTTCTAAAATCGTTGGGAAGTGGCAATGAAACAGGTATTCACATTGGTGTGTAGAGCGTACAAGACTGGCTGTATATAATCAGGCTTTCAGGAAAACATCATCCACACAATTCTGAACACAGCAAGAGTCAAAAAGTGCGAGAATTATCACTCAATCATCTTAACAGCTCATGGGTTTGGTTGGGTTGTTTGGGGGAAGAGTCCGAACAGCTAGGTCATCGGTCTCATCGGATTAGGGGAGGACGGGGAAGGAAGTCAGCCTTGCTCTTTCAAAGGAACCATCCCGGAATTTGCCTGGAGTGATTTAGGGAAATCATAGAAAACCTAAATGAGGATAGCCGGACGCGGGATTGAGCCTTAGTCCCCCCGAATGCGAGTAGAGTGTGCTAACCACTGCGCCACCTTGCTCGATTAACAGCTCATACATCTAAGATGATGACAAGAATAATATGGAGAAGAACTGGAAAGAAAATTGAGGATCTGTTAGACGACGATCAGTTTGGCTTCAGGAAAAATTAAGGCATCGGAGAGGCAGTTACGATGTTGCGGTTTGTAATGGGAGGAAGACTGAAGAAAAATCCAGAAACATTCATAAGATTAGTAAATTTGAAAAAAGGTTTCGACAATGTAAAATGCTGCAAGATATTCTGAATTATGAGAAAAGCAGTAAGCTATAGGGAAAGATGGTACTATACCCTGTACAGTCAACAAGAAATGAACAGTATGACTGGAAGATCAAGAACGAAGTACTCAGATTGAAAAGTTTGTAAGACAGGGATGTAGACTTTCGCCCCTACTCTTCAGTCTGTACAGCGAAGAAGTAATGATGGAAATAAAAGAAAGATTAAAGATTGGGATACAGAGAGAAAGATACCGAATACAAGATTCGTTGATGGCGTTCCTATTCCTACCGAATGTGAATAAGAATTACAGGATTTGTTGAACTGGATGAACAGTCTCATTAGTACAGAACACAGATTGGGAGTAAATCGAAGAAAAACGAAAATAATGAAAAGTAGCAGACAGGAGAAATGCGAGAAACGTAACCTCACGAAGACGAAGTTAATGTATTCTGCTACCTATGCAGCAAAATAACCCATGCTGGATGGAGCAAGGAGGACGAAAAAAGCAAATGATCACTGACAGAAACGGCATTTCTGGACAAGAGAAGTCTACCAGCATCAGATATAGACCTTAGCTTGAGGAAGAAATTTGTGAGAATTTGCCACTGGAGTACAGCACATAGTTACGATACGTGGATTGTGGGAAAACCTAAAGTGAAGATAGTCGAAGGCCTTGAGATGTGGTGATACAGACCTTCAAAATAAAGTGGACTGATGAGCTAAGGAATGAGGAAGTTCTACGCAAAATCGGCCTAGCAGAGGAAAGATGGAAAATCCTAACAAGAACAAGTGGGAGGATGATAGGACATCTATTAAGAAATCGGGGAATAACCTCCATGGTACTAGAGAAAGCTCTATATGGTGAAAACTGTAGAAGAAGACAGAGACTGGAATACTTCCAACTAATAATTGAGGAAGTAGGTTGTAATTTCTGCTCTGAGATGAAAAATTTCTTAGAAGAAAGTCACTTATGGTGGTCCACACAATAATAATAATAATAATAATAATAATAATAACAATAATAACCTGCGACTGGACGTCCAACGAGTGGCGACCGTTATACTTTTCAGAATAATCACGTTGTATGCTTAACATATACAGTGCAAAAACGTATGGATGCAAACACCTCCGACAATCGTAGGAAGATTCCTGGCCGGAGGAGGGACCATTACGATTTTCGGAATGTTTTCATGATGTTACTTTGGTGTCCTCGTTATTCTGGAAGGCGCAATGGATCAACAGAAGTATGCACCTACCTGTGGGTTCCATGTCCACTCCTACATGCAGTTTGCTTTTGGTCGGCACGATGACATCTACCAGCAGGACAATGCAACGTGTAACACAGCTCGAAGTGTGCTGCTTGCGTGATTCGAAGAGCACCAGGATGAGTTTACGGTACCCCGTGGTCGCCAAATTCTCTGGATTAAAACCAAATCGAGGAATAGGGTATATAATAATTATTTATAATAATTGTGTTATTTTTGGTTGTTCAAAGCGGAAAAACACATAAAAAACTTATTATAGGTTAAGTGAACATTTGAGAGACCTTGACACGTTGTCACAAATTCGGAAGCGGAAGCAGTAGAACAAGGAAAGCCGGCACGTGTGTCGACATTGGTCATGACTCTGCCCAATGTGAGAAGGAGAATGACCAGCGGAGTCAGCACAGCAAACGACGACAGGCCAATGCACCTCCACGCCAGCATAAACAGTGAAAATTTGGCACGCTTGTCGACATAGGTCACGTTTCTGCCCAATGTGAGAAGTATAGATCAACGAACGAAGAGTCAGTCACCGCCCTAGAAACTTCGCGATATTGGCGAAAACACTGAATAAATATCTCCTACAAAAGTGCTTGAGCAGGTACTTCCAGGGGGGAAAGAAGACATGGATAAAAGTTGCGTGGACGGATGGACTCGTGGTTAGTCAGCGGATGTCAGACTTCGCTACAACGACAGCCGCTGCACTGCTCGACAGATGTGGCACTGCTCCAATGGGTCAACATAGGAGATGCTATCCCTGAGGTTACCAGAAAGAAGTTCGTGTGGCACTTACCCAGGTGGCTGGTGAGGCCGAAGGGTCTGCGATGTCACCAAATTGGTCACCTGTGGACCTACGAGTTCATGAACTCTGCCAGAAGACGCCGAACGTGAGGGACACTGGTTCGAGTCCAGGACGGAGCACTCCGCACCACGGCATAGACGCTTGTTAATAGCGCAAAGAGCGAATTCACAAGGGGAAGACTGCGTCGCCGTCGCAGTGAGTCACGGGTACGGTACTGAATGGAAGAATATGACGACGCGCCGCTGCAACACGAGCATCAGCGGCCACAGGGTCACCGCTATGACTCAGCTGCTCCACTGCCGCGAGGAACT
The DNA here is from genome assembly GCF_021461385.2 of Schistocerca piceifrons. Lineage (NCBI taxonomy): Eukaryota > Metazoa > Arthropoda > Insecta > Orthoptera > Acrididae > Schistocerca > Schistocerca piceifrons. The sequence continues at coordinate 361,393,699 of NC_060145.1, forward strand.
GAGCGAGTTAAAGCACATTTTATTAGTCTGTTTGTTTAACAGGTCTTTTGTTTCAATAAATGACTGTTAGTGGAACCACCAATGCTTCGGTTACACCTCATCCTCAGAGCCAAGGAAAGAGCTCACTCCACTGCCCACAAAGTGTCGTTTTCCCTCCCGCCATCCCTGACAAAATGATGGCCTTTCCTCCCCTCTGTCACTGACGCCCAATATCTAGTGTCACTGAACCCCGACCCGCTACAGGGGCTTTATGGAAGCATCTGGATTGGGATATTCGAACATAGATCGACCACCAAGAAAGCTACCGCAGCAGGCCGCGGCTCTAGCTCCACGTCCCTCTCGGTATCTTTCAGAACCTCACTGAATCTCTTCGTGCGATGAAAAAGGTGGTTATTCAGGCCTTCGACAGGCGGTCCCGTTAATGTGACTGGATAGTATATCATGTGTTCCAGAATTCTTATTTTTGTATATTGTCATAGTTTACAACTAGTGTGCCACTCACCCAACTCATACAAAAGTTGAGTAGGTTTAATCACGCAGGAGCACTGTATAATTGATTGGTGGTGCAGTGGTATTATTCTCGACACGTACTGGTCTCGTATTCGGCCATCCAGATTCAGGTTTTCCGTGATTTCCCTAAATCGCTTTGGGAAAATGCCTGGATGGTTCCTTTCAAAGGCCACGGCCGATTTCTTCCCCATCCTTACTTAACTTGTACTCCGTGTCTAATGACCTCGTTCTCGACGGGGCGATAAATGCTACTTTCCTCCATCCTCCTCGTCTATTCTGGACATGGAATCTTGATATAAATCAATTACACAATAAATTAAATTTACAGAAGGGGTGGTGAGCATTGATAGGAATGTAAACCAGTTCTGTTCATTCTTGCAATTTTCCGATACTGCGCTACGGAGTGAGCATAAAATACTGAATAATTGCTAAGATTATTTCAGTTTTCTGGCTCCCAATAAAATTTGTTTCTCTCAATAGTCAGAACAACTGTAAACAAGTCTAACTCAATTTCACATAAAATAAAGCGTTACGAATTCAGACCAAACTATCCAGTAACAGAAATAGAGCAAATTAAATGGGAACCAGCCTGTTGTTTGCCATTTGGTGTAGTATTATCCAGCAGTCTAATGTCTATATTTACGCTTCGCTGCCCACAATCTGTGACAGAATATGCATGCCAACCTCATAACGGCAATTTGTACAGTTTAGTTTACACTGTGACGTCCAATGTATCGATAAAGTTATTGCACGTAGTAATTTACCCTCATTACGCTAACCTTTGTTCTCTGCCACGAGTTAAACGAGGTTGCGCTCTATACTGGGCACCACATAAATGTTTCTTGTCGTTGCAGTTCCAGCATGAGCGCAGGGTTCGTTTTTAAATTCTGGGCGAATGCTATTTAGTAATGAAATTGAAACGTATTGTGATAGTTTGATCGCAGTAATCACTTGTTCCGCAGTGTGCACATAAGATTGTTCAACTGCAGCGAGAATTTTGGGATTTCTGTTCAAGTCGTCTCCTTTATAAGCAAACCAGGAAATAATGAGAATGTAGTACGCCAGCTATTGTTCATTGCCTGACGTTAATTTCGATGACGTCGGACTGCTGTCAGGGAACCGTAACGATTCATGCGGACCATGAAGGTTAATGCATAGACATACACTGAAAATTCTTTTCCGTTTTGTTCAACTACCGTAAAGATATCCGTCTCTTACAGCATAGCAACGTACAATCATATATCATTTCCTCTCTTCACTCACATTTGTTGGGAAAAAGATTGCTGTATTTCCGTTGATATCCCGTGCAGAGTCATTATAGATGCCACCTCATTTTCTTAGCACAAAATAGCACAAAAGTTGTGCTGTATTGTTTACATGTGGAAACTATGGTAGTATCTGAGTGTATCGAACTCATTTCACACGAAATCCTCCATTATAAGATTAATATGCAGTACTGACACTCCTCATTGTGAAGGTCTGCATCATTCACAGAAAAGCAACTGGAATCACTCAACAGAGGAAAGTCCACTGGACCTGACGGGATACAAATTCGATTCTACACAGAGTACGCGAAAGAACTTGCCCCCCTTCTAACAGCCGTGTACCGCAAGTCTCTAGAGGAACGGAAGGTTCCAAACGATTGGAAAAGGGCACAGGTAGACCCAGTCTTCAAGAAGGGCCGTCGAGCAGATGCGCAAAACTATAGACCTATATCTCTACGTCGATCTGTTGTAGAATTTTAGAACATGCTTTTGCTCGAGTATCACGTCGTTTCTGGAAACCCAGAATCTACTCTGTAGGAATCAACATGGATTCCGGAAACAGCGATCGTGTGAGACCCAACTCGCTTTATTTGTTCATGAGACCCAGAAAATATTAGATACAGGCTCCCAGGTAGATGCTATTTTTCTTGACTTCCGGAAGGCGTTCGATACAGTTCCGCACTGTCGCCTGATAAACAAAATAAGAGCCTACGGAATATCAGACCAGCTGTGTGGCTGGATTGAAGAGTTTTTAGCAAACAGAACACAGCATGTTGTTCTCAATGGAGAGACGTCTACAGACGTTAAAGTAACTTCTGGCGTGCCACAGGGGAGTATTATGGGACCATTGCTTTTCACAATATATATAAATTGCCTAGTAGATAGTGTCGGAAGTTCCATGCGGCTTTTCGTGGATGGTGCTGTAGTATACAGAGAAGTTGCAGCATTAGAAAATTGTAGCGAAATGCAGGAAGATCTGCAGCGGAAAGGCACTTGGTGCAGGGAGTGGCAACTGACCCTTAACATAGACAAATGTAATGTATTGCGAATACATAGAAAGAAGGATCCTTTATTGTATGATTATATGATAGCGGAGCAAACACTGGTAGCAGTTACTTCTGTAAAATATCTGGGAGTATGCGTGCGGAACGATTTGAAGTGGAATGATCATATAAAATTAATTGTTGTTAAGGCGGGTATCTGGTTGAGATTCATTGGGAGAGTCCTTAGAAAATGTAGTCCATCAACAAAGGACGTGGCTTACAAAACAGTCGTTCGACCTATACTTGAGTATTGCTCATCAGTGTGGGATCCGTACCAGATCGGGTTGACGGAGGAGATAGAGAAGAACCAAAGAAGAGCGGCGCGTTTCGTCACAGGGTTATTTGGTAACCGTGATAGCGTTACGGAGATGTTTAACAAACTCAAGTGGCAGACTCTGCAAGAGAGGCGCTCTGCATCGCGGTGTAGCTTGCTCACCAGGTTTCGAGAGGGTGCGTTTCTGGATGAGGTATCGAATATATTGCTTCCCCCTACTTATACCTCCCGAGGAGATCACGAATGTAAAATTAGAGAGATTAGAGGGCGCACCGAGGCTTTCAGACAGTCGTTCTTCCCGCGAACCATACGCAACTGGAACAGGAAAGGGAGGTAATGACAGTGGCACGTAAAGTGCCCTCCGCCACACAGCGTTGGATGGCTTGCGGAGTATAAATGTAGATGTAGATGTAGATGCGCGATCACGAAATTAAATCTGAACCCAAGCGCGTCAGTAAGCCAACTCTGTCCATTTTCGGTTATTCCATAAAGTCGAACAAGGGCTCTCTTTTCGAATGTTTAAGGGCGCAAATGGGAGGGTTGAAACGTGTTGCTGTGTGCATTTCACGTGATATTACACGCTTGCAACACGTGATAACGACCCCAGAAGTTCGACATCATCGGGTTCCAATAAACCGTTAAAGTTCTGCCATGCTGCACAACGTCTTGGTACCAAAATTGCAAATATGGCAGAAATTTTGTAATGACAATTTTACGACTTCGTTTTAATCACAAGAGATTCCGGTAACAGCTCTATCGCCTCAACATGTTCCATCGTCTTCATGTGAATGCAGCAGTGCGGAATATTTTTCTGCTTTGACGGAAGTTATTAGGAAACCACGATATTAATGCAGCGTTTCCGAAATGTATTACCAACGAATAATGAAGATCTTTTAGTGTCATAAGACATAAATGTGTGTATATTCATGCACGATTTTATAGGACAAATATAAAATATGAATACGGAAAATACCACTTCTATTTTTGAATGCATATTATTCGAATAATGCGACACATTTTGCCTCGTTAACGTAATTTGTTTTTTGTTGCTATATTTCGGATAGCCAGAAACGGAAGGAAGTGATGTGAAAACCCATTCTTTCGTAATCCTTTTAATTGCACTTTTATTGTATTTGTATAGACAGCAAATGGAAGTGGAATTCCGAGACAAATGCTTGCTTGCTTACTGGTATAGGTACTGCTTCTTGTTCGGTACATTTTCAGCTTCCAACTTGTATGCACAACGTTTTTAGTGCTCACGTTTGAAAAAAAAAACTTACCTGCGTTTTCTTTGTTATCCCATAAATGTGTGCAATGAGGAAAGAAGCAAGGCATGCTGTCATATCTTGTGCTTGTCATAAATTTTTTACATTACAGTATCGTAAATGATTAAGTATGATTTCTGCTATCAGTTCTCGTTCCATAGTAATGACTGTATTTTAATTTTGTTAGCTCATAGACTTATTTCAGGATAAATGAATAGAGTCAGAAATTGTTTTTCTTAACAGTTTCAGGCTGCTATACATTTCAATGTGAAGACATCTCCCTGAGGCTGGCTTTGTTGGTGATGTCGAAAGGACACTACAAAATAAATCAGAAAAATGACGTTGTATGTTTAATGACAGCCAAAATTGGAACTGATTTTCCTCATTCAGAAACTTTGTTTCCTGTCTTAACCCATCAATATAATTGAAAGTATAGAGGCAACTAACTATAAATATTGCACTACTACGCATCAATTATTTCTTAGACTACGTCATTTACAAGTATGGTCATACTATCGCAGAGTGTAATTAACGACTCACCTGTCTTCGTAGCGTAAGTAGTGTGTGCGGTGGAGCTGGATTAGGAGCTAAGCAGGTTCAAATACCACTTGTGGAGAAAGTTTCACCGGTAATGTTTGGCCGGAAAGGGCTACCCAGTTTTACTGAAATCCGGAGTTACACGATTCGTCTTTTTGAGCACTGCACACCTGTATTCACCCACTTCTCCCTCGCAGCGTTCGGTATACGACAGCTTCGGACATGCTTCGTGCGGAATCGCTTTATCCACGAAGCTGGTTTGAGTGATAAATTGTGATTATGTCAGCCAAACGAAGCAGACCTGATGCATTTTCATCATAAAAAAAGAAAATCATTATCTTTGGAATGTAAACCTAATATTATCAAAGACTTCGACGCTAAAATTAAAATTTATGAATTAGCAAAGAAGTCTGATTTATTGGATCAAAAAATCAGAACAGATTTAAAACGAAAAGAAAAACTTCTCAATACTGCGATAAATGCTCGATTTTTCTATTCAAATATCATTCTTAACCATCATGGTATTATCGCTCCGGTGGAAACAGTATTAAACATTATGGTATGATGAACAAGGAAGAGTGTAAAACTGTACTGTTGATTAGAACATTGTGTATTCTTAAGATAATCTGATTTGTGGGAGACTGGGAGAAGAAGCTAGTGAGGCGGTAAAGACTTCTAATTGACATAGAATAGCGGAGAACGGAGAGGCGGCAAACGTTGATAAAGAGACAGCGCTGGTCACGACATTAATAGAAAAGGTGGCTGTACAAGCCAAGCCATATTCAGTGTAGATGAAACTGGTCTGTCCTGGAAGAAGTTGCCTAAAAGAACTTTTGTCTTGCGCGAAGAGCAAACATTTTCAGGTTTTTAACGCTGCCAAAGAGCGATTGACAGTAACGGTCGGCACGAATGCAGCTGGTGGTTGTGAATTAAAACCGCACAGAAGATCCAAGGACTTTAAAAAATACATATTAAATTAGCTTGCCGTGATTTAGAAGTCATATGTTAAAGTTTGAGAACAGCTTACCTTTTTGAGGACCGATTTGGTCATCATTTCAGAACTGAAGACGAACGTTATTGTAAGCTAAATAAAATCCCATTTAAAGTGGTGCTATTAACTGACAACGCACCAGGTCATCCTCCTGTTACTCTAATTTAGAGCCATGTGTGAAACTTGTATTTTTGTCACAGAATGCAACCGGATTGCTTCAACCGATGGACCAGGAAGCCTTTAACACATTTAAGGTTTACTACACGAGACTATCATTTGCGCGTCTACATGAAATTATGAGACAAATCAGTGAGCTCTCTGTTAAATAATTTATGAAACAATTCTATGTTTCGGATGACGTGAAAATTATTGGACAATCTTAGAATGGAATTTCACAAATAACTTTAAATGAAAAAAATCTGTGCCCTTTCTTTTCACTGCTGAAACACAGGAACAATCAACACCAGATCCTGATCAAACTGATAATGTTATTGAGGAAGCGGTCAGTCTGGACAGACATATTCAGAGGTGAATGGTGACGACGACTACTGGATTCATACAATCAGTAGCTGAGAATTGATGAACACATGGAAATGCGTGAACAAGAGCAGAACAATTAAAAACCACATTCTTTATACACGATTCAAACACAAAAACAAATGACGGTTCCAAATTCGATAGAAGGCCTAATTTCAATTGGAGAAGGTCTACAAATCTTAAATTCCCTTTTTTCTGGTAGAAAATGGGGAACAAAAAAATTATTTGAGTGCTGCCACGAAATCTTGTGAGAGAAAAAGAAAGGAAATTGAGTGTCAGACAAAATTGTTAGATTTTATGAAACCTTCTACGTCACAGTAACTTCAGTTTACGTTATTGCAATGCATAATGTAATGTAACATAATTAGTTGTGTTGTTTCATATATTATTAAAAACTTTTCTTCTAAATGACATTGTTTTCTTTAGTCTCTGGTTCCAACTGAACAAAATTTGTATGTATTTATATTCAAAAGTGGTTCCTGACTTACGCTCATTCGACTTACACAGATATTGTTCGTTCCCACTTACCGCGTCAGTCCGGGGTATTACTGCATTGCAAACGTCTCGGCATTGTCTCATCGGGTGCGGACGTCTGATGCTGTTGACAGCGTCCGTCAGTTGAATGAGAAGTTGAAGTCTGGCGGTCCCCTTGATGCTATTCGAGAGCAGAAAGTTAGGTGTTAGTATCGGTTCTAGCCCTCTCCGTCCTCTCATCATCATACAACACAAACATGACACTAAAATATGGACACACATCCGACACAGTCGTCTACACTCAACAAATCCACTTAACACACATGTCTCAGACTTCCCGAAGGGAAGGTGGAACTGTGCACGAAGGAAGGAAAACTTTTCTAGTGAGGAGGCTGAACCTATCCCTCGGTATTTTTCAGCCAGCCAACTCAGCAACGTATTGAAGTATATAGTTTTTTCAATCTCTGCAATGAAAATATAAATATATACTGTTTTTTTAATTGGTATTGGTAATAATGTTAGTGGGAACTTTGATAAATAAATAGTGTGTAACAACCCATTGAGCAAACAGTACAGGGAAGCAGAAATTTATGAAGGGAATTTGAAGTTCAGAAAGAATAAATCGAAAGTTAGCAATTTGCCGGTTGTATTCCACTTGGAAGAGTAACTGAATGGAGTCAACAGTACCTTGAAAAGAGATTATAAGATGAATATCAATGTAAAACATAGAAATGTAATGTAGTCGAACTAAATCGTGTGATACCGAAAGAATTAGATTAGAGAATGTGATACTGAAAGTAATGGATGAGTTTGTTAATTGGCCAGGAAAATAACTGACCACGATCGAAGTGGAGATTATAAAATGAAGACTGGCAATAGTTCTAAAAGTAGAATGAGATTTTCACTCTGCAGCGGAGTGTGCACTGATATGAAACTTCCTGGCAGATTAAAACTGTGTGCCGGACCGAGACTCGAACTTAGGACCTTTGCCTTTCGTGGGCAAGTTCTCTACCAACTGAACTACCCAAGCACGACTCACGACTCATTTTCACAGCTTCAATTCTGCCAGTAGCTCGTCGATACCTCCAAATTTCACAGTAGCTCTTCTACGAAGCATGCAAGGTTCTCAGAAGAGCTTCTGTGAAGTTTGCAAGGTAGGAGACCATTTACTGGCAGAACTGAAGCTGTGAGGACGGGTCGTGAGTCGTGCTTGGGTAGCTCAGTTCGTAGAGCACTTCCCGCGAAAGGCAAAGGTCCCGAGTTCGGGCCTCAGTCCGGCACACTGTTTTAATCTGCCAGGAAGTTTCAGTAGTAAAAGCATTTCTGAAACATACAAATTTGTTAACATCGAATGTAAGTGTTTGAAAGTCTTTTCTGAAGGTATTTGAGTAGAGCGTAGCTTCGTCAAAAATGATACTTGCCCAATAAACTGTTCAAACACGAAGAGAATGTAAGCTAATAAAATGTTGGTGCCATTAAAGAATGCTGAAAGTTAGGTGCGTAAAAGGAATAACTTAATGAGGGGGTACTAAATCAGATCGCCACAACCGGACTAAAATAAGGAACTAATTTTCAGGACACATCACAAGGTATCAGGATCATCAATTTGATAAGTGTGTGAAGTGTGTGTGTGTGTGTGTGTGTGTGTGTGTGTGTGTGTGTGGGTGGGTGGGTGGGTGGTGGTGGTGGTGGTGGTGGGGAGGGTAGGGGGAGACTGAAGAAGAAAACTGAAGAGAAAGACCAAGATTTGAATACAGTAATCGGGTTAGAACGGATGTAGATTACATTATTTACGCAGAAATGAAGAGGCTTGGATAGGATGGACTTGTGTGGAGAGCTACATTAAGCCTAGCTTCGGACTGAAGACCTCTGTCACAACACAAGGATCCCATTAAGTAGTAAGATGGTAGTACAGCACCTCACCTGAGACAATTCCTTCTTCATTGCATTCTGTAGCGTGTTTACGCTATGGCAGAAAGTTTTCGAGTTTATATTTTAAAGTATTATGCATACTCACTTTGATGAGCAAAAATATTATGACTACTGCACACTCCGAGATTGAAGGCCTCCTGATGGTTTTCCGGGCACATAATGCAGTAAGGGAAGTTTGTATGCAGAAGAGATACGAGCCGGCCGAAGTGGCTGAGCGGTTCTAGGCGCTACAGTCTGGAACCGCGCGACCACTACGGTGAGTCGTACTTGGGTAGCTCAGTTGATATAGCACTCTCTCGCGAAAGGCAAAGGTCCCGAGTTCGAGTCTCGGTCCGGCACACAGTTTTAATCTGCCAGGATGTTTCATATCAGCGCACACTCCACTGCAGAGTGAAAATCTCATTCTGGCAGTGCTTAGTCATCTGGTGCCACACACTTCTGGAACTCTGTCAAGGACTTGCAGAATCCATGCCAAGCAGAATCTCAGTTGTACAGTGTTTCAAAAGAGGAACAACACACTAATTAAACAGGTGGTCATGTTTTGGCTCATCGGTGTACATACTGTTTTCCTAACTCTGATTGATTATTATTCAGACCATTAGGAAAAATAAATAGAAGATGGTAACTCATGTCCTGTATAGGTACATAAAAAGGAAAACGTGTTAGATTCCACTCTCACCCTAACCGAGAAGCAGTTATCGTCTTCGTTACTGAAATCTTGGCATTCAGTGGAGATGCGTAAATAACAGTACGGGATTCAAGCACGTCTGAGAGTTTCATTTGTTGCAAGAATAATAAAACATACAAAGTACAATATCTAAAAATATGTCAGTTTATCCATATTAAGCAGTTTTGGAATGTGAAATGAAATTGTAACTTTACATTAGATGTAATTTCCGATGTAAGCAAACAAGTTAGTCGGCCAAATGGCGAATACTGCTCTTCAGCGGTGAATCATTGTGCCCAAAAATTGTTTGTGTTCTGCGTGTAAATGCGGAAGAGGCCACTACAGACTACAGAACAAAAGTAAGTGCAACTAGATATTAATTAAACGTAAACATACAACTCGGGAAACGCGCAAGCCAAACAAATGTTTGTTTCGGACAGGACAACTCCATGCTCATAACGTGGTCAGCTAAAACATTATGCTCACTAAGGTATAAATTTATTACGTTAACCGAAGCTCAGTCACAGCCCAAAATGCGTTTTGACGTAAATAAAACTAGACAAAAATTGGCTGGTTTCTGTATTTCTACAAGTAAACGATTACTTATAGTGGCTACAATAAACAAATAGAGCAAGTAAGAAATATTATTCCTTATTGTAAGTAATGATACCAACAGAAACGAATAAATTAGTATAAGCATTGTAAGAGCCTGCCTGCAGCACGCCAGCACGCCTAAAACCTTCATGCTGTCTACTGACACACATACTGGAAGACGAGTGGCCGAGTGCAAAAATCTTTGGACGCTGCATTTATTCTGACAATTAAGTCTGTTTCCACTTGGGTATGAGTAAGATGAACAGCTGGTTTCAGACAAGCCATAGTGGCTCACCAATATACTTTCGTATGCGTATTCATTTCGAAGGTCTGTACCATAAATGGATACTTGCACTAATCAGCTATTGAACTGGAAATACGTAGCTTCTGTGTAGGAGATGGAGCGAATCTACCGTTACAGTACATAGACTAGATGGGTGTGCCACGTGAATGGAATGTAGTTAGACATCGTATTATCTGGCAGCATGAAAGTCGAGCGCAGAATGAGTAAGGCTCATGATTTCAGAGCATTTCATTAATTTATCAATGGTAGCGGTGGTTAAACTCTATAGCTGCGAATTTAATTATGTGAACAAATGCAGCAACCAGGTTCCTTTTTTGCAAATTTAAGTACGCCAAAATACATTTCAGGATTTCATCCATCCTTAGTTGGTGTAATGCATTTATGTTTTCTTCAGTATTATCACGCAAATCAATCTGACAGTGTGTGTGTTCTACAACTACTTGTGGACCTTCCAAAAGTACTCTGATAATCACTGCGAAGTATGAAATTTTGTGTGTTGTCCGTCTCGTGTTTCCAGTGCTTCGCAACCATTTTTAGGGACAGCTGCCTATTATAATTCCCAAGGTTTTGTGGTTTTCCACCATTCTCGTACACGGTACATCGACAGTGTCGAACCCTCTGGCATTCATTATTTTACACCTTTCCCTGTTTATTTTTGCAGCTGAGACTGTGTTGAATTTGTCAATTTAGGTTTTTGTGCACCTACGTCACTGAAAAGTGCAATTGGCGAACAGTCGTCTGAACAGAGTTCAGACACTTGATACGTGTAATGCCAACAGGCCATCAATATAACGGTCGTAGCATGTCAGTACCTTAAAAAAGAGGTGTAATGTGAGCTCAGGATGACACGGCAACACTATTAAAGCTGTATCCAGATGAATATCCCGTCTTTTACTGGCTACAAAAGCAAAGAATGATGCAGTTAGACATTTAGGCTACATGCTATACTGGACATAGGGTTCTGGTGAATTGCCTTCCTTTACTTTAAAAGCAAATTAATTGTCTGCATATGAGTGCAAGGAATTGTGCTGCTTTCCTTTCCGCTAAAATTGTTCTTTGCCGCACTAAATCATTTTTCTCACGAATTCGTCATTCTATTGCACCACAGTCAGAAACCGCTCAAAGAGCTGTGTCTTCTGATTATTTTCGTCTTCAATTAATGCGTACTATAACCTTTGTGCTGGAACTTTCCATAATGGTATTTAAAAACAGGGCGAACTGAGTTTATCTTAGCCAAAGCATCAAATGAATGCAACTGCCTAAAATTGTATGGTGTGTGTGTAAAGTACACCAACATAATTGCAGAGGAAGCAGGACTTCTTGCTGCTTGGACCAAAAATAATGCAACTTAATTATAGTTTGAGGATTGCTGTATTCCTTCACGGTGTTGCAACTTTACAAGCTAGCATTCTATGTTATAAATTATACTGGTGATGATTATTTCGCGATAATACATTTTTCAAATATTTCTGTAAATACATAATTTTATCCTAACAGGAAAGAAACTACGATAATCCAATCAGCTGCATGGGTATTTTTCGCTTTTTAAGTTATACTAGACATTGAAAGAAGTTTCCTTTGCATACCAAACAGCATAAATTACTAACTAGATAGGAATAATGAGTGTAAAACTTGGACGTATAATTGATGTAATCTCTAGTAAAGGACATTAGCGGTCCTTAGACTTCTTTAGGAATGTACGTCATTAGCGTTCCACTTCAGAGAGGATTGTTTCGTGAGCTCCTTTGCGGTTTGGAATTTTGGTCAAAGAGCAGCTTGCATCGCACATTCAAGGTTTCAGCGTGACACACACAACCTTTACATTTTCCAACGGTTGTAATCCGTCCGTCTACGGTGAACCACAAAAAAGTATCCTGACACTTTCTGTAGTACCGGCGTACTTTAATAATATGAATAGTGAGAGCGACACTATGAAACAAGAACTACTGTACCTTACAACAGATGAATAATTTATCAAAATTTCTGGCCTAGCAAGCAGTAGTCGCTTGGATTTCTTAGGAAAGCCCAACATTTTATCCTCGTCTGTGGAGTGGGTGTTGGCTTCAGTATACTGCAGACAGTGACTCACTGCTGAATGAAATGTAATTTATAAGTCAATTTCATTCGGTGCTGTGTGTCATGTCACATGTTTTTTGAATTCAGGTTTCACTAACACCCAAGGAACAAGATACGAGCGCATGGAATAAAAAAACCAGCTGCGTGACTGAATTCTAGAGTCTGTGGCGACGTCATTTATCCACTGCGCCAAAAACAGCTGATAGATATTTATCTTTGCCGTAGTCGGCTTGGTTACGAGTTGTTTATTCTTGTTAGTTTTCTCATCTCATGAAAAAGCTGTTACTTCATAATATATAAAGGCTCCCATAGTGGTGACCTCGAAAAATCGTAGCAGAAGCATAAAGAAAATATATATACCGACGAGAATAATGAATTCAGAGACAAAAGCATGGGGCAGTGGAATCAAGATTGAAGACTACAGTCTGGTCGACCAAGGATCGCGGTCCACGCCCTTTCATTCGCCACAAAACGGAACGACAGATGTTAACGCAAAAGGTGGGAGTACCTACGCGCTACACGGAAATGTTAAGCTTTCCGCGTTCTGGCCGACGCGCCCCCAGCTTTGGTTTACGCAGGCTGAATGCATATTTCGGCAGCGTGGAGTGTCTAACAACATTGACAAATTTAATATGGTGGTTTCACATCTAAATTTAGAAGTGATAGAGCAAGTAGAAGAAACCTTGTCGCAACAAAATTACTTTGTGCTAAAGGAAGCTCTCATACAGCATTATACGTTTTCACCAGATGTGCTACTACAAAAAATTTTCGCATACGAAGATTTGGGCGACAAGACTCCGTCACAAGTACTCAAAGCCTTACGTACAGTCTTAGACAATAAAACTGACCGCCGCCCGGCCGCCACAGAGACATAGTCCGAGTCATTCACTTATGGTGGCCAATAAAACTGACCGCCCCTGACAACTCTAAGTCCGGCCATATGCACAATCTGGCAACACTGTAAGATGCGGAAGTGTCAGGAGGAAGTGTTGTCTACTTCCGAGGCGTTGTCGGATAATGTGAGCCAGTGGTCTAGTAGCAAGCGTCGTGCGGTCTAAACTTACAGTAGACTGTTCGCGTCCAACTGTACTTTTTTTTAATTTTTTTTTTTTTTTTTGCCACAGTCGGTCTAAAGTTATGAGTCTGACTGAACATCGAAGATAATTCGCTTAACATTCTACCCACCAGCAATAACAAGTACTCCAGAAACAATTCCGCAGGACAGCTCGTGGCTGCGCCGCGATCATAACAGCTTACGCTCGAGCGTTTCCTCGCGCTGCAGCGGCTACCGGCCACCGGCCAGACGCCACCCGCCGCCTGAAATCCGGCGCCGCCCATGTGAACGCGGCGCCACGCTGTCAGTGTGTGTCAATTGTCATTTTCGAATTTGAAGTTCTAGTTATCATCTTGCAGTTAAGCGTTGGGTTTTGCATTCTCGAAAATCATGAACTGCAGTTAAGCATTGTAAAATTGAGTCGCAAGTGGAAATAGGTGTAACATCTGCAACACAACGTTTACTTTTGGTATAACAGAGGGGTGAATGCAGAGGAGGCAGCTAGAAAGATTTGAATTGCGTGTGGAGCGAGTGCTTTTGGTAAAAATACGCCAGAAAAAGATATTCCTGTTTCAAAAAAGATCGTTCTGGCATGAATGATTTTCCACATTAAGGGAGTCTCGACTACTGATATATGTGATAGATTACCATTTTACCGTCATGCGAAATTTGCATTCAACAGGCAAAGTTCAGAAGTCTGGTGTAGGAGTACCGCATGCTCTAATTCGAAACAACAAAAATCAACGGAGTGACTATTATAGAACGTCATCAGGTTTCTCATTGAGCATTTGTTTGCAGTACTGTTACTGGTGACGTGTTATGATGCCTTTATCGTTAACTTCCTAAGAAGAAATGAAAGGCTGAGACCCCCCAAAAGACATAAACTCGAGCAAAGAGTAGTGTGAACATAATATTTTACATCTGATAGCTCCAAAAGTGTGTTTTGGACTACGAATTCTGCCCCAAGGAGCCAGCCGAAGTGGCCGCGCGGTTCTGGCGCTGCAGTGTGGAACCGCGAGACCGCTACCGTCGCAGGTTCGAATCCTGCCTCGGGCATGGATGTGTGTGATGTCCTTAGGTTAGTTAGGTTTAACTAGTTCTAAGTTCTAGGGGACTAATCATCTCAGCAGTTGAGTCCCATAATGCTCAGAGCCATTTGAACCATTTTTTTTCTGCCCCAAGGGCTGTGTGCAACACAGCTGGAATTTGTTGCGAACAACTGAGACACCTTTCGGTCTCAGCGTAAGAAAATCGAGCAGCACAACTACATCACATGTGCTACTGCATGATAACGCACTTCTTGATTTGAGAAACAAAACTATCCAGGAGATTGAAATTAAAGTCGACTCTCAGGCACTTGTATTGATAGAGAAGTCCTCTCTCAAGCACTTGTCCCTCTCGTCATATATTCGTAAATCTTTACCTTTCCCGCTCTTGATCGATCAACCGTCAACGCAATTCATTTCTAGACGAAAATACTCTTAAAACTACTCTGGTATAATGATATCGTTGGAACCAGTAGGTTTCTACTGGCGTAGAATTTGTAAACAACATTAGCATTGTCAGATCGTTTTAGATATCGTGAAAGAAAATTCTTTTGCTGATTAATTTCTCTTTGATGATTACTGTTGCGTTTAATTAACTAATGGAAAATCCAATTAAAATATTCACTGCACTAATACAAATTAAATTCTGCTTACTACAGAAACATCACGACGGCAAACTACCTTAATAAAGCATTAAGTATCTGTAAGACGATTGAACCTATTTTAACACGAATTAGTAGGACATTACCGACTTTTGACTTCGAAAAGATCTGTATTTACTTCATTTCCTGTATCATTCGTAATTATTATGAAAATCTGGCATTTCATAGATATAATTATGTATTCACAACAACTAAAATGTGTCGTCATTATGAATTTGGCAGTACCGTAGGGTTTCGCTCTGACGCTAAGGGTTACTGAAAGTAGCAAGGCGCATTTTGCTCGAGCGTTGTCTTACAATTCCCTTATTGCGTTTGTATGTGCCTGCTTGTAGCTCTGCTACAAAAGAATTAAAAATCTGGCTTTCAGCGAGTCTCGAAAGGCGAACGAAAGCAGCTTGCACCTGGTAGCCAAACACGTTTCTTGGGAACAGGCTACTTCCGAAAGTGGGAAACCATTCTTTTGTGGTTGAACTGTTGGCAAATGTCAGTGAGAAGTGTGCCGTTGGTCTAAGCGTTTCGGTGCGTTGAATTTGTACCAATAATTTTTCTATACGTTTTTTCAGTCCCAAATAGAGAGTTGAAGTCTCCCATTAGTATTTCCACGTCATCTTGGTGAATTTTGCTCATAGTATTTTCGAGTGTATATTTTTTATAGGGGCTCTGAATGAGCATAGTCATAAGTCGATTGTTGATGGATGCGATTTCTTTCACAGAGTTGATGATAGATCTGTGTTCGAGAAATGCAGTGCCGAAGATTGGTACGCCTTACGCTACCTTTTGTTGCATTTTGCTCTTGAAGATGCCATAGTTTCCGTAATGCAAGTTGTAATTGTCAATTAATCGCGGTTCTTGAAGAACAAGGCTGAGAATTTTTTGGCGGTCGTTTTCTTTTGTGAGATTATTGAGGTTTCTTGTTTGGATCAATGTATCGATGGTTAGTTTTTAAATGAATGTTTTCTGCTTGTAGGGAAATTTACCAGAGATCTTCGATATTCTCTGCCAGTGCTAACATGGACTCCCCAGGGTGCGAAAATCCAACGGCCGAATATCGGTGGCCAGGTTGTGTACCACCTGGGGTAAAGTTACCTTTGATTGCATGGTTCATGTTTTCTTGTGTTTCATTGGTTTGGCCTGGGTGATACCGGGACCAGACAGGACCAAAGAGTGTTGAAGCCTTTGGAAGCAAATATTTTCAGCCCAGCTCATTGAGCTAACAGACCAGATTAACGGAGATTTTCACTCAGATGTGTCTGGATTTTGGGTTCAACGGATTGAGTAACCGTCCAGGATTGTGTTAGTATTTGGTTCATCCCAAGTATTTGATTTCCTCTGTACCACCCATATGGGGGAGGGTTTTCCCTATCGGCCACACGGGATTTTTATTATTATTATTGTCATTATGTCATCAGCAAATCCGATATGGTGTATCTTCCATCCACTGAAATAGGTGTGTATTGTTCGATTCAGTATTTCCATCATATACATATGGGTTATAATTACGTTACAGTGCTGCTAGTAGACATATTTCTCGCTTTTTCTTAGACAGTAGCTAGCTGTTACTGCATCATAGGAAATTATGTGCGCAGCATTGTTGCAGTACAGACGTTCAAATTATCCGATTTCTGTAATTTCATTTCGATACAAGATCGTCCTAATCGGATTCAGCCATTCAGTCTTAATGTGGATATCCGACTACGACTCTCATCATATGATAGACTGGGTGAACCACACTCTTAATCGGACTGTTGCATCCAGATCACTTATCTATGATAGGGAATGAATTCTTAAACACTGTGGACAATAATAATCCAATATGTTTATCAAAAATACGTTATTTAAATATAAATATATGAACTGACGAGATAACAATGTATTTACAGGAGCAGAGAACCATCCATCAGAGTAGAGCAGTGCTAGATTGGTTTCAGGGCCAAGAGAGGATAAAACTGTTGCCGTTCCACGATCGCCGAACATCAACCAGATAGAGAATATGTGGTTAGAGGTAACAAGGTCATTGCCATGTGTCCCTACAAATGCAAGCGACCTTTGGACGGATGTAGAAGCCGTATGGTGGGAAGTAAACCATCACGCTACACTGTCGACGACTTACTGAAATCGATTCCTCTACGCCCTCTATAAATCTCACGTAATGATCGTGGGTGGGTTGGATACTAAAAGTACACACGTCCAAAAACCCCATGTGGACAGTTATCTGATAATCGGTCAAGCTTTGCTTGGTCGCAGCTCTTTAGCATACGGCAAGTCCATTTACTTTCAGTCCCCTCCTTACAATTCTTGCAGTGCAAGGTAATTGAAAAATCTCATCCACTCGACGTCAACTGAGGAACTGACTGGTGCATGTGTTGTTCAACACACAGTAGTTGTCACCCTCACTGGAATCAATGACTGTTTGTGTATGTGTGTGTGTTTTTTCGTGTTAACGCACAATCTGAATCAATACTATTAACATTAGAGAGACAACCAACAATAAATATTGCATCAAATATGACTGTAAAGTATTTTAATGCGATGGGAAGTTACAAACTGAATTTTTAACCATCCCACGTCCTGCGTATTACGTTAAGTAAGATGTATTAACTCCATAGTATCTTTAGCAGAGACAGTGCGCTCTTTTTGTCGAGGCTCGCGAGAATTGCAGCGATTAGCAGTGCCCAATGCCGCCGCGATTTGTTTATGTTAGCTGAGCGTGGACACTGCAGCAGACGCTTCGCCCTAAACAGAAAGAAATCACCTTGGCTCTGACTGCAGTAAGCGGATATCACTGCCTGCGTGTTCTTATAGTAACCAACGTGAGACTCTACTCACAGGTGCCATGGAGTAATTTCAACGGGTATCATGTCATTAGTCATCAGAATATTACAGAGTGATGAAATGTCCACTCTATTTGAATCCCAAGAAAATAGGAACCTTCTCACAAAGGAATGTGAGGTGATATAAAAAATTTATCCAAGATACAAAAATTAATTGCAGGGCTTTCATGTATGCCGTAAGAGCACACAAGGAAATATTATGTCTTGGAAGCGTATATTTCATTTCCTCTTCTCATATTAACGCCCTTGTTTTAATATGAAGTGAGAAAATAAACACGAAAATCTAAAGTTCCTGAGAAGCATATAAGTCGTTTCCTCTTCTCATATCACAAATTTTGTTTTAGTATGAAGTAAAAAAATAAACAGTTTAGAGTTCTGAAGCATATTATGACACCAGATTCTTATCGTAGGCGCTATCGGAAACGCCAAAAGCAGGGATCTGTCCATTCTTTTGTCCAACAGTCTATTTCCTTTCATATATTAGGAGATTCTTATTTAAGGACTTGTGGGCATCAAGTTCTTCAGCAGAACAAGCCAAATGTTATTGTGCTAATTACGGTATGGAAAAAATGCAACAAAGACGAGTTCCGCTAGAGTAGTGAGGATATTTGCACGTGTGTGTATACAACAATGACTACCAGCTGCCACAACACTTCACAGAATCCTTGCGGCAGGCAACACAACTGTGCGGGCACTTCAGACATCATTCATTGAGACGTCAGGAGATGGATGAAAACGTCAAATTCACGTCGCTTACCGAGTCGTATTCAATCCAGAATGAGGTGTTATTAAGGTAGTTGAGCGTTCTAGAAATTACACTATTAACGTCGCTTTCCGAGTCGTATTCAATCCAGAATGAGGTGTTATTAAGGTAGTTGAGCATTCTAGCAATTACACTTTTATGATTCCCATATGAGTATTTCGATAGCCAAAAGCACCCGTTAGTGTGAAACTATCGGGAACTGCATTAGTATCAAACTGCAAGAACTTGAGACAATACGTGGACACTTCTCTCCGCTGTGTGACCTATTACTGTTATTTACCTTTCTCTCCGTCCTAGTCGTATTGCAAATGAAACTTCAGAGGCACCTTCCGCTATTCTTGACAAACACCAGCAACCTGTAATCACTGAGAGTCACAACTGCGTGATGATAATTGTTCAGGTTGTCTGTAGTTGTGGTGGTGTTATGCTGTCAAACTGCTGACAGTAACGTTAATGGTGGCGCACATAATTTAGTGCCGACTACCTACTTACGTAAAGATAGTGTTGTGGCGCCATCGCTTGTCTTTATTTGGCCACGGCTTGAGTAATCCGATTCAACGAACATAATACTCAAATCGTGGCCTCCTAATACTGTATGACTGCAGAGATTATCGTGCGAGTATTACATTAATTCTACAATGGAATGCTTAACAAATCTTACCCTCAGCTATGCAGGTGGAATGACTCATTACACAGGTACTCCATGTTGCACTTGGTTAACTGATCAGTTCGCTGCAATCCTGCTTGTACTGTTCGTAAACATTCGTATACTTCAGAAGTGGTTCAAATGGCTCTGAGCACTATGCGACTTAACTTCCGAGGTTATTAGTCCGCTAGAACTTAGAACTACTTGAACCTATCCAGACACATCCATGCCCGAGGCAGGATTCGATCCTGTGACCGTAGCGGTCGCGCGGTTCCAGACTGTAGCGCCTGGAACCGCTCGGCCACCCCGGCCTGCATACTTGTATACTGACCATTCGTTATTTGACTAAATATGAACTACAATCTAATTCGCATGTATCTGACATGGGTTAGCGCCGGCACAAAGGTATGACTAAGGGTTGGATGCTGTTGATGGCCTGTTACATTGATGGCAAGGCAAATGTTCGAAAATCACTTCTATTGCCTCAAAAAACAATTGCCTCTTAAATATCGAAGGACCGACGTCCACACTGTCACAGCGCGTTGAAATACAGCAACGACGGTAGATGAAAATTTGTGACCGACTGGGCTTCGAACCCAGACCTCCTGCTTACTAGGGAGACCTTCTGATCACTGGACTACTTTTTTTTAAATGATTGAGATGACTTTCAGCACCAGGTAGGCGGAGGCAAGGAGGGCAGGGGTCGAAGAACCGAGGCCTGGCCACAATGTCTCTCCCATACCTGGCACTGAGCAGCTGGATTATTCCCATGTATTCCATGTTTGCACCTATATATTCTTTTAAATTGTGGAAGAAAATTGAAGTAGCAATTTAGGTAAAATAAATGATTGCCGCCTCCAATGGCGTGCGGTCCTTGTAGAACAAAACGTATAACAATGGAAAGGGTGACGGAATAATACATAACAAACATTCATTCAGAAATATATTCATATTTTAATTTATTATGCACTGGATGCATATGAGATCTGTAAGGAAGGCATATATTTTTCAACAAATAAAAGAAATTTCGGAGCCGGTGGGGTTTTGCCTAATTAGAACAGTTCTGATTTTAGATCCTACGTAAAAGGATATTCCAGGAATAAAAAAAGTGAAGGAATAGTATTTTTCTTCTAATGAATAAAACTGCCCACCACTTTGTAGCCCATATAAAGCAATAGATAAAAAAATTTAAAACCATTCCTTATATTTGTTATTCTTCTTCAGCTTAAAATGTTCTACTGCAATTTAGAACATGTACTCTACTAAGTTCTAAGTTTTGTTTGTTATGACGTAAAACACAAACTGTCCCAGAAGCCACGAATAACTGTTATTCTTTGCGGACGGGTAACATTTCCAGTCGGGTTGTAAAGCTTCAGTTATCGGTATTTGACTTTCTGTGGTTCTATTGACAGTGCTAATTTTTTTCTAGTCCGGTTCCAAATTCTGATTCTATTTTCACATGAGAGGATGTGCGCTACAGTTTCTACAAACCGTCATTTGTCGCAGTATGGAGATGGTCTCAATTTGATCTTCCATAATCGTTCCGCTGTGGGTATGGTTTCGTTTACAAAGTCGCACCATAGGCACTTACTCTAGTTGGTATAATTTTATTGTTGATATTTTTCCAGACGTTCCTCCAGTTTTTTGTAGGTTAAGTTAGCGGAATTGGTTTGTGAAGACGATGTCTGGTAATATAATCATAAACGGTTCTAGTGTTGGTTTGTGCTAGTGGAAGTCTTATACAGCTCCAATCGCCATAGTACTTTCGGATGTAATCTAGGCTGGCGTGCTACATTAACAGGAGCGTTCCTATCCCCAGGATCTAACGAGAGGAACAGAAGTTTCGTGATGCCTGTCTTGGCGTGTATTAGTTTAAAAGTACATCTTTAATTCCAAGTCCTCCGTTTTGCCTCTGCAAAGTCGCCGTGTCGAAGGATACTTTGATGATATTTTGTTTCCACACATACCAAGAGGCTGCAGCTTATTTTTTTTATGTGCAGTGACCTGCAATATCGGTAAGACTGCTCCGACGTAATATATTTTTCTAAGTATGTATGTATTTATAATCTGAACTTTGTACAGTCGGTCTAACGATCGCATGTCATGGTCCTTCAACAAGGTTCTGATGACATTAAGTTTCCGCTCCCAGTTGTTCGTGGCCATGCGCTGGGGATTCGCCCTTACTACAATCCGAGTTGGAGTCTCTCTTCAGATACATCTAACCAGTGCGCACCTATTGCACTATTGTAAGAACCGAGATGCAGTATTTTGGTATTAAAATTTTGTAAGTCCGGGTTCGAATCTGGTCAGCCACAAATTTTCATCTGACGCTGTTGTTCTATTTTAATGCCCATGATAGCCTGGACATCTGTCTTTCAATCTTTAATTGATTAAGAAGTCTGTCTATTTCGATTCGTAGTGTCTGTTCTTTCGGAAATGTCCTAAGAACAGACACACACACACACACACACACACACACACACACACACACACACACATTTATATCATAGGTACTATTCGGAAAACGTTTGGCAACTCGGTGATAGTGCCAGACTGGAGCTGTATCAGCCTACTCATTTCACTAGATATTGTTGTAATTTTCTGAACAATTCCTGTTTAATAAGTGAGAGCGACAGTGTCTCTCATCGTTTACTTTGTCGGAAATCTGCTTCTTTCTGTCCTAGGCTATACTATAGCAATGAGTGATTGCTCACATTCTTGATACCTCACTGGACGTGCTACTGCAACTGTAGCCAAAGATTCAAATCCCACTGGAAAAGTATGTTTCATGTCAGATGGTTTTGCTCCTCCTTTACTGTCATTGAAAACGATCACAACGAAATTAAGTATAGGTATTCTATGAAACCCTTGAGTTCATACTGCGGTGCTGTGAAGATGAAAAAGTAGTTTTCACAATTATCAGATGAAAGATGGAATTTGTCAGATTCCACTAATTATGATTGGATCATTAACTGTTGGTTCACAGCCGCTTTTCTGTCGCTTATTGTAACTGTTATTTGTATGTTAGAGGTGGAAGAATAGAAACATCAAATTTTCGCCATATGGAATGTTCATATTCACCTTAAGTCTTCACGTTTCGAGCAAAGGCAGAATATCAGTCAGGAAAGCCGACAACAATAAGCCAGGCCATACCTGTCTTCTGGTGGATGTGCCAATGACAGTGATCTCAATAACAATATTATACAGCGAAGATACATTGCCAACTCAACCACTGGAGAAGCTCCAAAATTGTGAATCGCGTCTGGTGAGTACGCTTTCAAGGTTTCGATCCGATTAAGACAGTAAAACACAAATAATTGTTGCAGTTATTAATATATGACATTTAGTTTGCATTCAGTGCATCGATGTTTTACAAGTAATTGCACTCTAGCCTCTAAACCTAGTTACAAAATGGCTCTGAGCACTATACGACTTAACTTCTGAGGTCATCAGTCGCCTAGAACATAGAACTAAGTAAACCTAAGTAACCTAAGGACATCGCACACATCCATGCCCGAGGCAGGATTCGAACCTGCGACCGTAGTGGTCGCTCGGTTCCAGACTGTAGCGCCTAGAACCACATGGCCACCAAGGCTGGCAAACCTAGTTACAGAAATGCGGATAAGACTCATTGAAACATAATGAGGATCTTGCGGCCCTTGCCACCCGCAACTTTGAGATGAACCTATAGCCACTTCCGAGGTCACTCACAGAACACATCAGCTGGTATCCTTCCTGGCACTATAACTGAAACTTGGCAATAGCGCAGAATATGTTTGGCAACTGTGTGACCGACTAGCTACTTCCTTGATGGCACAGAACTATCCTGCTAAATTCACTTGATATTATCGTGTCATTTCAATTGAATACTGTAAGCGATTTTCTCCTGAGACGTGACATAAGGATATCAGTAAATGCTTTTGAGTCAACGAAAGTGGTTCCACACGGGAAATACAACTACTCTTGTCTCTTATGTTGCGATTTATTTGCCATAGCGGCTACTGAGCCAGTAAGTACGTCAAAGACCCCCACCTGTTCGCTAGCTCCTAGATAACGTGCTTGACTGTCAGTTGCACGCTGCCTTTGTTCGCCTTTCGAGACTCGCTGAATGCAAGATTTTTAATTCTTTTGTAGCAGAACTACAAGCAGGCAGACACAAATTCAATGAGGGAATGGTAAGACAACGCTCTATCAAAATTCGTCTTGCTACTTTTAGTAACCCTTAGTGTCAAAGCGAAAAACCTTACGGTACTGCCAAATTCATAATGCCACTTTTACTTTCTGCCGACTTCCTATTTTGTTGTTGTGAATACGTAATTTTATATATGAACTGCCACATTTTCATAATACTTACGAAGAAAATCATGTGAGGTAACACTTCACCAACTTGTCGGGAAGGTGGAGAAAGCACTACCCTTTCTGGATGCTCTCTGTATCTTCCTGGATGTCGAGGGGGTTCTAGTAATACGACCTTTGAGTAAACGGTTAGAGATGAAGAACCTAGTGGTGAATGAACTCATAGATGAGCTGAATGCGAGAGACTACTCTTGAAAAGAATAAGTAGACGATTTATTCACAGTAAGACTTAGAAAATTTGATAGTATTGTTAAACCTATGTGCACTGAACATTGTGAAAAAGTATTTAAAGACAAGCCGCACGAAAATTGGTGTAGTATTATTTATGGGGAAGCATGTCCAGCACATACACTGAAAAATTATGTTTGTCGATGAAACTTTAGAGAGGGTTGTAGTGTATCTAGAGGTAGCCCTGGATGGAAAACTATTATGAACACCTCACATAAAGAATATATTCCACTGTGAAAGATAATCTTATAAGCACTAGAAGCTGCTGTAGGGTAAACTGGGGTCTAAACCCAGTACGTACAGGATTACACCTCTGCAAAAATACCAATGATAATTTATTGTCATATAATATGAACAAAGTCGAACAGAGGGTGGCTGCTAGGGAGTCTGGCAAAGTGCAGAGAATGGCCTGCTTTCACAAACAGACGGAATTAGCAGGACATCCACTCTTGGGATGGATATTAGGCTAGACATGCCCGCCTTACACCTGTGGCTTAAAATGGAGGCCGCAGCAGGGACATAAAGGCTAAAAATTGTAAATAACTGGATATAGTTAGAATATACGGAATCCCAAATCAGTATGGCGATGGCTGGGGAAATGCCGACTAACTATACAATAACTTCTAGCTGTTTCAATAAACCTTGCCATGTAACAGTTGGAAGCAGGGAACAGTGGAAGAACGAACCACTACACCGTTCAGGAGACATAATATAGTGGCATACTGACAGGTCGAAAACAGATGAAACCACCGGGTCTGGTGTACTGCCTAGAATCTCTTTAGGGAAGATGGTCACAGTATTACATAGTATCTTCTATCAGCATGTGCACGGAGGAGAATTAGAGTAGACCCTACAAAAATCGTAGCATCTACTTCTATTCAGGCAGCCAAGTAGCTCTGAAATCTCTATCAGCCCCTGCGACCGAAGGTCGTTGCAGAAAGCCATGAAGCATTTTCTTTCGGACATGTCCGAAAGAACAGACACCACACGTATATCCATATACAGAGTGTTTCAGGAGGAATATTAGATATTTTAGCACGTGGTAGTACAGACGAATTGCATAAAAAAATTCCATATAAATGCGTCCACTTTTTATTGTGTACAGAGATACAGCTGTTAGTGCGTAACCCTAACAAACTCAAAGCAAAGGCAACGAGGACATTCAAAGTTGATTTTCAAAAATTCCCCCACCAATTTCAATGCACATTTGACTTCTCTTGACAACACCACGTGTAGGTCGTTTTTGCGATCTTTTATGAGGGCTGCACCATTCATAATCCGAACGATCAAATCGGCTCTTGGGATTACTTTTTCTTTGTAGACTTCGCCTTTAACCATCCCCGCAGCAAAAATCGAAAGAGATAAGGTCCGGGGACCTTGAAGACCAAGAAAAGTGCTCATATCTAATGATCCATCTTCCAGGAAATGTTAGATTTCGATAATGTTCCACCTGACGACTAGAATGTGCAGGAGCCCCGTCATGCTGGAGGAACATACGCATTCTTGTAGCCAAATGAACCTCTTCCAATGACGCTGAAAGCTCATTTTCAAGGAAGTGTAGACAACGGGGTCCTGTAAGGACGAAACGAAAATGCATTGAACCCAGCTATCTGTATGTTCAGTAAAAATTGGACGCATGTTATATGTCATTATTTCAACAATTGGTCTATACTATCATCTCCTAGAATATTTACTATTCCTCCTCAAACATACTGTATAATTATTTGGGTCTCCACGGGTCATCGAAAGTTTTCAGTGCTAGACGCACGACATCATCCAACTCTCGCGGGAATACAGTGTGGACGCAAGATAGTGGAACAATGACCGGGGGGTACCGCGCATGTGGTATGCGGCAAAAATGGGAATTCGCGTCTGACGAGGAGCGTATGTAGATAGGTGCTCAGAGAGGTTGACGGCTGTGTCATCATACTGTCCACCGTCGGAGGTTCGAATCTTCCCTCCGGCATGGATGTGTGTGTTGTCCATAGCGTAAGTTAGTTCAAGTTAGATTAAGTAATGTGTAAGCTTAGGGACCGATGACCTAAGCAGCTTGGTCTCATAAGTTCTTACCACAAATTTACAAAATTTTAAAACCAAAATACTGCATCTCGGTTCTTACAATAGTGCAATAGATGCGCACTGGTTAGATGTAACTGAAGAGAGACTCCAACTCCGACTGTGGTTAAGGGCGAATCCCAAGCGCATGGCCACTAACAACTGGGAGCAAAATGTCATCCGAACCTTGTTGAACGCCCATGACAGAACCGGATCTTCGACCCCTGCCCTCTTTGCCTCCGCCTACCTGGTGCTGAAAGTCCTCTCAAACATAAAAAAAAATAGTCCAGAACGTCTATCTAGTAAGCAGGAGGTCAGCGTTCGAAGCCCAGTCGGTTACAAATTTTCATCTGCCGTCGTTGCTGTATTTCAACGCGCTGTGACAGTGTGGTCGTCGGTCCTTCGATATTTAAGATGCAATTGTTTTTTGAGGCAATAGAGGTGATTTTCGAACATTTGCCTTGCCATCAATGTAACAGGCCATCAACGGCATCCAACCCTTAGTCATACCTTTGTGCCGGCGCTAACCCATGTCATATACATACGAATTAGATTGTAGTTCATATTTAGTCAAATAACGAATGGTCAGTATACAAGTATGCAGGCCGGGGTGGCCGAGCGGTTCCAGGCGCTATAGTCTGGAACCGCGCGACCGCTACGGTCACAGGTTCGAATCCTGTCTTGGGCATGGATGTGTCTGATGTCCTTAGGTTAGTTAGGTTTAAGTAGTTCTAAGTTCTAGCCGACTGATAACCTCAGACGTTAAGTCCCATAGTGCTCAGAGCCATTTGAACCATTTCTGAAGTATACGAGTGTTTACGAACAGTACAAGCAGGATTGCAGCGAACTGATCACTTAACCAAGTGCGACATGAAGTACCTGTGTAATGAGTCATTCCAGCTGCATGCCTGAGGGTAAGATTTGTTAAGCATTTCATTGCAGAATTAATTTAATATCCGCACGATAATCTCTGCAGTCATACTGCTCAAGCTGAGGCCAAATAAAGACAAGCGATGACGCCACAACACTATCTTTACTTAAGTAGGTAGTCAGCGCTAAATTATGTGCGCCACCATTAACGTTACTGTAAGCAGTTTGACAGCATAACACCACCACAACTACTGACAACCTGAACCATTATCATCACGCAGTTGTGACTCTCAGTGATCACAGGTTGCTGATGTTTGTCAAGAATAGCGGAAAGCGCCTCTGAAGTTCCATTTGCATTACGACTAGGACGGAGAGAATGCTAAATAACAGCAATAAGTCACCCAGCGAAGAGAAGAGTCCACGTATTGTCTCAAGTTCTTGCAGTTTGATACTAATGCAGATCCCGATAGTTTCAAACTAACGGGTGCTTTTGGCTATCGAAATACTCATATGGGAATCATAAAAGTGTAATTGCTAGAGCGCTCAACTACCTTAATAACAACTCATTCTGGATTGAATACGACTCGGAAAGCGACGTTAATAGTGTAATTGATAGAACGCTGAACTACCTTAATAACACCTCATTCTGGATTGAATACGACTCGGAAAGCGACGTTAATTTGACTTTTTCATCCATCTCCTGACGTCTCAATGAAAGATGTCTGAAGTGCCCGCATAGTTGTGTTGGCTGCCGCAAGGATTCTGTGAAGTGTTGTGGCAGCTGGCAGTCATTGTTGAATACACACACGTGCAAATATCCTCACTACTCTAGCGGAACTCGTCTTTGTTGCATTTTTTCCATACCGTAATTAGCACAATAACATTTGGCTTGTTCTGCTGAAGAACTTGATGCCCACAAGTCCTTAAATAAGAATCTCCTACTATATGAAAGGAAATAGACTGTTGGACAAAAGAATGGACAGATCCCTGCTTTTGGCGTTTCCGATAGCGCCTACGATAAGAATCTGGTGTCATAATATGCTTCAGAACTCTAAACTGTTTATTTTTTTACTTCATACTAAAACAAAATTTGTGATATGAGAAGAGGAAACGACTTATATGCTTCTCAGGAACTTTAGATTTTCGTGTTTATTTTCTCACTTCATATTAAAACAAGGGCGTTAATATGAGAAGAGGAAATGAAATATACGCTTCCAAGACATAATATTTCCTTGTCTGCTATTACTGCATACATGAAAGCCCTGCAATTAATTTTTGTATCTTGGATAAATTTTTTATATCACCTCACATTCCTTTGTGAGAAGGTTCCTATTTTCTTGGGATTCAAATAGAGTGGACATTTCATCACTCTTTAATATTCTGATGACTAATGACATGATACCCGTTGAAATTACTCCATGGCACCTGTGAGTAGAGTCTCACGTTGGTTACTATAAGAACACGCAGGCAGTGATATCCGCTTACTGCAGTCAGAGCCAAGGTGATTTCTTTCTGTTTAGGGCGAAGCGTCTGCTGCAGTGTCCACGCTCAGCTAACATAAACAAATCGCGGCGGCATTGGGCACTGCTAATCGCTGCAATTCTCGCGAGCCTCGACAAAAAGAGCGCACTGTCTCTGCTAACGATACTATGGAGTTAATACATCTTACTTATCGTAATACGCAGGACGTGGGATGGTTAAAAATTCAGTTTGTAACTTCCCATCGCATTAAAATACTTTACAGTCATATTTGATGCAATATTTATTGTTGGTTGTCTCTCTAATGTTAATAGTATTGATTCAGATTGTGCGTTAACACGAAAACACACGCATACACACTACTACTGTGTGTTGAACAACACATGCACTAGTCAGTTCCTCAGTTCAAAATGGATAAGATGGCTCTGAGCACAATGGGACTTAACATCAGTCCCCTAGAACTTAGAACTACTTAAACCTAACTAACCTAAGGACATCACACACATCCATTCGCGAGGCAGGATTCGAACCTACGACCGTAGCGGTCACGCGGTTCCAGACTGAAGCGCCTAGAGCCGCACGGCCACACCGGCCGGCGTTCCTCAGTTGGTGTCGAGTGGATGAGATTTTTCAGTTACCTTGCACTGCAAGAATTGTAAGGAGGGGACTGAAAGTAAATGGACTCGCTGTATGCTAAAGAGCTGCGACAAAGCAAAGCTTGACCGATTATCAGATAACTGTCCACATGGGGGTTTTGGACGTGTGTACTTTTAGTATCCAACCCACCCACGATCATTACGTGAGATTTCTCGAGGGCGTAGAGGGATCGATTTCAGTAAGTCGTCGACAGTGTAGCGTGATGGTTTACTTCCCACCATACGTCTTCTACATCCGTCCAAAGGTCGCTTGCATTTGTAGGGACACATGGCAATAGATAGCCCGCCGTCGTGATGTCTGTAGTAAGCTGAATTTAATTTGTGTTAGTACAGTGAATATTTTAATTGGATTTTCCATTAGTTTACTACGCAACAGTAATCATCAAAGAGGAATTAACCAGCAAAAGAATTTTCTTTCACCATATCTAAAACGATCTGACAATGCTAATGTTGTTTACAAATTCTACGCCAGTAGAAACCTACTGGTTCCAACGATATCATTATACCAGAGTAGTTTTAAGAGTATTTTCGTCTAGAAATGAATTGCGTTGACGGTTGATCGATCAAGAGCGGGAAAGGTAAAGCTTTACGAATATATGACGAGAGGGACAAGTGCTTGAGAGAGGACTTCTCTATCAATACAAGTGCCTGGGAGGCGACTTTAATTTCAATCTCCTGGATAGTTTTGTTTCTCAAATCAAGACGTGCGTTATTATGCAGTAGCACATGTGATGTAGTTGTGTTGCTCGATTTTCTTACTCTGAGGCCGAAAGGTGTCTCAGTTGTTGGCAACAAATTCCAGCTGCGTTGCACACAGCCCTTGAGGCAGAATTGGTAGCATGCAGTACTCCTATACCAGACTTCTGAACTTTGCCTGTTGAATGCAAATGTCGCATGACGGTAAAATGGTAATCTATCACATATATCAGTAGTCGAGACTCCCATAATGTGGAAAATCATTCATGCCAGAACGATCTTTTTTGAAACAGGAATATCTTTTTCTGGCGTATTTTTTCCAAAAGCACTCGCTCCACACACAATTCAAATCTTTCTAGCTGCCTCCTCTGCATTCACCCCTCTGTTATACCAAAAGTAAACGTTGTGTTGCAGATGTTACACCTATTTCCACTTGCGACTCAATTTTACAATGCTTAACTGCAGTTCATGATTTTCAAGAATGCAAAACCCAACGCTTAACTGCGAGATGATAACTAGAACTTCAAATTCGAAAATGACAATTGACACACACTGACAGCGTGGCGCCGCGTTCACATGGGCGGCGCCGGATTTCAGGCGGCGGGTGGCGTCTGGCCGGTGGCCGGTAGCCGCTGCAGCGCGAGGAAACGCTCGAGCGTAAGCTGTTATGATCGCGGCGCAGCCACGAGCTGTCCTGCGGAATTGTTTCTGGAGTACTTGTTATTGCTGGTGGGTAGAATGTTAAGCGAATTATCTTCGATGTTCAGTCAGACTCATAACTTTAGACCGACTGTGGTAAAAAAAAAAAAAAAGTACAGTTGGACGCGAACAGACGACTATAAATTCAGAACGCACGACGCTTGCCACTAGACGACGGGCTCACATTGTCCGACAACGTCTCGGAAGTAGATAACATTTCCTCCTAACACTTCCGCATCTTACAGTGTTGCCAGATTGTGCATATGGCCGGACTTAGTGTTGTCAGGGGTGGTCTGTTTTATTGGCCACCTGAAGTGAATGACTCGGACTTCGTCTCTGTGGCGGCTGGTCGGCGGACAGTTTTATTGTCTAAGACTGTACATTAGCCGGCACGAAACTCCTACATGAAGAGTCCTTACGTCTAATATGGCTTCGTAAACTTCCTGCCAACATCCGTGCCGTCATTGCAGCAGAAACAGACTTACAATTGCAAGTCTTAGCAAAAAAGGCAGACACCATCGCAAACACCTTAACCGAAGTTTCTGCGTTTTCCGAATTCAACTACAGCCAGGATAGAGGCCCAAGAACGTGTAGTGTGATGGAATCTGACGTCAGTGAGCCGGGAACATGCAATAATACTTCCCAACAGCAGTGCTCATCGACCGAACCCACCATACAGCAACTGGCAGCACAAGTAGCAAAACTCAACGTGCAAGTAACTTCACACCACCACCAGCTACGAAGTCGCAGTTGGAAAAGTCGAAGAAACGCAATCCAACAGGATCTGACAGATCAATGGTGCTGGTACCACAGACGCTTCGGTAACACTGCCCGTCAATGTATTCAACCCTGCAGCTACCCAAACTGAAAAGGCGGGCGTTAAAGGGCGCTAACGTTCGTCAACAACAACATAGGCGCCCGAGTCATAGCGTGATTCAAAGAGGTGAAAACACCACGGTATCTGCAGTCAACCAATCACACCGATTGTTCGTGTTGGACCTCTCTTCAGGTGAGAAGTTTCTGATTGACACAGGTTCAGAAGTCAGTGTTTATCCAAGAAAGAGAGGTGATATACTCACGACAACAACGCAACATGTGCTGACTGCGGCAAACAATTCCAGAATATCTACCTATGGTGAGAAACAGTTGGCATTACATCTGAATTCCAACTGCCATCCAAAATGGACTTTTGTGGTTGCTGATGTGCCGAGTCCTATTATTGGAGCGGACTTTTTACGGAACTACCGACTTATGCCCGACCTGGTTAACCGTCGTTTGGTGACAGTTCCCACAGAAGGGATATTGCCTACTGCGTCTTCCGCGTCGGTTCAAGTGCAGTGCGATGTGCCCGTGTCTTTCCGCACGGAGATTTCCGGCTC
The DNA here is from genome assembly GCF_021461385.2 of Schistocerca piceifrons. Lineage (NCBI taxonomy): Eukaryota > Metazoa > Arthropoda > Insecta > Orthoptera > Acrididae > Schistocerca > Schistocerca piceifrons. Next base: position 361,425,588 of record NC_060145.1, read on the forward strand.
CTCTACCGTGTCATCCGCGTCGGTATATTGTGATACGATTTCGTACCCGCAACTAAGCGGGGCGCACACGTGTGCGTCACGGAAGAAGACACCCGACAGTCGTAACGATTCGTATACTGTAGGCAATATCAGAGCACTGTCGGAGGAATCACTTTTTCGTAAACTGCTTCCTTTCCAGCACTTACCGAACCCGTCAACGCAACTAGGAAATGCAGACACAATACTCAACACCACATCAGCACGACACAAGGTCAACCCGTTGCCTTCCGCCCGCGGCGTCTGCCTCCAGAGAAGCTGCTCGCGGCGCGAGCTGAATTCGACAGACTTCCAAAAACAGGTATTGTAAGTAGGTCTGATAGTTCATGGGCATCTCCAGTTCACATGGTCCGTAAAAAAGACAATTCATGGAGAGTATGTGGAGACTACAGGGCGCTCAATGCCCGCACAATTCCCGACCGCTACCCAGTACCCAATGTGACTGATTTTAACAGTACGATTAGCAATGCCAAAATATTTAGTGTGATTGATTGCGCCAAAGCATTTTCCCAGATTCCCATGGCTCCATCTGACATTAAAAAAACAGCAGTTATCACACCATTCGGTTTGTTTGAATACAATTTTATGCCATTTGGCCTCGGAAACGCTGCCCAAACATGGCAAAGATTCATGCATGAGGTGCTTCGAGAATTACCATTCGTATTTTGTTATATGGACGACATTTTAGTATTCTCTGGTTCTGTATACCAGCATGTCAAACATCTGCGGCAGCTTTTCCGCCGTCTGACAGAGTATGGCGTAATTATTAACGAAACAAAGTGCACGTTTGGAAAACGCGAGGTTAAGTTCCTGGGATATCTGGTTTCAGCAGCAGGCCTGTCACCTTTGCCTGAGCGGGTTGAAGCAGTACAACAGATGCCCCTTCCCACAACTTACAAAGGACTTCGCAGATTTTTAGGAATGCTCAACTATTACAGACGTCACTTGCCTAAATTAGCTGCCGCCCAAGAGCCACTCACAACGTTACTTGCAGGTAAAAATACAACAGGAAGTCGTAAAATTCCATGGAGTCCAGATGCTGAAGCAGCTTTCCATGACTTAAAGAAATGTCTTTCTCGGGCAACACTACTGGGACATCCAAGATTGAGCGCTCCTTTAGCGCTCATGGTTGATGCGAGCCAAACAGCAGTGGGTGCAGCGCTACAGCAAGAAGTTGATGGCAGATGGCAGCCGCTGGCATTTCTCTCTAAAAACCTGACTCGACAACAGCAAAAATGGAGTGCTATTGACCGTGGGTTGCTTGCTATTTACTTAGCCATAAAGCATTTTCGCACGTCTGTCGAAGGGAGGCACTTTGCAATTTTTACCGATCACAAGCCGTTAGTAGCTATATTTCAACGAGACACAGAGCTCAATTCACCACGTCAGTGCAGGCAAGTCGAGTACATTGCACAGTTCACAACTGACGTGCGTCACATTTCAGGAAAAAGACAACCTGGTCGCAGATTGCCTGTCTAGGAATTGTGCCAGTTTAAATTCAATTCGTTGGCCGAGTTAGCGTCTAAACAACGAGAAGATCCTTTCTTGCAGCGTCTAATAGAGGAACAGAGAACTGCGCTGCAGCTCAGACGTGTGTCTGTCCCAAATGTTCCAGACGGAATTTCGTGTGATGTAGCAAAAGGAAAGCAGCTACCTTACACACCAGAACAATATCGTCGCGATATTTATAGTGCACTACATAACCTTTCACATCCAGGAGTACGAGCTACAGCCAAGTTAGTTTCCTCCAAAGTAGTGTGGCCTGGAATACAAAAAGATTGTCGTGCATGGGCGCGTGCATGCTTAACATGCCAGCGTAATAAAATCAGCAGACATGCCTTTGCACCTATTGCTGACTTCCCGACGCCATCTGCAAGATTTTCACATATACATGTGGACATTGTGGGCCCACTGTCATGCTCTTCAGAACAACGCTATTTGCTCACAATCATTGATCGTTTTACCAGGTGGCCAGAAGTAGTTGTAATACAAGACATTTCTGCGGAGTCGGTTGCAAAAGCACTGTTGCATTCATGGTTCTCCAGGTTTGGCGTTCCGCAAAACATAACAACAGATCGCGGAAGGCCGTTTGAAAGCAAACTTTACAATGAACTTTTACTACTGTGCGGGTGCAACCACCTACGCACCACAAGCTATCATCCATCTAGTAATGGAATGGTGGAACGACTACACCGCACGCTCAAAGCTGCATTAATGTGTAGTTCCACTTCATGTCCTGAAGCACTACCGCTGGTCCTACTCGGATTGAGAACGGCGGTGAAGGAGAACTTACAATGCTCTTCCGCAGAATTGGTTTATGGCGAGCAATTGAGGGTTCCTGGAGAATTTATCGTTCCAGCATCTACACAGCCGTTCGCCCCTGAGCTATGCACGCAATTCGCGAGACAACTCAGCGTTAGAATGAGAAACATCAAACCCACTAACCCTGTCAGACATGGAGACCGGAGAGTGTTTGTACATAAAGACCTGCAAGCAACGTCCCACGTGTGGCTTAGGGATGATACGGTGCGCCCGTCGCTTGTTTCGCCTTACTCTGGACCATACAGGGTAATCACAAGAGGAAGCCACAGCTTCAAAATCGATAAGGATGGTAAAGAAGAGACAGTCTCAATTGAGCGGCTTAAACCTGCTTACACCGAAGAGGGTACACTCCTTCCTCGGTCTGCAAAATCATCCTCAAACGTGGAGGCCAAAGAAACAGCAGAGAGTCTCCTCGAGCCCTCGGTTTCAGAAGAGGACAACGAAGCAGCGAGTGCAGAACAGGAGCAGCCATTGCCTGCACCAGATGTTTTTACGAGAGCTGGTAGAAAAATCAAGTGCAAGTTTCCCCACATACCTGGTGCACCCGGTTTCAAAAGGAGGGGGGCTGATGTGGCGACGTCATTTATCCACTGCGCCAAAAACAGCGGGTGAAAGCTGCAGCTGATAGGTATTTATCTTTGCCGTAGTCGGCTTGGTTACGAGTTGTTTATTCTTGTTAGTTTTTGATCTGTGCTTGGAAAATAAAATGTTTTCTCATCTCATGAAAAAGCTGTTACTTCATAAAATATAAAGGCTCCCATAAGTTCCTTGCAAACAGAACACAGCATGCCATTCTCGACGGCGATAAATACTGAAATATAAAAGTAACTACGGGAGTGACCCAAGGGAGTTTGCCGGTACTTTTCATGGTGTATGTAAATGTCTTAGTGGATAATGTCGGAAGTTCCATGAGGCGTTTCGCTGACGGTGCTGTTACATACAGAGTAGTTGCAACGCTATAAAATTGTAGCGAAATTCAGGAAGACGTGCAGAGGATCGTCGATTGGTGCGGGAAATGACAGTTCACCGTCAACATAAACAACTGTAACGTTCCGCGTTTACACAGGCAAAAGACGCGTTATTTATGATTGCACGTGTTCAAATGGCTCTGAGCACTATGGGACTTAACAGCTGTGGGCATCAATCCCCTAGAACTTAGAACTACTTAAACCTAACTAACCTAAGGACATCACACACATCCATGCCCGAGGCAGGATTCGAACCTGCGACCGTAGCAGTAGCGCGGTTCCGGACTGAGCGCCTGAACCGCTAGCCCACCGCGGCCGGCGCACGAGTGTAGAACAATCACTGGACACAATAACATCCATAAATTATCCCTAAGCAAACACACTCAATGACTTAGTATACAAAGGAGACATAATACTAATCGCAGGTAGACCAGATGCCAGAATGTGGCTCATTGGAAGATTCCTTAGGAAGTGTAGCCACTGACGATGGAGATGGTTCACAGAACCCTCATTCCTATGGTACTTGGGTGTTGCTCGTCAGTTTACTATCACACCAAATACAGTTGGTAGAGGGAGTAGTAAGCGTGTAAGTGTATGGATATGTTCATTCAATCAAAGAGGCAGAAGTTGCTATAGAGGCGTGAGATTTATTCCTAAAATTTTGGGAGTGTTTCACGACATGCTTTATCCTTAAAATTCCGAGTATGTACGTTCCTAGAAGAATCAACCACTATATTTCTGGCTGGTACACAAATCTAGCGAATAGACAATAAAGGTAAAATTGCGGAGAATCACACCAATGCTCACCAACAGTCCCCGAATATTCGTGACTGGCACAGTAAAATGACAACGGTACACGAATTTCTCTCCTAGCTTGCGGAGTATTGATGTAGATGTGTGCAGTTAATCGAAGTATCGACCTACCCTTAAATTGTTCTCCGTAAACGAAGCCGATGCCTTGGGTTTACCTAGAAAATCCTTTCTATCATGAATTGATGTTCAGAAAATATTTAATAATTGTAACACTTTAGAACGAAATTGTCAAAATGGAAAATAGCCTCTAATCAATGTGGCTCTCTTCGAATCACTTTCGTGACTTTGTAGCTCCTAGAGGTGCTGTTAGTAGTCAACACAGAGGTAGAGTATTGGAGTCGTAGGGCCAACGTCTGCCGCTTGGTCACTCGTTCGACAGTAAAATTCGTACGCTAACGGTCAGCAAGCTGGTCTCCTATCAGTTGTTCCGATAGTATTCAGGTCGGTGTATAGCACCGATAGCGTCCACGCATGCTACAAAAAAGAATGCACATTTTCCATTAAGGTATAAGCTCTCCCTTGGTGTTGAAGTAGTGTTGCTTAATAGCCCTGTAGCGACGTTGATTGATCTATAGAACATGGTTCTCTACCCGACTTTTTTCATCAGTACAGCGTCTCCTACATCTTGTAGGAGATGTGTTAAGGTTTGTACATACTTCTTATTCCTTAAACCATGTATTTTGACTGGCTTCGTTAGAAAAGGTGTTAAGGCAAGTCTCTCTGTTATGATGACGTAAGCTCGTATATGATTAAAAAACCGCCGGGATTACAGCTTTCAATTGGCTACATAAGACGCTCTCAATATTCGTGGAAAGAAAATAGGATCCCATTATTTAAGAAGGGCCACAGAAGGAAATGTGGAAGCAACAGGGGCATAACGCTATTGCCACATAGTCCAAAGCTACTGGAAAACATAGTTGAAATGAGACTTTAGATGATGGAACCAGAGGAGGAGCAGCATGGGTTCAGGAAGAATTGGAATGCCATAGATCTCATTTCTGCGGTAAGAATGTTGCCAGAAGGGTACTGGTACAATGAAAGAATATTATGATTGTATTTTTGGACACTGAGCAAGTCAGTGATAGTGTATGTCGAAACAAGACCTGGAAAATCTCAAGGTGACACAGTTTTTAAATGTAAAAGTAAATCTGTAGTACCAGAACTGTTACAACTGTGTCCATTTAGGCAGTGGTCGATCGATTTGGTTGAAAATTGACAGATGCGTCCGACGTGGAGGTCTGCTATCGCCACTCTTGTTTATAACAGAAACAGACAAGATTATAAAATCAATCTGAGAATTGGACGATGAAACCAAAGCTGGTTCATTCGTCGACGATGTTTAGGTGCAGGAAAAGCCGAACGAATGGGAAAGTATGTTTAAAAATTGAAGCCAGCCGTGGTGACCGAGAGGTTCAAGGCGCTTCGGTCCGGAACCGCGCGACCGCTACGGTAGCAGGTTCGAATCCTGCCTCGGGCATGGATGTGTGTGATGTCCTTAGGTTAGTTAGGCGACTGATGACCTCAGGCGACTGATGACCTCAGATGTTAAGTCCCAAGGTGCTCAGAGCCATTTTGTGGACTGGAGACAAGTAACATCAAGACAGTAGAAATGACCGTCAACAGGGAAGGAACAATCTCGAACTTGTACTCGGAAGGGACGAAACTAGAATCAGTTTTCCATTTCAAATACCTAGGATGCACAGCTTCCAAAGACAACACATGAGTACACAGAAATCTTTCAGTTTTTAGAAACAAGTCAGAAGCCATCTATCGCACCGCAAATTGCCGTTGTTCCAATTCTCACGGTTTAGAGACATGTACCCGATTGAGAAAAGGCTACAGCAGAATTCTGGTGACGGAAATGGGGTTCATAACAATTATGGACCATACTACTCGACCTCACAAGGCCAATTCGGAGGTGAACAGGAATGTAGTGGGCATCAAAGTCCCTGTTAGTGGTTATTAAAGAAATGCGTACTGTTGTGGTATGAATGCATTATGAGAATAAACGAAAAAAGAGCAGCCAGAAAACATTTTAAATAAATGTCCAGTGCAAAGGGCACGCAGAAGCCAAGGATAAGCTGGACAGATACAATAAAATGAGACTTTGAGAAGATTCCAGGGGAAATGTGTCCTCTAACAGAACGTCCATCAGCACTGTAGAAGGTAACGAGCGGTTGTACTCCACAACTTTGAAACTGGAGCTAGAAAATGGTGACGATGAGTGTTACTCATTGCCGGAAGTCTTCTAGCGGAGACCACGATATTCACTGTTCTGTGATACACCAGCAAACTTTCTTTGACATATTTATGATTCTCTGTAGCGTTACTGGGTAAGTCCGCACATGGGTTTCTACCTTCAATTTATTTCTGTAGACGTGTTTCACAAAACGTCAATGATTTTTGGGCTGCATGTCCGTAAATACGGCGCAGTAGTCACAAGTTGTATTTTGATTTAAATATTGTATAAATATTGTGTGGTGAGAACTGTTTTCATTGAAGAATGTGTACTTTTCTCTTTGGCAAAAATTGTTCATCGAGTAATTAGAATTTTTTGTACTTAACACATTTTTACATTACATTCAGTCAGCAGGACGTCAAAATCAGTCTATTTAATTTGAAATGTGCTATAACTCAATTTTCACATAGTTTATCACAAGATAAGACTCGAACGACGTTTAATAATGAATTTTCTCTTTTGTCGCCTCTTAGCTTGTAATCATGACATAAAAATGGTAATGTTTCCCACTAACTACAGTACGAAAGCTATTTAAACACTTCCCAAATTAGTTTGGAATAGCTAAAATATAAAAAAACAAACGAAAACTAATATTATGGAAAAATTGGTGTTAGGGGTCTCATGGAAAAATTGGTGTTAGGGGTCTCTTACAATGATATGTAAACGTCATAACTTGGGAAACTAATATTCGGAGACATCAAATATTCTGAGTATTTCATGTCATATCTCATCGATCGTTATGCACTTTCCCTAACATATGTATCTGAAATAAATTGACATATCAAGTCCAGAACAACCATATTCGTGACTTGGAAACATACACACCAAACGAGGACGTTTTCCTAAGGTGTTTCAAAGAGATACAGTTCAGTTTTAGCACCACGTTATCGGTCAATGTGTTATGAAACCGTCATAAACTCTCACAAAATGAGAGAGATTGTAAGACAATTTACACATTCCCGGGAAAGATATCCAACATCCTCAACAACTGAGTTATTGGCACCAGGACACAATACATGCGTACTAAGGGGTTTTGGTGTTAGGGATTCATTTGCTACGATCGTCAGCGATGAGATGATGCTCAGAAGGGCTGCGGTGCAGCCTCTGTTTTGACTCTGTGCGCGGTAACTGTACTGTCAGAGGTAAGCAGTGGTTGCAACATTCATTCTAGGTTGCAAATGTACACCACCGACGAATCATTTGAAGGGGGTTGCGTTGTGGGCCTGTAGGAAGCTGGATCTACGTATCAACGGGTTGCTGCATATGGTTCAAATGGCTCTGAGCAGTATGGGACAACTTTTGAGGTCATCAGTCCCCTAGAACTTAGAACTACTTAAACGTAACTAACCTAAGGACATCACACACACCCATGCCCGAGGCAGGATTCGAACCTGCGACCGGAGTGGTCGCGCGTTTCCAGACTGTAGGGCCTAGAACCGCTCCGCCACCCCGGCCGGCTGCTTCATATGACGGGGGCAATGTATCGGTGGTGTGTCGCAGGTTTCAGCAGTGATTTGTGGAACATTCCTATACCAGCAGACCAGGCTCTTGACGTCCGCGTAGTACATACGCAGGTCAAGATGTAAATCACATTTTGCGAGCAGCGGTGGCCGACTGAATATCATCCAAGGACGAAATTCGGCCACATGTTGCTGCACCTGATATGTCATCAGGAACCGTGTTACTTGTGTTACTTGTTAGTGAATATTTGGCAAAAGCAGTACTGTGATTATATCGCAGCCTCTATATTCACCAGAAATGGCCCAATGTGACTCTTTTCTGTTCCCAGAATTAAAGAAGTCCTTACACAGCCTTCATTTTATAAGCGGAGATGTGACTAAGAACATTTTCTGGTGGTTACAATGTCTGCGTTTATATCGTGATCACACTACGACCAGAGCATTCTCTCTTCCCGAGCATGGGGTCCCGGGTTCGATTCCCGGCTGGATCAGGGACCACCTACGTCGAGATGACTGAGTGGTGTTGCGTCGTCTTCATCATCACCATTCATCCCTATTATGGTCAAAGGAAGGCAATGGCCAACCACCTCCGCTAGGATCTTGCCTAGTACAGCGGTGCATGTCTCCCGCATCGTCCCCTACGCTCTATCGAGGAGTATGGGTCATAATCTTCACATTACATTGCCCTTCAAATATAAAGTATACGCATACCTGAAGGTGATTGCACTGTGACGATAGAGACACTGTATAATCGCAGACATTGTGGCCATCAATAATGCAGTGACCTGACTATTACAGGCCTCTACGAATCAGCATGGGTGAGAGAAATGGTGATGGAGAAGTCTGATTCACGCCAGAGCGTAAAATACTACAGAGGTAAGACAGAGTTAGCACTGGCACATGTTTATTTTCAGCAGCCTAGTACATGTACCAGCCGACCTGAGAGCCACAACGCATGCGTGCAAATGCAGCCAGTTGCAGAACGCACTGACGCCCCTAAGGCCCCAAGTGATGTTCGTTGCCTTGAGTTGTGGCCTGCAGCTACCATGATGCCATGTGGGTCCCAGCAGTTCAACGAGCGTGGCCCTCCCATTTCATCTGGAGTTTTGCCTGCTATGCTGCCCCGTACACAGGCGTGGTCCCTAAGTCGTGCACTTGGGTGATAGTCGGCACTAGGAATTCGATGCTTTGCAGCAGTGCACACTGATAACACCCCCCTCTCCACCCCACGCCCACAACCAATGTACTTTCCATCCCCCCCCCCCCTCGCCCAGGGGTCGACCAGGACTGTGGTCGACGATATCTAGGAGGCTGGGAGGTCGCGTTTGCGCACATTCCCCAGCCAGTTCATTGACAGATTGTGGCCGCCACGACACAGGTGGTGCCCAAATTTGGTGAATTAACCAGTAGGCAGCCAGCCAGCAGATCTCCATCGCCAAGAATTAATCGTGGTTTCTCTGAAAGTCAAAAACCTGTCATTATCTCTGGTTAAAGACGTAGACAAAATGGCGGCACAACAAAATGGCGGCACAACAAAGTGTCTTAAGCCTTTAAGCTCTATTATTGATACCGCTGTGGCTATATTTCTCACGTAGCCCTACTGGTGGACGGAGGGGAGGGCGGGGGGGGGGGGGGAGGGTTACGGGGTTGAATGATGCATGGTCAATCACAACTTTACACATTTTATCACACAAAAAATACTGGAAATAAATAATACCATAGATGACCGCTAACATTTCTTTTTCAGTTATCAAACATTTATGTTTTGCTTTGTTCCATTATGTCAAAGCATATAATACTGGATACTCCCGTCCGTTAGCCATCTGACCCAAAATAAAGCTGACTGCTTTGTTAGAAGTGTCACATGAGAAGATGATCTCTTTTTCAAAAGCGGAAGAAACCGATAGCAGATCTGAAATCAATGACTCTTTCAATATCTCGAACAATAGCTGACACACATATGTCCACCGAAACTTTACACCCTGTTACCTGTTCCAAGGTGCTGTTGGTTTTGCCAAATACACTGCAGTTTTACGGTAGTAGTTACACAAACCTGTGAATGACTGTATTTGTTTGGTTATATATACTGTCGGAAAATTTTGAACCGTTTCCATAAGACGAGGATCAGGCTGCACACCACATTCACTGATTACGTGCCCTTGAGACTTAAATCGTGTTTGAACAAAATGGATCAGAAAAAGAGGCCATTACCAACTCTGTCTTATTTTATCCTGATTGAGACTATGGCTTAACCCAGACGGCTTCCAAAGCTTCAAGTATACGAAGGAGCACCTTATCCTCCTGCTGTTGGCGAACATTTTACTCTTTTACCACCTTCACTTGCTCTGTTAGAGCAGCAAAATGCCCTGTAGTACTTTACACCAATTGTGGTAATTACCAAAAACACACACGTAATACACAGTACTCAAAAAAAATTATAAATTACTTATTCCAGCATATGTTGTCCATCTACTCCTTGAACAATCAATAACTAAATGACAAACATGTCCTAACATCAAACATGTGACTGCTTCAGCCTTAGTGCATAGCAATTCGTGCACCACAACATTGGAAAAGTGACACATTACTAGTACTAGAATTTCGGGTCTATCATTACTCTTAAACAATAAGCTCACGGGTTCATGTGACGTCGCAAGTTTAACCTTAAACATAATGTGTCCAGTAATTGCATACATTCGAACTAAAAAGTGAGAACAGACATTGGACCAAGCATAATGGAAGTGAGACTGACCCCACCCCATTCTACTGGCCCGATAATGCTGAACTGGAGATATGCTAAGTACCAGTGCTAGTAAATACCAAAGTACCGATTATTACTACTTGACACACCACCACAGTGTTCTACGCGGCTCGTCTTCATGTTCTCTTACGGTACTGCCGTCTCGTTTTCTGATTCCATTTTCTGGCATTAACTTCCTGCCTTACCTGCCCATGAGTGGCAGCAGCAGCGCTTATCGATAAGTGCACTGTCGTACTATCTCCGGAGCGACTGATAGTATTTCCGGGGGTCGTCGTGTGTCTGAAAGTCAGTCGGGAAGTAGCAGCAGTGAGTCGGTGGACGGAGTCGGTGGAGAGAGTCGGCTGAGTCAGTCGGAAGGCAGACAGTCGCATGTTAGTCAGTCGGCTCTGAGTCTCAGTCGCCTTTGGGTTGTGGAGTGAGTCGGGTTCGTCGTTACCCGGCGGTTGGACGAGTTAGTAGTCAGCAGCAGGCAGGTCCGCACGGCGCAGGTACGCGCCAGGATCGTGGTCGACGCAGACGGAAAGCCATTGGTCGGTCTGTCGGCTTGTCGTCGGATGGTGACATGTGGTATACTGAGCACTGACACCAGTATCATTCGGGGAAGAGTTGGCAGCCAGCAACAGTCAGGTCCCTATGAAGTTAGTATACGCCGGGACCGCTGTCGTCGAAAGTGGGCTGCCGTTGGTCGTTTGCTCTACCAGTCTAGTCGACGACGTCATGGATCCTCAGGATGAACACCATTTTCCGTGTTGGGATGTAGTTGGATCTTGTTGATTCGTTGGAAATGAGCAGCGACGCAGTCTCCACAGCGCGAAGCCAGGCCGGAGTTTCTGGCTGCGGGCATGCGCTATTGCATTTGGAGGCGCTAGCTGTGTGAGCTACTTTTCGCTTTCTTCCGAAGCAGGATCCTCAAATTGAGTAATTAGGTACCTGCTCTTAAAACTCGACTGTTGTGATTTGTTGTTGCTTCCGCAGCCGTTGACGCGTGTGATAATAAGTCATGTGTTTTGTTGCCTAGAATCTGCAGCCTCCCGTAGTAACTTGACAGTTGTGTCTTGTGTTTTCGGTATTCTTTTAAACTTCTCTTGAGTGGTGTTTGATGCCTTGATCTTGGTGAGGCCGAGTTTGAAGTTATTGGTATCTTGATTTACTTTTCATAGGGCGATATTTTCCATTATCTGTGTAGCTGAATCTGACCGTTGGAAATCGCTCAGATTGTCGGTCGGTCGTGAACCGTGCCTAGGTTGTGTTGCCTTCCGATTAACAGGTTGTCGGTCTGTCTGTCTGTCTCACCTAAACGTGCGTTAGTGTTACCTTCCCGGCCCGACCCTTGGAAACTTCTTTTTGGTCTGAAGTACTCTGTGTGGCCTTCAGCAGAGTTTTGTCTAGGCCTTAAGCCGTAAGAAATATTTTCTGGTTTGTATGTGGCCTTCAGCCGATTTTTCCACCTTAAATTAAAAATTGGAAATTTCCTTATCTGGGCTTTAAGCCTTGAGATTGTTTTGGTTCCGTATGTGGCCTTCATCCGAGTTTATGTGAAGCATCTTAGGATAAAGTCTTTAGCATATTTCAGTTGAAATTTAAAAGCTCTTCTCTTTAGGCCTTAAGCCGTAAAATTGTTTTCTGCATGGCGTGTGTCCATCAGCGGAGTTTTAATCTCTCTTAAATTCAAAATTCTTGTCTTGCCCTTAGGTCGTAACATTGTTATTCTTTAGTATGAGGCCATGAGCCGAGTTTTACACACTTTAAGATAGGGCCTTCAGCCTTTTCAAATTGAAAGCTCTTCTTCCTAGGCCTTAAGCCGTTAAATTGTTTTGTTGATATGCGGTCTTCAGCCGAGTTTTCAGCCTATTTAGATTATACATTGAAAATCTTTGTCTCGGCCTTAAGCTTGATTAATATGTTGCCTTCAGCCGAGTTCTATGGGAAAAATTTAAGCTAAGGTTTTCAGCCTAAACATTTTTTTTTCTTTCTAAAGGAGTGAAACCTCCAGAAGAACTCCTGTACCTCAATTCCTTGCTTCGGCCTTCAATCGATCTAAATTAAATCAAAGGAGGTCTTTCGTTAAAGCCTGGAGAGTTTTTTGATTCTTGCTTGTGTGATTGTGTGTTTTAAGAAATAAAGTTTACAATGTTAAGTGCAACTGACAGTAACTTATTTTTGGCCCTTTCCACAAATATAACCGCATCCGCTCTGTCCTGCTAGCCCAGGGATTTCAGTCGGAAACCGCCCAGCAAACATCTCTGTCAACAAACTGTTGTGTTCTGATATTGGACGAACACTACTCGACAAAACACGTCGTGTTGCGAAGCGTAACGACCATTTACTGACTAACTGTAACAACGACGCCTTTCTGTGTTGTTAAGCATCAGAATGGGGCGAGAGAAATGTTGAGGATGAGGGCAGCTTCACGACGCGTTGTGTTGGTGAAACACAGCCAGTACTGACAGGTATTTATTTCCAGTAGCATTGTATAACGTGCGTGCGAACGCAGCCTTTGCAAAATGCGCGAACGTATCAATGGCGCCCATGACGTCCAATGCTCTGGGCCATGGAAGGCAGCTACCGCTGTGCTGTGTGCGTCACCAGCGGATGATGACAGAGTGTAGCCCACCAATGTCCTCCGTGGTTTTGCCTGCTATGCACACCTGCACACACCCGTTGTCTCCAAGTTGTGAGCCCGGGTGCGATCGCGGACACTAGATACACAGTGCCATGCAACAGTGTCCCAGTCTTGACCCAGGGATCGACCAGGATGACAGCAGACGATGTCTAGGTGGCTAGGATTTCATCCGACTCGTAAAGAACTTGAGCACGGCGACTGGCCGCATCAGTGAAGCTTTTCCAATCCGGCAGCCAACACGCCACCTCTTGCAAGAACGTGACGAGTTAATCAGCGGGCAGGCAGGTAGTAGATCTTCATCGACAGGGTTTAATAATCGTTACTCTGATATTTAAAAACCCGTCATCCTTTCTAGGTCAAGACGCAAACAAAATTGCGGCATGGCTGAATGTCTTAGCCTCTATATTATTTATAATCTTATACTTGTGCTTCAAACATAATCCATTTGGTGGGGGGAGGAGGAGGGGGGGGGGGGAGGATGAGTGAATTTGCTTCATATTACGCGCCCTGTGAGCTTTTCATAGTTCCTTTCACATCGAGCATAGGCTGCTTGGCCCAGCTAAATTTGCAACGTGTGTGTTTCTCGGTATGTCAATCTAATTTCGAATACATATAAACCTTGATCAATTATGTGAATGATTAGAGTTTTAAGTCTCTGTGACTATTAATGAGGTCATCAGAGGGCATTAACGTTGTTCGTGTTTAGTGTTGTTCTCAGATGTGGTAGGGTATATAAGGAGCGCGAACAGTTTCAGATGTTGCGTAAAAAATAGAGATTCCATAGAGTCGTATGAGACGGCGTTACCAGCACCTGAAATTGTTTGAAAGGAACCTTATTGTGGGTCTCCACCTGGCCAGCTAGTCGAACAGTGCAATATCCAGATTTCTGGGGCTTTCAGATCTGACAGTGACCCGATGATAGGATGCATAGTGTCATCATGGGTGCCACGCCCGTCGTCAAGTCTCACTCGCGCACGTCTGACCACTGCCAGGGGTGGATCGAGGTGTTGTGCACTAAGCACATCGTAATATTTTCACAACTGCACCTGTCCCCAGAGAAAATATAATGGACACCGCCCAACGTTCTGTGCTGTTACCAGGAAGAATGGACTTTTGATGAATGCCGACGCATTGTGTTATGCAGTGAATTGCGGTTCTGAACAACCCCCGAATGAATACCGTCAGTAGATACGGCAGCTGTCTGGGACAGATACTTTTCTTCCAAAGTTTTGGAGAGGCACAGCGGTGTCACTCCTGAAGTCATGATGTGTGGAACCATCGGCTATGGCTTCAGGTCAAGGACGATGGTCATTGAGACAGCAGTATGTGACGGGCATCCTGCATCCTTATGCGACGGTACTAAGCTTTTATTAGCCAACTTAAAAATGTTCGTTCATACATGGAACATAGGTTTATGAAACGTATGCGTTTTGTTGAGGTACATCTGTGGCCAGAAAGGTGCACAGACATGTCTGTGAAACAACCTGCGTGGGTCAAGTTCAGATGTCAGCCCCATCACAGTATCGAGGATATGAAGGGTTACAACTGTTGTGGGCCAGATTGCCTCAGGAGGGGCATTTATGCAACTTTTCACAATCTAATCAGAGCATGCATCGTGCCATAACGTGTCGCAAACTCATGCTGAAAAATGGGCTCATACTGCCAATTTCTTTGTTATCTGACTGGACAATGTAATCACTGAAGTAACGCCACACACCATCTGGGTGCTTCGCATTTTTCGCAAACAGTGCAGTTACGAAAATGAGCAGAAAAGTTGTGGTAAGTGTCTTACCATCCAGCTAGTCGCACCCAGGACTGCACGTCAAATGCAAGCTTGGGAATGTGTCCAGAAAAGAAACCAACAGCTGTTGCTGCCGCAGTTGCCAAAAGTGGGCTCTTTGAGCACCCGACTGAATGGCCAAAATCCTCGGAATACCTGTGGGTCTTCTTAGATCCCATGGATCACATGGAAGGAGCACGTTATTCATATGCATAAGCAAACAACGCAGTGGCTAAATCAGTTGCTCAATGTGAGGATTTCCTTGTCAATAAACCCTGGTTTTTCTATCTACAGGTTAAGCATTCGGCCTATCACGAAATACGCCATCGAGGTATGAGGAAATGAAACTCCTAGCCACATCGACTACAGCCTCTGCAGACCAACATCCTCCGCCGAGTGTTTAATCTGAAATACGAATTTCCGGATCATTACCTGTATGACGCGGCTGGCGAGCCCTACGTCATTGATAGATGCCAAAGTGCGGCGAGAAGGCTCTACACCAAGTCTTTCCCGGAACAACCTGATCCACCAACTCAGGAGCAGGAACGAGGACCGTGACCGCTACAAGTGGCCTGTGGCACATCCAAGACGACACCCACATCATGACAAGCCGAACCATATATTACGTCTCACGACTGCCGCAGACTGTGCCCTAAGGTTAATACCACTATAGGATCGTTGTGAATTTCCTCTCCCGAGCTGAGGCAGCTTGCCTGTCCACCTGTATTTTGTGCCCAGACATACGTGAACCGACAACACCGCCTTCCCCCCCCCCCCCCCCCCTCCGCCCCTTGTTCTACCGTCAATAAAGTTTTTATTCAGATAGAAGTCTACACCGACCTACAAGAACGTTATCACCACCTACCTAATAGCCAATAGCATTCGGCACGGATAACAGCGGCGACGAGTCGTGGCATGGAACCAGTTAGGCCTTGGTGGGTCGCTGCAGGGAGTTGGTACCACATCTGCACACACCCAATCACCATAAATCCACAATGGGGCGCGATGAGCTCTGAAGCCACATTCAGTTGCATACCTGGTGTGTCCATAGCCGGCGACTTGGGAGGCCAGTAGATCAACTGGAACTCACCACCGTGTTCCCTGAACCACTGCATTACACCCCTGGCCTTGTAACATGTCAATCATATTGACAAACGCCACTGCTGTTGGGAAACATGATCGTCATGAAGGGGCGTATGTGGTCTACAACCAGTGTACGATACTCCTTGGATGCAATGGTGCCTTCCATGGGTTCCGCTGGATGCATGGAGACCCACGTCAGTGTTCCACACAGCATAATGGAGCATCAGTTTGTCTCCGTCCTGTATTACAAGAAGCTGTTCTCCTGAAAGACGACGGATTCATGCCCTTCCAAAGACATGCTGAGAGGGTATCGAGATTCATCAGATCATTCAACGCTCGGCACAGTGAAACATGATCGTCATGAAGGAGTGTACGTAGTCCGTAACCAGCGTACGATACTCCTTGGCCGTCATGGTGCCTTGCACGCATTCCACTGGACCCGTGGGTGCCCATGTGAAAGTTCCCCAGAGCATAATGTAGCCGCCAGCAGCGTGTCTCCATCCCACAGTACAGGTGTCAAGGAGTTGTTGCCCTGGAAGATACCATATTCGCGCCTTCCCATCGGCACCATGAAGAAGCTACCGTATTTATCAGACCATTCTGCCACTGTGCCAACGTCCAGTGTTGATGGTCACATGTCCATTTAAGTCGTAGTTGCCGATGTAGTGGTGTTAACATTGGCACATGCACGGGCCGTCAGCGGCGGAGGCCCATCGATAGGAGTGCTCGGTGCACTGTGTGTTCAGGCACACTTGTACCCTACCCAGCATTAACTGCTGATGTTACTTCGACCATTGTTCACCACCTCTCCTGTTTCACCAGCCTATGAACTGAGATATCTGCAATGAGGGGTGGACGCTCAACCACACGGCTTCTTGACGTGTTTCATCTTGATTTCGCAACGTGTTGAAACACTCCTCGAACACCTGAAAATTCGTGCAGTTTCCGAAATGCTCGTGCCAAGCCTCCGTTCTATCAGAATCTGCCCTCGGTCAAAATCAGATGTATCGCGCTGACAGCATGCTCACTAATGCTACATGCACCCTGTGTGTCTGACTAACAGTCACTCCTTGCAAGGTGACGCTGCTATCGCCTGCCCTGGTTTATGTCGTTAGTAGGTCGGTGGTCGTAATGTTCTGGCTGATCACTCACCAGCGCACAGTATTCCGGAGCGCGGCAGGCTGCCATTGTTGGCGGTGGCAGCGGCCTCGGCGCTCGGCGTCGGTGCGCTCCGCCCCCCACCCCAGCGGCGCGGCGCGCACAGTGGTCCGTTCCGGCCGTGCCGCCGCCGCCGCCGCCGCCGCCGCCTCCGACGCTGGCGCGGCGACGCCCCCCCAGTCGACCGCGGGAGCCGACGCCCGCCGCGTCGCGAACCTCTCGCGGCTTCCCTGCGCGCGCCACGCAGCCACGCACGGCCCGCGCGGTCGCGTTCTTCGTCTCTCGTCTACTCACCGCGTCTCTGCTCTTCCGTTCCGGCTCTCCGCGACCGCGTTGTCTTTCGATTCCATTGAGCTCGCGTACAGTGTCGTTGTTTATAGTGACACAGCTGTTTCCTCGTTCCGGTCTCTTCAGTATCAACTGAGGACGGAGTCACCAGTCCTGTGAGGCACTCGGCATATCGTGTGAGTAAGTACATTCACATATCTCTCACTAGAAAACGTAAGTAATTAACAGGAACTTTACGTAATTTCTCCAGGTAGGCCATACAGTCTGCAACAGACGGAGTCATTCATATGTTAAGACGCAAAAGCATGCAGAATTTTCGAGGGAATTATCATATAAATATACACTCTAGATCATTCATTACTGAGATACGATTGTTTGAAAGTGTCAGGAGTGCGCACATCTCAGATGCCACATACATGTTTTTCGCTACGATCTCCAATTGTAATAAGTTTTACCTGCTCGCGTAGACACATACAGTGTTCTTAATATGAGATAGTGTTAACTATCCCTTTATTTATAACTGCGTTGACTCTCGCAGCCAGTGTTAGTGAAAAATATTGTCAGTATGGTGCCGGGTGTTATTGTAAAATAGAAGCTGAGGAATTCACTAAAATTATGGTCTAAACATCGTTTTTTATTAATTGACAGTGATTTTACGACATGGTGCGGCAACATTACCAGAAAAGGCATATGTTATTTCCTTTATCGTTGCCAATTTTTTTCTGAAGGCAAAAGAATTCAACCAACCTCACAAAAACCCAATCCCACTTACACTAATCCAGTCAACTGACGAATGAGAAACGCCATGAATTTCAAACGTTTGCAGCTGAGCAGCCATTGAAAATAAGGTCTATACTGACCAAGTTTCCTTCCAGGACAGCAACATCAAAGTCTTCTTCTGTTCCTATACACCATGTACTGAATGACAACGTAGGTCATTAGGATTATATTTTTCAATTTTCTTTTAGTACTTTACTAAGTTTTGTGACACTTTTGGAAAAACAGTGATTTCTTGTTTACAGAATCTTCGAAGAGTTGCAAAATGGGTTAGGCTAATGAAAGATAGTTTTACCAGCTACCTTCACATCTATGTACCTTCTGTGATAACATTCCTTAAGAAAATTTATTGTGGTTCACTGCAGTTCACTGTAGTTCACTGTAGTGTACAGAGTTCAGTGTTCGATCCTTCTGCTTCACTGTAACATATTGTAGAGTGTGAAATCTGTGATAAACAGGATATGTAAGCAATACTTCTACGGCTGTTGTCTCTAGAGTACATTATGAAATGTCTGTCAGCTCTAAACGGAATTAATGGATGTATAACAGACTGGTAGAGCTCCTGTCATTTTTGAACCCATCTGAAAAAAACTGGTAACTGTATCTCTCTAATGTTTAATCTTCTACTTGCAATGTTCCATTATTATCGTTGATAGTGTCAGAGACGTCACTCCAAATTTTCTTAAAATATTAATTTTTTCTTGATAATTTTCGTCTCATTGTTGTGTTGAAATCTCTCATTAACGTTCCAGTCAACGCACACACACACACACACACACACACACATATATATATATATATATATATATATATATATATATATATATATATATATCACATCCGTTTCTGGCCTTTTTTCTGTTCTCTCTCTCTCTCTCTCTCTCTCTCTCTCTCAAATGGTTCAAAAGGCTCTGAGCACTATGGGACTTAACATCTGAGGTCATCAGTCCCCTAGAACTTAGATCTACTTAAACCTAAGTAACCTAAGGACATCACACACATCCATGCCCGAGGCAGGATTCGAACCTGCGACCGTAGCGGTCGCGCGGTTCCAGACTGAAGCGCCTAGAACCGCTCGGCCACTCTGGCCATCTGGTGTAAGAAGTATACAGAAAATTTTTTGCGAGTCACTTTAAGAGGAAAGAAGTTTCTCTTGATTTGTCACTTTGCACAAATTCCTGCTGTCTCTCTTGTTCGCTGTTCTCTATCTTTCCCTCTCGTACAGAAACACACACACACACACACGCGCGCACACACACACATACACACACACACACACACACACACACACACACACACACACACACGCACACACCACCTTTCACTTCTGTATCATAAGCACACCTTTCAAGTCCGTGTGGCAGCACGCGCCATAGTAACGCTTGACATTCTCATTACAGGCACCCTTACCGCTGAACGTTTTCGGTTAGTAGTTTCTGGAACGTGTTTCAAGATAAAATAAATGAAACGTATTCGCGTTTGCGGATACGAACAACTATCAATTGTATAAAGGAATGACGACAATGATAATATGTGTCGGACCACGGCCCAGGACTCGAACCCGGATTCCCCGCTTCACGCGAACTGTCAATTTAATCGCTTTGGTTATCCATGCACGGCCAGACCCAAACTTCCATATGTCGCTGTTCCTGCGTCACAACCTGTACTCGCACACACGTTACGTAATTCCTGTACAGGAGAGGCCACTTTTAATTTAATGTCGCTGCCCTGTGTCGGTGGATAAATACGATTGTGCAGTGCCTGTGTTGGTAAGAGGAACCACACAATGTTCCTTCAGACATGCGTGCATGACCTAAGGAACATTGCATCGTTCTTCTTACCAACACAGGTACTGCATCATCGTTTCAAGACAAAATGCCTGTCGTCCTCATATAAAAGGTCTCTTTGGGTGTATGACGCTTTGTGCTTCACACGTATACATTTAAGTTGTTATCGTTTGCACGGTACTCTAATTTGTACTTTTGTTCCACAAGTGTTGTAGATCTCTTCAAGATCTTCGTATCTCCGAGGCGTAGTGAATTCCGTTCACATTAGACCACCGTCTCGGACAACTAAGTCCCTTCACCACCGTTTCCTAGTTCTATTAATCACGTTGCTTGGCTACCCGTCGCAACAAAATACAATATCCTCTTTCTGAAACATGAAACAGTATATCGAGATATCTGTTAGTTTTATTTCATTCTTTTTTTACTCTTTATGTTGTGTCGCGACATAAGAATTTTTATGGAACACGAAATAATATGTAGCGTTTCAGATATTCTCATCTATATGTAGTTGGTGTATTTTCCGTATTTCCTGTACGTTGATACCTGTAATAATTATCACGCGTTTCATTGCGACTTAATGAATATAATTTCACCTGTGTTGTCTGTGGTATATATTAATACTTCCGTTTCACGATCCAGCTACGAATCTTTGATTCCGTCGGTTATGCAGCCTATCTGTTCATTTGGGAGGGTTACTCATCACTTTTAATTTGGTATGTCGTCCAGTAGCATTTCGGCATTGTGCTTACTTCTGATTTGTCAGCACGTATATGATTCAAATATATACTATGATTGTAATAAAATAGTGCAAATAGATGTAGATATTAAATATTAACTGCGTCCCTATCGCCCTCAGTGATTTATTTCTGACGGGAAAATCGACAAATTAAACTAAGTTCTATAAGTTTTCTTACACACACACGTACAAACAAAAGGAGGTTTCTCCTGTATCTTTATCTTTATCCTCTTTAATTTCATTTACGAACATATTGCGTTATTATCCTCGTTTTGATTTGTACCTCGGAGATGTTTTATCTTCAAAGGAAACTGTCCACCCACTAGGCAGTGGTTCCATCTACATTCCCTCCTCCTTTCGGTTTTGCTGCAACAAATTACTTCGAATGTTGTTATTTTCCATTCCATTAATATTCTGTTCCTATTTTAGTTTGGTGTATTGTATTCTTTCACTTATACTAAAAATTTCCAGTTTTTAACGTATGTCATTACCTCGGTTTTCACCCAGTCCTGCCTTTTACCCCCAGCCTGTCACAGATCTAACAAATCTCACGTCTGAGACTTGTACTTTCGTCTTTTCGGTCCATTTTCGCTGTGATCCATGCATGAAGGAAGAGAGAGGAGAAAGGAACAGCGAGGGAATGGAATAATTATATCAGCTGATTCAGGACTCTGTCTGCCATCAGCAGTTACGGGTGAAAATGTGTGCTCGACTGGGATTCGAACCCGAGGTCTCCTGCTTAGTAAGGCAAATGCGTTAGTCACTTACGCCACCTGTACAGAGTCCTTGTCCCAAACGTATGGTTTCTCTCGGCACGGCTCTCGTCGGACTCCACACTCTCACCTAACGCTACCTGTCCGCATTTCCGGTCTATCTCCTACACTCTCGCTACTTTGAAATTATCCACAGGAGTGGAACATATTTGTCCATTCGCACAGGAGAAGGTACATCAATTGCCCATCTAGGCGTACGAGATTATGTGGATGCGCGGTGTCTGTTCTTTCGGACATGTCCGAAAGAACAGACGACGCGCATTCATGTAAAATGCAGTGTATCAGACACAGACGCAAAATCTGAAGT
The DNA here is from genome assembly GCF_021461385.2 of Schistocerca piceifrons. Lineage (NCBI taxonomy): Eukaryota > Metazoa > Arthropoda > Insecta > Orthoptera > Acrididae > Schistocerca > Schistocerca piceifrons. The sequence goes on from NC_060145.1 coordinate 361,447,499, forward strand.
AGAGGTGTTTGCATCCCCCAAGTTTTCTTATGTTTAACATTTTTAACTAGTCAGCGTCTCGTCCTTGTTGTAGACGGAACCAAAGGGAACAATGCAATATTGCTTTCTTACCTTTTGACTTGAAAAGTTATTGTGTCTTTCGGATATGCCGATGTTCTTAGCAGCCATATATATCTTTACATTCTGTTTATGGTCGATCACTTGACTCCATACACCGTCCGAATTCACTACATCCATTGATTTTTACTTACATTCAGTTCACTAAAAATGTTAACTTCTTACTATTTGTTTCTGTAGGAGATTTATTGCGATCCATAAAAACATTTTCCTCTCCTGGTGCTGATTTTCCAGCCGTATTTCTTGTCAAGACGTAATTGGAGACGCTGTTCCGTAGCCTGATGCGTCTCATTACGGACTCTATCAATACACAACACATTGTGGAAAAGTGTAGAAAAAATTCGGTTTATCGTAATACTTTAATTTTTTTATTTTTACCCACAGATTCACACACTACACAAAATTTTGCTGTCAGTTTCTTTCTACTATAATGGAAATGATTGATAAAAACTAAAATTTAAGGCCCAACGGTACCGACTGGCCGCCGTGTCATCCTCAGACCACAGGCTTCACTGTATGCGGATATGGAGCGGGATGTGCTCAGCACACCGTTCTCCCTGCCGTATGTCAGTTTACGAGACCGGATCCGCTACTTCTGAATCGAGTAGCTCCTCAGTTTGCCTCACAAGGGCTGAGTAAACCACGCTTGCCAACAGCGCTCGGCAGACTGGATGGTCACCCATCCAACTGCTAGCCCAGCGCGACAGCCCGTAACTTCGGCGATCTGACGGGAACCGGCGTTACCACTGCACAAGGCCATTGGCGGAAATGATAGATAGTGATATTTTTGTTCCGAGAGCGAAATATTCCAGTGTCGCTGACTGAAACTCACTTCCTTTTTTTCCATGATGAATGTTATGGAGGTCATGTGAGATACAGTGCTAATTAATGTTTATATAGCAGGATTAAAGAAAGAATTCATGTGTGGCCTCATTGAAAGTGACTGAAGCAATCAGTGATGGTGAATGTCCAAGGCAGTATTCGAAAACAACTTCTTGAGAATCCAACAAATCGTATTACGATTGTGCCGCACTATTCAGTGTTGAGATACGGTGGAGGGCACTTTAAGAATTCATGCGGTCTTAGGTACAGCATTTACCGATCGATCGATATTGCAGTTTTCTAAAGATTGTGAAATTTTTTTCTGTCGAGTGTTATAATAGCAGGATGAGGAATATCAGGAGAAGTCGTACTCAGGTTCATCCGATTGATCTGTGCTCAAACATTTTATGGATTGCATAGCTTAACACGTTAAGCGCGCCGTCAGTCCCGTGGGGCTGACAGAGGACTCATCGTTTGAGTGCCGTCAATCCCCTGGGCTTGACAGTGTATTTTGCGTCTGGGCGACATCACTGCATGAGAGCGGCAGTATCAAAGCACCCAGTAGGGGGGAAAATGTTACTGTCGGAGTACAAAAAGGGCGAATATATTTCTTTATAAGACTCTGACAGAAAAGTTGGGGAATAGCTGTCTCAATCCTCATTCCGCTTATCTCAGCAAAAATGTTATCATTGGAATATTTTCGCGCTCTTTTAACACTGAATACTCAAAATCTTTTTGCCCAGTCTCCATTTATAGTGAAGCCTTCATACTCAGCAACCCGCTGTCACTGCCACTGTCTATATCTGTCTCCGTCGCACTGTCCACTTTTTCTCTCATTTATTTACAATATATCCCATTGCCACTGCATCCTCGCTCACTTACGCAGTCTCCAAGTCAGCAGCTCAAATACTGTGACAGTCTACAACTTATTTTTTCTTTTGTGCCTACGTGTTTAAAATTTCGTCCGAAACTGTGCACCCTCTTACACATACGTCTTAAAGTTCCCCATTCTCGGAGGACCCAGACCTTCCAACACTGTGGTCGTGCGGTAGCGTTCTGGCTTCCCGCGCCCGGGTTCCTGGGTTCGATTCCCGGCGGGGTCAGCGATTTTCTCTGCCTCGTGATGACTGGGTGTTGTGTGATGTCCTTAGGTTAGTTAGGTTTTTAGTAGTTCTAAGTTCTAGGGGACTGATGACCATAGATGTTAAGTCCCATAGTGCTCAGAGCCATTTGAACCCTCCAACACTATGTATGCTCTCCACTGATACGTACCTTTCATTTCCACCGTTTATTTTCACTTTTACTCTCACTGCTTCTATCTCCATCCATCTGTCTTTGTATTGTACTACTACTGTCTCTCGATGACCACCAGTATCCTCTACACTTAGTTTTCATTGTTATTGTCTTCCTCCATCTTCCTTTCTCTTCCATTGCTTTTTTTTCTCTCTCCCACATCGTCACTGTCTGCTCTCTCTTTCTCTGCCACTGGGGCACTCTCTCCTCTCTCTTCGATCATCACTATCTTTATTGTACTCTATTTCGGCAAAGAAAGCTGAAACATGTTCGCATATCAAAATTTTTGGTGAGGAACGTGGAATGAGATTTGTGGCAGCTGGTTTCCCACTTTTCTATTCGGCTTTTTTGTGCTCCGGCAGGAGCATTCTTCCGCTACCTACCTTCTTGCATCTGCTACTGCAGGATGTGCTACTTACATGAAACGAATTATGTAGATCTGTGAGGTTTTGGCAGACAATTTATTTATGTCCTTCGACACATTTAAATACTTTGAAACATACAAACAACAAATAAGTAGGCCTAATATGAGGTTAACACAAAATTGTTTGCTTTACATTTTTTCTGAATACTTCGCTTATCAACTACAATTAACTGAAAACGCCCGGTTTATGATTGGTATTAAAGGACTAAAAGTGTTACTAGCAATACTCTGCTGAATTTGCAGTCTTAGGAGTTTTACTTAATTTTTGGCAGTACTTTTATGCTCTCTTCAGACATGATATGCTTTTAGCCCGTTTTTTTGTCACTGCAGCACCATGTTGGGCATATTTGTATACGCGTGAAGTGCCCATTATGCAAACACGGCACGTCATAAGCTTTTATTGTTGAAAAATACTGACTAAAAACATAATTTGGTAACCTCAGAACCCTTGAGATGACACTAGAAGCGATACCATGTGTTCACTACTCAATGAAAAATACATCTACGTTCCAGACAGAATGTTACGTGCATATTTCACGTGCAGAATTACGGTAACTTTGAACCTCTGGATCTCGCTAACAGATAATGATTTCGAAAAAAGTTTCAAGATTACCATACAACATCATCTTAAGAACATATGAAAAATATTCCGACCATACCCCATAAAGAGAAATTTTAGAAGTAACCATACGCACACTTTGTACTTTTGGTACTTAAATAAAATTGTTTTTCTGGGATATCTTTGTAACGGCTACAGATTTTCGAAAAGGGAAAAATGGCGTTTCTTGAAGAATTTTTAAGACTGTACAGTGAAAATTTGAGCCATTTAGTAAGGTTATTTATTTAGCTAATTGAGGACGACTGTGACGGAAGGTTAAAAATTGTTTTTGCAGTTTTCTGCATAATTTTAAACATTTGTACCTCTGCAACGGATAGTAATATTGGAAAAAGTTTCGAAGTTATCCGAGAGTATCACTCTTAAGAACACATGGTGATACTTTTGGACGATTTTTCATAAACAGAAATGACAGAAGCGGCCATCGCAACAATTGGTATTTTGCGTACCAAAAAATCACGAATTTCAACAAATGATGCTTTTATAAGATGGCTACGGTAAAGCCTAGACAACATATAATGAAGAAGAAGCAAGCGATTGGCTTAATTCGCTTGGACATGAGGAAGTGAGTAATGTTTAAATTTTGTCCGTGTACTGTAAACTAGCTACAGTTGCCCGTTCTTCCGATATGTATAATATGGTTGCTAGGCAAAGGGCTACGAAAAACACTTGATCTCTTATCTCAGTGGTCGATAGAACACCAGATATGATACGCTGAAATAACGCATTTTCGCGCCGCTTTTTAGAATACATTGGTACCATGAACAACACATCTTGATACTATACTGATGTCTCTTTTGTTTCAGTTATTGCCGGAATATAATTCGTTCTCGGAATGGTGTTACAGACTCGTCAATACATTATATTTTGTTAGGATCATAATTTCTTTTTTAATTTTTATTCGAATCGTCGACAACGAATCGAACTTCCAGGAGACGCTTTAAAGCACCAACTTTCATATGTCTGCAAAATGCACAATTCTCAACGGAGTTTCGAACGATACCAATTGCTTTTCGCAAGAATATTTGAATAAACAGTAGAAGCTGGGCACAGTATAAACGTATGGATGGGATTGTAACCACACCCCCACAACAAAAGCAATCCAAGCAATCGCTTTATTTCATTCTGGCTTGTTGGTAACCATTGATTCAAATGTTCAGAAACCGAAGTCGTTTGTGTAGCATAAATATCTGCGTGTTCGCTGATCAAATATTTCGCCTATGATAAGACACACAAAATAATCTTAGACTTTGTTAAAATGTTTCATTATTTACTTTGGCCAATGGGGACTCGTAAAATGCACAGTGCTCGATTTGGTTATCTCGAGAATCAACCCACATACTTTGATCACTTCGCGGTGACCCACTACATTGGAAACCTCTACTCACCTTGTGGTGAATCTCTTCGTACCAGTGCGCTTCCTTGATGTTACTGAATTACGGTTCTCAGCAGGAAAGAGCTGTAGGAAAAAAATGGACACATTGTAACCACAAGTCGCACTAAAACTGTTTTTTGGGTGGAAGGAATATTTAAATGACAGTACTTGTGCGCGTAAAATTTCACTCCATTGCGGTAAGCTTGCATATACTACTTATTACCAAGCCTTACTATAAGCCGTAGATAGTCTGAAAAGTTCAGAACCACACAACATTCATAACCGTAGCCAGTTTATGATGATTATAAGTGATACTTCTAAATCCACACGGATACTCTCCAAATCACATTTAGGTGCCTGGCAGAGGTACCACCTTCACAATTCTCTATTATTCCAATCTTGCATAGCGCGTGGAGAGAACGAACACCTATATCCCTCCGTACGAGCTCTGATTTCCCTTAATTGATCGTGGTGATTGTTTCTCCGTATGTAGGTCGGTGTCAACAAAATATTTCCGCATTCGAAGGAGAAAGTTGGTGATTGGAATTTAGTGAGTAGATTCCGTCGCAACGAAAAACTCTTTTCTTTCAATGATGTCCAGCCAAAATCCTGTATCATTTCAGTGACACTTTCTTCCATATTTCGCGATAATACAAAACGTGCTGCCCTTCTCAGTTAGTCCTGTCTGTAAGGATCCCACAGCGCGCAGCAGTATTCTAAAAGAGAACGGACAAGCGTTGCGTGGGCATTCTCATTAGTAGATCTATTATATGTTCTAAGTGTCCTGTCAATAAAACTCAGTCTTGGTTACCCTTACCCACAATATTTTCTATGCGTTCCTTCCGCTTTAAGTTGTCCGTAATTGTAATTCGTTGGTATTTAGTTAGATTTTTCGACCTTTAGATACGTCTGATTTATCGTGTAACCGAAGTTTGACGAATTCCTTTTAGCACTCATGTGGATGACGTCTCACTTTTCTTTATTTAGGGTTTACTGCCAATTTTCGCACCATTCATGTATCTTTTCTAAATCCTTTTGCAATTTCTTTTGCTCTTCTGATGACTTTATTATTCGATAAACGACACCGAAGACGGCTGCTCGGGTTGTCTCCCAAATCATTTCTATAGATAAGGAGCAACAGAGGGCCTATAACACTATCTTGGGGAACGCCAGAAATCACTTCTGTTTTACTCGATGACTTCCCGTCAATTTCTACGAACTGTGACCTCTGTGACGGGAAGTCACAAACCAAGGCAGATAACTGAGACAATATTCTATAAGCACGCAATTTGACTACAAGCCGCTTCTGTGAAACAGTGTCAAAAGCCTTCCGGAAATCCAAAAATACGGAATCGATCTGAAATCCCTTGTCAATTACAGTCAATACTTCATGCGAATAAAGAGCTAGTTGTGTTTCAGAAGAACGATGTTTGGTAAACCCATGTTGACTGTGTGTCAATAGACCGTTTTCTTCGATGTAATTCATAATGTTCGAACACATAGACGTTCCAGAATCATGTTGCATATCAACGTTAATGATATTGGCCTGTAATTGATTGCTCCTACTAACGTTCTTGAATATTGGTGTGACCTGTGCAACTTTCCAGTCTTTGGGTACGGATCTTCGCAGAAAGTTCACATACGAATGGTTTTTTGTTTTTTTTCTTTTTTTGGTACAGGTCGCTCAGATGTTGCTATATTTAGTATCCCGTAACAGAATGTTCACGTCCGCGAGTAAGAAACACGTCACGTGGAATTTAGCTACTTAAAACGCCCCTAAAGTTGTGAATTTCACACCGTGCATTAAGTCCAACTCTCTTCCACACTTTACGGCACTTCTCAAACATTTTCGTACCGAATTATCACAATACCAATAATTCTCATCGGAGCTCATGTGAGTAGGTTTGATCACTGAGATCCAAGCCCCGACTCAACTCATCTCTCTACACAGCGTGAATATGCTAATTGCTGATTGGCACAGAAACATCACAGCCAATTGGAAAACAGCATCAATCCAGCGCATATTTATAGAACCAGTCAAAGAACCAGTCAAAATTTGTCAGTGAATCAGAACAGTAAATTGCCATACATACATTTTTAAAACCCAAAAATATAAACTGTATTCTGTTTTAACAAAACTACTTTGCCGAAATCATAATCTTATTTTTTCAGTAACATAAACTGACGAATCAGTTTATAAAAAATTCCCCGGTACGAATGATTAAGACATACGTCATTCTTGAACATTCCTCACGGGGCCAGTTACTTCAATGTATAGTATAAATACCTAAAACATTATTTTACATTCACACCTTCATTCACTCTCATATCTAGGCACAATTATGGTGGCCATTAATAAACAATTAGAAAATTGAAGAAACAGAACAACAAATAAATATGACAGTATTTTGACTGTTGCTCAGTGTCCGTCAGCTAGCGACCTCTACCAGATCGCACAGAAACTAAATACACACTGGCATATGACGCCAGCAGGCCTGCACATAACTCATACTACAAGTCTGTTCACAGAACTCCAGTCTCAATAGGTACGATGTATGGCGCTGCGCCTCAACTTCTTGGACCATCAGGCGAATTGTCGTTTTCGGATGATGACAGTCGCATTATGCGGCGACGTTTACGTGGTGGAAATAACGCACTCGAAGATTACTGTGTTCTCCACGCGACATTTTTGTTACAACAGGCAACAAAATATTTGAAAATAATTGCTTTGAAACTAGCCTCTCCCTGCAGAACAGTTAAGTGGTCGTCCATTGGAGGTTGCCTTCTTACTATAAGACGGCCTTTTATATTTTAACTCAGTACTGCCGGCCGTTGTGGCCGAGCGGTTCTAGGCGCTACAGTCTGGAACCGCGCGACCGCTACGGTCGCAGGTTCGAATCCTGCCTCGGGCATGGATGTGTGTGATGTCCTTAGGTTAGTTAGGTTTAAGTAGTCCTAAGTTCTAGGGGACTGATGACCTCAGAAGTTAAGTCCCATAGTGCTCAGAGCCATTTGAACCATTCTGAACTCCTCGTCAAGTAATGCCGCCACGATGGACTGCCTCCTCAAAGGAAAGCCCAGTAAAATTGGTTGCGCCCTCGTGTTAATTAGGTGTCTTTTGCTATCAAAGTACTAGCTCTATACTGGTATAAAACTGATTAGTCTTTCGTGGCCACATGTTGAGTGTTGCCTGATGGTTTTCGTCTCGCTATCTTCTTCCGATTTCTGCTTAATGATTTCTCTGACGTTGACGTGTCGCCAGGACGAAGTATTATAATCAGTAATTGTGTGTGTGTAAATGTGAATGAACGATTTGTGTGTAGCGTAATTTTAATGTGTTGCGGGAAATCGTCTTTTAAGCAGGTAATGGTTAATTATCACAGATCTTCTTACAAGTTTTAAACTGTAAAAATGTTCACACACACTTATTACACCCAAAACTTTGGCGTGCTAAATACAAATAATTGATTATAATTATTTCCTTTTATTGAAGTTATCGTATAGTGCAGATACGTTCATGCACACCTAAGCAAAAGCAACATATAATCATGATCTCTTTTGGCCTCAGGGTATGTATGTATATTTCTTAGAAGCACACTGGTTTGTTAATTTTAACTGCATGAAGTATATTTGGTCATAGCTTTCTCTGTAATGGTGCCTCGATATTTCTGCTCCAATACGGCAAAATTTACATCATAAAATGAAAATAATGGCGGAGATGCTTTAATACTTTCATGAATGCATAAATTGAATACGTTATCTTAATAATATCTGCGTTGGAAGAGCCGTGATTACCAAAAACAGTTGTACCGACCGTAATGGAAGAATAAAGTAGTGCAAGATCGTAAGTAATAAAACTTTCAATAACTGCAGGAAAGGACACAACTCTGTTATAATAACAAGATGGTTTTCATAGCAATAAATAACATTTTGTATTGTGAAAACAATTTAGATAAATTAACAATTATTACACAGACCTCTTAATTTGAAACGTAGGAAGGAGTGCATCTTGCTATGTCAGCGACATTTCTCGAAAAGGTACAATGTTATCTCTTTTATCAGACAATTGAAAATTAACAGAATATATATTCAAAATATCCACGGGTATGCTGCCGATCTATAGTGTCCAACGGACCATGTACGTGCCCGTTGGACACTATAGACCGGCAGCATACCCGTGGATATTTTGATTATCAAATACGCCGGGAGAAACTCAAGAATCACAGAATATATATTGTCTTCTTCAGTCACTGTCTACACGGATAAAAAATCATGCTTATTGTCTTTCTATTTGCAACTCGATGCAGTTCACATAAAGAAAGTGTCAATGTATTTCACATATTACAGAAAAATATTGTCCTTCTTTCAAGCACATTCACAGGGAAACGTATGTTCACGAGAGACGGCATATAGCCCCCTGGACTGTAAGACATTTACATGAAATTTTATCGCTTAACAGACCATGTACGTCGAACTCGCACAAGTTCATTTCGTATATTACATATAGTCGTATTAGTTTTCATACAGCAATTGAAACTGAAGGTTTTACAGTACTTCAGGTTACAAGGTTACATAAATTTTATATTTCATTTAGTATAAAACAGATTTTAGGTAATGACTGCAGAAAAAATTTATATTATTGCTTTGTTTACTACGATGTAGTCCGGAAAAAACTTCGCAGACATCGCGGGACTAAATTTGTCTTTGCTCCCCCATTCGAATTACAGGACTATGGGTAACCCAGGATTTGAACCACCTCAGATCCTTCAGGTACTTGACGTGACGTGTGTTGAGCAAACTAAATTCGTGTGTGGCTGTATTCTTTCAGAAATATCAATAGAATGTGAATGTTTGTATGGGCTTGTGTGTAGTTGACTAAAATTAATTGAAACACATCAATTCGTTAATGAAGTTTACAAAATTCGTTAAAGATCATCAACCCAAGCTTTTGCGTAAAAGGTACCCTAAATTTGGGAAAAGTTTACTTGAGTTTAAACATCAGTTCATATATAATGTTCTGGGTGTACTCCCGGCTTGAGTGAGTTTATGTACGCACATAAAAAGAAGTTTTGCATCACCCCGTTCCCAGAACTCCTGAAGATAGACGTTGACTGGCACAGTCCCTTTGACTGTTCAGAATGTCACTAAACCCGCCCAAAGATGCAAACAACCATGCATAAGCAGCGCGTATCAGACGGAGGGGGCCGACAGCTGATCAGTTCCAGTCATTCCACCAGGAAGGAGGTACACGATTCATGTTTTCCGTAGTTCAACCATGCCTAGACTGTCAATACCGCGGTACGATCGCGTACGGATTGTTACTCTGTGCCAGGAAGGTCTCTCAACAAGGGAAGTGTCCAGGCGTCTCGAAGTGAACCAAAGCGATGTTATTCGGACATGGAAAAAGTACAGAAAGGCAGGAACTGTCGATGACATGCCTTTATCACGTCGCCCAGGGGATACTACTGCAGTGGATAACCGCTACCTACAATTTATGGCTAGGAGGAACCCTGACAACAACGTCACCGTGTTGAATAATGCTTTTCGTGCAGCCACAGGACGTCGTGTTACGACTCAAACTGTGCGCAATAGGCTGCATGATGCGGACCTTCACTCCCACGTTCATGACGAGGTCCATCTTTGCAACCACGACGCCATGTAGTGCGGGAAAGATGGGCCCAACAACATGCCGAATTGGCCGCTCAGAATTGGAATGACGTTCTCTTCACCGATGAGTGTCGCATATGCCTTCAACCAGACAACAGTCGGAGACGTGTTTGGAGGCAACCCGATCAGGCTGAACGCCTTAGACACACTGTCCAGCGAGTGCAGCAAGTTGGAAGTTCCCTGCTGTTTTGGGGTGGCTTTATGTGGGGTGGACGTACGCCGCTGGTGGTCATGTAAGCCGCCATAACGGCTATACGATACGTGAATGCCATCCTCCGACCGATAGTGCAACCATATCGGTAGCATATTGGCGAGGCATCCGTCTTCATGGACGAAATTTCGTGCCCCCATCGTGGACATCTTGTGAATGACTTCCTTCAGGATAACGACATCCCTGGACTAGAGTGGCCAGTATGATCTCCAGACATGAACTCTTTCGAACATGCCTGGGACAGATTGAAAAGGGCTGTTTATGAACGACGTGACCCACCAAACACTCTGAGGGATATACGCCGAATCGCCGTTGAGCAGTGGGTCTGGACCAACAGTGCCTCCATGAACAGGTGAGGGGTCAGCCTCAGCGCGAGCAGTAACTGGGGTGGACACCGGTGAGGACCGATCGGAGGACTCTGACGCGCTGGACGTATGCCACGAGAATACAGGCATGCATCAGTGCAAAAGGACGTGCTACTGGGTATTAGAGGTACCGAGTGTACAGCAATCTAGACCACCACCCCTGAAGGTCTCGCTGTATGGTAGTACAACATGCAATGCGTGGTTTTCATGAGCATGTGCAGGTTACGGATCTCTCGGAACCGAGGTGATGCAAAACTTTTTTTGATGTGTGTAGTAAATTATCAAGGCTTTCGTCGGATTTACAGTCTTCATTCTTTGTTTACAACGCGCCGTCCGCCGTTGCGAGAAAGGAAGGCAGGAAACCTTTCAGCTCTCCACGCTATGGAGTCCAGCTGCAGCTTCCTCTGAGGCACGTACCATCAAATTGCATACAAGAATGAAGAAGCTATCAGTTCACACAGCTAATACTTTACTAAACTGCAAGGAAGGGAATTAGTATTTGTTCCGATTCACACTTCAGTCGCTCGCAGATTTTAGTATTTTAATGTTAGTGTGTGTCTATGTTGTCACTACGTAGTCCAGCTTAATTCCAGCAGAAGTACTGTAATCGATAATGCGTATTGCACCACAGATCACTGGTGTCTATAAGCGATGCACATGATGGCCTTTTATTACGTCAACATTCCGTTATATGTTACTGCGCGCCACTACAACTCGACGCTTTCGGAGCATTGATACAATTCGTGCCATAAGGTGTGAAACTGCAGACGCTTTCTTACGCAACTTCATTCATATATCAGTTTTGATTGTTATTTTACTTCATTCTGAAGTTAGTTAATAAAAGAATGTCTTTTCATTCAATTAAGAGTTTGAGAGGCACTCACAGAGCTCCTCTTTTCATCTCTAATCATATTAATAAAAATCGTTTTATCAATCCACTCACAGATTTGCGCTGTAAACATCGTTCATATACAGGTCGTGTTCAGCATAATTCAAGTAAGCACTCTTTTTTACATACTTTAACGTGGGCACTGTCGCATGTGAATACGGTCTTTGTCCAATTTAACTGGGCACATTTGGTTTGTGACTGAAATATGTACATGTCGTCCAAATTTACAGTTCATGCATTCTTATATTACTGTCAATTACAATACTAATTTGTATCAAATAAAAGTGTCCTCTGCAGAAAGTTATCTTGATCGAACTGGACTAGAAGTGTCGTGTATGTTGCACAGTATTGTTTTCATTCATACAGTTTCATACCGTCGGCCTCTGTCTTTGAAGTGATAAAAAGAGGATGTATACGCACGTGTTTGTTTCCTAACAGGAAGCACGCACGCAAGCAAAAAACTCTTAAACGAACCTAAACACGACTCGAAACAACAAGCGGGAAAAAGTCGTCCCGAATTGTGTCTGTACAAAGCGGAAAACATCGATAGGTAACACCAAGTCTACGGCACGTGCTACTAGCCTACGTGGTATACATATTCACTGTCATACTATGACTTCAGTATATTATCGTCAAATCTTCAGGTAATGGGTTTCTGTAATGAGTTTCTTACACAACAATTTCAAATCATAAAAAATAAAAGAGTGAGATAATTATATACAAAAATAAATCGGATACTAAATTCATGAAGTGGATGACTGCGATTTTATCACTGGCTCACTTACTCAAGATTCCTTAAAGAATCTGATCGACACCAATGTTTCTGGTAGATAAAGTTTTGTGTACTTGAGAAGTTTCATTTGCACTAGGGCAAAGCTTTGCACACTTGAAGAGTGTTTATTTGCACTTGGGCCTACACCCACCATGTACGTAATAAATATAACACTAACTTACTTGTAACAAGAGAATAACTACTAACTACTGTTTACATGGATCACAGTGAAATGTTGGTAATTAAACTGCAAATCGCTTTATGTCACACCTTCAATGTGTCTGGATTTGCAAGGACATACAGGATGACAATTATTGAACTATATGTAAAAAACGTAAATTAGCTACAAACTACGGCGTGTACACACTTTATTCAACATGTAAACGTCACTACAGACATTCGGATTTAGATTATGACGTGTTCGATATGCCTGCCATCACTGGCAGTGATGTGGTACACACGAAATTCTACATGACCCGCCGAAGTGTCGGAACATCAGTGCTGTCGATGACCTCCTGAATGGCTGTTTTCAGCTCAGCAATGGTTCTGGGGTTATTGCTGTGCACCTTGTTTTTAATATAGCCCCACAAAAAGGATTCGCATGTGTTCAGATCCAGAGAACATGGCGGCCAATTGAGGCTCATACCAGTGGCCCCTGCGTATCCCAGAGCCAGAATGTGGTCCCCAAAGTGCTCCTCCAGGACATCAAACAGACTCCTGCTTCGATGGGGTCGAGCTCCGTCTTGCATGAACCACATCTTATCAAAATCAGGATCACATTGGATAATGGGGATGAAGTCATCTTCCAAGACCTTCATGTACTGTTCGGTAGTCACTGTGCCATCAAGGAATATCGTACCGATTTTTCCGTGACCGCCGGCCACTGTGGCCGAGCGGTTCTAGGCGCTTAAGTCTGGAACCGCGCGACCACTACGGTCGCACGTTCGAATCCTGCCTCGGGCATGGATGTGTTGTGAGCGTGTGATTGATCTGAGATATTCTTCTGCGCAACGGATTAATCTAAGATGTATCCTTTACCCTGTGGCTCCTGCAAGATGCAATTTCCACCCCCACCCTACTACAGAAGTCAGACAGACGCTCCTAACGTTCTAAAGAGAAAAAGTTTCAGCAATAAATATCTTCTGGAGTCGTCCGCTGTAAGGAAATGACACAAAAATTCACAAAATTTCTTACGTAACTAGTGGGATAATTGGGTACTGGAGTAGTGCTAGTTAGTGTAAGAAAAACATGAAACTAACGAAAATTATTATTTATTTTGCAAAAATTCTGAGAAATCACAATGGCACTTTTAGTTATGAATTTAACACGTTATTTCCTGGTTCTTTTAGGAATGTGAAGTTACCTCTCAAGGATAGGATTCACTAATGGAATTTCTGTACAAAGTTTAAGATTATTATTGACTTGGCAGAATGGCTGAGAGCCGCACCTACTCAACTTGAATAATTATCCATTAGAATGTTGCTAGGTACGATCCAGGCTGTGAAACCCAGTTAAGGGTACTGTTGTGGAGGAAATATGGGGCTCGCAATAGCTGTAGCGCACAATACCGTAAGCTGCGATGACTGCTGCCTGTGCCGCTCGCTGCTGACAAATAAGATAACGCTCGTTCTATCTGGATCGACCTTCACCAATCAAACTCTCCCTACGCCTTGATGAAGTCAAGGACTCCTATTCGCCCCTAGTCTAACTATTGGCGTGGTACACCGGTCAGATAACCAGCCCACAACGATGCCACTCAAAAATTCTCTAGCAGGCGTTTAACTATAACTCTGTTCACACCATACAATAAGTGTAGCGGCCAACACAGTGAACAACGCTTAATCGCAAGGACTCAATATAGAGTCGCACTTCGATTCACTCTCGACAGAGGTGCTCTCCAAGTGAAGTACTGAGGAGAGACTTGTTCCTCGCTCTTTGAGTTCACGTACGAGTGCGCACGCTCTCGTTATGTGTTCTTGCTCCAAGAACGACAATGGAATGGCCCCTCTCCGCGCCAGACGTGAAGGAGTATATCTTTCGGTCTCTTCCATTACTCCTTCAGCTCAAGGCGTCAGAAACATCGACTGCCAATCAGCATTGCTCTTCTAAAATGGGAGAATGATGTTTCGTTTAAGGCGACCAATCCGGAAATCCATAGCATTGGCGTTTGGCGTTTGCTGTCTCCCTGTGAATACCTCTGAAACTGCGTGCTATGTCTAAAGAATGCTTAGGCTGGCCGCTCCCACACAATGTAGCGGAATTTACTTTTAAGCCGAACACGGGGTCGTTCCCTCTTTTCCTCCGGCAAACGCTGTCCGCTCCACGAGCGGTCACTGGCCGACATAGATAGGCTGGGTCGTCCTCTGGAGGGACCGTCATCCTGTTGTGCAGTTTCTCTCCCGAACTAAAAGCTCCTGTGACCGTTGTGCCTGGAATGTATGTTTGTAAGCCAGCCTAGAGTATTTCAACCCCTTTGTGCTTACTTGATATTTGCATATCGTTTACATGAATTCATACAACATTGACTTTATCTTATCGAGTTTGGATTCGAATGAAGTGTCTTGATGTGCGGAATCTGATTTTGAGGGCGGAATATGTAGGCAATGAAGGTCAGGAGACCACGACGTCTTACAGTGTGTGATGTCCTTAGGTTAGTTCGGTTTAACTAAGTTCTAGGGGACTGATGACCTCACAGTGCGACTGCTACGGTCGCATCTTCGAATCCTGCCTCGGGCATTGATGTTTGTGATGTCCTTAGGTTAGTTAGGTTGAAGTAGTTCTAAGTTCTAGGGGACTGATGACCTTAGAAGTTAACTCCCATAGTGCTCAGAGCCATTTGAACCATTTTTTTGATGACCTCAGAAGTTAAGTCGCATTGTGCACAGAACCATATCGTGACACAGAAAACAATCACCCGTCGAGGGTGAAAAGACTTTTCGATCACGTAATGTGGATCTAAGTCCCCCAATGGACCAATTTTGATTATTGATGAACCCATCCAAATAAAATTTTGGTTTCGTCTCCAAACCAAACAACATTCACATCAAAATCCTGTTCATCAATTCTGTGAACAATAGTGTTGGCGAATCACAACCGCTGTTCCATGGCCCTGAGGCCTAATGGTTAATGGGTTTGAATTTTGTATGGGAAGAGATGCAGATCTGCGACAACCATTTGCCACCGTGTCTCCCAGTTTATTCCCACCTGTTGTGTGATCGATGACCTGGAGGTGGTTTGAAACACAGGGCGTGTCTTCTAGATGTTTTCAGGCGTTTTCACCCTTTTTGAACGGCTGACATTGCCAACACTGTCATCACGAACACTGTCGGTTCTCTCAAACTTGCGAATGAAATTCTTTATTGTTAGCACACTTGGAAAAGTTGTCTTCACCTTGAACTCGGCCGCAAACTTTCTTTGATCTGCAGTTGGGCTGTTATAGAACGGCATTACAAGCGCTATGCTCAGGCTCACTGTACTGTGACATTTTCACTTGCAAACAGCCGACAGCAACAACGCGTATGTGCATGCGTATACTAATTCCCACCATGCCCCACGGATAATGGTGGAGTTGGAACGACCTAACGAAAACCGTTCAGCGTTATGAAGATTTTAGTTCATATAGTTAATTAATTGTCACCCTGCAACATCGTTACAGGCCACTTTTGGTTCTCCCGTTAGAAAACTGAGGCTTTAGGATACAATTTCAATAAGACTATATCTCCTATCTGGTTAGAAATGTGGTTTAGAAACACAGGGTATATCAAAAATAATCATCCGATTTTAAAAAATCATAATATTATGTTATTTCAGATACGTGCATGAGAAATGTAGTGTTGGAAAGACAAACTCTCGAGTTTTACATGGTGCCCGGTAGGTAGCAGCACTGTGCGCTCACTTCAGTTCTAGTAAAAATGTTTTCCGCACAACAGAAAGCGTTTTGTGTTCTACGTTTTGCTCACTGCGGCTCGGTAATAACTGTTCATCGTGACTTTCGTTCTAGATCCTTCTACAGCACAGAGCATTAAACGTTGGTATGAACAATCCCGAGAAACAGGCTGCTTGTGTTAAGGCAAATCACCAAGCCGTTCACGAGCGTCTGACACAGAAGTCGTACCCATCCGCCGTAGATTCACAAGGAGTCCGCAGAAATCCGTTCGCCCTGCAGCTCGACAGCATAACGTGAACCCCATGTCCGTCTGGCGTGGGTTTCGTCGACGTTTACTTATGAAACCATACTAAATTCAGCTACTGCAAGCTCTTCGTGAAGGTGACAAACAACGACATGTGGAGTTTTGTAAATTCTTCTTGGCAAAATGTAGGATGGCAGTTTCCTTCCACACTTTTTGTGGGGTTTTATAAAAGACTCTGTTTATGCGTCTCCTTTACCAAAAATAATGAGTGAAGTGAGACATCGTATAACAGCAACTATGGAAGCTGTAACTCAAGACATGCTCGTTGCAGTGTGGGAACAATCTGAATACCTCATTAACATAAGCCGTCCGTCTTAAGGGAGACTTATTGAACATCTAATAAAAGGTATGAAAAAAAAAACTTTTTGTGCTTCCAGTTTATCAGAAAACAAAATTCATTGTATATGTTTACTAGTTTCAGAAATATAGACGTGCCATATCGAAAGATTCTTTTTGATACATCCTGTATTTTTGTCGTGCTTGCTCTTTCTGATATTGGCTTGTTTTGCAGGCGTACTGAGTGCTTGTTGTACCTTAGTATCCTACTACAGAGTCTCTCGGTATCTGAGGTAAATGATCATTCATTTTCTTCATTGTCTGACGTAGCGAATTTCGAAATAATCATGGATCCAATGTCACTAGCATGCGTGCAATAATCGGCATGCCAATATGAAACATGAAGCTTGGTGGTCATAAAAGACCTTTGCATGCTTTCCATACATGTATTAGTGGTACTTTCGTAAGGATCACACAACTACCAATGCTTCCAACTCTGGGTAGGCCTTTCACATCCTGACAGCTCTGCTTGCAAACCTGATACTTCGCACTCCCGCGTTACTCAACGGTTCGTTTGCCTGTAAAAGACAAGCGCGTAAATCATAAAATGAGGCGTCCGCTGCAAGACAAAAATATTTAGTTGATTTGGAATGTCGTATGATGTAAGAATTTACAGGTGACTGATTTTATCAAAGTGACGTTAACACACATTTATCCAACACCAATGCTGATTCTTCTTTAGAAGACTCAGTAGTGTCATATTAGTAAGTGTGCGAGGACGAAGAACCATAAGAAAGAAACAAATTCCATAAAAGTTTTGAACTGCCTCTTATTTCTTGGGTATGGGAACTGTTTTATTGCGTTCATTTTTCACCCTTCAGGTACTATTCCTTGGGGCGAAGTCATATGGCCCAGGAATTTTATTTCATGCTGTCCGAACGGTTACGCCTGCTTCCGAAAACCTAGCCAACACCTTGTGAATCAGTTCTAAGTGTTCCTGGAAAGTGGCAGTCGCAGTAAGCAGATCGTTGACATAAACTGTCAAACGATTTAACAGCATAGGTGCGAGCACTGTATCGAGTGCCGCGATAAACACACCTGCACTTATGTTCAAACCAAAGGGCAAAACTCTAAACTAGTAACTTCTACCAGCGAATACGAACGCTGTGTATTTCTTCGATCGCTCAGAGAGCTCTATTTGCCAGTACGATTATGATAAATCGATCAAGGTATTGTATCTCGAAGAATACCTGGAGCTCTTATTCCAGGTTCTCCAATCTTGTCCTGAAGGGCACAATGATATTAC
The DNA here is from genome assembly GCF_021461385.2 of Schistocerca piceifrons. Taxonomy (NCBI): domain Eukaryota; kingdom Metazoa; phylum Arthropoda; class Insecta; order Orthoptera; family Acrididae; genus Schistocerca; species Schistocerca piceifrons. Next base: position 361,465,822 of record NC_060145.1, read on the forward strand.
TGATGTCGTGTGCATCCAGCACCCAGCAAATGTTACCGTCCGGCATAGCCACAGCTAACAGCGGCCTGTTATAGGGTGAGAAGGAAGTTTCGATCACACCCCAGTCTAGCATTTTCCGTAACTCCTTCACCAATGCCTCTTTCTGAGATCACAGCACAGAATGCGTGGCACGTCAATAGGTCTCATGTTCGTACAGTTGTATGTCGTACGTGTATCCTCGTATCACCCCTGGTTCCTCCGAGAATACTTCCTTGTAATGATGGAGTAAGCTTACTAGCTCACGAAGTTGCTCAACACTTAAGTAATCCGATTCTGCTGCTAATTTAGCCTGCGCTTAATTATTTACATTGCGTGCCTGTTCGTTATCGGCAGCATTATTATCATAGTAACCTTACTCTGGTCGGTTGTTGTATAAAACAAAACATGAGGTCGTACGCATTTCACCTGGACATCATGGCAGTACTTGTCATGAATGCCGATTCTTTTTCAAGGTTCAGTACAGTCTTTTCTCCATGGGCTATTATGAAAATAAGCCCATGTGAGAGCTCTATCTGTGCGTCCCCAGAAGCACAGGAAGTGATAGATTATTTACTAATAGAAAACTGTAATAATTGGCTCCTTTTTCAACAACAACGTCAGCCTGGACCTGGTGTTAGTCAGCCTCCACAACCTTACAATTTTGTGCGGGAAATATAGGCAAACGCTTGACCTAACTGATACGTTTGAAGAAACTGCAATTCATAACTGAAACAGACGCTGCTGTGTCTATAACTAACTGCACAGCAACAACGTAGATGGAACTGTTAACAGCGGCTTGTACCACTTCCACTAGGTCTTTCGTACAATTACGGGTTTCCTGAGACACCTCTTGCCTCAGGTCATCCCCGTTATTGTATCGCAACAGGGCTAAGTGTCGTTGTGTAATGCCTTAATTCTGTGCCGCGACCGACTGACGACGGCCCATGGTCGCCCACAGTTCGACGCCTGCGAGTGTGATCACTGCTCAGCTTCCGTTGCATCTATAATGCGTACACTGTGTGACTGCGTCTGATTCGGTGATGCACATGTTTGCGGGGACTGCCTGTGTTGCTGTTCACCACAGTGTGGCATCGGTATGGCCGACATCTGATTAATGTGCATGATTTGTGGCTCCTGTGTTGGCGGCGCAGTGTTTTGCATCCAACCACTGGTTCCGGGAATCTGCCACGACCCGTTTGCCGTCCTCATATTTTTATTACGATTGTTGTTATGAACATGGCAACGGCCTTGCCGCAGTGGATACACCGGTTCCCGTGAGATCACAGAAGTTAAGCGCTGTTGGGTGTGGTCGGCACTTGGATGGGTGACCATCCAGGCCGCCATGCGCTGTTTCCATTTTTCGGGGTGCACTCAGCCTCGTGATGCCAATTGAGGAGCTACTCGACCGAAAAGTATCGGCTTCGGCCAAGAATACCGTCATAACGACCGGGAGAGTGGTGTGCTGACCCCACGCCCCTCCTACCCGCATCCTCCACTGAGGATGACATGGCGGTCGGATGGACATTGTAGGCCAATCGTGGCCTGAAGACGGAGAGTGTTGTTATCAACACCGTTATTATTTCATGTTTTATTACTATAATTATTGTTGCTACTTTCTGGTAGTTTCCGTTGTAGTTATTAGCAGCTTGGTAGTTATTACCATTGCCACATCATTTTGATCTACCGTTATTGTTCTGAGCGTTGTTTCCGCTATTATTTTGCCTGAAACGGTAGTTTCTGCGGTTATCATCATTACAGTAACTATTATTGTTCCGGTTGTTATCGTTCGATTTCTTGGCGTCCTCGTGTATGAGGTTCAAAGAATCGATAACTGACAGGGCATTCTCCGGGTCAGTATCAGGAACAATGACTACTTTCTGTCGTATATTTATAGGAACACGAGCCTTCAATATTCTGAAAACGTCTCTACGAGAGATCGGTTCATTCCAGTATGTGGTCATGTTAATGTATTTCTCGAAGTATTCTCTGAGATTTTCCGCTTTGGGGTTGTATAATTCTGGGCTACATACAAGCTTCTTAAGGCGTTCCTGCATACATGTAGATCAAAACCGTCCTAAAATGCGTTTCTGAAAAACCAGAAATATGTAGCATGTCTCCACAGTGATGCGTCTCCAGCTATACGCGAGATGACAAACTGAATTTTCTGCCTTTGTGTCCATGATCTTGGCAGAACATTTTGGAAATTCTTTATGAATTCCACAGCGTGGATATCCTTTTGTCATCACTGATAGTTTCCAACTGGCGATGTTAGATCAAACTTTCTTCTTGCATTAAGTGTGTCAAAGTTGGTACGCCTGGTTCCATGAAAAACATACTTCGGCTTGTCTCATAACCGGTGTTATTACACAGCACTCTTTCATCCCTAGTCACAGGTTCATACATAGGCGGTGCTTTTAGTGTATTTCCATACTAAGGAACGGTGTTGCTTACATTTGGCTCTGCGTTGTTTTCGTTACGCAATTGCCTGTCAGGTTCTCCGACTGGCGTCTGTCGATTACCTTGCCACATGGGGAAGGTAGATTGTATGATATCCCTAATACTACTTACCTCCTCACGTAAGCCTCGGCAAGGTTCACCTTCCCCAAAAGCTACCTCTATTGTGGCAATTCTACGTTATTCTTTACCTCTCTCTGGATAGTCTCCCTCATCTGTGTACTCATTTCGTCCACAGTTGAAGTGACTTTTTTCACTCGACCTTCTACCATGGTGTGAGATACTTTCATTCCCCCCAGATCTGCCGTCAGTTTTTTCGTTTTATCCGGCAAGTCTTTGCAGTTAGTCTGTAAAGTAGTGATGTCTTCACCAATACTATCTAGAGCCTCCTTAATATTCTCCACGACAGCTTTATCACGAGCGTCTAAGACTACATTTAGTCTTGATACTAACTACTCATCTCCGGCAATGAGTGCTTGTTTTAGTTGTTTGATCATTTCCTTCTCCCTAGGCTGCTGTTTAGCATCTCGCTCTTTTTCTAATAAAGACTGTCTCGTTCCTTTTCAAACTCGATCACGAGTTGTTTCTCCCTAAGAGCCTGTCGCTCCTCACGCTGTCTCTCCAATGCACCCTGTTTGGCTTCACGCTCTTTATCTCCTACATCCAGTTTTTGTAACAAGATAGTAATTAAATCTGTTCCTGGTACATTAAAAGGATCAGCTGATGGTGCCCCCTGCACAGAAATATCAATAGCATTTTCACTACCGGACGTAGGAAACATATTTCCTTTGTCTAGTACGTCCTGTTCCGAATCCGGACTTCGTTTACCTACATTTTGAATTTCTGTTTCCCATGTCTGAACTACAGATGTCGGTAAAGTCTGAATCACTGCCGTATTCATTTCCTGCACAGTGTTATTCTGTTCGGAGTCGGGGATTTACTTTCGCTTTGGCCTAACCATTGTGCTAAGCTATTATTAAATTTCACGCGCAACACACATAAAGTACACAAAATACAAAAAGAAAAGAATTATTTCCTTTTGTTGAAATTATGTTATCGTACAGATAAGTTATTGCACACCTAAGCAAAAGCAACATATGAACATAATCACTTTTGCTCTCAGTGGTTGAAACTTTAGGGTTCATATGTACGTGTATTTCTTAGTAGCACACTGATTTGTTAATTTTAATTGCATGAAGCATATTTCGTTGTACCTTTCTCTATAATGGCGCCTTCGCGAAAAATAACGTACTCCATATTCGTGGCGCAGTACGGCAAAATTTACACCGGGAGTAAAAATAATGGTGGAGATGCTTTGATACTTTCATAAATGCATAAATTCAATATGTTATCTTAATAATATCCGGTCTAGAAGAGCAGTGATTACTAAAAATAGTTCTACTGACCGTAATGTCGGACAACAATAGGGTAAGATCGTAACTAATAAATCTTTCAATAACTGCAGGAAAAGACACAACTCTTATTTAAATGAAGGATAGTTTCCATGGGAACAAACAACATTTGGTATTCTGAAAAAGATTTTGGTACATTAACAATTATTACATTTATTACAGACCTCTTAAAATGGAACGTAGGTAGAGTGCGCCTTGCTATGCCAGCGGTACTACTTGAAAAGGTACAGTATCTTCTCTTTTATCAGACAAATGAAAATTAACACAGTACATATTGCCTTCTTTAGTCATTGACTACACAGATAATAAATTATGCTATTGTCTTTGTCCTTTTTACTGTATGCACTTCAGATGAAAATATTTCAATGTTTTTCACGTATTACAGAAAAATATTTATTTCTTTTTTTCGAGTATATTCACAAGGAAAAATACGCCAGGAGGCGGCAGAACAACTGGCTCACAATGGCAGTGATACTTACTCCATTATTCAATTCGTCATCAGCAAACATTGGTTGAAAATCTCGAGATGAATTTTGTTAACACTTAGAGATTTCTATCATGTTTCGACCAGTGAATGCGATAATGTTGAAGAAATAATACGCGAAAGCGAATAGTTTTGCGTAAAATTAAAATTACGAAAAATGAGATGCTCCATTAAAATGAATTTTGTAGTTCCATACAACTCTAATGAATGTTACGCAATAGTATTTACGTCACGTACAAAAACCACTTTCGTCACGCCAAATGGAAACTATATCATGAAAATTAAGCATATTTGAGGGTCATTTAATATATGCTTATGGAATTAAACTAAAAGAAAACATAGTGTCGTCGTGAAGAGCTGGATGAAATTTACTAGGACGTATGTGAGAATTCCGAAATTGATGGATGAAAATTATGACGATTTAAAGTCTCATGTTTCAAGTAACAACATTTCCAGTACATTAATTTTAAGGATTTAATTATTTAGCAAACACTGTATTACCTGCTCAAAGTATAATCTCTCATGTTAGAACTTAACGCAGTTCAACGTATACTATCTCCGGCGGGGATAGAAGCAGTAATCGATTGTAGACCTGCTACGAGTAGTCCGAGATTAATTCATGGAAACCACGGACTGCTGAATGCGAGATGAGTGACTGGGAGATTCTAATCCTATTCGCTAATTTCGGAATCCATTATCCCAATGACTACGTCACCTCGCTTTGGGGCAGACTGTTAATGTCCGCAAGCCGGTAAAGGCGGGGATCTGGCGGATTGCACTACACGAGACATTATGGGAGTTAGCAACGTCTGTGTAACGACCATGCTGTCGAGTCTAGCACAAGTAATTATCAGGCAGTGGACACAACGATTTGTAGTAATTCTTTTAATATTTGTTATTTTCTTCTTTTCTGAGGGATTGTAATTTTAAGGAACTTCTGATTTAGATACTGTCCAGTTACGTAAGAATCCTGACTGCACTATTACTCCCCCCTCCCCCATTCTTCTCTCTCTCTCTCTCCCTCTTTCTCTCTCCCTCTTTCTCTCTCCCTCACCCTCTTTCCTTTTGAATGTATGTGTGTCTGTGTGTCTTTGTGTGTAATTTTGGCAAGTGAACATTGTGTTTTGTCAATTTGTAAATGTTTTACGGATAACATTGTAGTCGTATCAATCATTTGCATCTACGGATGGAATGTTCACATATTTTTCGTAGACTTAGTGGTGGATGTCATGATGGCATTTCTACTGTTTGTTGCTAAAGACGGAAACGATAAGAAAGATTGCCTACACAAATAAAGATTTAGATTATTTATCTAAACACGTGTTAAATTCGAGGTAAAGGTGTTCAGCGTTCTCGCTCTAGGTCGGCCAGTCGGGTCCAACCGACCGCCGTATCATCCTCAGCCTACGGCATTATCGGACGCGTACGGAGGAGCATGTAGTCAGCACACCACTCTATCGGTTGCTGTCGGATTTCTTGACCTTGGAACCGCTACTACTCGGTCGAGCAGCTCCTCAGAGAGTCTCGCGAGGCTGAGGGGACCATGTACAGAATCGCAGGCAGTACCGGGAAACAATCCCGGGTCCCCCACATGACAGTCAGCCCGCTATTTACTTTTTATTTTTATTAATATTTTTATTATTATTGTCATATTGACTTGGTACTTTCCTGATCATTTATACGACTATAGTCCAAATTATCATATAATATTACACTGAAGCGCCAAGGAACTGATATACGCATGCGTATTCAAATACAGAGATGTGTAAACAGGCAGAATACCTCGCTGCAGTTGGCAACGCCTATACAAGACAACAAGTGTCTGGTGCAGTTGTTAGATCGGTTACTGCATTTACAATGGAAAACTATCAAGAGTTAAGTGAGTTTGGACGTGGTGTCATAGGCGGCGCACGAGCGATGTGACACAGCATCTCCGAGGTAGCGATGAAGTGGAGATTTTCCCGTACGACCATTTCACGCGTGTACCGTGAATATCAGGAATCCAGTAAAAAATCAAATCTCCGACATCGCTTTGGCAAGGGAAAGATCCTGCAAGAACGGGACTAACGACGACAGGGGAGAATCGTTCAACGTGACAAAAATGCACCTCTTCCGCAAATTGCTGCAGATTTCAGTGCTGGTCCATCAACAAGCGTCAGCGTGCGAAACATGGAACGAAACATCATCGATGTTGCCTGGTCGAACAAGTCTCATTTCAAATGGTATCAAGCGGATGGACGTGTACGGGTATGGAGACGATATTATGAATCCATGGGTCCTGCATGCTAGCAGGGGACTATTCAAGCTGGTGGAAGCTCTGTAATGGTATGGGGCGTGTGCAGTTGGAGTGATATGGGGCCCGTGATACGTCTAGATACGATTCTAGCAGGTGACAGGCACGTAAGCATCTTGTCTGATCTCCTGCATCCATTCATGTCCATTGTACATTCCAACGGAATTGAGCAATTCCAGCAGGACAATGCGACACCCCACACGTTCAGCATTGCTACAGAGTGGCTCCAGGAACACTATTCTGAAGTTAAACACTTCCGCTCGGCACGAAACTCCCCAAACGTGAACATTGTTGATCATATCTGTGATGCTTTACAACGTGCTGTTCAGAAGAGATCACCCCGTCGTATTCTTATGGATTTATGGACAGCCCTGCAAAATTCATTGTGTCATATCCCTCCAGCACTACTTCAGACATTAGTCGCGTCCATGTCACGTTATGTTGCGACACTCGAAGTGCTTACGGGGCCCTACACGATATTAAGCAGGTGTATCAATTACTTTGGCTCTTCAGTGTATATGATCGACTTCATTGCTACATAGGAATATTTAGGTTTCCCTGCCGATTTTTTGCCGTGGGTATCTCAGACAAGTAACGCCTAAGTCATGGTAGCGCCATGTGAACGTGCTGTATTTGAAAGAGGCAGTTGTAAGGCGGCCGTTGTCATCAGTTAGTTGTATGGAAGCAGTTGTACTGAGGCAGTCAGCCTGTTGTCTCAGACGTGCGCTGTCCTGAGTGGGCTTGCCATTTAGTGCAGTGCATGTTATTATGAGTCCGTGCTGAGCAGTTCTCCGCGTAAACTGCCTGTTATTGTGAGTTGGTGCGAGCAGGCAACGCTGAGATGGAAGGGACTGTCTGGAAGTTGTTTGTATGAGACAAGCCCTGGTCTGACAGTTCTGTTGCCACTCAGTTGAAGAGAGGGAGTGCATGGTACTGATATTGAGACTGGCTGCAATATTAGAGCAAGCAATGTCTTTTTTGAATTGATTTTGACGTACACATGTTTCTCCCCTCTATGCAGTCTGCTCAGCGATCCGAGGTAAGTTTTAGTACTTTCCTCTTCTTACGGTTTGGTGTGTATCTAGTGGCAGTGTTATTGATCGGGTAGAAGAGTGTCTGACCTTAGTACTCAGCACTGGTTCCGTTCGTTTCCAATATTTAAGTTACGGTCGATCATTGGTTTCATTCACCGAACAGACGGAAATTTTTTCTTAATATTGTCGATTTAGGAAATGAGCAAATATTTGAATTTTACAATTTTTTTTTTACTTTAGAAAAGCAGGAAATGAGAGCATTAGTTTGACCAAAGTAGTAATCGTCAAATATTTTGCGATTCATGTTAGAGTGGACTGTTAGAATTTACTGTCTCAGTGCGTGTTCGATGTGGAGACAAAAAGTTCTAGGGCCAGTTTTGTAGAAGTTAAGTGAATTACGCTGCCGAAGTTCGAAACTGCGCTTGCCGAGTTCTTATCTTATTCATTTCGGGTGGTGTTGCTTTATCGGGGTGTTCATGAGTAACTGTATCTATGATTTTTTTATTCCTTTGTCTAAGAATAGGAACTGGTCGACGAAATTACGGCACAAACTATATAAAAAGGAATCAAAATTATTTTATAGAAAAATATGGCCTCCTTTTATCTTTTATTTTGTAAAATCAGCAGAAGCCTCTTTGAAACCAAAACCGAAAAAGTATTCAATCCTTCTGCGTCAAGAGAAAGCATATTTTTTATATCTGTTGCGCTGATCACCTACTGTCATTATCTAGTTACTCATCTGTAGCCCAATACAACATCTTCGTTGAACGCTTCATTTTATACGGGAATCTTTCATTAATACATTTCCTGTTGTTATACACACTAAGAGAAACGGTAACTTCAGAGGGCAAAAATTGTTGGAAAAAACAAAGATTAGAATGTATGCAATCAATAATTCACGACGATAGACGTAAATGCTAAGCTGAAGTGAGAAGATTAGCACACTGAAAAACATACGCATTACTGGAACAGCAAATATTCGATCCTCATCTTGTCCGGTGTGTAATGTTATTTGCTTCAATTATGGTACAAAAAAAAAAAACTTCTGCATTCGTTGGGCGAGGCACGATCCTCAAAAGAAGTTTCGAAAGGTGTTTCAAAATGCACGGGAATTTGTGACATTTTATTTGCGAGCAGCGCGAGGGATTGGGAAATTATTCCCCAATACCGACCATAGCATGAGATTTTCAATGAATTTCGCTTGACACATCATGATACCTCACTGGGTTGTTGTTCCTACAAATTTTCCTTTCGAGTGAGTTGGAACTAGGTGTTGTGGGATTTGAACAAATAAAATCGACTGCGGGAGAGAAACGTATAAGTGGTTTCCAGCTACCGTATTGATTACACAGGCCAACGATGGAAAAACGTTTTTGCTGAAAATACCCTATTCTTACGTTTCTTAGGATGGGAAATCCAAATATGATACTTAAAAAACTGTATCATTAAAACTTTCCTCCAGGAGTGCTAGTTCTGCAAGGTTCGCAGGAGAGCTTCTGTGAAGTTTGGAAGGTAGGAGACGAGGTACTGGCGGAATTAAAGCTGTGAGGACGGGGCGTGAGTCATGCTTGGGTAGCTGAGTTGGTAGAGCACTTGCCCGCGAAAGGCAAAGGTCCCGAGTTCGAGTCTCGGTCCGGCACACAGTTTTAATCTGCCAGGAAGTTTCAATGTAGATGACGTTGGTAGCACTGCTGAAAAACATTTACTGACAGAAAAAGGTCGATTCTATTTTTGTGTTAACAATAGTGTTTTGTTTACTGTCAACCTAATTTCACTTTCACGTTTCCTGTACATGTGCTCAGTACAATATCTAATCACGATTGTAAAACCTCTGCTGACAGTTTTTGTTATATTTGTGGTGAATTTGTGATTAAAAAACACCAAAGAAACATTACAGACATTGTGAAATAGGTTTATATATCATCTAAACTTGGTGAACAAGATAAATCTTGGGCGCCGCTTAACATATGTTATGTGTGTGTTGAAGATCTGAGAGAATGGTCTAAAAGGAGACAAAAGCCTTTAGGTTTGCTGTTCCTATGATATGGAGGGAGCCAAGAAATCATTCTGATGATTGCTACTTTTGCAGTGTTGATATTAGTGGTCATAATTCGAAAAACAAGAAGGAAATAAGCTACCCTAACCTTTCGTCCGCCATATGACCAGTAGGGCATGGTGTAGATTTGCCGGTTCCTGAACCACCAGACGATTTAAATTCTATTCCAACAGAAGTATTTTCTGATGTACAATGTGATTTAGATGAGCCAGATGATGATGAATTCCATTCTAATACAGAACGTTTAGAGCCCAAATTGTTTACTCAGTCCGAGCTTAACGATTTGGTTAGGGATCTGGGCTTAACGAAAGAAAAAGTTGAATTGCTTGGCTCTAGATTAAAAGAAAAGAACTTACTGGCAGTTGGAACCAGCATGTACATGTATAGAAAGAGAGAGCAGCAATTTTCCAAGATTTTTCAACAACAAGGTGATTTAGTGTACTGTTCAGACATTCCCAGTCTGATGAATGAGTCTGGTATTGAATACAAAAAGGAAAACTGGAGGCTGTTTATTGATTCATCCATAACTAGTTTAAAGGATGTTTCATCACACAATGGTAACATGTATGCATCTATACCTGTTGGACATTCTGTACATATGAAAGAAAGCTATGAAAACCTAGAAATAGTGCTAAATAACATATGCTATTCTGCTCTTGGTTGGATGATATGTGGCGATCTAAAAGTAACATGCATGCTCCTTGGTCAGCAAGGTGGCTTTACCAAATTTCCATTTTTCTTGTTTGAATGAGACAGTATTGCTAGAGCCTGTGAGGGAGTCTTTAAAACCTGGTGAGAAGAACATTCTACGCAAAAACCTTGTAGATCCAAAAAATGTACTCATACCACCACTACGTGTAAAGTTAGGCATAATGAAACAGCTTGTAAAGGTCTTGCCAAGTCTTTCCAAGTCATTACAAAGTTCATAGGACATGAAAAAGACCCGTAATATGTTTCTATTATAGCTACAGTGTTAAAGAAGTTTAAAACTTTAGCATGTTTAATGAGCCTAAAAGGTCACATTTGAACTGTCACCTTGATTACTTCCCGGACAATATGGGAGATGTTAGTGAGGAGCAAGGAGAGCGTTTTCACGAGGACATTAAAGTGATGGAGAAACGCTACCAAGGTCGCTGTAACACCAACATCATGCTGGACTACTATTCGTCACTTCACCGAGAAGTTCAGCAAGCGACTCATCGTAGAAAAAGCTACACAAGGAGCTTCGAAGATAAAAGAGAAAGAAAATGCTAACCAATTCCAGCTGACAAGTGAAACCTCTATTAACACATATCACTGTTTTAAGTAGCTTACTGTAAGTAAAGACCATGCTTATGTTACAACAAAGCGTTTCATTAATTTCCCCGTTTACCGTATAGCATAGGGTTTTTATTCTATACAATAAAAAGCATATTACTAGAAAACTATAGGTGAAACAAAAAAACTAAAGCTAGATTTGGATTCATCTCATAATCTATAAATATCAGCAATGAAAGCAAAAAAAAAGTTTTTCAAAAAAACTTTTCGTTGGCCTGTGTTACCTGAGGAGACTGAATGTGCAAAAAATTTCTGGAGTTGCCCTGAACCCGTGGAATCGTTTCCCTCGTGAAGAGAGGGGTTTCCACAGGCAACTGTCACGGAGACTTCAGAGTTAAAAAGACTGACCTCTTATATTACTGCAGGTGCGCTTCATTTTACAATAGCGGCTTTCCTGCAGTAGATATTGACTGGCGACGCTGTTTTTCCCGCTCGTATTTACAGTGAGTTATCTCAGTCTGCTGTTGCTGTTACATCAGTTGAAATTCGTGTTAGATCATCTGCAAGTATAACATACCCGTCGACTAAATTTTACAGTCTACATAGAAGAAATGCAGACCGTCATGTCTAGACGCCAAAAACGAGCATCTAGGAAATGTCGAAGCGGGTTGCCCTTTCCCGCTACTCTCATGAGCAGCCGCAGAAAGTAGCTGAAACAAGTGGGCTTCAGTGTCCAAGCCTCGTCACAGAACTTGGAGGCTTAGAGGATCTGTAAAGCAGAGCTGGTTGCAATCTGTGGCAGATAAGACGATAGAGTAAAAGATGTTGCGGGCACACGAGTTTCGGTGTTCAGCGCTCAACGTAAGTTGTTGAACACGGGGCTCCACAGAAGACGACGCTTACATGTTCCCATGTTAACATCGTCAGTTACGATTACAGTGTGTGCGGGTCTAATGAATCACGTTTCATATTACACCAGGTCGACGGTCGTATCCGTATACGTCGTCATCCCGGCGGTCTGCTTCTCGCATCATGCTTTGCGCCACTGATGCAGTTCGATGGGGCCAGTCTTCTGCTTTAAGTGATCTAGGCTTGCATAGGACTTGTGGTGGTAATCGATCACTCACCATTCTCTCCGAAGCCGACCGAAAAGATTCAACAGTACTGAGATGTGATGACTGTGATGGCTAATTCATCCTCGTGCTCGCAAAACCAGATCCCGACAGTGCGAGCCCTGAGAATTGGAGCCCCTGTCGTCTTGGAACACAGCACCACCATTGGGGAACAAACATTGTTCGTTGAGATGGACACGATCAACTCAGAGAGTCACGTAATTCTATGCAGCAATGCGACCTTGCAGAGTAATCGTGCCCCACACGGAATGCCACGATATGACTGGCCAAACCATCACCGATCCCCCGCTATGCTTCCCTTTTGGGACGGAAACTCGACCGGGTGTAGCAAACAGTCTGCTACAAGACTCATCCTATCAAATGAATTACTTAAAATGCTTTTTAGTCCAGATTCTTTGGTTTTGCACCACATCATCCTGTTCGGGAATTTGCATTACTGACGAGTGGTTTTGGAATTCCAATTCGCCCTACAATTCCCCATGTATGGAACTCGCATCGGATTCTTTTGCTGCTGACAAGGTTCGCGTGTGGGGCAGTCAGTTCTGCAGTGACTTTTACAGCTGTCATCCTCTTATTTTTCGTGACAATCCTCTTCAATGACCGTCTGTCACGATCACTTACAGAGTTTCTTCGGCGTTGTGACGCAGGGGTGAAGTTTTTCCGCTTTACCTATAGAGCTATAAAGTTTCGATACTGCGACTCGTGAAAAACAAAAAAGAAAAAAAAGGAACAATTAGGCTACTTTGCCTACGAAAGCATGCTCTATATGCATGAACAATTTTCCATGTTTGAATTCACTTTGCTTCGTCATAATGCACTCACAACTACACCGAACCCTGTTATGACCACGATTGACACGTACAACGTATTGAGGACATTGCATAGGTGCCGTTTGCTGTGAAATAAAACGGTGCAACTTTGCAGGCTTAGCCAGCATCTGTATTTATGTTCAAGCATGCATTACTCGAGGTGTTTGCATATTTTTCCCCAACCCCTGTACAAGCGTTATACACAAGGGGTCGCTGAAAATCAATTCCCCAAATTCTTTCTTCCGTTCTCAATATCGGTTGAGGTATTGCATGTCATTCACATTACTCGTTAAATTTTCCCGTTTCGCTGACGCAAGCTGCAACCCTCTTCCGCTAGATGGCTCCAAATAGTAGCGTGTAACACGGAGGTGTGTAACTTAACTATGTCGGTGCGTGAGAAACAGCGTAATTTAATCGAGTTTCTAACCCAATAAACGTCATCCACATATCAAGCACCCTCTCCTTCACTATGAAAATGCCACACACGAGCGCTGCAACATCTGCAACAGTCCGATGCCTTGGGTTCACTGTCCACGCTCATCTTCCATATAGTTACAGTTTGGCCCCATACGACTTTTCTCCAAAACGTAAGGAACATCTTCAAGGACTTCACTTTGACAGCGATGAAACGGCACAAGCAGAGAGGAGGTTGCGGCTCCGTCAAAAAATTAAATATTCAACTTTTACAGTATCAACAAATTGGTCTCTCGCTGAGAGAAATGTGCTCATCTTCAGGGAGGCTGACTATGTTGCCAAATAAATGAAGAATTAAGATGTAGAGTGTTAATAACGTTTTTTTTTAAAAAGCTGTACGAGTTTTACATAAAAAATTCGAAAACACTACTCTTCAGCATTCCATCATTGAACTGCGCAAAGTGTGAATGGGTATTTAGGACGAAGTGCTGCCTCTATCTGTGCACTGTAGTGAAATAGCAGATGCTGTACGGAAGTGGATTAGTGAGCTGCTGAATAGAGACTCATTGCACCGGTGGATGAGTATGATGACTTGCGTTCGAGTGACAGTCTTTCTCCATCCAGTTTGTATAGGCTTATGCAGTATATTTGCCTAAAACACCCCACACCAGGATATTCGTGCACGCTCCGTCCGCCAAAGAACACTTTAAAATCATACCAGCGAGGACAGGAAATCACTCACACCCCGCATTTAATAGAAACTAGCTGAAAAAGGCTCCGCTTCGTCATTTTCATGCTATCTCTGAGAATATTCGAAATCGCTCGAGAACATCATAAAAAATAACGTTCAAAAATCGTAAAAAAAATTAAAATTTCATTCTCATACATACACATGGTTGATCAAAAATACTCTTAATTGCTCATAAATCCAATGAACTGTTAAAAAATTCCATTATTTGAAATAACGTACTTTTTCACTCATTTATTCATTTCTTTAAGATCACCATATATATCCTGGAAAATTGAAAAATATTCAAGTACGTTAACAAAAGCTCTAGGGCACTGCACCATGTTTTCTAAACTTATTTAATTTCTTATCACTTTTGTTTTGCCTTGATCCATTCTAATCGATTTCCTAAAATAAGCTGACACATGCGTCCCGTCATCATCAATTGCAATTTTCTCGAAGATTGTAGAGGATCCTGGAACTTTCTGGAACATTCTAGAATGTTCAGTAACATTCTGGCCAAAGTCTGCCTATTAGGGACTCGGTTACCAGCAGCCATGGTACGATGCCCACCCCTACAATTGCAGACTGGAACCTTCTTCATAGATGAGGAATGGACGATTACCATACCACCTACAAGGGGTTGCAAAGGTGGGTTTTGGAGCTATGGTAGTATGCACAGACTAATCGTACTTATATTAATAATAGCCTTTTCCCTGCAGATTGCCGGCCGAAGTGGCCGTGCGGTTAAAGGCGCTGCAGTCTGGAACCGCAAGACCGCTACGGTCGCCGGTTCGAATTCTGCCTCGGGCATGGATGTTTGTGATGTCCTTAGGTTAGTTAGGTTTAACTAGTTCTAAGTTCTAGGGGACTAATGACCTCAGCAGTTGAGTCCCGTAGTGCTCAGAGCCAACCCTGCAGATTAGATTGTATTTGCGTTATTTGCGTTTGACACATACACTGCACATATGGCCTCCTTCTCCTCCCTCTCTGTATCAACGTTTCCCGCCCCCATCCACCCCCAGCTGTCTGTCCACCACCACCTCCCCATCTTTCTGTTCCCACCTTTTCCTCACCTGTCTCTTTGTTCGTCATCTTTGGTTCAAATGGCTCTGAGCAGTATGGGTCTTAACATCGGAGGTCATCAGTTCCCTAGACTTAGAACTACTTAAACCTAACTAACCTAAGGACATCACACACATCCATGCCAACGCCGAGCCAGACGGCTTACGTAACGTCTAGACGGGTTGCGTAATCACCGTCTAGACGATAGGCAGGCAGTGTGGCACTACGGTTAATAAATTTTTTCAAACTGTTGCATCCATGAGCTCCCGGTTCGAGATGTACCCTTCTCTGGTTAGTGGCTGACGCTACAGATCTTTATTTATGAAAATATAAAGTACAATCACCAACAAATTTTACATATTCACATACACCTTTACCTTTAATCCAAATATATACAGATTCATTAGGGTTGAGTTTTCTTTTGTTACGTGTATACAACACAAGTGGAGAAGTAGAGTCATAAGCAGATTTACCAAAGTCTTTATTAGCAAGTTCAAACATATGGTAGGTACGATAGGCAATTACATCTCTATCATTTTCAAGTCCAGGTACACTAGACACTCCGCTACCACCTCTCACAATGGCGACAGTGAACCATCCATTTCCATGTGAGAATGTGTCGTTAATATCCAAGCTAAAATTAGCAGCATCGCGGTCCCGGACTGAAGCGCCTAGAATCGCTCGGCCCCAACGGCGGCTTTCATCACCTTTGCCCCCTCTTGCTGAACGTATCTTCCTCTCCACTCCTTCTGTCCATATCCTCCTCCCTTGTCTCTGTCCATCTCCTTCTCCACTTCTTTTTACATCTGCCCACTCATCTAGACCTCCCGCCTCCATACTGCCGCTCCTTCACTTGCCCCACTCTTCATCTCCTCCTCCTCCTCCTCCATCTGATCATCTCCTCTTCTTCCAGGTGCTTCCACATCGACTGCTCCCTTTCTCAGTCCATCATCTTCTTCCCCTCTCTGTCCATCACCTCCTCATACTTCTTATATGTCCATCTCTTCCAGCCTCTCTTCACTTTCATTTCTCTTGGTCCATCATCTCCTTCTCCCACTCTCTATCTGTCCATTTCCTCTTTCTGCCACTCCCTGTCCATCTCCTTCCTTCGATTTATCTTTTCGTCCTTGTTCTCCTAACACACTTTTTCTGCCCATCCCCTCCCACCTCCTCTCTCTGTTGACTCCTCATGCCCCAATCTCTCTGCTGATCTCCTCCTGCCATCTCCCTGTCCATATTCTCCTGCAGTCCTTTACCTGGTCACCTCCTCATACCCCTTCATATCCTCCTCTACATCTCTCCCTATTCAGTTCCTTCTCACACTCTCTCCCTGCAGTCTTCCTCTTTCTCTATCTCTTCCTGCTCCCTCTCACTGTCCCTCCCTTCCTTCCCACATTCTCTATCTATCCTCTAATCCACACTGTCTCACTGTCTTTCCCCTCATGCCTCATATCTCTGTCCATCTCCTCCTGTATCCATCTCAAACTTCTCCCTAGACATGCTGCAAAGTATCTGTGACGCCTGCAAAACAGATTGATAAAGACAGGCTGATACGTCGCCCAGAAAAGGCCTGTTATGTCTGGCAGCCGACATGTCATGGGTCTGAAAACAGTTTTTTTGCACATGACATGCAGGCTGCTCTGAAAAGTATGTCAATAAAGCAGGCTGATAATACTTCAACAAGAAAATGTCATGTAGGGCAGCTTACATGTCTGGGGTGTACAATTTTTTCCTATATCTTTGTCCCTGTGGCAGGTAGGTCGGTCTAATCCCCACAATGCTTATATTCGTCTTTCAAGCTTCATATGTACCTTGGTTCAAGAATCATAAAAGAAGGTTGTATACATGGAAGAATCCTGGAGATACTAGAAGGTATCAGGTAGATTATATAATGGTAAGACAGAGATTTAGAAATCAGGTTTTAAATTGTAAGACATTTCCAGGGGCAGAGGTGGACTCTGACCACAATCTATTGGTTATTAACTGTAGATGAAAACTGAAGAAACTGCAAAAAGGTGGGAATTTAAGGGGATGGGACCTGGATAAACTGACTAAACCAGAGGTTGTACAGAGTTTCAGGGAGAGCATTAGGGAACAATTGAAAGGAATGGGGAAAAGAAATACAGTAGAAGAAGAATGGGTAGGTGCTCTGAGGGATGAAGTAGTGGAGGCAGCAGAAGATCAAGTAGGTAAAAAGACGAGGGCTACTAGAAATACTTGGGTAACAGAAGAAATATTGAATTTAATTGGTGAAAGGAGAAAATATAAAAATGCTGTCAATGAAGCAGGCGAAAAGGAATACAAACGTCTCAAAAACGAGATCGACAGGAAGTACAAAATGGCTAAGCACGAATGGCTAGAGGAGAAATGTAAGGATGTAGATGCTTATCTCACTAGGGGCAAGATAGATACTGAAACTACCTGGCAGATTAAAACTGTGTGCCCGACGGAGACTCGAACTCGGGACCTTTGCCTTACCGAACTATCAGTTTAATAAGTCACAGCTGCAAAATACTAACGGGAATTCTTTACAGACGAATGGAAAAACTGATAGAAGCCGACCTCGGGGAAAATAAGTTTGGATTCCGTAGAAAAATTGGAACAAGTGAGGCAATACTGACCCTACGACTTATCTTAGAAGCTAGATTAAGGAACGGCAAACCTACATTTCTAGCATTTTTAGACATAGAGAAAGCTTTAGCCACTGTTGACTGGAAAAATCTCTTTCACATTCTAAAGGTGGCAGGGGTAAAATACAGGGAGCGAAAAGCTATTTACAATTTGTACAGAAACCAGATGGCAGTTATAAGTGTCGAGGGGCACGAAAGGGAAGCAGTGGTTGGGAAATTTGTGGGACAGGGTTGTAGCCTCTCCCCGATGTTATTCAATCTGTATATTGAGCAAGCAGTAAATGAACCAAAAGAAAAATTTGGAGTCGGTATTAAATTCCATGGAGAAGAAATAAAAACTTTGAGGTTCGCCGATGACATTGTAATTCTGTCAGAGACAGCAAAGGACTTGGAAGAGCAGTTGAACGGAATGGACAGTGTTTTGAAAGGAGGATATAAGATGAACATCAACAAAAGCAAAACGAGGATAATGGAATGTAATCGAATTAAGTCGGGTGATGCTGAGGGAATTAGATTAGGAAATGAGACATTTAAAGTAGTAAAGGAATTTTTGCTATTTGGGGAGCAAAACAACTGATGATGGTCGAAGTAGAGAGGATATAAAATGTAGACTGGCAATGGCAAGGAAAGCGTTTCTGAAGAACAGAAATTCGTTAACACCGAGTACAGATGTAAGTATCAGGAATTCGTTTCTGAAACTGTTTGTATGGAGTGTAGCCGTGTATGGAAGTGAAACGTGGACGATCAATAGTTTAGACAAGAAGAGAATAGAAGCTTTCTAAATGTGGTTCTACAGAAGAATGCTGAAGATCACATAACGAACGAAAAGGTATTGAATAGAATTGGGGAGAAGAGGAGTTTGTGGCACAACTTGACTAGAAGAAGGAATCGGTTGGTAGGGCATGTTCTGAGGCACCAAGGGATCACCAATTTAGTATTGGAGGGCAGCATGGAGGTTAAAATCGTAGAGGGAGACCAAGTGATGAATACACTAAGCAGATTCAGAAGGATGTAGGCTGCAGTAGGTACTGGGAAATGAAGAAGCTTGCACAGGATAGAGTAGCATGGAGAGCTGCATCAAACCAGTCTCAGGACTGAAGACCACAACAACATATACCAAATTAGATTGAAACAGATTTTGCGGTGCAAAGGTTTGAAATTTTACTCAAAAGTGTCTAAAACATTCCTCTGTAACGGTGAATAAGCGTGGCGCTCCAGGATGACACTCTTGGGCTCAGCGAAACTTTATAAACAGCAAGGTGTCGTCACACCCCTTTTATTTACATTTGAGATCAGAACAGCGATGCCCAGCGTTGAAATACGGGGTTTTCTTATGGGTGCTCGCGGGGTACACCATCGATCAGAAACCACATGAAAATTCTATCCTTAGAGCGTTGATTCCCAGACATTCCACGAACGAAAACGACAGTTCATTGTGCAATGAGCAACAACACGACGTTCTGTACAACATTTGATGCCTCTAAGATCCCCCAGACCATTAAACTCTTTTCTAAAGACATAGTGGTCATTCACCCCCCTACCCCTCCTGAACTTAGTCAAATCCCTTTGAAGTGTAGCAAGAACATACCTTTTGCTCTGAGGTACAGAGTGGAATCATTATGAATCGTTCAAAACCATTCGAAGAAGTGTGAACGTGATGTAAAGCAGCGAACTGATTTATTGTTACTTCCTGGCAGATTAAAACTGTGTGTCGGACCGAGACTCGAACTCGGGACCTATGCCTTTCGCGCGCAAGTACTCTACCATCTGAGCTAGCCAAGCACGACTCACGCCCCGTTCTCACAACTTTACTTCCGCCAATACCTCGTCTTCTATATCGGCGCACACTCCGCTGCAGAGTGAAAATTTCATTTTGATTTGTTGTTTTTCAGCCCCACCCTCTTGTGGCATGATCATGTGAGAGTGTAAAATTTATCAACTGCATGAATGAAACGGCAACGTGTGCCTGTAAGATGCTTCCCACATATTCCCTCCCAGTTTGGCAGAACCATGGTGCCTCCCTTGTATCTTTGTGGGGCACTTTAAAAATTTTCCAGAAGAGAGACCCATTCATTGATTCCTATGAGCCAGTGTGACAGGCATCTCTTTCGACTCATCTCGGGTGAGTGGCTCTAAATCGATAAACTAGTGTTTGGTGTCTGCAGGGAAAACTAAGAGGTTTCGAATGTGATTCATGGCACGTTGGTGCTTAGCAATCAATGAATGGCTGTCTCATTATAGAAAGATCTTTAAAGAGCCCATTAAAGGTGCCTGATGGACCGAGAGTGATGCTGAAATTGGGGGCCCTTTCCCATTTTATTCAGGTGTGTGTCAATGTTGCAGCTGACCCTCCCCTCACGTCTGTGGTCATGCCACAAGATGGAGCGAAACATGAGGGCTGGAAAAGCATAAAAACTGACTGTTGCTTTGGATCACGTTGAAATTTCGTCGGATGATTATGAACGGTCCTTGTGCTTCTTGCCTGTTTATCGGAGCAAAAATTGTGGTAGCGTTCGGTGGGATTGAAGGCCCACGATGTTCTTAGAGAAAGGTTTAATCGCCAGCTGAACGATGGATGTCAGGAGCGTCCACTGTGGCTCCTAACACTGCGAAGCCCAGGAAAAGGGGTGATTTCACTGACGCCCCTTGTGCCATCCCATGAGGCCTATTCGTGTGGATTCTGAGTGGCAGAGTGTCTGAAAAGTTTTCCTCGAGCACCCTGAAGAAAACCGCGTGGTTTCAAACCTTTGCATCGCGGTTCTGACCTCAATTGCAGGACCATTAAGAGGAGTGAAACATGATAGAGAGAGGGTGTGATGACCTATCCATTGTGTGACACGTTCAATGTTGCGTTGTGCAGAATTGTGACGAAATCTGGTGCCAATATGACATCGTTAACCCAGCTTACACCACAGATTTACTTCTATACTTCTAACATCCAGCCTTTCTTTCTGATGTGTCGACACTTTCTGTTTGAAGTGTCGGTGAGCTCGAGGGTTAAGTCAGAGGGTGCCATGCTTTTTCAACGTTGTAGGCAGCCTTCAACCAGGTTTCAAACTCAAGCGTTGCAACGGGAGACAATCATGAGATTTTGAAAGTCATCATTTAATTGTCCTGCGTATTGTATAGATGTGTAAATTGATGAATGTGCTTACAGGACGCTATAAAGAGCCGGTTGGTGATTAAAAGGAGATCCTTGGTGCCGTATCTTTCAATTTCAGGGGCTGGATTTTCAAATTTGACAGAGCGCGTGTGGAATTACTACAGGGCATTAATCAGATTTTCTAGGAAGAGATGAAGGAGAATCAGGTTTTAACATCACATCTACGATGATGTGATTAAGGACAGAGCACAGCATCCGAATGGGGTGAGGGATAGAAATAAAATCGGCAACGTACTTTTCAAATGAATCATTCCGGCATTTTCCACAACGTATTTAGGGAAACCACGAGAAAACTAAATCCGGATGATGAGACTCAATTTGCTTTTCGATTGTCGGTAGCTGTATGATTCTATCACGTAAGCGATCATGCCTTTTGCAAAACTTGGAGTGAGTATTTCGGAACTCGGAAGCAATCACGTGGCCATATGATAAGGAACAGAAGAATCGGATTGTTACAAGTGTTGCAGTCGGAGCACGCAGCGACCGGTACCAGGAGGGGGGAGACATCTTAGTGTTTGTCGTGAGATGTCTGACTCCCAGCTAGGGCTCCCTTGGTTTGTATACTGGCCGAGGAGAGACCGTAGAAGGCGTCTGTTGCAATAAGATTGGTAACGTAACATTTCTTTGCTAGAAAGATCATCAAAAATTTTTTATTACCGCTTTACTTCGATATACATGTCACAGAAAACAAAATTTGTCACTGAAGGATGTGCATATATTCATTTGCTAATTTGTACAGATCACGAAAGAAAGTGTAGCGACACTCATCGTTTTCCCGTGTGGGTGTTTTCGTAGCACTCATGGGCAACGTCACTACGTGCTGGTATGTTCCATTGCTCGGAATCAGGCTTGAATCCATCGTGGTGTACAATCGAAAAGAAACCGTACCACTCTTCAGTGGTGATTCCGTGTAAGTCGCACATATTGCGAGGTCGTTGTCTACTTCAAAAACAGCTGGTTTCAAGCGATCCCGGCCGCGCGAGGTAGGCGCACGGTCAGAGGCGCCTTGCCACAATTTGCGCGGCTATCCCTGTCGGAGGTTCGAGTCCTCCCTCGGGCATGGGTGTTTGTATTGGCCTTAGCGTAAGGTAGTATAAGTTAGACTAAGTAGTGTGTAAACTTAGGGACCGATGACCTGCCGGCCGCTGTGGCCGAGCGGTTCTAGGCGCTTCAGTCTGGAACCGTGCGACCGCTACGGTCGCAGGTTCGAATCCTGCCTCGGGCATGGATGTGTGTGATGTCCTTAGGTTAGTTAGGTTTAAGTAGTTCTAAGTTCTAGGGAACTCATGACCTCAGAAGTTAAGTCCCATAGTGCTCAGAGCCATTTGAACCGATGACCTCAGCAGTTTAGTCCCATAGGAACTTACCACCACCAGACAAGCGATCCCACAAATGTTTGACCGGCTTTACGTCTGAGAAATAGAGCACTCCGTTCTGCTGATCCTAGCAAGGTGAAGGGACGTGGCCATAAAAACGGCACAAGAAACACGCGAGTCATCAGTTATTAAGATAAAATTATCACCAAAATTTTGGCGAATTGGTCCCACTATTGGTTGTAGGATGCCTTTCCTGTACTACAGACCATTAAGATTGCTGTGAACAACCATCGGGCACTTTCTTGACTGAAAAGTCTTCTGCGCGTAACGAGATGATGCAGACACGACTGTCCTTCGTGATGGATGTTCACGCTACTATTCCACAGACGTCTCTAATGCTTCCCTAAACGTCCCTATTAGTGCTTTACTTGTTCTTTCAATGGAAATGCTGCATTCCACTCCAGTGTGCCGTTCTACGCGTAGATAACGTTCATGGTAGATGGGTGAATGTTTACAAATAGCGACAGGGGTGATCTTCCAATAGCTACAGGAACAGTCATAATAGTAATACACCTGGATGAATTATAGAGGTAATGCAAAACTATTTTTGCTGTGTGTACTCCACTATATGTGCGCACCGTCATTCGGGGTCCTGAGGTTTCCCAGAATCGGTACAGGAGAGGCGGGCATTCTTAAAGCTCACACACTGCAGGAAGGCGTGATGCTTATTCGGTGAATGCCGTCACATCACATGCTGGGGAGACGGCGGCGGTGTCCATAGCTCTCGACTCGGTTGGCAGTCAGTGGCAGCTAAATGGAAGACTTCTTTCGTCGGGGTTCGGTATCTCAGTCACGCGACAGACGGCGATTTTGACCAGGTGTCGAACGACCTTGGGCTGCAGTGCGGTGTCAGGTGGCCTCAGAGCCCAACGGCACGGAATTGGGTGGACCTCGGTTCGTGCCTCTATGAGGCGGTGGCAGAATCCCAGGTGAGCAGTCTCGCGGAGATGACGGCAGAGCGAAGGCGTCCCCAAGGTGAGGTCGTCAGGCAGCGGTCGTAGATTCGCAGCCCAGTTGCGACAGTGGTATCTGCGTCAGGAGGACGTGGTAGACTCCACAGCGGCGACTAACACATTGCTGGCGTTGATGGATAGCCCTGTCGACGACTCGGGTGGGCAGGAAGTTTACATACGGCTAGAGGGTGCAGAAGACAAGGACTGCTGCATATTTTCAGTGGAGTTGAACTCGCTTGCTAATGCAGAGGACAAGCACTGCCCAATACTTCAGAGCTGTTGACATTTGCTTAAGGCTGGTCGTAGAACGGAGAAGCGTATCGCGATCAGAGAAGCAGCCGGTAATCTACATATGTTATCTGCTCCTAACGCCCTGGATATGGCACTGGCTGTGTCTTTGGCCTGCGGTTTACGTAAGGGAAGCTTTATTTGTCACCAGCTACTGTTTTACAAATGCTGTTATAAAATATATAGCTTCAATTTCCAAATCGGACTGTCAATTAGATAGCTTTAGTATTTTTGATTATTACAGTTGTCTTCTCACTGTCAATAAGAACACGGTATGTAATTACTGCAGACTACATATGGTGCATAAACCCACAATAAATTTGTATGTATGATCATGCCCTAGTTCATGAACCACGGGCAACGTATGAGTGGCCAAGTAAGTGGTCCCGACAGTCGGGATACCAGTTACTTTGGAATAAGGCTGGGCATCTCGGACATATTCTGAGTCGTGGTCACCTTTGTGCTCATACGGCAAAGACTATCAAATCCACCTGTTAGTCCCTCAGCCGTTAGGGGTAAAACCAAATGGGACTCGGGGCAAGTCAGGCTAGCAACCTGCTTCCCTGGTACTTTAAATATGATGCTGGCAACAATCAGAGCAAAATGCCTCGGACCTTTGGAAGTGATGGAGTCCCACCTCTAACTGACAAACCAGGGACTCCTAAGATACGACTTGGCAAACAAATGGTAATGAGATGGGGAGCTATTAATATCAATGGGGGCTACTCTGGGAAGAAGGTAGAGCTGGCAGAGGCTGAAAGTAAGATGGGGCTGGACGTTTTAGCTGTTAGTGACATCCGGATAAGGGGTGAGAAAGAAGAGGAAGTGGGAGAATACAAGGTCTACCTGTCAGGAGCCAAAGCAGGAATAGCACAATGGGGTGTAGGGCTTTACATCAGGAAAGAAATGGAACCCAGCATAGTTGCAATAAGGTATGTAAACGAACGACTGATGTGGATAGATTTGACAGTGTCTAGCAAGAAAATTAGGATTGTGTCAGTATATTCGCATTGTGAATGGACAGATCAAGATAAGATGGATAGTTTTTATGAGGTACTCAGTGATGTAGTTGTTAGAGTAAAGGACAAGGACAGTGTTCTGCTCATGGGTGATTTTAATGCCAGGATTGGAAATCGAACAGAAGGGTATGAAAAGGTTATGGGTAAATTTGGAGAGGATATGGAGGCCAACAGGAACGGGAAAAAACTCTTGGATTTCTGTGCCAGTATGGGCTTAGTAATCACAAACTCCCTTTTTAAACATAAGAACATTCACCGGTATACTTGGGAAGGTAGGGGAACCAGATCTGTCATTGACTATATAATAACAGATCAGGAATTCAGGAAGGCTGTGAGGGATACACGTGTATTCAGGGGATTCTTTGATGACACTGATCATTATTTAATCTGCAGTGAAATTGGGATTGTGAGGCCAAAAGTGCAAGAGGTCAGGTCCATATGTATGAGGATAAGAGTGGAGAAACTTTAGGATAAGGAAATCAGGCACAAGTACATAACAGCGATCTCAGAAAGGTACCAGTTAGTTGAATGTAGTCAATTACAGTCATTGGAAAAGGAATGGACAAGGTACAGGGACACAATACTAGAAGTGGCTAAAGAATGTCTTGGAACAGTAATATGTAAAAGTAGGATGAAGAAAACAGCTTGGTGGAATGATACAGTCAAGGCAGCCTGTAAAAGGAAAAAGAAGGCGTATCAAAAATGGCTACATACCAGAACCCAGGTAGACAGAGAAAGTTATGTTGAAGAAAGAAACAAAGCCAAACAGATAATTGCAGCATCCAAGAAGAAATCGTGGGAAGACTTTGGAAACAGGTTGGAGACTATGGGTCAAGCTACTGGAAAACCATTCTGGAGTGTAATTAGCAGTCTTCGAAAGGGAGGTAAGAAGGAAATGACAAGCATTTTGGACAGGTCAGGAAAACTGCTGGTGAATCCTGTGGATGCCTTGGGCAGATGGAGGGAATATTTTGAAGAGTTGCTCAATGTAGGTGAAAATACGATCAGTAATGTTTCAGATTTCTAGGTAGAATGGGATAGGAATGATGATGGAAATAGGATCACATTTGAGGAAGTGGAAAAAATGGTCAATAGATTGCAGTGCAATAAAGCGGCTGGGGTGGATGAAATTAAGTCGGAACTCATCAAATACAGTGGAAAGTCAGGTCTTAAATGGCTACACAGGATAATTGAAATGGCCTGGGAGTCGGGACAGGTTCCATCAGACTGGACAAAAGCAGTAATCACACCAATCTTTAAACATGGAAACAGAAAATATTGTAACAACTACAGAGGTATCTCTTTAATCAGCGTTGTGGGTAAAATCTTCTCAGGTATTGTTGAAAGGAAAGTGCGAGTATTAGTTGAGGACCATTTGGATGAAAATCAGTGTGGGTTTAGGCCTCTTAGAGGTTGTCAGGACCAGATCTTTAGCTTACGGCAAATAATGGAGAAGTCTTATGAGTGGAACAGGGAATTGTATCTATGCTTTATAGATCTAGAAAAGGCATATGACCGGGTTCCTAGGAGGAAGTTATTGTCTGTTCTACAAGATTATGGAATAGGAGGCAAACTTTTGCAAGCAATTAAAGGTCTTTACATGGATAGTCAGGCAGCAGTTAGAGTTGACGGTAAATTGAGTTCATGGTTCAGAGTAGTTTCAGGGGTAAGACAAGGCAGCAACCTGTCTCCACTGTTGTTCATATTATTTATGGATCATATGTTGAAAACAATAGACTGGCTGGGTGAGATTAAGATATGTGAACACAAAATAAGCAGTCTTGCATATGCGGATGACTTAGTTGTGATGGCAAATTCGATTGAAAGTTTGCAGAGTAAAATTTCAGAGCTAGATCAGAAATGTTAGGACTATGGTATGAAGATTAGCATCTCCAAAACGAAAGTAATGTCAGTGGGCAAGAAATATGAACGGATTGAGTGACAAATAGGAGGAACAAAGTTAGAACAGGTGGACGGTTTCAAGTACTTAGGATGCATATTCTCACAGGATGGCAACATAGTGAAAGAACTGGAAGCGAGGTGTAGCAAAGCTAATGCAGTGAGCGCTCAGCTACGATCTACTCTCTTCTGCAAGAAGGAAGTCAGTACCAAGACTAAGTTATCTGTGCACCGTTCGATCTTTCGACCAACTTTGTTGTATGGGAGCGAAAGCTGGATGGATTCAGGTTACCTTATCAACAAGGTTGAGGTTACGGATATGAAAGTAGCTAGGATGATTGTTGGTACTAGTAGATGGGAACAATGGCAGGAGGGTGTCCACAATGAGGAAATCAGAGAAAACTGGGAATGAACTCTATAGATGTAGCAGTCAGGGCTAACAGGCTTAGATGGTGGGGTCATGTTACACGCATGGGAGAAGCAAGGTTACCCAAG
The DNA here is from genome assembly GCF_021461385.2 of Schistocerca piceifrons. Lineage (NCBI taxonomy): Eukaryota > Metazoa > Arthropoda > Insecta > Orthoptera > Acrididae > Schistocerca > Schistocerca piceifrons. Next base: position 361,492,801 of record NC_060145.1, read on the forward strand.
AGACTCATGGATTCAGCAGTAGAGGGTAGGAGGAGTCGGGGCAGCCCGAGGAGAAGGTACCTGGATTCGGTTAAGAATGATTTTGAAGTAATAGGTTTAACATCAGAAGAGGCACCAATGTTAGCACTGAATAGGGGATCATGGAGGAACTGTATAAGGGGGGCTATGCTCCAGACTGAACGCTGAAAGGCATAATCAGTCTTAAATGATGATGATGATGATGATGATCAGGTGGCATTCCTAATGTTATATCGGGCACTTTGAAAAATCCAGCTTATTTCTGGTGCATAGCTATTCATTGCTTTAATCTCGGCGAGTGATTATTTTGCCAGCGGCGAGCTAGGTAACTTTGTATCGAGTCTGCCGCCTCTGTGTTAGGACTTCACCGGCAGCGTACTACTGTGCGGCTAACCTGTGTGAACCATGTCCGCCGCCAACATGCATGGGCGGCACAAGGATTTTATCAAAAGTGTGCATTTTAACAATACTGTGCATTTCATCAACTCCGTACATTTTGTCAGCTGTGTACATTTTATCAACTGGATTTTTATCAAGATGTATAGTCTGCAGTGCCTTTAATGCTTTGACTTCAAGTATTGTAACGTAGCAGTTTTATCTTTTCCCTGCAGATAAAACGACGACAGTGTAAGACTGTTGAAGCCGGTTTTCTTGGAACAATAAAGAGAGCACGGCGTACGAAGTGCGTTCATTTCCAACCATACTGATCGCCCCGCAGCACAGCATGTGTATGTAGATGTAGATATGTAAATTAGCGTGAAAATATGTTTCTCTGTACAATTTTGTTTTCAAAATGCAGGTTTGCTGGACGTCGATTTTGACGCTAGTTGCAGAAGTAGCGTCACGGCAGCCTTCCTCGGCGTACTGTCCGCTGGCGAGATTTCTGAGTCGTGACCTTTTAAAACGAGAGTTACAGCGCTTTCCTGTTGTAGCAGCTGTCAACGCGTCGACAGCGCACCGATGTGGTGTCTTATTGCTCACTGGATGGGAAGCAGCTCCGGCTGATGTGAACATACCTTGTTCAACAATCATTTCTTAGCAGCTGACTGTCTTTCCGTTCACAATGTTTAAGTAGTTTTGTTTGTACTGAAAAACTGCTGGTTTCAGTTCATGTTTGTGGAGCGTCTTCACTGTGTGTTGTGTGATAACTTCAGTGTGAAAGACAGGAACGAAATTTTCCTATATCCTTCTTTATTAGGACGACGTTATAGGAAGGATAAATGAAAGCTGGTGAAATGCGATATTATCGACAGTTCACGCAACGTACATCTTATACAGTCACTATGACTATCTCATGCTGCTGTGAAAGTCAACAGAGTAATGAATGCTACAGGGAGTAGGCTCCTGCAGTGAGACCGGACTTTTGGGCTCTGCAGCACTGAACACATCGTTTTGGAAACCTGTTTTAACCTGGAATTTGAGGGAACCGATATCCAATTATTTATGCAGACAACTGCCTTTATGTATGTATCTGTGTTTCCTCTATCTCGTGTTCTTTTATCTTTCCGAGTTTTAGACGTCCTTGGTGAAGACTAGGATTCGGTATTTCAAATTGCCATATTGATTCGTTCTGATTTGTCTTCCATTCATGTGATTAGAATACACCCAGCAATGGATTAAGAACGTAACTTACAAGTGCTACTCTGAGGCGCAAAGGTTTGCTCAGAACATGAATTCGTTGCGGATAGGGAAAAAAAATCCGTTGTGCTTGGCAGTGTTGGTTTATTATTTGTCTTCATACGTATAGTGTAACGTGTCTGTTCAGGTCAGGTGATTAACTGTGAAGCTCATCGTATTTTGATTAAGACCGTAATTATTTTAGTGTTATTACTATTGCGCGACTACTACGGTCGCAGGTTCGAATCCTGCCTCGGGCATGGATGTGTGTGATGTCCCTAGGTTAGTTAGGTTTAAGTAGTTCTAAGTTCTAGGGGACTGATGACCACAGATGTTAAGTCCCATAGTGCTCAGAGCCATTTGAACAATTTTTTTGTTATTACTATTATCGTTTAATTATATTTCAGGAGCGTTATTATAACGGTTGCACACGTTTAGCCACGTCAGATCATGTCTAACACAAATTTGTGCTTCAATTTTTTCTGTAGTTGTGAAGAGTTAATAATTGTACAACATAAACGAGAGCTTGCTGATTCGAATGTGGTAATGTTAATGACCTCAGGTCTTAGAAAAAAACACATTGAGCATATACCTGCATTGGGAAAAGAAGTATTATGCTTTAGCTGGTAAAAATAACGCTGAGGGCTATGTCTGTTATGAAGTGTTCCTGAAGTAATAGTAGCTGCGTTTTCTTAAATATAGGGTGGTAAGTTTCAGTGCAGGTTACATCCGAGAAAAAGAGGCAGAGAGAGAGAGAGAGAGAGAGAGAGAGAGAGAGAGAGAGGGAGAGGGAGAGAGAGAAGGGATGGGAGTGTGAAGAGGGATTGCAGTGGGGTAGAGGGAAGCACAGGATTTGAAGGCGAAGTAGAAGGGAGTGGGAGAAAGGCAATCGATGGGGATGATGCGGTTGTGATGAATGGAGGAAAGCGATAGGAAAGAAGAAGAGGGTGTGGCCACGGACGGAGGGAGAGGTCTTGATGGTAAGGGTAGGTTGGATGTAGTTGAGGGCGGGACATCCGATAGGGTGAGTCAAACGCCCTGCTTAAGTTCGCAGGACAGAACACACTCCATCTTCAGGCCACGAGTGGCCTACCGGGACCATCCGACCGCCGTGTCATCCTCAGTGGGTGATGCGGATAGGAGGGGCGTGGGGTTAGCACACCGCTCTCCTGGCCGTTATGATGGTATTCTTGACCGAAGCCGCTACTATTCCGTTGAGTAGCTCCGCAATTGGCATCACGAGGTTGAGTGCACCCCGAAAAATAGCAACAGCGCATGGCGGCCTGGATGGTCACCCATCCAAGTGCCGACCACGCCCGAGAGCGCTTAACTTCGGTGTTCTCATGAAAACCGGTGTATCCACTGCCACAGGACAGAACAGGTAGTTGGAATTGTGGAAAGGGGCCAAAAGGGGGCTTTATTTAGTTCTCCAAACAATACAGCAAAAATTTTTGAACTTAGTTATCGACTGAGTAGGCCACACTATCTTATCCCTTAAGGGCACAACCACTTAAATTTAAAAATGGCTGAAAGCCATTAACTCAAAATTCAGACTCGAAACAGAATATTTAGAAGGCAGAAGGCCTCACGTAATAAGTTCTATAACTTGGCTCAAGGCCCAACAAACCTCTTGAAAAGCATACAAGTTTAACTTAAAGTCGGCTAAAGGCCCGTGATTTAAGACTGCAGGTAACATTAAAATAAAAAAAAAAAAACACAAGGCAGAAGACCTTATCTTCAATTAGGCTGAAGGCCCAACACAGTAGGATACTTGAAAGACAAGGACTTTAATTTAAAAACGGCTGAAGGCCGATTACTTATAACGACTAAAATAATTTTTAGTAGGCAGAAGGCCCAAAGCTTTATCTTTAAACAATATTTTACACAGGCTGAAGGCCCAAGTAATCTAAGATTTAACAAAAAGGAATTTAAATTTTAAAGTGGCTGAGGGCACATTATTGAAAAACACAACTACAATAAATTTTCAAAGGGAAGAAGGCCCAAAGCTTTATATATATATATATATATATATATATATATATATATATATATATATATTAAGTGATGTCGTGCTTTCCACCCGACCAATGCACAAGGAACTCCAAATCCAAAACATAAAAGGCGTAGTCGCCAGCAACCAAGTATGCATAAGCTGTCAAAGCTACACGCACGTGTTGGACAGCGACAACACGATGAGGAAAGGACACTGCCTGAATTTTACGACAGTGGCCAGGGTAGGAAATCGGAACGCTAACGGCCACAAGGCAGAAAATTCCGCTGGTGCACTTGGACTTCAAATAACCAAAATACAGTTAAACTCCACCGGATGGTAGCCAATCTTTCACCAACTCGAACACTTGCTGTTGCTCACGGGAATACCCCCATCAGCCAAACATGTGAACAGTCTGGATTCCGTAATTAAATCACCATTCAACTTTGATGTCCTGGGTCGGTGAGTCACAAACCCCGTAGTAATCGGAACAGCTTGCACACATTCCGACACTGCGAAGAGACCGCCAGCGGATCCGGCCCACTGCGCCGTGCGGAGATTTCCTCGCTGATCGACACCAACCGACCGACTGCTACACATCAGCACGAAAACAACACTAAAATAACTGAACAGTCGACCTCACAAGCTACACCCAGTTTCACGAACACTTACACGAAAGAATAGACAATAATAACGACAGCGACTGTGCAATAACAAGGATGAATCACGAGTCGGCACATGCAGGCAACCCATAAGCGATCGCCGGCCAACATACACGTCGTCCGACAAGACGACCGATCTACGACCAACCAAGGTGGTTCGCACTCAAGTGATATGTATCGGCAACCGTCGGGCGAGTCATGGCTGTTCGGACCTCACTGCAGCCGCGCCCCGACTGAACTTACGCCACGTCCTAAGTCAAACACTGCCAGGTCCGAACTGCACTGATAGCGCCGCCCAACTCACTGACAGATCCGAACTAACTCCGAACACACGATAACCGGGAAGTAATAGCAGTCAGCAGAGATAATACGCCAGGGCTTATATGGATAAGCACCGCTTCTGCCACTAAAGGGCAGGCAAGGCGGCAACTCGGTGACACCGGAAATTGAAATTAACATAACGAGGTGGTAGTATAGTAAAAGCAGGATGTCAAATGAGATATGGCACGAACACGAGCCACGCACGGCTCAGTGAGTTTAGGAGGAGGAAGGCGCATTGGGAAGGGTTAAGAGTGTGTGTGGGGCAGAAAACGATACGTGAAGTTTCAGTGTGAATAAGGAAAGAAAGAGTGGGAAAATTAAGGAGGGAGCAGGAGGGAAACTGAAACAGAGACGTTTCTAATAACTCCAAGAAAATATGAAAACCAACAGGGATAGAGGGAGCCAACATGTTAGTAACTGTTGTAGTAGCGAATAATGAAAGTTACTGTGGAGTGATAACTGCTGTTGTGATGACTGATGGTAGAGAAACCTTGACAGTTGCAGGTAATTTTCTGAAATGTTTTTCAAATCTTGAACAAAATATAAGACTTCCTTTAGACAGTACTATTTCGAAGCAATCTCTTTAGAGATTCCGTTATTGTCAGACATAGGGAGTGAGGTGTCAGGTCAGAGGGGTGTTCTGAACACAATTTCGACACAAAGCAGCTCAATAGGCTGTGAAGTGGAAGCGGTAGGCTAGTAATAGAACAGTGCATCACCATTGACTAGAGACTCATTTATTGAACACATAAGTTAGGTATTACCCAAAAGGAACAATCAGTACAAATTACAAAATAATATTCTTTTCCTTTAAGTCACTCAAACATTTAAACAGGCAAATAGCAATCATTTAACTGAAAGCCTTTTAAGAAAGCAAGACTAGAAAATTTGAATGATGAGTTAAAATCATATTTAAATAAGCTCTGACCGAGCACATATTTTAAAACGAAATGCTTCCTTTAAGGAACCAGCGATCAAAATTAATTACATAATCCTCAACAACCATATTACATCCAAGACATTTAAGATTAAACAGTAATATATAACATCAGAGAGCTGTTGTCCCAAGTTTTAAGTAGCACGTTTCAGATGGACTGCACTGCAACAGTACAATACAAGTCCCTCAGAGGATCTCCCCACACAGGAAGTTATCGTCGCAATCGACAAAATATCAACATCATTCCATGTACAGACCTAAAACAAACTAAAAGCTCTCTTAAGTTTGGTACAGTTAATTCCCTTTCAACATAACATACATCACAAGTCTAGCCTTAGGACGGCACCGACACACCGCAATTTAGCACGCGAAAAACTACAGCGATGCACTCATCACGTATCCTTAAAAAATCCAAGAACAGAGAGCCGGCTCCCCAATAGCGGAACATTTAACCACGCGCAGCGTACGGGTTTGCGGGATGCTGATCTCGCCCTTAACTTCAACACCAGTTCAAATACTAGTCCGCCTACACTCTTGAACCACCATACACATTCCTTCAGTTACTGCATAGAAAGCCAATGTATAGGCAAACGGACCAGCATATGACAAAAGCTTAAGCAATTTCCTTACTAGGCAACCCTTATGAATAGTAGCCGTAAATTTTATTTTTAAATGTGAGCACACACACAATCAAAACACAAACAACGCCAATCATAAGGACAGTAGCACATAAGCAAGTAGCAATGGTAACTTCTGCTTAGATTGGCTACAAATCAGCGCGTGATTTAACACATCAGAGAACAGTCTTTACAACAGAACCATCAATACAATAGCAAATTACTCACACGTGTAGTACTCCCCCACGATTTCGATTCGCAAAGCCATAGACAAAACGTGAAGAACGTATCACTTAGACCAACATAATGATGCTCCCTCAGTTACCCCAAATAACTGACTCCCTTAGTTGCACAGCAAAGAACCAGACCTAATGAAACCATCACAGTTTTCGCCTCTAAATTGTCTCATTACAAGTGAGACTCAGTAAAAAATGTAATTTTACATCACCAGTTCCCGTATAGTCAACACAAGCGCATGATTTTCACCCGTTTATAATGGCAGGCAGCAACATCATACGGAAAAGAGCGTGGACACAAGCTCTTACCAATTCTCTTCTCCGAAAGCAGCCACCGCAACTCTCAGGAACCACTGGGACATCCAATGCAAAACTCGTTTCTCCTTCACACAAATTACAGGACGCCCACTTCCCGCTGCTTGCTACGGCGCCTTGCGTTCAGAGCCAACTTGTATATCTCCATGCGATAGGTCCGGTCCCACACTCGCTGCGTCAACACGATAACCGTCTTCCACCACGTCCCGGAGCACCTCCCCCCGCCCCTCTCTACAGGACCACGCCTCGTTACTCCCCGCGTAGGCCCCAGAGGGCGCTGCTTACCGCCCTGACCGTGGCAGGAAAGATAAACCACCAGAGAGACACTACCGATATGAGCCGCCACGGCTCAGGGAGAAAACAGTGACAGTAGTAAAAATCGATCCATTTTCTATATCATCTAGTCTGGTCTATAGTAGAAACGGAGTCGTCTCTTACACAAACTGAAAAGCAATAGTCATAAATTTGTGACGATAAGCTATCCAAAAACCTTTCAACACACTGTAGTGCAATCAGTTTGAACTTGCGTAAGTAAATGTCTGTTGGAGATAACGTTTATAATCCGCAGAAAGAATGTCATCAACATCGTCTAAAGATTTCTAAGATTTATATATATATATATATATATATATATATATATATATACGGGGTGTTCAAAAAGTCTCTCCATAGTGCTGTATGATTGTTAGCCGCTCGTGCCGTATGATTGTTCTCCTGCCTGGGTTACATCTCTTCAAGTGGACTCTCCCAAGATTCAACTGTTTCGTATATCTCAGTAAAAATGAATGTGTTGTGTGTCACCTTTGGTCTCCCAAAATAATAAATATATACCCTTTGTTACACACATTTTATTCAAAAAATTATAGAGTTGCGATATTCATTAATCCCTTTCTAGTGCATTTAAACGAAATGCATTTGCCGTCCATATATAAGTAACAGTTACGTGCAGCTGTTGGTTTTGTCACCTCACTCACTTCGTAAGTAAGATGTTCTGAGGGAATACTGAAACACTATTTAAATGTGAAACATAAGCTAACAGCAACTTGTCATATACAAAATACTGTAGAAACAAAGCCGAGTGGCCAGCAACCAAGTGACATTTAGTTAACACTCTTCACGTACGACAGATGATAGCCGCGAGCACTTTACAGATCGGAACGGCTCATTTACGACTACTCAGGCGAGCCGAGTGGTTGCGTAGGCAGAAGTAATCTGTTTGTACATATTGTTCTGCAATTGAAGGCACTCAATCACAGCAGATTCCATTTAACTCTATATATTGCACGCTCAAATAAACGTATTATTCTGGCATAGCCACAGCCTACGGCAACGTTTTGGGATCTCTGTTCACTTGGCTGTGGGTACTTGATGTAACATTATTACACGAACAAAAACCTATTGCCACTTGGTTCAGTAACTATAGATTTTTGTGACCTAGTTCGGGTTATTATTGTGCTGTCTACCATTACTGACAAATATACACAGCAAACAAATTACGATCCTCAGAAAGGTTAACTGATAATACTAAATATAGCGAATACCGCATTCACGATTATATAACACTAAAATAAATAACTACTAAATTAATTTATTGTGGGGCATAACTTAGCAAAATGGATTAGGCAGTCTGTCAAACTTAATAGTATCAAAAAGTGAAGAGTAACTGAAGTCTGTTTTTTCTTTCCGTAGCTGTTCATGATGGCGCCTTTAGTGTCTCTTGATCTCTACTATTTCAGGCATGGATAGTTTCTGCCAATTGTGCCCACAGTGCACTTTTTAAACTGTGTTGCACACCTATCTACCTGTTTTCACTATGTAGTAAGATCAACCTTCCTTAAACCTGATTTCATAGATTTCACTTCTATTCATTGGGGACCACTTGCCTCTCTGATTACACTGAGCTGCCTGTTGAAACGGAGCAACTCAGAGACTCAGAAAGGAATGGCGTGAAAACTCCGCCTCTGGAAAAACCACTCAAAAGCAGCACTATTTATTGTTTCCAAATGCGAGTTTTTCCAGACAACGTTGACTTAGGACTGTTAACAAAATGGATTAGGCAGTCTGTCAAACTTAACAGCATCACAAAGTGAAGAGTAACTGAAGTCTGTTTTTTCTTTCCGTAGCTGTTCATGATGCGATGAATTAAAGAAGACGCTGCTCTGTTTGTCTCCTAGTTCCAGTTCCAGGTATTATTTTTATATATGATACGTGAATGTATCTGATTTCCCAAAAATGTTACGAAAATTATTGCAACTTTCAGCTTATGTGGTCGATATTATATCTGGTTCACAGTTACCTACCTGTTCTCCCTATGTAGTGTGACCGACTCTCTTAACAACTGATTTTATAGAACCCACTTTTGGTCATTAGGAAATGCTTGTTTTCGTGATGAAACTAAATTTTCGCCTAATGTGTCTGCTGTATGGCAAGTTACTGAATATATCTTTTTTTCTAACTATTGTCTATTTTGGTGGGTACTCTATGAACAGATGCATTTTCATTTAATTCCACTATTCTCAATGTTTCATGCTGAAATAAGTGTATAGTTCATCGGATTTGAATTATGTCTGCAAGTAAGTAATCCTGAAGCGGCCGAGGCATGTTGAGCAGTGTTACGACATTGGCCCAGTTTCAAATGGTTCAAATGGCTATAAGCACTATGGGTCTTAACAGCTGAGGTCATCAGCCCCGAGACTTAGAACTACTTAAACTTAACTAATCTAAGGACATGACACACACATCCATGTCCGAGGTAGGATCCGAACCTGCGACCGTAGCAGCAGCGCGGTTCCGGAGTGAAAGCTCAGTTTCGGAAACAGCGGTTCATGTCCCTGTACGGCCATCGAGATTAAAGTTTTCAGGCGTTTACCTCAGCCGGTTAAGGAATACTGTCAGGATGAGCATATATCCATGCGAAAAGGAAAGTTGGTAAGTTTTAGTACCTACTCTTTCAAGAGGTGATATAAATTTGAGTTGCCTTGATTTGTCCTTATCGTGACAGAAGTATCAATGCAAAGAAATCCAAAAAAAAGTACACAATACGTTCAAAAGTCACTTAAGTAAACCCTGGAACCATCATGTAAACATGTAGTACGTTCCATACCAATTTGAATTTCATTGTGTGCCGTCTTTACGTTGTTGCAGTCTTATTGAATAGCAGTGTAGTTGACTATTCGTTAGAGCAAAGGGTCTGACAACGCCAACCTCGAAACAGCAGGTGGCATACACAACTGACACCACGCCAAATAACTGGTTATTAACACTTACGTACGTCTCTCGGCGTAATCTGTTCCTTCCATCTCTTTCCTCATTACGCTTTGAACATAACGCAGCTCCTGGATAACCGCCTGTAGGACCCTGTAATCAACCTTGCTATCTCCGCTGTTAACACGCGCGAGTTCCTGTGTACAGGTGCTCTAGGGTTACAGTCTCTTTGACACACATCGTTAGTACTGCACAGTTCTCGTGCGAAGCTCGCTATGGAAGGAAATAAATTCACCCACACATCCTGGCAGATGCCCTTTCGTAGACGTCGGACAGGCTAAATAAACATTACCCACGCTTAACGCCGAGTTTATTTAAATGCAAACTCTTCTGTCACACAAAAAAGCCCCTGAATTTTCCACAGCTGCTGAATTCTCATCAACAAGACACTTTGCACCCAAACAGCTACTCTCTCCTGTAGCTTAGCTCGTTCCAGACGTTCGTGCAAAAGCTTGCGTTCGTTTGAGTAACACCATTAAGCTATAAATCACGTCGTTAATTTTATTACTAATCACCTAAAACTGATAATAATATAACGGGATAACAGAAGTATACATATGAATAAAATTCCTTTAATATTATTATTATAATTTTTATTGTGAATGTTTCTATTTTTCGTTAAAAAGTGTCTAAGATGTAAGACACGCGGTATAGTCTGTATCTCTATTTATCACTGTTACGTACGTTGACAGCAGGCCGATATTGAGACAGAGCGAGAGACGAATATGATGAAACTGTATGTCATCATGCGAGCTAATGTCCCAAAGATGTTCGGGCACACATGCAGTTCTTCTTCGTCTAACTCGTCTAGGGGTTGAACTGCACGTGTCGGATTACACACCCTAAATTAGACGCTTGTGATCTTTTGGTTAAATTGTCTGGCTGATGGCAAGTTTGTGAAATACAAAGTTAATATAACATATAGTAACAATATCAGGAACTAAATTAACGACCAATAAATGATGTGGGCCACACAGTTGCGATTTGGTTAGAATAATGTTGAGTCATAAAACAGACTAATGGCGAAAGTGGTCTTATTTATAATTAATTACACTCGAGCGCATACCCATTTGACACAGTTCGATCATTCACACTCTCATCGCGAAATACAAGTCTAATGTTCCACCTCGTTATTTTCGCGAAAAGTTAGAGTTCATACCAGAACCGCTGCTGCTCACCGCTCAGAGACTAAGTCCCGCGATACCGCACAACGCGAAATTTACTGAGACGTTTCACTTCCTACCTACCCAAGGACCGACCGTCCGCTTTCGCGTGTCCACCAGCACTGTTTGCTTTAGCGTCTGAATTCCTTCTGCTCGTCCCAGGCCGCGTTTCCCGCGAGCGGAACTTATCGGCTCAACTGACTAGTGTAGTTCCCTTTCGTCAATCCGTCCATGTATTGGCAACAGCTTATTCTACATTATTTTACATTTTAACATATTTAAATAATCAAAGACTGACCACATTCACGTTCTAAATAAAGTAACAATAATATCCATTACATAATAAACGTTAAATTCTATTACATAAAACCGATAGAATTTCCTTCTTAACTTTGAATGTCACAGTCAATAGCCTTGCGCCAATGTGCTTTCTGATAAATAAATAGAGAACAAAAGTAAGTATTATGCACTAAACTTTACAACAAATATTGTATTACCTGCTGATTCAATAAAGTGTCATGCTATCATCATTCAATGTGTTTTGTGTGGAGGAAATGATGATAACTGAAAATACTGATAATTTAAATTTACTATATATTTTAAACAAATGAAGTTACAGAGTTGATATTTACAACATTTTTCATTTTAATGATGCGCTTGTACATGAAGTATCGATCGTTAAGATCGACCAAAGCGTTCAGATTTTAGCATTCAGGTCTTTGTCAGATAACTTGTTAATTTCACTTTAACAGTAAATCCTAAACTATTATAGATATGATCAAGTTCTATTGGGATCACCATGAAAATTTATCAAGACTGGTAGATTAAAATAACTGTGGCTTAATTCCATGAAATACTACAGAATTAAATAGTTTTCATATGTTCCCCTGTATGGCTGATATTTGGTCCGCCTTATGTAACACTGTTAGGCTTCCCTGGGTTTCCCTATGACGTAGGTTCTCGTCTGTCTCACTCGCACTGTACAGCGCTGGGGCCTCAAGAGACAATAGACCCCTGTGAATTTCCCCACCTTTTGGTGAATCTGCGACCTTTGTGGCACACGGTCCTTGACGACAGGGTTCGTTTCACAAATCCTGAAGGCTGACTGTTTCGGCCATATACTTAAATGAGAGCGAAATGCTCGTTAACTCACAATCATTTTCACCTTTAAGTAATACATTTTTTCTGTAAACTATTTGCGTTGGAAGCCTAAAATTACCAGCAGGCAATGATACAATTTGTAGTGATATGAAATATAATAATCACATAGATTTGTCTTACGTAAGTCGGGTGAGTGACTTTGGTCGATTGACAGGATACTTCGAAAATTCAACAGACTAATTACAAATCACGTGTGCGTCTTGCCTTGAAAATTGCTCAAGTCTGTGACGCCATTACCGGATACGACTAACATGCAATATTCTAAAGCCCAAAAAGTCTCAATTTTTTCGACTCTGGGTAACGAACGGCCGGCGGAATTGTTGAAATATTTAGTTTGGGAGAGACTCTTTAAGAGTACAGTCACCCCGAAAAAGTCAACGTACAGCAATTTCGAGAATATTAGATGAAGAATCTACAGATATAAGTCAGCCCTCCTGCGTATCATTCCTGTAAGGACCGTGAAGATGAGATTAGAATTACGGCTAAAAGTGAGGAGTGTAAGTAGTCATTCTTCCCACGTTCCCCACACGATTTAAACGACAAGCAAAATTAAAGTGTGGTGTCATGATAAGTACCTCAAAAATGCGCATCACATTTGTTTGAAGAGTTTGTGTGTAGAAATACACTTTATTGTGGTCACCTATCAAAAGACTGAAGAGCCACCTTTGCCAGCGCGGATTGCTGCGAGACGTGTAGGAAGAGAGTGAATGAGGTTCTGGAACATCCAGATGGGAATGTTCCATGCCGAATCCTGTGCCCTGGCCAGCTACGCTATGCTTGTCAGGTGAGGACTGATGCCGGGGAAGGCACAATCGAGATGGTCCCACAGATTCTCGATTGGGTTTGAGTGAAACAAAAACTGCATGTAGGGGTGGACATGATCCCCAGGGGTACATGCATACTTGTGTTGATCCATTGTGTGTTTAAAAATGACAAAATTACCCAGGGAATGTCAAAGAAACATTCCCCAGACCATATCGGTCCTTCCTCCGGCCTGGACCCTACCGACGATTGTTGCAAGGTGTTTGCATTCAGACGTTTCACGCCGTACACGCCAACGGCCCTCTGTTCGATGCAGCATAAAAAAGATTCATATGAAAGAGCCACCTGTCGGCATTCAGTGGATTTTCGATAGTGGTTTTGACGAGCGAATTCCAGCCTTCGTCGTCAATGAACTGTTGTCAGCAAGGGTGGATGAACGAGGGACTTGCTGTGGAGGCCCATACACAGCAACGTTCGCTGAACGATCATTTTGGAGACACTGCTAGTAGCCTTTTGGTTCATCTGGGAGGTCGTTTGCTAAACAGTTGCTCATTATCCGCCCGTACACATCTCCGCAGTCGTCGTTCACCCATATATTTTCTGGCCCATGGTGCACCACACTTGCGTCGGCGCCAGTTTTGACCAGCGTCATTTTGCCATGCACTATGGTGTACTTGAAGGACGGCAGCATGCGAACAGTACACAGACCTAACCGTTTTAGAAATGCGGTCATGTTTGGCCTGAAAGCCAATGGTCATGCCCTTTTGGACGTCAGATAAATCGCTTCGTTTCCGCATTACGACAACGAATGTAATGTTTTCCATATCCCTCCGACACACTTTATACATTATCCTCTGCTAGTGCTGCCACCTGCCGTAGTGAGCGGTTGTTGCACTTTGACGTTGAACGTAGGCGGTGGTTACATTAATGTGACTGGACCGTACACATACTACGTGCGTAGATCATCAAAGCGGTCGCTACACTTGTTGATCAGTAGCCTTCGAAGATGCCAAGATACATAAGACTTCCCGAAAAATTTCAAATAATTCCTGTAATCTTCAACTGTTAAAAAAGTACGGAGAAATTAGTCATGACATAAAGCAATTTTTATAAAATTTATCTGTAATTTCCGAAAATAGCTATTTTATAAAGATTCAGATTGCGGCCTGCTGTAACTTGACAATTTATTTTGCTTTGTCGTTGATGTGTGAATAACAAGCTTTATTTGTGTTCTGATGCTGCTCGTTTCAATATTTATATCTTCCCCACTGTCTGTACGAATGTTGTGCGTCATTCAATATCAGAAACTGTCAGCTGAATAGTTATCAAACAGGCACATAAATTATCTATTTCGAAATGTAATTTCTCAACGTAACTGTATTCCTAGTTGATTTGTATTTCACTATAAATTTATTGATTTTACATTTACCTTACTGATCGGTGAATCAGTGTGTGTGAAATTGCCCTACGTGGCTTATTCGAGTTAATTACAAAACCGACTAATAAAGATAACTTCTTAGGTCTCGGGGTAACAAAAAGGCCTGAGACTTTCGACTCAGTTAACACAGAACATCAGTGAACATACTTCTGCTTAGCTCGTGCACCACAATCATTTTTAAGATTGCCTGTGTGGTCAACATGAAAATTTTATCTCCTGAACTGACAACGTTGAGTATCAAGTGGACGAAGTTCAAGAGCACTGCACAACTAGCGTTACGTATGTGCCGAACAAAACTGTGAGGGATAGAAAGATCAGCAGTGGACTGACATCCATGTTAGAAAGGTTCTTCGAAAAAGTCTCATCACAGGACGTAGGCAAAGTCTCGTATAGAAAACGATTCTGAACGAATCCAAAATTAGTGTAAGGAGAGCCATATGTGAGACATTCAACTAATTCAAAGGAAAATACTCATTGAAAATCCTAAGAACTTCTGGTGAATAGATCGAAGCATCTAAGACTATCTGTGACAGCAGTGACATCCAAGCAGAGGAGGACAGACAGAACGGCAAAACGCTGAATTCTTTTCTTCCGAAATTGTTTCATTGAGGAAAATGGTTCTGTGGTTCTTCATTTAAATCTTAGCTCTTACGTCAAACTGAAGGTATCTAAATAGATGACCATGGAACAGAAAATCATCTGAAATCATTCAACAGAGTATAAGCAGCCAGATATGGTGGGACATACAAAAGTTTCTGGATAGGATACAATAATGAAATTGGACATAGTCTCTGCAAATGCGAAGCGTTCCCAGCGATTACAAAAATTCGCAGGTCTTTCCCATTTTCAAGAGCAGACGCGCTAAACGATAAGCCTACAGCGCTGACTAGAATTTTAGAGCTCATGTTATGACATTCCTGCAAACGAAAAACGACAGGGCTGCCGCAAGCAATAGTCATGTGAAACACAGCTTGCACTGTTCGTCAGTGAGATCCAAAATCCAGCAGATACCGGCACCCAGGTTTATGCTGTGTTCCTCAACTGCCTGAAGGATTCCCATACTGTCATCCAGCGAAAAAAATGCGACGGTACGAAACAAAACACCAGATGTGTGGTTCGATTGACGAATTCCTAGTAAACAGAACACCAACCGGCAATCTTAACTGAAAGAAATTATGAAGCGTAAAAGTGCCGTTGGGGCAGCTGAGTGCTATAGAACCATTAGTTTTCATTATTTTTCATATGTCCTAGTGGATAACGCTAGTAGTTCAGTGAAGCTTTTTGGATGATGCTATTCTATACAGAGAAGTCGCAGGTCTAGAAAACTCTAGCGATATGCAGGAAGGTTTGCAGAGGATCGATCCTGACGCAGCTACTGGTAATTGACGCTCGACATAAAAGTTGCATGTTCATCAATAATGGACTGAAAGTTTTATTATTGTGTGATTTCACGTTTGCAGAACAGTCTTGAAACAGTTACGTGGTGCCCTAGGCAGCAGGCGCCGACGGCAGCCCGCTCTACTTCCAAGTCATCTGGGTTGCAGACAGAAACAGTGTCAGCTATGAACTTCGCTGCCAGACAAGAAGGCGGAGACGACAGCGTTCCGGACAAGCCATTAGGTGGCGTCCACGGACATGTACCGTACCATTTCCTGCATCTCATGGGTCACGTACCCAAAACAGGATCGAAAGTATTCTTCCTCGAGGATTCAGGCCGGTGTGCGAGCTTAGCACAGCATTTCCATCCTACCGAGACAACGACCACAATATCACAGCAACAGATCGCTATGGACTCCGCCACCATCCACCAGGATGGCCCCTCAATTTCTCCGTCAGGACTGTAAGTGTTGTGTGATCGGCGACATGCTAGCTGTGTATTGGTATAATTTCTACTGCTTCGTTTTCGTCACCATTGACCAAAGTTGGCTGACGGAGTGTAGATGCAAACACTGATGAGTGTTCATTTTCAGTATTCCAGCCACAGTCTCCTTCTACTTTATCAGAAAAGTGAAATAACAGTTTGTTGTGCCAAAGTATTTATGGTAACAAAATTGCTGCTGTCCATACCAGCTTTCATATACTCAGCTGCAGCTGATAATAGGAAAGGCAGATGCCGTACTGAGATTCCCTTGGTTGAGATAGCGTCAGAAGACATAAGAGATGTGAGCACTTACACAGTTGTTGCCATCGGCCAGTCTCATTTTTCAACATGTCGCACATTATCCAATTTGAACAATGTTATCAATATTTCTCTCATCCGAGACCCATATATTTAACAAAGACTATTTAAGGAGCCATTCTTTCTGCCAATACTACATTTATTATCTCGCAATGGACTAGTTTTTCCTACTCTGTGACCAAGTGATTCCGGTTTCCTACGATTTTTTGCATAGTCATCGGTATGGTTTTAAGTTTTCTACCTATTTTTGTTTTGTTTTTTGCGTTACTTGAATTACTAACTCATATCGTTGTCTTTAATAACAATAAAAAGTATTACATAGGAAATAAAAAAAGGTCTTATAAATATTCAGTATGTAACCAAATTTACAAACTAATTTGCAATGAGAATGTAAATTGACTCATTCCACATCATTACGATTTATCGCGCAAATGATATATGGGACATGAAACTGCTGCTTCTCACAATTCGCCTCTTATTACTGTCATCCTTTTTCCTGCCTTATGTTTAATTTCAATGAGAGTTCCATACAATTCCACAATATGATTAGTTAATGGAGCGTGTTATCTCATATAAAAGGATATTTTACCTGTATGCTGGTATCAGAACGTGGGCTTATGCCGGAACTAGTTACTGAACATTAAATTGAAACTTCCTGGCAGATTAAAACTGTGTGCCGGACCGAGGCTCGAACTCGGGACCTTTGCCTTTCGCGGGCAAGTGCTCTACCATCTGAGCTACCCAAGCACGACTCACGCCCCGTCCTCAGAGCTTTACTTCTGCCAGTATCTCGTCTCCTACCTTCCAAACTTTACAGAAGCTCTCCTGCGAACCTTGCAGAACTAGCACTCCTGAAAAAAAGGATATTGCGGAGACGTGGCTTAGCCACAGCCTGGGGGATGTTTCCAGAATAACTTATGATACTGAATACGGATATCATTTATAGACCAATTTGTTACCACAGTCGTACGAGACTGACTTTCCACGGGAAGCGAATAAGTGTTCGTGAAAAACTGTTAATAACATGGGGGTTTTTGTAACAATTTCTGCGTTATCTGTACTATGTGTTACCAAACACATTGAAAACTTCTTGAACGATTTACTTCAGATTTTTACACGATACTGTTATGAAAATTCGGACGGCCATACGCTATAATTTTTTAATCTACATCATATATAAAGATATACATGTAATATATAAAGGAGAAAGTGGTTACCGAAAATTTTGGAAAGTTCGTAACCGAATTACTTGAAAATTTTATGTGATACTCTAAAGAACCTGTGGACGGACATAGCGTACATATTTTATTAATGCATATCTAAATATATAATTAATACAGAAAGGGAGGCGTTTTTTCCAAAATCTTCGGAAATTTCTTAATTTACTTCGAATTCTTACGTGATACTATAATGAGCACTCGCACAGAAAAGCTATATATTTTAATATATACTCGTATGTAATATGTACAGAACTGAAAAGAGCGATGAGACGCGATCGACGGGCATACTAGAGACACTGTCCAACGTATCTGTGAAAAGCTTCATCGGATTTTCACTGCGGTTTCCATTTCGCACCCTATCGGTCCTTATTTTCCAAATAGCCCTCGTATATTCTTTCTCCTTATATATGTACCAGGAGGCCCACGCACGCCGTCCACCGTTGACGTTAGTTAATCCCGGATACCACAGACGCCGAAAGGTTTGCCTATGTAGATCAGTAAAGGGGACCCCATACCAATAGAGAGGAGATCCTGCAAAACGTAAAACCAGCGACTGAAATAAAACACGTTATAGCTATAACTGGTTACATAGTTCGTCTCTAGAAAACTTGCTTGCTGTAGCAGGGGTGCCGGATTCAATTCCTGGCCTCAAGAAAGGTGTTTGTGTAGAAGAATGATTGTCCCTTTCCAAAACAATACGCACAAGGGCGAAAGCATATTAATTATCTATTTCAAGGCATATCAACATATGACAGGTAATTTATTAATAACACATAATGCACCAATTCGTATTCCTCAATTGGCAGCATTACATAAATGCTGTCATATCTCTGGTTGCAATAAAGAACGACGAATACAACGAATATCATCAATGATGTATTCTTAAATCTGTGTTATAGACTGGTAGATTTTTATATCTGCATTGTTCATAATACAAAGGTTCGAATGTGTGTTCGCTTTGCTGGGTGCATTTATGTAAGCGCCTCTCGATATTAATATGCACATCTCTTGACATTTCTGCAGATACAGAAGGGTCATCCTGATATAATCGTTCTTTTAACACATCTCGGTTTTCCGGTTCCGTTTCGTAAACCCTGGCTTTGATATAACGCCATAAGAAAAAAAATCCATGGGTGTTAGATTAGGCGATCTCGCTGGCCTTGGAATGCACGTTGTTGAGATATTCCCTAACCTCTCACAATAATGAGGTGTTGAACCATAGTGCTGAAGCCATTGCCTCACAGGTAATTGAAGTGGGATGTCTTCCAGAAGATATCTAAGGCGTAGCTCATTCTGCAGGAATTGCGAATATAGACGACTATTCAGTCTGGGAGCAAAATAAACTGGTCCAATGATGTGGTCTCCTAGAACGCCGCATCATACATCAACATCCCAGTGCGCTTGCATGTAATGTGGACGTAACCAGCGAGGATTTCCAGGAGCCCATTAATGCAGTTGTGTCCATTGACAGTGGTGCCATTGGCGAAATAGCATTCATCTCACCGGAAAATCTGCCTGCTGAAATCCGGCTTTAGAACTGCTTCACGTACGAGACATCTTCGGAAGTATGCCTGATTTTGGAAATCATTTACGTATAGCTGTTGGTATAGGAGCAGTTTAAAGGGATGTAATTTTCGTTCCTTCAGAATACTTTGTAGCGAAGACTCGATGCCCTCAGGTCCGCTTCAGATCTTCTTTGTCCTAATTACTATAAGAAATAGATATTATTGGGGGAAATGTAATGACTTTCATAATATTAACAATAATGACCACACTAGTATTATTATTAATAATAATATTATTGTTGTAGGTACAAATAATATTGCAACCTAAATGCAATAACACGAGAACAATTTCGTTTACACTACATTGTATGCACGCGCTATATTCATTTCAGCTATTCAAAATGTGTTTGAAGTCTTATGGGACTTAACTGCTAAGGTCATCAGTCCCTAAGCGTACACACTACTTAACGTAAATTATTCTAAGGACAAACACACACACCCAATCCCGAGGGAGGACTCGAACCTCCGCCGGGATCAGCAGCACAGTCCAGGACTGCAGCGCCTCAGACCGCTCGGCTAATCACGCGGGGCCATTTAAGCTATTCTTACCGTGCGTGGAATATACTCCAGAATGCTGAAAACGTTCCGGGCAACATCGGAAATGTCGCGGATTGATCTTTCCATGACGCGTTGTACCTGGAATGCTCCCTCGGTTCTTAAACGCATCGCTGTAGGTCTAAAACCATGCGCAGAAGATAGACGTCGCGTTGGAAAACGTGAATTGAGCCTTATAGCCTCATCTGCAATGTGGTGGGTCTCATCATGGATCAGTAACACATCGGTGTGGTCTTCGGTGTGGTCTTCGGAGTAGTTTTTATGTGTTTGATTGTAAAGCCTGACTCGAACTACAAACGTGCAGCCACGCTGCCTTATCAGAGCAGAACCAGAAGGAAAACGGACGCAGATGGTGGCACAACTCGGTGGAGGTTCGGTTGTACGTTAGTTCCTCTTTGGACAGCAGTGAATAGGCAACCCTTGTTGCACTAACGAAAGTCGGAAACAAAAAGTTGAGAGGATGGCTTATGTGGACCACCTGGTATATGGTTTCTCGGCTTATGGTTCACTACGGAATTTCAGTGGCCAAAAAGTTTGCAAACCTAGATATTAACAGATTAAATCTAGGCAAAATACTGTCATTGAAGATACTCTCCTCTTAGATACAGCAGTTGGAGAGGTCTCATTCATATCCCTATACCAATTATTCGAACTGATTCATATGTTTATTTCAAGCGACTTCAGTTCCCGATCAATGTTTCATTTGCAATAACAATAATCGAGGCTCAAAGTCACAGAGAGAGGGACAGAGGTATGAGGACAGGAACGGGGAGGGGAAATAGGTGTATATTGAATGTACGAGAAGGAAATGGCTGGTCAGAGAGAGACGGAGGAAGTTATGTACAGAGCAGAGGTAGGAGAAGGAGGCGATCGACAAAGAGAGAGGGGGGGGGGGGGGAGGAGGAGTGATTTTCTTTTATCTTGGAGATGGGGACAGTACTGACTGGAAGAAAATCGCAGCACCAAGAAATAATTGTGAGACATAAACGAAGGTTGGTAGGAATGTGTCTACATGTGAAAGATACTGCTTATTCCCATCTCGCACTAGTCGCATTACAGTGGTAATAGGAGCACCAGGTTTTCTTTAAATACTCTTTGTAGCTCTCGTGCGCGTTAGTGCCCTCTGAGATTGGACGAGGTATTTGATGTTAGTAAAAAATGCATTTAAGATGACAAAGATGCCATTATTAACACCTCGCTGTATTTGAATGAGGTCGTTTGATAGGGCTGCAGTAACCTGGGTGTGCATTCTGCGATACTGCAGAAAGACGTAGCAAGAAGTAGCCACTGTAGATGCTTGCTGACAGTGGTTGTCACGAGAATACACGGTCGCAAAAAGACCAGAGTCCAGACAGTCACGTGGCACTACCGAGAGAGAAGGTCATCGTGTCCGACATATGGCTCTGGCGCATCTGCAGCAGCAGTCTGAGCAGCAGTTAGGGCCACCATGACACAACGAACTGTTACAAATCGGATACTGCAAGGACAGCTCCGAGCCAGATGCCCTGTAGGGTGCATTCCACAGATACCGAACCGCCATCATTTGTGACTTCTTTGGTGTAAATGAGAGCTCATTAGAGGGCATGGTACAGGTCTACTCTGTTTTCTCATGAAAGGCGGTTCTGCCGGTGCCAGTGACGGCCGTGTGGTAAGAAGAAGAATGGAAGTTGAAGGCCTGAAACCAAGTTCTCTGTGTGCTAGACAAAATGAATCTACTGTTGGAGTTATGGTCTGGGTTGCGATTTTGTTCGACAGTATGAGCACTCTCGTAGTTATCCCACGCACCCTCACTGCAAATCTGTACGTCATTCTAGTGATTCGTCCTGTTGTGCTGCCATTTATGAATAGCATTCCAGGGTGTGTTTTCCAGGAAGATATCGCTCTTCCACGTACCTCTGTTGTAACCCAACATGCCGTACAGAGTATCGACGTGTTGCCTTGGTCTTCTGTGCGCCACATATGTCTCCAATCTATCAAACTTCCGACATTATCGGGCGACAACTTCAGCGTCATCCTCAAACAGCATTTACCATCCCGACCAAATGCAACCAGCTTGGAACTCCAACCCACGAACCGACATCAAGCACCTGAACAACACAATGCATGCATAATTGCATGCTTTCATTCAACATTCTAGCCGTTATACCGGTTACTAATGTGCCACCTTTCACATTTGCAATGACATATCTCGTGCTTGCACTAAGCTATGATCTGGCAGTGTTAATTTTGTTCATAAAACAGATGTATTCCCGAAATTTCATTACTCTACGTTAATTATTTTTTGGTTTTATGATTTTTTCCTTCAGTGTATATCCAGCTCCCATACATATTTGGCCGGCTGGAGTGGCCGTGTGGTTCTAGGCGCTACAGTCTGGAGCCGAGCGACCGCTACGGTCGCAGGTTCGAATCCTGCCTCGGGCACGGGTGTGTGTGATGTCCTTAGGTTAGTTAGGTTTAATTAGTTCTAAGTTCTAGGCGACTGATGACCTAAGAAGTTAAGTCGCATAGTGCTCAGAGCCATTTGAACCATACATATTTAGCAATTGCGAAGCATTGTGTGGATCGCTAGTTAGTTACGATTTAAATATGCAGTCATCACTGAATAAAACAAGTTTTTTGGTTTTTTCAAATTTTATTACATTTCAAAATAGTCAAGGTGCTCAATCAAAGTGCGAGGATTCTCAAAGGGAGGAAATGATTTGGGCCCCCATACTAAGGAGTTATTTGGAAAGCTAACTTTTCGAAAAGCCGGTAGAGAAAAAATTCAAAGTGTCTCCAGTATGATGTCTCACAGTATGTTGAAATCTTAGTGGACTGATAAGATAATAAATGAGGAGATTCTTCACAGAATGAGTGAGAAATAGAAAGTAATATGTGGAAAACTGTGGCAATGAAACAAACAAAGGGAGGTAGAACATGTGTTAAAAATGAGGTTATGACTTCAGTTGTGCTGGTGGGAGCCATGTATGCAAAAAACTATAGGGGAAGATAGAGACAGGGATACATCCAAAAAATAATAGAGGAGGGTGGTTGTAAGAGGAAGCGTGAGATAATGAATGTGATAGAGGAAAGGAACCCCTACCCTCCCCTCTTACGATAAAAATTTTAAAAATAGTACCTACCGGATCGACATTGTTATGTGAATTAACATGGACCCCAGCATAAATCGCTGCTGGCAGCAGCGAAATGCGTCACTTAAAAAACGTTGGAACTTGTTCAAATTGTGAGACACGCAGACCATAAACATGGAGACTATTTTTGCACGGTTTATTCGCGTCCACGCGAAACTTAGAAGTCAACTGTATAACCTGATTTACCATAAGATCCGGAAAGTACACATTGCGCCTGGGATGGAAATGTGCTTGCCTCTGCTCTCTCAAAATATGTTATTTTTCTATTTTTGCACATCGTAGTGGCATGTGAAAGTAAACAATCCTTACAAAATCTAAAATTCTTTCTGAGATGTTAAGAAATAATATACGATTATAATCAATGAAATTGCTTGATCTGAAAGAAGGATATATAAACCGAGCGATCCCAGTCTGTTAGTGAAAATGAAGAGATCATGTCTCATATTAGCATTCCAAAAGACTATAATAACAAATAGTAAGCGTCAAACTTCTGATGTGTTTTCAATATTCAAGTACCCAGGAAGATTTTTGTCAACCCGGCTGGAGTCTACATATGGATTAGGTACAACTCGCCTCGTATAACTTGAGGAAGGTAATCAAGACGGTCACCCAAATATTGAGCATAAAGTAGAATCAACAACTCGGCCCAGAGAACACCCAGACCTTCTTTCCTTCTGATTCAGGTGTTTATTATTGAACAATTTTAAAACAAGAGAAGTCGTCGCACGTATAATATGAAGAGAGTTAGCGTATTTCATTTGATAATAAATACATTACTGGGCATTTGGAAATAATCTGAAACAGAAGTTTATTACATATGTGTGTAAGTTCACTAAATTCTGAAACACACTTATGAAATGATCAGTACGAAATTTCTTATTAATACGAAGTTGTCATTGAAAAAGAAATTGTTTAATTTTGAAAAGCCAGTAGGCTTAGGACACTTACCTTAATCCAGGAATTATTTTAGTGCAGCTGATGTATTCAGTGACATTTTCTTCATAACCTTTGTTTAAGAAATGTGGCAGAAATCATCAGCACGGAAAATATTTGTCTGGAATGTTACGTGATGATTAACGTATACTGATACACAAGTGAGCAAAAAATTTTATGGTAACTAGGTCAAAAAAATGAAGAAGAGCACTCTTATCTCTCATTCTGACTTAAAATTGACTAGAAAGAAAGTTATAACAACCGACATTACAAAAAGCATCCATTTCTTCGTAACTTTCTAAGATACAGTGAAAGAGACTTGCGTGTGCTTAATTTGTGAATCTAAGAGGATTCTTGTAAGATACAATGTCATCATACTTGCGCAAGACTTTATCTAAATACGGTGCTCTTATATTTTCGTAAAGAGTAGCATCGAATTTTAAAATGTATTTTACTTCATGCAGCTTGTGAGGCTTTCCAGTATTGCAAAGACTTTCAATCACAACCTTGAGGAACCTGGAAAAAATGTAGAAAATTATTGGCTTTGGCTGAAGAAATAGCTAAACCACCTATACTAATGTTATGAAGGTGAATTTGTGTTTGTTATTTTCTCACTACTAAAGCGCTGAACCGATTTTTGTGAAATTTGATATGGGCATAGCTTGAGCCCTGAGGAAGAACGCAGAGTACTCTAAAAAGCAAAAAAAAGAAAGAAAGAATCTACCACTAAGAGGGTAAAGTAGATCATGGAAGATCTTTTTTTTGTATTTGTGAAGGTAAACCATATTTTAAAAAAATATTAAATTTCCTTCTACTTCATTAGCACAACGAATAGGTGCTCACTTCTGCCCACGCCCCTCTGTAGCTATTGTTGGGCAGTGATGCTGTGTGTGCTAAGCTGTGATGCACTGGGGCAGCCTGGAAGTGTTGAGGAGGTACACTTTATGATCTATGCTTACCCAGACAGACAGAGACGTGAGGGCAGCTGGTGTTATTGTACATACAGTAACGTAATTACTCACCATCACTCATCACATCCAAACTACTGGGTAACAGCTAGTATTGTATAGATAACTATCTTGTAACCAGAGTTGTCAAGATCTGGGGATGTTCCAGTAATAGATATAAATATAAATAAACGTGGGAAATAGACAAAGGCACACAACGCATCGTAACATGTGACTGATGCACAAAATTTATTCTACAGTTTTTGAATTACTGTATTATTTGCGACTATGTCGAAGCTTGTGATATATAAACCGACAGCACCAACACAGAAAATAAATGTTTTTTTCTATGTGACCAGCTCTGTCTCTGTACCCAACACAAACTGTACATATACTATATGGAATACTTTCTTCAGTCTACAGTACAGCCTTCTGAACTATCTGTTGTTCCTCCTGAGACATACAGGAAACGTAATATAAGGCATTGTTTGTTATCATATTTAGTGAACGTGCTTAGTCGGTGCTACAGATTCCAAGTACAAGTTTAAAAACTACGGCAGTAAATTGAATTCAAAAGCTGAAGTAATGAATAAACTCGTGTACACACTTTACCGATGCGTGCCAAGTGTCACACGCTGTGAGTATGAAGCGAAAGCTTTGTCTAGAATATGTTACGGTGAAATATGCATCTGCTGAAATCGCTGGACATTGTAGGCACGAGGAATAAATTCGCAAATATGTAGTTTAGATATACTCTTCACTCTGCTGGGACAGCTCCCGAAGCTTTCGATTGTATCTTCCCTCTTCTCCGCCCTTGGTGACTGCCTGGCAGCTGCCGTTCTGCGCGTCAAACGCGCCTGGGACGCTACGTTTGCGTAGCGACCTGTTTGCAGTCACGGAAGCTACCGCGTCAACCAGTAGGTGGTGGCTAAACCGTATCATGTCGTGGCAAGAGTCTCCGGGTATGCTGCAGGAAACGGTTGGCATCTTAAGTGTGGGTTAGTATTTATATTCAGTAGAGAAAAAAATGCGGCGTCTATAAATTTAAAGAACGACATCATTACCACCAGTTTGTTTCCTAAATGAAAACTGTTTCCGTGCTGCTTCGACCGTATGTGGGTACACATTATGTCAAATGTACACTGGTGTGCGAAGCTTAAGGACGAAGTAACTTTCTCACATGTCATTACCAAGTAATATAGCTCGACAACACTTTGGACCATACGTAGAATGAACTATTACTTATACTACACATGACAGCGGAAGGAAATACACAATGAGACGAAGAGAAATGACACTTTTATTCAAAGACAATAAATACTGTGAAGTTTTTGCGGTTCATGATGGACCCTTGACCGTTACAAAAGGCAAGACGTGATTTTCAATGGAGTGTGCGATCACCACTGCCAGCAAAGTATGCTCTATAACATGTTCCCTGGCAGGTGACAACATTGGTAAGGAGTTCTTGTGGTAGGGCGTTCCAATCTAACCAGCGGTGTTGGTAAATGCGGGGCGGTCTTTGGTACATGTCTATACGTCTTCCTAACGCTTCCCATCTTCGATGAAATTTAAGGCAGGGAGAGGGTTGGGAAAGGAGCAGCATGCTAATCCATTCGCCGAATATCGTCTCATTCCAAGAACCAGAGCTGTGCGAGGCGACCGCTCACTGTCACTCATTAAATTAGGGCTAAATGAACCCATGAAAAGACGCACGTGGGGAAGGAGAACAGTGTCACGACAATGTCAGTCGGTGAGTGTACAGTGTTTAAAGATATGAGGGTCAGTATGTCCATGGAACATTATGCTTCCACCATAACACCTGGATCACCGCGACGCCCACGTTCTAATATTCCTGCGTACACTATGTGTTGCCCGCCTGGTTGGACGTGCGGTCTAACGCACAGCTTTCCGGATTGGGAAGGAGCGCCAAGTATACTTCTGTTTAAAACTGAGTCTTAAACTACCATTATTTATCTATTGGAAACGTTTTGTATGCGTCCAAACGTTGACATTTTAACTATATTACATACGTAACTATAGTGTATAAAAATGTACAACTGTCCATATTTCTCTTATAAAGGAATCTCTGCAACCATAGATGCTGACTAGACTGATTATAATACACAGAGCCTGTGAGACCTTGAGTTTATAGTGACCATCCTTTTTGATTACATGAGTATGTTGTAGTTATTTACGTTCTGTATTATTTCTTTGTTTCCACAGTGTATCTCATCAAAATAGCTTCACATGAAAATTTCTCTTCTACAAATTGCCTCCTCACGGAACCTGCATCAACATGCCTAACAGATCACTTATATCTGCAAGAGATTACGTTTGCTAAGCAGGTAAGAAGATTTAGATTATCATAAAGAAAGCAAACAAACATTGTTTTGGAATAGAACGTGTGGATAAATAGAAGGGCTGGCTACCCCATATTTGTTGCGTGACTTGTTATGTTAAATAGATAAACTGGCAGAAAGGTAGAGGTTTGCAGTACCAATGGTATGGAGGGAACAGAAGAACCACATTAGAGATTGTTAATTTTGTCTGGCAAAGGGTTATGATTTTGCAAATCGGAAATCTAAGAATCTTAAAGTTTTATCTAGTGTGCGTGCTGCAATCTGACCAATCCCATACTCAGAAACTCTTCCAATATCTACTAGACCCACAAACGAAGGGAATGAAACAGATACCGACAATGAAGAAAGTTTGAGCGACGAATGCACGTTATCTCCTGAAAAAAATGACCCATCATGGCAGTCTACGAGCTCTTTGTCTCCGCCATTTATGACACAAGCTTATTTTAGCGACCTAGTTCGTGATTTAGGACCAACAACAAGTAAACAAGGCCCAATTACATCAGACACGAAAATAACTATGTTTGGACGAGGGGAGGGGATTTTGGTTCCCTATTCTGCAAAAGATGAAGGCATCATGACATACTGCAGTGATGTTCGAAGCCTCATGAGTTCTTCCAACTTCAAATATGAGGCACATATGTGGAGATATTTCACATACGGCTCCAAATATTGTCTAAAGGAAGTTCTCCTATTCAGTGGGAATGCAATGCCTTATGTCCCACTTGTGTATGCCATTATGCCTAAAGAGACTTATGGTGTTTTGAAAAATATGTTGCAGTTAATTGAGTATTATGAACATAAGTGGAAAATATGAGGTGACTCGAAAATAGTTCCCGTGGTATGGGTTATGCAACAAGGCCACACGAAATAGGGAAGTTTTTTGTGTGAATAGGATAGTCCTGACAAAAATTCCCGCATTAAAAGAAAGATTTGGCCTCAACGGAGTTGAAAAGTGGGAGGAAAAATATACGGACTGAGAAATTGTTAGCCAGTGTCGAAGTTCTTTTGCCATCTCTTCGCGAGAATGTACGCCATATTCATTAGTGTGTAAGGGCCTTGAATCAATTTGGAAAAGGGTTTATGTACCTTTCAAAGAGGTTTCATCGTACTTTTTCAGGAAAAATAAAGAACGGCGTGGTTTTGATCCCCCAAATTAGAGAACCTCAAAAAGACTCACATCTTGACGAATGCCTTGAACCAAATAAGAAAATCATGCTATGATTCACGAATGTAGCCAAAAATTTCTGGGAAGAAGAAGAGCTGACAACTACGAAGAATTGTTTCACGAAATGATAAATTAGTATAGGGATTTAGGATGCAACATGTCTTTAAAAGAGAATTATCTAGATCTACACTCCTGGACATTGAAATAAGAACACCGTGAATTCATTGTCCCAGGAAGGGGAAACTATATTGGCACATTCCTGGGGTCAGATACATCACATGATCACACTGACAGAACCACAGGCACAAAGACACAGGCAACAGAGCATGCACAATGTCGGCACTAGTACAGTGTATATCCACCTTTCGCAGCAATGCAGGCTGCTATTCTCCCATGGAGACGATCGTAGAGATGCTGGATGTAGTCCTGTGGAACGGCTTGCCATGCCATTTCCACCTGGCGCCTCAGTTGGACCAGCGTTCGTGCTGGACGTGCAGACCGCGTGAGACGACGCTTCATCCAGTCCCAAACATGCTCAATGGGGGACAGATCCGGAGATCTTGCTGGCCAGGGTAGTTGACTTACACCTTCTAGAGCACGTTGGGTGGTACGGGATACATGCGGACGTGCATTGTCCTGTTGGAACAGCAAGTTCCCTTGCCGGTCTAGGAATGGTAGAACGATGGCTTCGATGACGGTTTGGATGTACCGTGCACTATTCAGTGTCCCCTCGACGATCACCAGTGGTGTACGGCCTGTGTAGGAGATCGCTCCCCACACCATGATGCCGGGTGTTGGCCCTGTGTGCCTCGGTCGTATGCAGTCCTGATTGTGGCGCTCACCTGCACGGCGCCAAACACGCATACGACCATCATTGGCACCAAGGCAGAAGCGACTCTCATCGCTGAAGACGACACGTCTCCATTCGTCCCTCCATTCACGCCTGTCGCGACACCACTGGAGGCGGGCTGCACGATGTTGGGGCGTGAGCGGAAGACGGCCTAACGGTGTGCGGGACCGTAGCCCACCTTCACGGAGACGGTTGCGAATGGTCCTCGCCGATACCCCAGGAGCAACAGTGTCCGTAATTTGCTGGGAAGTGGCGGTGCGGTCCCCTACGGCACTGCGTAGGATCCTACGGTCTTGGCGTGCATCCGTGCGTCGCTGCGGTCCGGTCCCAGGTCGACGGGCACGTGTACCTTCCACCGACCACTGGCGACAACATCGATGTACTGTGGAGACCTCACGCCCCACGTGTTGAGCAATTCGGCGGTACGTCCACCCGGCCTCCCGCATGCCCACTATACGCCCTCGCTCAAAGTCCGTCA
This sequence comes from Schistocerca piceifrons, assembly GCF_021461385.2. Classification (NCBI taxonomy): domain Eukaryota; kingdom Metazoa; phylum Arthropoda; class Insecta; order Orthoptera; family Acrididae; genus Schistocerca; species Schistocerca piceifrons. Next base: position 361,522,685 of record NC_060145.1, read on the forward strand.
ACTGCACATACGGTTCACGTCCACGCTGTCGTGGCATGCTACCAGTGTTAAAGACTGCGATGGAGCTCCGTATGCCACGGCAAACTGGCTGACACTGACGGCGGCGGTGCACAAATGCTGCGCAGCTAGCGCCATTCGACGGCCAACACCGCGGTTCCTGGTGTGTCCGCTGTGCCGTGCGTGTGATCATTGCTTGTACAGCCCTCTCGCAGTGTCCGGAGCAAGTATGGTGGGTCTGACACACCGGTGTCAATGTGTTCTTTTTTCCATTTCCAGGAGTGTATATCTACGCTATTTACCTGAGAGTCATAATAATGTTATTTCACACAGTGGATGACAATGTATAGGTCTGCATATGTTTTTGTTTTATGCTGTATCAATGATCTCTAAATAATTATAATAGTGGCTAGAACAGTGATACTTGTTTTATCTATAAAGACTGCCCAGAATTTTCCGTTACAGAAGGAGAATGGGAATTAGTACATAATATTATGAGTAGAAACCCATGACCGGAAACGTACCGTTTCCCTTCTACGACTGTTTCAGTTCAGATGTGCAACGCGTCATCGTCTGCTGAGGGAGTGCGAGAGGTGTTAGACATTCTCGTCCTGGTATGCAATACGGCAGACAAGATGACGTGAACTACTTCTTGTGGAGTCGTATGCAATGTGTAATTGTTGAGACTCCTGTAGAGGCAGAGGAAGATCTACTAGCACGAGCTCTGGCCGTTGCACTAGAAGTTGAAGAGACACCAGGTCGGATGGAACGTGTATACCAGAACGTACTTTGTAAGTACAATGTACAGTACTGGTGATCGCCACATCAAGCCGCAATTGTAATTCATCAGTACTGGTCCGTATCTACAGAATACTCGGTTCTTTTTTGTTTTGGAGTAATGTAAATACGTAATGTTTAAGTATTAATACATACAAATGTGCTTAAGTGATAAATGGAAGTTTCATTATCTTTAGAATGGTTACCTAAGAATTGTACTGTATAGATACTAATTCATTTTCTCAAGCAGAGTGAATTACTTAAACATCTGGATTGAAATCGTCGCAGAACGGGAAACGGTACGTTTCCAGAACTAGATTCTTACTCAAAATATTGTGTACTCACTCCCCGCTATAAGTCCTTGATATTTATAAAGGAAATTTCCGAGCATCCTGTATAAATACACAGCGTAGAAATGGAACATAGAAGAAAAAAAATAGACATTGCCAGTAACTAGAAAACTGTGCCTGACAAAGAGAAACTAATTATAGATTTAAATTTAAGAAGTGTTTCAATGAGAATCACAATACTCCATAAAAACGAATTTTGTTGGTTTTTGCGGAGGAGTGTTATTTAACTATCTGCTGTCTATGAACGCATTCAGAGCAGAGACTCGAACCTCGTTCATGCCTGTTGACTTATTATTTATTGTAAGGGAAAGGTGTTTGTGTTTGATTCAACCATAGCTTAGAAGCATATTTTCCTGCGTTTGGAAAGGACTGCATGATTAAGCGATCTTCTTCTTAAAAGTCCAATGACAATGAGCAGCATTAGCGGGTTGCAATCTTTAAAACAACTGTTACTCATAAGCATGTTTTCCTACATTTGGAAACAACTACATAATGAGGAGACCTTCTCGCTACGACTCCAATGACAGTGATGAGCATTAGTGACCTGTAGATCTTATCTAACATTCCCCAATACGCTGCAAACAAATGCAACTTACAATCAAGAAAATTCCGTTCCACAATATTAAACTCGTAATCTATGGTAGAAAATGAGCTTACAGAACTGTTTGGTACTGAAATTGTTAAGCAGCATAAAAGTTAATAAACGAAATTACCACAGTGCAGCTGCTGTTATTCTCAGAGATTTTCTGTACATAAAAATGTGTCTACAGTGCGAAACGCACTTCGCGTGTTGAGTGGAATCAAGCCATGGTATTTATTTACGAAAGTACACCATTTTGCCGGTTTACTGATAGAGGTGACTAAATTAACTATAACTCGAACCTATAAAAACATATTAGCTGAAATATAACGTGTAGACCTTCTTGTCTATTCCCCCCGCACAAAATGTAGAGCATATATACTCATAGGTCTGTGACATAAACACACACGCACACACACACACACACACACACACACACAGACACACACACACACACAAACGAACAAGCACACACACACACACACACACACACACACACACACACACACACACACACGAGCAAGCACACGCAGAAAAGACGTAAATAAAACGTACAATGACACGCACATGGCACGAACGCGTGTGCAGACGGGTGACCATACTTCCTAAAATGTGAGATAGCGTGGCAGATGCGATGGTCCGTGTGTTTCGCAGAGGTCTCCTGTGACGTCCTACCTGCTGAAATGTGGATCATGCTTAAAACATGGCCCGTGTACCGGACGCGACGTGAATGGCTGAGAGTGGGCGCGCGATATCCGCTTCCGGTGCCGGTGTAAACAGCGGCAAATTCCATCTTGTATTCAGTGCAACGGGTCGACATATTTCAAAAGGCCGTGGGGGAACAACGCCTGTATGTGCTCAACAAGAAACCTTTGTTGATGGCCGATCCCATTAACGAAGTACACGTGTGCAGGCTCGTGGTAAGTACACCCTATTATCAGTACTGCAAGCAATTTTTTCCTACCCATAAGTGTTGATTTATTTATGCTATAGAGTTATGGTACCTTTCACATATTTGTACCAGTAATATTCTCACATAGCTCTTTCAAACTGTACAGTTTCTCTTAAAACCTCCAGCGTATGAAGAAAGCAAACTTCTCGTTGTTCTACAGATAACTCTGTTTCTGTCTCTGTTTCTCTTTCTCTGGACCCTTCAAGCAACTTGAAGATAAACTCGCTGAATAGGTTATTAATTAACTTACACTACAATAAAGAATTTTAAAACTTGCCATTAATTTACACAAAGATGTCACAAAATCCTCGTCGGAGGTTCGAGTCCTCCCTCGGGCATTGGTGCATATGATGTCCTTAGGGTAAGTTAGATTCAGTAGTGTGTAAGCTTGGGGACCGATTACCTCAGCAGTTTGGTCCCATAAAAAAAAATAAAGTTACAAAATCGTAAGAGCAATTCCCTTTACGTACACTCAGTTCCACATCTGCCATGAGGAGAAAGTGTACGTCCGCCACTGCATCTTCCGTTTGTTTTAAAACAATTGGAATTGGGGCACCAGAAGAGGGAAAATTGCTTGCGAGAGCTCCTGTTCGACAGTAAAGGATATGTGACGAGGAAAATAAAAAGATTAAAACTTTACATAAAACGACGAAACTAAACAGAGAGAGTTATTGTAAAACGTAAACGTTCAGGGGCGTAGATGTTCCACTTGTTAAAATATTCGGGATATTGTGCCTTGGTCGGTCGAATTTCTGGTGGAAATCCAACGTTTCGTCATTGTCTAAGCACAACATCTTCTATGGGAGCCGTAAATTTTCCAAAGATCCAATTCCTACCATGTCAGTTGATGGTGTGTCAACCTGATTTTCGGAAAAGCTACAACTACCTTTGAAGGTACTCTCCATAGACAGGGACGAAATGTTGGGATTCAACAAGAAATTCATCTGACTACGGCGTAATAAAACGGAATATTTTAACAGGTAGAAAAAACTATTTAACAACTTGGAGGTGTTGTCATATACTACAAACTAATATGTGTCGGTGTTGGATATACGTACATATTAATCTACTCCTCTAGCCTATATCTGTCCATCTCCCATTTCCCTTTCCTTTTAACATCTTCTTCTTCATTCTCCTCTCCCAGCCCATTACCTCCTCCCTTTTGTCAATTTTCTCCTCCACTCTCTCTCTATCTCCTCTTGGCCCCTCTCACTGTCATCTCATCCTTCACGTTTTACATTTCCCTCTCCTCGCAGCCCCATGTCACTCTCCTCTTCCCTCCTTTCTCCAAATCGAGCTTTGTTTATTGTTATTATAAATTCATAATCTGTGGTAGTATTCTAATCATGTAGGAGTTAAGTACTTAAAGTCTGTAACAACATTCAACGTCATGTCAAAATATCAAAGAAATCCATGAAGAACTTTCGGAAATTCGAAATTTTGAAAGAAGAAACATCTACGTTTCTACTTACATAAAAAATGAATATGTTTCTAATCGCAAATCTCCGAAAGCTTTCCAACTGATAGTAGTAGACCAAAGAGACAGCTGGCCCTTTTTGTTAGTGTGGGTTCCGTACGTCAGGGGCAGGTTGGCACTCAGCAGCAAACCTATAGTTCTCCTTTGCTCTCCTTTGCTTAACAGGTACTTACCTATTGTTCTCTTTTGATTGACAAGTACTTAACCTGTTGTCCTGATAAAAGGATCCTTCCTTTTGATTGACAGGCACTTAACCTATTGTTCCCCCATCCCCTCACCCTTCCCCCCTCCCTGTCCCAACCCTCAGGAAACTTCTCCCCTCGCTGCTACAGGTACTCTTTCAAGTCTGAGTTACTGGAATAGCCCCTCTAACTCTTATCAATTTGATTGACTACTTTATTAAACTGATCAATTAATTACCCTCTCTCCCTATGGAAAATGGCAGGAAAAAGACTCAGTTCACCTGTCATTTGGAGGGTATTTGGTTGCAGGGTGTGGAATATTGCTTAAACACCTTAGACAATGTATAGAATATGATTTAATTATTTATGGTAATGTATGGAAAAAAGTTTATTAATTTACTTAAAGAATTTGCCTGGAAATCGATTGCTGTGTATGGAATATTGTTTAAACAATTTAGAGTCTGCAAAGACCTTTACACGAAAAATCAAAAATAGAGGAAACTGGTATTTCCACTGGCGAATAAAGAAGTCAGTGACGTAAGAGATTCCAAATCATCCCTATAATTTACAAAGTCAGCTAAGGTGTTCCACATGTCTAGAGAACCAGCAAAGGTGTCTTGCACCTCTCTTTCACCTGCTAAATTCACGCACTACAATCGATGACCCCTCAACGAAATAAAGGTGCGAAATGTGCAGAAGCAGTCAACTACACAATTTACATGGAAGGTAATAATGGTCCACCACAACACACGTCCATGTTGAATCTCCTCAAATTTCCGCGTGATCACGAATGCTGTCCAACACATACTAAGTATTATCTAGAGGACGACATGGTTATGTCAATTACAGTCCTGCATCCCAGCAGGCCTTTTCATTCAGACAGAAATGTTAATCATTCACGCCACTCGCCACTGTTGTTGCACCCCAGGCACGCATAGGCAGAATTATCATCGTAGGAAACCGATCACATATATATTCGATCCCTATAGTTACAATTAAATGTTATGATTGCGGTCTCAGTTGAACGACACTGAGCGAATTATCGTAAATACAACCTGCTGACGGCTATGGCTCTGCAAATAGCAATTTCTGTACCATTCTTATGACTTGACATGCTATCACAGTATTCCACGTCAAATCCCTACCTTCCTTACTACTGGACATAGTCATTTGATTTGCACATGTCAGAACATGAACACATACTTTATAAGCCTGATGCTCAAGACGAATTTATCATACATCCCATACTGCTAAGTATAATACTCCGTCAAAAACTGATTGCTGGCGATACTAAATAACACTGACTGAAAAATCAACAATGGATGGAAATGTCTCATTATTTTTCTCGCAGGTGCTACGATGATGTCTTAGAAAGACAGCTATATTACCATGACAAGTGGTCTTGTTAAAAGCTATACTGGCTTTATAAATCTACATATGGCATCACCTCTGAATGAAGTGGTTTTTTTCCAGACAAATATCGTGACACTGAACATAGGAAGTGATCGCCAACCTGTATAGTATCATTATTTGTAATGCACTCTGTCTCGATGCCATGTCAGACGTTTGGTGATATGTCGACTGGGTTATAGGTGATGGTTGATTGAGAAGGATGACGACCAGTAGTAGGTGGTGTGATGATTGAGGTTGTAAGAAATGGTACGAGCTTTTCAAATCTCTAGTGCTACACTTTCGGTGGAAATGCTATCTGCGATTTGGAATCAAGTCTTTCCATTCAAACATATACCTGCATTGTATAATATGGAGAAGTCCTTTACAGCGACTAGTGAATCATATCTCTGGTACTCTCATATCTCGAAACGAGTCACCTTTCTCGAATCTGCTACAGTAAAATTCCAGCGTGGTTTCAGGTAGTCCCTACGCATCTTGAAACTTCCCTCAGACTCTGCACTACTATCCCTGTAGCTTTGCGCATGTGATCATTCCAATGTAAATTGGAACTGAGTAGAAGTCAGAGAAAGCTATAACTACCACCTTCTGTAACCTATGTAGAAACAGGCTAAACTGAGTTAATGTGACATTACTGTGTTCTGACCATTCGATGGAAATGGGAACTGGGAGAAGGACAAGGATTTTGCTACTGCACCATGGTGCATCCCCAAACTACATAAAAGTACTACAGATCCGCATCCCTCAGGACCCAATCGTGTCTATCACCCCAACATGCTATCTTCGGTATTCTGTGCCATCCAACAGACAAAAATTACGAACTATAAGAGCTCCACTAACTTCATCCAACAGAGGACTCAATAAGATTTTTGCCACGTCTCTCTCCTCCCATACATCAAAAACAAATACGACATGCATGCCAGCATTGAGCACATGTGACGATCCTATTAAACATACAGGTATTGATCAACTGCCCAGACCAGTTTAAAGTTTCATCACCTGTACTGAGACACGCCCTGTATCCCTGTGTCATTGTTTGAAACGTTGTTTTTTTTTCTGCTGTGACATACTTTGTACACCTCCATATATTTTGGTTTTCCACCTCGACTTTGAGTTCTGCATCAGGTTCTAAACTGACATTAACATGTTGTGATCTATTACCTCTCGCTGAAAACTAGATGTCGCACAGTGCAGATTACGTTGTTACTGCTGCTACCATAACACACCACACACACTGGATGATTTTCAATAAAAGACAGTTGCAACATAAGGGAACTGGAACAGTTTGTCAGAATTGCAGAGAGTTTTCAGACAGCAGTCCGAAGGTGATTGACGACAACTATATTTAAACTCATCTATCACAATGATACAATAGGTGATGGCTCTGCATTCCATTTCGATTGATTCCTCATATTACAGTCAAGTATGTGATCACTGTTTCGGTGCTAGCCATCCCCACGCCATCCCCAGAAGGTGTTGCCCCTCCGCCAAAACTCAAACCAGTGATGTCAGTAAATCATTATGTGGTAACCAACAGTGTACCAGTGGATGTATGGGATGGAAAAGACACTCTCGATATAATGTAATAATAAGCATCACAGGTGGTAGTGTGAACAATTTTAACAATTTTACAGTAATTTCAACACCAACGAATCATGGGACAGTATGTTTCCCAATTTCAGTATCATATCTAAACTGCCCCTTCTCTACTTTGCGAGTATCATTGCAAATGTAGGTAGATGACTGTATGTCCATTCAGTGTTAATTCTCGAACACATACATCATCAAAGTGTACCAGATAGTGCTCTACGTATTTCTAAGACCTCGAGCATAGTGCTTAACTTATGATCTATGTCAATGTGGATGGGTGTCACAGAGCATTCTCGCGGTCTTAGTATAAATTAGAGACTGAAATACCCCTCGCACTGTTTTTGACCAGCCCGCCCTGCAGCATTGTTACCATTTAATCTGTAGCTGACTGGAAGTAGGACCCAATACTCTACGTCTTCTGAATGAATGGTGCTTGCAGAGCTCTCACCCATCCAATTGCACAAAATTCCTCCAGATGCGCCCATGTCGAGGAGGCTAGCACCCCTTATCAGTATATGAAAATGTTGTTATGTAATAGCTGACGGTTAAGACGAACAAGAAATGGGTGATTTTTATGCCTTATGGAGATCCAGATGGATGGATTTAGAAGAGTATTAAGTAAATCAACTACGCTATCAATTTTCAAGTATTGTTCTACTGTGCCAGGAGGGTATTGTTAAGAGAGAACATAAACACACCCGTTCGTAAGGCTACACAAGCCTGCACTTAAAACAGGCTATAATGTTAGATCGCTTGAGTTTCTGACCTATCAGTCGTTTGCAATGCATGTAAGAAGTATATCACCAGTGCGCTTCACTATGATATATGGTAACAAACTGTGAAACGAAAAAACTACTTCCTTAAAACAATGGCTCGGTGTGATATGTGCACAATGTATCTCTCCTGAGATGTATAGCGTCCACTGTTCAGATCACGCTTCAGAAAATATACTGTGTCCTGTATAAAATGATTGTTAGGAACAGAGAATACCTCCAACAAGGAGACAGATAAACGAAAAGCAGCAGCGTCCGACATGTGAAATTACATGTCGTGCCACCACTAACTCTGTAAACAGCACATCTGTCAAGCAGATGTATACATGGGGCTCACAGTGTTTCACAAACACCTATCGCTAACTTAGAATAATTTTAGTTATGAAACTGATGTCTCGATTTTATACCCAAGATGCGACAAGGGGATGGAGTACATTGCATAAATCTTCGTTCGTTTAGAGGAATGTGTCGTAACAGGATGGTCACGTTTTATCACACATGGAATGGAAGCCCTCTGATGATGGAGAAGTTTGCTGTTAACGATCGCAAGTAGACAGTGTCAAATACAGAACAAGTGGTTGTATAAGACTCACACGCCGGCTATGTCATGCGAGTGATGCATCCTGATAGAACAGCTGAGAAAATGGTCAAATGCCCTGCGCCAACATCTACCCCTTCTCTAGACTGTATCATCAGTCTGCCATTAGATCGTACCTCATTACAGCTCCGTCTCAATAGATCACCCTGTCCACTTTCTGTTGTTCTATAATGCAGATTCATGTAAGTTTAGAGGAAGATGATTCTCTGCTTTCCTTAAAAGCATCCAATACAGTAGTCAACTCATGTGTATCAATGTTACGTCAATAGACATGCACTTACAGTAGAATGCTGAATCGACAAAAATAAAAGTAACTGTTTCCCTGGTTTCCTTCGCTTCTATGTCGACGTTTTCACGTATTCCTCTTGCTGTCACATACTTGTCACCATGTACAAGAATTTTTCTACGCCAACCAGAAGACACGCAATTACCGCAATTACTTTCTCAATTTTCCTGCATTTCAGTGTATTTTCCCTCATTTTAACGTGTTTTTCATCATTTATCGCAATTCTATCGATATTTTATGTCAGCTCTACCCACGCGATCATGACGTAACCTCTCGTTCTGTGTTTTAAAACTGATTGTCAATGTAGTACAGGTGCCAACACTTAGCGCAAATTTACTATTTTTCTCATCAAGAGGAGTAGTATAGCACTGTACTCGAATGCATCCAGTTGCCTCCACACACATATTTCACATTTCCAGTGCATTTGATTTTTTCTGTATGTCTCTGTATGTGCATATGTCACAGATGCTACTAGAATGCGCAGTAGACCAGAGTTAGTGTTAGAGTGTGGATCCGCTGCACATTACATACAGAGTGCTATTAGGATCTGGATCCACAACATGCCACTTCTGGTATAGTGTTTGAAGATGGATCGCCACACACAATGTACAGGGGTATATACCACATCCACGTTAGCATTCGAGTGTGTATCTGCCGTGCACTATATATGTTCAGAGGCATATCCGCCACATGTCACATCTGGGATAGGACTCGCAGGTTCACCAACCATGTGTTACATTCGAAGACATGTTCTATTTTCGACGCTGGGTCCATCAGTGGGAGGACTAGGTCATGGTTCTGTCCGCAACACATGCACATACACAGACATACAAGAAACAGAGCAAACGTACTGCAAATGTGGAATATGTAGGTGGAGGCGACTGGATACAATCGAGTACAGTGCTATACTATGTCTCCTGATCAGAAAAACATTTAATTTGCGCTAGGTGTTGGCAGCTGTACTACATTTACAATCTGTTTTTGAACACAAACCGAGAGGTTATGTCATGATCGCGTGTGTAGAAGAGACATAAAAAATCGATAACGAGTGCTAACCTCCTCGACATCGGCGCATCTGGAGAAATTTTGTGCGCTTGTATGGCCGAGGACTATGCAAGCTCCATTCCTTCAAGAGAGTTGGAATGTAGTGGTCTACTTCTGGTCTGCTGCAGATTAAATCGGTAACGGTGCTGCGGGGCGGGCTGGTCAAAGACAATGCAAGGGGGTCTTCCAGTCTCTAATTTTATCCTAAGACTGCGAGAATGCTCTGTGGCTCCCATCTGCATAGAGATAGATCATAAATTAAGCACTGTGCTCAAGGTGTTAGAAATACATAGAGCGCTATCTGGTATACTTTGATGATGTATGTGTTACAGAATTAACAATGAATGGACATACTGCACAGTCATCTATCTACATTTGCAATGATACTCGCAAAGCAGAGAAGTTTAGCTACGATACTGAAATTGGGAAACATGCTGTTGCATCATTGGTCGGTGTTGAAATTACTGTAGTTTTTGCTGCTGAATGTCTTGTCTGCAGAAAGAAACAAAAAAGGCGCACAGTGCTTCCACACCGGCGGTATTAGTACTTCAGTGGGTAAATTCAATAACAGCCAATCATAATGCTCCATTCATTCACAAGACATCCTTTGTGTCGGGATGTAGGAGTGTCTACAAACTGATTAGAACAAGATGGTCTGAAGTTATCTACAGAAAGTTCTGCGAAAACAAATTATGAAAGACAAGTTGACGCAGACCATCCATCTCTGGCGGGGCTAGCATCAGTCATATGCCACTGTGGCATCAGGAAATCTCCAGACAAGTAGCTGTAGGATACTGAAAATTCCTGCATTTTTCTCTTCTGTATGACAGTACTTCGGATTCTGTTTGTGTAATTGTTCTGATTTTCCCGTGTCTGTGCTTAGACAGTGATCTGTTCCCAAACGACAAGAATACTTTTATGATTAACGGTGTTTTCACGAGCGTGCATAGACATGATGAAGGCTTTTAGCAGTGAGAATGTTTAATGTTTCTGACACTAAGTTGACAGCAGGGCGAAAATTTTGTGGCGATGTGTCGGCCATGCTGGGAAAGTGAGCAAGTGTGCATGGATAGACACAGCTCGTATGTCCCTTTAGGATCGTTAGGAACAATACAGACTGTGTTTTCCTGGTAGGCATTGCAACAGATTTCTATAGCATGTCCAGAGGGGGTCTTAGCTGTTATTTACTTAGGTATGTGATGTCAGTATAACACTGAGAACCTTTTTGATGCTATGCAAATATCTCTTGGCTCTGGACCTGCATTGCAGCTTTGTGTCATCGCCCCAGCAATGGTGCTTAGGTGGACATGTATTTCGACAGGAATTTCTGAGGTGTCAAGGATGAAAGGGATGCTGCCACCTCATGCTTCCAGGACTGGAACGGACACCTGAGCATGGCTCAGTAGCCGATAATTTTATTATCAACATGGTGTTAGAAGTACAATAGTTAAGGGACAGATACGTGTGTGTGGGTGACATGGAGCAGAGCAGTAGGTTAAGTGCAAAACACTTGGTTAATTTGCATAATTTTTATGTGAATATAGTACAATAGTTTAAGGCTGTGCGTGACAAAGAAAAATGCGCCAGAAATGGCGTTCAAAAGCATTTGAAATTAGAAAAGTGTACCAGAAAATTCTGGGAGGACGTAATTAATTATTTAATTTGGTATCAAAGGCGGTACTACAGTTTAACGAAATGAGGGTGACATGGAAAACCACTTAACAGAACCATAGTTTAAGTGCTGTCAAAGAGCCAAACATTAGGTTAAGACACCCAGAGTGCTGGCATTAGGTTATGCAACATGTTTGCCCTATGTAATTACTTCTTACAAGACCTACATGTTTCCAAACAACGGAGAATGATGAGCAAGAGAAATCCAACAACAATAAATTGAATTTTTAATAAATAAACAATATACCCTTGAATTTCCTCTTAAGAGATTATTCCTCTCCACCAAAGAGCCACCAATTTCCACATATTCCATACACTGCCTTGAATCCGCTCAGTAGTTTAAATAAACATCATTCTGTGCATTGTCTAAATTCTTTAAACAATATTCCATACACAGCAATCGATTTATAGAAAAATTCTGTAAGCAAATAAATATATTCCACACATTGCCATAAATAATTAAATAATATTTCATACATTGTCTAAAGTGTTTCATCCATATTCCACACACTGCAAACGAATACACTCCAAATGACCGATGAACTAAGTCTTTTTCCTGCCAATTTCTGGGAGGGAGGGTGGGAGGGGAAGGGGTTTAAGAAAGGGGTGCAGGTTAGTTAATTGATCAATTTAATTAAGTAGTCAGTCAAATTGATAAGAGTGGGAGGGCCCATTCCAATGTCTGATACCTGAAAGTGTACCTGTAGCAGTGAGGGCAGAGGTTTCCTGAGGGTTGGGGGGCATGGAGGGTGTGGGGGAATAATAGGTTAAGTGCCTGTCAATCAAAGGAGAACAATAGGTTAAGTACCTCTCAATCAAAAGAGAACAATAAGTTATGTACCTGTCAACCTAAGGAGAACAATAGGTTAATGATCTGTCAATCAAAGGGGGACAATAGGTTTCCCCCTGAGCGGATAACTGCCCCTGATGTAAGCAACCCACACTAACAAAATGGGCCAGCTCTCTCTTTTGTCTTCTACTACCGATATCTTTGAAATTCTGTCAGAATTTCCACTGAGTGTGTGGGTGTTTTCATTTATATGTTCTTTAGGTCTATATAATACATTGCTTTATATGAATTTGTTAACATGGAAACGATGTCACAAAAAAACTAAAAACTCTCCATACTCATATATTGTACATAATATATTAAAGAATTAGATATCTAAAAGGACACCTGTATTAGGATTCTCGTTGTAGCAAAATTTCGTAGCAGTTGGTCAAGAATTTCTGTAGATTAATGGTTTTGAACAAACCAACATTTACATCTTTATCATGTTTCCCTTCTATTATATATATATATATATATATATATATATATATATATATATATATATATATATATATATATATATGGCTTCGCAGCGAAACTCCTCACATGCTAGTGATAAAAAAAATGTCTGTCACAAAATTTCGTCCGCCTAGTACATCCAGCGGAAAAAGGACGTTACAGAGAGGCAGTATGGCAACACTGTATCCACATGTATGGTAACGATCTCTGTAAGTATATATCATTCGTGCTATACAGTTGGTGCAGTACATAAAGCTTTGGTTTAGCATGCCGGAGGTAGATGGTTCGATCCTATGTTCAGACTTGAGTTTTTGATTTGGTAAATGTAGTCCAGGTGGTACTGTATCTGGCATCTTAATCGTCAACAGCGATTGCAGCTGGTCCTCTAGTAAACATTTGCACTTACATTCTACAGTAGTAGAAATGGAAGATTGGTCAGCTTTGAAAGAAGTGCTCTCCACGTCGTGGGCGTGAATTTATTCACACCACTTCATCTGCTACATGCGAAACCTGTTTTCTTTGTTCCCTCCTCCAATGGTCCCATGGATTAGTACAAACTAATATACTTGCCTCGTTCAGTCCCATTAAATTTCGTTAGGGCCTTACGTTCCAAGTAGGACTAGCAGTGTGGTTTGCAAATAATGTCTGAACTCGATTACTATTTGCATGTGTTATTAACATGGTCCCTCTAATTATGCTTTTCAACATTGAGTCTTGTAACTGTGCACTGTTTAGCACATATCTCAATGCATTATTATTATTATTATTATTATTATTATTATATAGATGGAATTGTGGAAACATCACGTCTATTACCGTTAGGGTAACAGTGTAAATAAAAACCGAACATTTCACAGTTAGTGATTTCGGGATGAATCATGCAAAACAATATCAGTCGGAGGGGTAATATGCGTTAGGTGGGACTGTGCACAGGACTGATGGCGTTTTTATACTGTACACACTGTCCACCGGACAGGGACTAGTTGGGAGCAGAGTAACACTCTGTTACGTTATATACATAAAAAATTATATATATTTTATTTTTAATTTATCAAGTGAATTTTTTTTGTTAGAGCATGATTCTTTCTCTCAAGGATATTATCTTTTCTTATCACTTTTACTTACGTGCATAAGTAAATATGAAATGGGTTCTTGAAGGGCCGCTGTTACTCATGTACCAACTTTAGATTTTGAACTTTTAATTTATCAAGTGAATTTCTTTTGTTAGAGCATGATTCTTTCTCTCAAGGATATTATCTTTTTTCTTATCACTTTTACTTACGTGCATAAGTAAATATGAAACGGGTTCTTGAAGGGCCGCTGTTATTCATGTACCAACCTTAGATTTTGAACGTGATGACTAAAATATAGTTGCCGCTAACTGAATTGCATGTAATTTTGTTAATTTCTATTTGTTGGCTGTGGAGCGGCCATGATAAAACTTACTGAACTCATGGAATCTGTATAACTTAAAAAATGAACTTTAACGTTAAATTAATTATCTGTTGCAATTTAGAAATGTTCTTACAACAAAATCTCTCGCATTTACAGTTACTGTTAACACTTTGAAAAATAAATTAATACTTCGGCGCGTAATGGGCGACCAGAGGCTGCTTCGGAAGATGAGCTTCCCGCAGCGCAAATCACTGAAAAGAAAGCTTATTAAAAATAATTAGCCGCTGTGACCATTTGAGGTGACAACTATTACAAAGAAATTCATTTTGTAAAAACAATAATTAGTTTCTTTTAGCAGAATACAGAATAACTTACACAAATTATGTGTAGCCGCTCAATGGCTGCCTTCCGTATCGCGAAACAAAACAGTGTGTGTGTACCATAAAGTACATCCGTCCTCCTCGCCCGTATAATCGCGTCCCTTAGCGATCCTTTTTTATTTTCATGGACATGTTTTAAATAAAGATGTTACTTTTAAATTGTCACTGCACATCAGTTTTTTTCAAGAATATTAACTGTATCTTTTATACTAATTATGTTCATAAAATACGTTAAGGGTTTACAAATAATTTTTAGTTCACCCTTAACACTTCACAATATTGATCACTGCTTACAACCGATAAAAATGTCAATATTTATCGACGTACCGTCACACCTCAGGTGACAGAGTCTAGTTTACATGTGTACACGTATCGAATTTTCACATTGTAAACCTCTAAACCAGTGTGGCAGGCGTATGGCAGACACAAACGATGAATATGTGGACATACTTCTGGTCCTTGGTGGATTGGATAACCGGGCTGGTGTTGCCACTGGTGAATATGCTGCTAGGTATCTTCGTCGACGCCATCTAGATAAAAATGTGTTTCATTGTCTGGAGTTGCGCTTTCGGGAGTCAGCTACCGAGGAAGCTATTCTGGAGTTCAGACACCAAGAACCTCAGCAAAGTACGTATAGCGTAGCTAAGCAGCTGGGTGTCTCGCAACGCACGGACGTTAACTTTCTGCACAAGCATGGGCTGCACCACTGTCATTATGCTATCACGCAACACCTGCATCCTGCAGATCGCCGTCAGCGAATGCAGTTCTGATAACGGTTCCAACTCAGCGAATGCAGGTCTGTTAATGGTTCGAACAACAACAGGAAGCCAACGATGACTTCGTGAACACTGTAATATGGTCAGACGAAGCAGCATTCACTCGTGAGGGTGTCTTCAATATGCACAATGCCCACCATTGGTGTGAGGTTAACCCACACATCACTCACGACTCGGGATATCAAGTTCTCTTTGGTACCAACGTCTGATCTGGAATATTGTGCGACAGGTGTTTGGGCCCCTACATGTTGCCTGACCGGTTGACTGCATGAAGGTATCATGCGTTAATCTCAAACTCTCTGCCTGATGTTCCACTAGATGTTCTTCAGAGGATATGGTTTCTCAATGATGGTGCACCTCCATACTCTGGAATTAATGTGCAACAGTATTTGGACAGAACATTTCAAGAGAAATGGCTTGGACATGGAGGTCCAGTTGCATGGCCACCACGTTCACCTGACCTAAATCCCCTGGACAACCGAAGGAGCATGTGTACCATACTTCTCCGACGCATGTGGAAGAACTGGCAGCGCGTGTTCATGCTGCTCTTGTTACTGTGGAAGCAGCTTTGCCGTGAAGAGCTGTATGATCCGGCGGGTTGCACAATGTTTGGACTTCCAGGGAGGTCGCTTTGAGTATCTGTTGTTCTGAGGACAACGTATTCTGTTGAGAAGGTCATGCAATCATTATATGGACATTATTATTGTAACTGGTTGTTAATGTGCGACATTTGAGCGCTCGTATCACGTGTAGTATAAGTGGGAAGTAGATGTTGTGTTACTGTATTGTGCTATCATATTCAGCATCTCGAAACTGATATTGTTTTTCCGTTAATCTGTCCTATGAAAGGTCATTTGTTTCAATTGTCAATTTCTTATTTTTGTAACCACGTATTTGTTATGTTCAGCGTTAGAAAATCTTGTAAATTTAGGATACCTGTGACCTAAGAAACGGTGTATATTACAGAGTCAAATGTCAGAATTAAATTAGCAATTAAAAAAAATGCGGCTCAACCCAGGATCGAGACCTCGACTTCCTACATGCTCACACAAAACTCTATCCACTGCACCAAGCGTACAGCACGACAAGCTTGTGCTGACAGAGATAGTTACGGTACATTTAGTTACAGTGTTGACAAATTGCCACTCTTAACGTCCTTTTTTTGCCGGATGTACTCGCCGGCCGAAATTTTGAGACAGGCATTATTTTATCGCTGGCATGTGAGGAGTCGCGCTGCGAAGCCCGAGTGCGCGAATTTAGTTTGCAATGTTGTGTCCAAACTTCAAAGCAATCCTTGAAGAACATTCAAAGATTTGAGATTTTGAAGAGACAAACATCATTGTACTTATGTACAAGCTATAAATTTTTCTACCTTAAATGAATTTGCAATTCCGAATAAGGACAATCTTCAGCTGTAGAAAGGAATGACGGCAGTGAAAATTTGTGCAGGACCGCGATCCGAGCCCGAATTTTCCGGGATCAGTAGTCTTCCCATTGGTCCATCCGTACATCACTCACGGCTACACCCAAACTTCCATATGTAGTCAAGTAAATGTTTACGACATATAATCAGAAAAACAGATGCACTGCAATATCGTATAATGTTTATGGTCGCAAATCTCCGATAGTTTCTGAAATTTCGACACAAGGTTGCACTGGAACATGCGTGTGTTTTTATACATCTGTTTTTTAATATATGCGATGTATAATTTTTCATAAGTTTTAAAATAAGGAAAGGTTTCTACAAAAAGTTTCAAAACGTTGCACATACACACATGTTAAAGATATAATTATCTAGAAACACGCCTGTATTAGAGTGCAACGTTGTGTCAAAATTTCAAAAAGTAATCGGTGGAGAACTTTCGGAGATACATGATTTCGGACAAATGAACATTTACGTTTTTCTTTATGTAGATTTGTTGCTTAAGGTGAAATGGCTTCAAAAGTTATCTACTACGGTTAATTCTTGGTCTTAATCATCACATTATCACATTCGTGGTTTACACTGTCTGATTATTGTGGCTTTGTATTGCGCCTCTTTCAGAGACATGCCATGCAGTGTCTCGCTAAGTGTGCTAAATATATCACTAAGACTAAATGGAAATTTTGTGTACTTTTAATATGTCTTATCAATTCTTCTGATAATCATCTACTTTTGTTAAGAGAGTAAGTGTATAATTTTTTTCTGATACCAAAAGTTCTCACTTGTTTATGTTTCCAGCAGCCTTTGAGTTGACATGGAAATCCATTTATTTCTGTCTTTTAGTGATTCTGAATAAGGTATGAATGACAGAGCTGGAATATCGATATATCCTATAGAAAACCAATGTCAATGCCTTCGAAGGTGTATTAAGAGTGTAATCTGTTACAATATTGTAATGCCAACATAAATAAAATTCCCCCGCCCCCCTTTTTTTAAGACTTTAGTGCCCTAATGGAAGGAATTTAAGGGCTATTTTCGAAGATTTAAGAACATGTGCTTTCATAAGATATAATTTAATAAGATATTTTCGGGCTGCCAGCTGTTCAATGTAGTTCAAAATCCACGAAGTAACGATTATCTAAAAAAGAAAAAAATGCATAAATTTATGTTATGTCTTCCTTTGAACTCTGACTGGTTATTTATCAGGGAGAAACTGATATTAATTTATCCCACTTCTAATGTCAAATAATAAAAATAATACACAATTTTGTTGTTGATTTGCAGCATCAGTTGCTAACAGTAGATCTGTATGTAGAAATATATACAGATACAAAAACTTTATAAACTGTCACTCTTCAGTACAATGTCTGTTCCGTACATGACGAGCACTGACCGCTTTCGGAGCCTGTAAACATTATTCAACTGGTAAACACATACAAAAATGGGCACTGTATGAATTTTCGAACTTAAATACTCCAGCCGATGGACCCCAGAAGAGAGGATGGTTGCATCTCATTGTCAGCGGCGCAATCGTTCGTGGCAGATTCCTCGAGCCGTAGTGGCTGCTGCAGCAAACACGGCGGCGTAACTAGCGGCGCGCGTGTTTGAAAGTACAGCAGACAGGATAACGGTTGATACCGTAATAGCCCATCAAATCTTGATAAGACTTTCAAAGTGGCAGAAGACTGGTAGTTTGCTTAGTCCTTCGAGTGGGTGTACCTGTCTATAAAGCGCGGCGCGTCAACCACAAATAAAATTATTTTACATCGTTCCGTCGTTGTTCCACAATTGCAGCTCGTACATATTCCTTCATTATATGATTCAACTAACATAGTGAGCAGCAATAATATAAAATAAACAGCGAGCTAGGTGAGAAATAATTCACCCAGATTACGAGCTAGCAGCAGAGTACCACAATGAGGCAGTTATCTACGAGATAATTAGTAACAGAATAAGCGGATTGGCTGCGATCTGATAAAACTGTGCTCTTTAACACTGCGAGTGCGTCACTATTGTGGAGTGACAGCTGTATGTGGCAACAGTGTGATATAATGAAAGTTAATTACTTAATGTTTAATTAGAGGTGCTTTAGTTCACATTATGTAAGTTTATGTTATTTCTGCTTAATGAAACTGAGATTAAAGTGTAATATTGCTCGTACATATTTATCTTGGTAACATAAAGACAGCCATTCTTTACATTTCTACGAAGTGAGTCATGTACCCACTCGTGTTACGAAAACCGCTGCGCTTCCTCGAGGGTTAAATGTTCTTAACTGCAAAATTGACAGCTTAACAAAGACCCATTGTAGTACATCGCTCAATAGTGTGGAACACATACCAAATAGTAAGAACAAAGGGAACGTAACGCATTAAAAGATGGCCAGTGCAATTGGTTATATGATTGTGTAGCTAATGGGACGAGTTTCATGGAACTCCTGAAACACGGAAAGTGGCTTGAACTCCAAGAAATGCCAACCATCTCGTAAAAATATATTTACAGAACTGCAAGAAACAATATTGAATGAGGCATTTACTAATCTACACATCGCTCCCGTAGGGTTCCCACCCCACACAGAGGCATTTGGGGAGTCCTTCTCGTGTTCAGTATAGGAATGGAGCAAATTTCCAAGGTCATGGAACGTGTCAGTACATGAAATTACAACATAAACGTAATAAAAGATAAAAATAAGTGTTCATTAATCTTAAAAAAGTCAGTCCATAAGTTTAAGTAAACGCTACAAGCACTACAATAAAAATCAGCTCAATTTTTCAAGGAACTCCCCGACAGAAGAGTGACCCATGAGGAAACTCTTCAGTTTCAATTTGAAAGCGAGTGGATTACTGCTAAGATTTTTGAATTCAAGTGGCAGCTTATTGAAAATGGATGCAGCAGTATACTGCACACCTTTTTGCACAAGAGCTAAGGAACTCCGATCCAGACGCATGTTTCATTTCTGCCGAGTATTAACCGAGTGAAAGCTGCTTATTCTTGGGAATAAACTAATATTGGTAACAAGAAACGACAATAAGGACTATACGTATTGAAAGGCCAATGTCAAAATACCCAGACTCGTGAACAGAGGTCGACAAGAGGTTCGTGAACTAACACCACTTATTGCCTGAACCGCCCGTTTCTGAGTCAAAGATATCCATTTTGGAATGAGAAGAGTTACCCCAAACTATAATACCATATGACAGTAGCGAATGAAAATTATCAAAGTAGACTAATTTTCGTGTCGAACGATCACTCACTTCTGATACCGTTCGAATAGTAAAAATGGCAGTATTAAGTCTTTGAACAAGATCCTGAACGTGGGCTTTCCACGACAGCTTACTATCTATCTGAACACCTAGAAATTTGAAGAGTTTCACTAATCATATGGTTATTCTGTGAAATTAAAACGTCAGGTTTTGTTGAATTGTGTGTTAGGAACTGTAAAAACGGAGTCTTACTGAGTTTTAGCGTTAATTTATTTTCTACCAGCCATGAACTGAGGTCATCTACTGCCCATTCTGAAACCGAGCCAATGTTGCACGCAACATCCTTTAGTACCAAGCTAGTGTCATTAGCAAACAGAAATATTTTAGAGTTAACCATAATACAAGAGGGCATATCATTTTTATAAATAAGGGACAGGAGTGGCCCCAATACTGATCCCTGGGGCACCCTCCACTTGACAGTACCTCACTCAGACCCCGCATCACAGCCGTTATCAACATTGTGAATAATGACCTTTTGCTGCCTGTTCCTAAAGTAAGAGGTGAACCAAATGTGAGCTACTCCCCGTATTCCGCAACGGTCCAACTTCTGGAGCAATATTTTGTGATCAACACTATCAAATGCTTTAGTTAAATCAAAAAATATGCCAAGTGTTCGAAAACTTTTGTTTAACCCATCCAGTACCTCTCAGAGAAAAGAGAATATAGCATTTTCAGTTCTTAAACGACTTCAAAAGCCGAACTGTACATTTGATAGCAAATTGTGTGATATAAAATGATCAATTATCCTTACATACAGAGCCTTTTCAATAACTTTTGCAAACACTGATGACATACAAATAGGTCTAAAATTATCTAAATTATCCCTTTCTCCATTTTTATTAAGCGGCTTTACTACTGAGTACTATAATCGCTCAGGAGACTGACCATTCCTAAAGGAAAAATTACAAATATGGCTAAATACATGTCCAGCACAGTACTTTAAAATTCTGCAAGACACTCCGTCATAGCCATGAGAGTCCTTAGTATTCAGTGATCTAATTATTGACTCAATCTCCCTCTTCTTTGTATCACAGAGGAGTATTTCTGACATCAATCTCGGAAAGGCATTTGCCAAGAAAGTTATGATTTCCTGTACAAACTAAATTTTTATTTAATTCACCAGCAATGCTCAGAAAATGATTGTTAAATAATGTACATATAACTGATTTATCAGTAACAGAAATATTTTTACTGCAAACTGACTTTATATCGTCGACCTTGTGCTGCTGACCAGGACACTTGCTTCACAACTGACCATATGGTTTTAATTTTATCCTGTGAATTAGTTTCTATTTGCATACCACATACTCTTGGCCTTCCTAATAACATTTCTAAGCACCTTATAATACTGCTTGTAATGGGCTACTGTAACTTGATTGTGACTACATCTAACATTTTGATATAATTCCCGCTTTGTTCTACATGATATCCTTATCCTACTAATCAGCCACCCGGGCTGTCAATTACGGCCAGTGCCCGATTTAGAATATTCTAATGGAAACCAACTGTCAAAGAGCATGAGAAATGTGTTAAGCAAAGCATAGTATTTATCATCTATGTTATCGGCACTATAAACATCCTTCCACTCTTGTTCCTTGACAAAGTTTAAGTAACTCTCTATTGCTGTTGGCTTAACTTTCCTACATAGTTTGCAATTAAATATGACTTTGGTTTGAGTACAAAAGCCTTTTAGTGTTAAAATTTGTGCATCATGGTCTGAAGGGCCATTAACGCTTTTACTAACAGAATGCCCACCTAGTAATGAAGAATGAATAAAAATATTGTCTATGTCTGTGCTACTGTTCCTCTGCACCCTAGTTGGAAAAAATACAGTTTGCATCAGATCATATAAATTTAGGAGATCTACCAATATCATTTTTCTTGCACCATCATATACAAAATTTACATTGAAGTCACCACATATAATTAGTTTCTGGTACTTCCTACAAAGTGAATCAAGAAACCTCTCTAGCTTGAGCAGAAATGTTCTGAAGTCGGAGTTAGGGGACCTATAAACAACAACAGTAAGAAGTTTAGTTCAACTAAATTCAAGTATCTGCTCAGTGCAGTGTCGTGATACGTCTATGGGCTGAAATGGAATACTGTTTTTTACGTACAGAGCCACTCCCCCCACCCCGCAAAGAACTCCATCTAATCTGTAGCCTGGAAGCCTCTGAATTGTCAGATTATTTAAGTGGCGCTCTGATATACCAATAATTTCATAGTCAACATCTATAAGCAGTTCACCGACTTTATATCGAATACCTCCTATATTTTGATGAAATATGCTAATTCCTTCTCTACTCGGAAACATTACATCCTCGGAATGTGAACCATTAGTTAGAGAGACTTCCTTTAAGCAGGTATACCTATCAGCTGACTTCAATCTAAAAAAGGTGCACCTCTAGCACCAACTACTAGACTCTCCATCCCACGCCATGCATGGGCTTGCGACGTATCTTAACAGGCAGTACTCTGTTACCGGAGCGCACCTATCGCACAGACGTGGAACAGATAGAGGTTCTAAACATTACAATATTTGCGCAGTGTTTATTGCCTACACACTTACCTATCGTTTGGAATACAGACGTGGAAGTGGATGATGAATGTTGCAATCACAGAAGAAAAAATAGAAATATCCTGATTTAGGCAGAATGTATGTGAAAAGTTGAGGCTGCTATTGCCGCGTATGCCGAGTGTTTTCCAGGGAAAACTCGCTCTCATTCGCTCTTTTATAAGGGCGTGAACACCTTTATGTCTGATGGATGGCAGCATACGGACCGGTGAAAGGAAACGTAGCAAACGTGTTACAGGAGAAGCTAATGAAATAGCTGTACTAGCGGTGTTGCACCACCCGACAATTGCTCTGCGATTCTGATGTGTCCGTAGGTAGTATTGTCACAATACTGCATCGTCATCAATATCAACCATACCACGTGTCACTGCATCAAGAATTTAATGGCGCCGATTTCTGTGACCGGTAGTGTTTTGTGAATGGGCACTTCAACAATTGGAAAAGATATCCACCCCTTTTGCCGAGATATTGTTTTCCGATTAGTCTGTATTCACAAACAATGGTGGCGTTAACAGGCATAACAAGCATCACCAGAGTGTAGACAATCGACAGTGCTTACGGCAAGTAAACCGTCAACGTCCTTGATCGTTTAACGTATGATGTGGCATCATGGAGAACAAACTCATTGGCCCGTATTTTATCGACGGCACGTTGAATGGACGCAAATATCGAACGTTTTTTTAACAGGAACTACCGGTACTACTGCAGGACATTGTCCTGGACGTTCGAAAACATACGTGGTTTCAGCATGACGATTGCAAAGCGCATTTCGCAATAGAAGAACGGCAGGTATTAGACTATGTTTACAATGGCCGGTGGATCGATAGACGTGGCAGCATTAATTGGCCCTTCTAGGTCGCGGATTTCTTCTGTGGGGATATTTAAAAGATAAGGTGTACGAGCAAGGGCCAATAGGCCGTGGAGACGTGGTCGATCGCATCAGAAATGCCTGCGTTGACAGTCCCGCAAATATGCTTCTGTTCTGTGTCCGATCATTTGAAAAGGGGAAGTATATTGAAGGTAATGGTATTAGGTTTGAACATTTACTCTAACTGGAAAAGTAGAGCAGCGATCGCCCCGAGCCGCAATGTTGCGAATGGGATTTCCTCTTAGAAGTTATGGAATACTGACCTGTCCTACCCTCGCAGCATGAAGTTGGGATACCAGGTCGAATTGAATATTCAAGGGCCATTGAGTAGCATGTCGTAAGTTACGATTGTGTACCCATTTCTATTCCTCAAGCTACAGAGAAATTTCTGCCTAAACGAAGAAAATGCATCAGACAAAGCGTATGTAGATTTTTCCGTAGAATTGTAGTCTGAAATAAAAAGCGGCGTTCTCATTGAAGATTTCAAAGTATCCCGTAGCTACCCACGCGCGGGCGGGGGAGGGGGTTCTAGTGTGGTGTCAATGGATGTTCCCCTCCGAGACAAACAAATTGTAAGAAGAGCCATAGAAACTGGTATACCTGCCTAATATCGGGTAGGGCCCCAGCGAGACCGCAGAAGTGCCACATCACTGATGTACGAAGCAGTGCTGGAGGGAACTGACACCATGAATCCTGTAGGGCTGTCCATAAATCCGTAAGAGTACGAGGGTGAGGAGATCTCATCTGAACAACACGTTGAGAGGCATCCCAGATATGCTCAATATTGTTCATGTCTGGGTAGTTTGGTGGCCGGCGGAAGTGTTTAAACTCAGAAGAGTGTTCCTGGAGCCACTCTGTAGCAATCCTGGACGTGTGAGGTGTCGCACTGTCCTACTGGATTTGCCCACGTCCGTCGAAATGAACCATTGACATGAATCGAGGCAGGTGATCAGACAGAATGCTTACGTACGTGTTACCTGTCAGGATCGTATCTAGACTTATCAGGCGTCCAATATCACTCTAAGTGAAAACGCCCCACACCATCACAGAGCTTCCACGAGCTTGAACATTCCCCTGCTGACATCTACATCTACATCTACATTGATACTCCGCAAGCCACCCAACGGTGTGTGGCGGAGGGCACTTTACGTGCCACTGTCATTACCTCCCTTTCCTGTTCCAGTCGCGTATGGTTCGCGGGAAGAACGACTGTCTGAAAGCCTCCGTGCGCGCTCTAATCTCTCTAATTTTACATTCGTGATCCCCTCGGGAGGTATAAGTAGGGGGAAGCAATATATTCGATACCTCATCCAGAAACGCACCCTCTCGAAACCTGGCGAGCAAGCTACACCGCGATGCAGAGCGCCTCTCTTGCAGAGTCTGCCACTTGAGTTTATTAAACATCTCCGTAACGCTATCACGGTTACCAAATAACCCTGTGACGAAACATGCAGGGTCCATGGATTCATGAGGTTGTCCACGTTCCTGCAGACGTCCGTCGGGTCGATACAACTAGAGACGAGACTCGTCCGACCAGGCAACATTTGTCCAGACATCAATTGTCCAATGTCGGTGTTGACGCGCTCAGTCGGGGCGTAAAGCGTTGTGCCGTGCAGTCATCAAGGATACATGAGTGAGCCTTCGGCTCCGAAAGCCCACATAAGCCCATATCGATGATGTTTCGTTGAATGGTTCGCACGCCGACACTTGTTGATGACCCACCATTGAAATCTGCAGCAATTTGTGGAAGCGCTGCACTTCTGTCACTTTGAATGATTCTCTTCAGTCATTGTTTGTACCGTCCTTCCAGAATCTTTCTCCGACTGCAGTGATGACGAAGATTTGATGTTCTACCGGATTCCTGATATTCGCGGTACCCTCGTGAAAGGGTCGTACGGGAAAATCCCCAATTCATCGCTATCTCGGAGATGTTTGTCTCGTCGCTCATCCCCCGACTGTAACACCACATTGAATCTCACTTAAATGTTGATAACTTGTCGTTGTAGCAGCAGTAACCGATCTAACAAATGTGCCAGACACTTGTTATCTTATATAGGTGTTGCCGAACGCAGCTCCGTATTCTGCCTGTTTACATATCTCTTTATTTAAATCAGCAAGTCTATAGCAGTTTCATTGGCGCTTCAGTATATATATATATATATATATATATATACACACTCCTGGAAATTGAAATAAGAACACCGTGAATTCATTGTCCCAGGAAGGGGAAACTTTATTGACACATTCCTGGGGTCAGATACATCACATGATCACACTGACAGAACCACAGGCACATAGACACAGGCAACAGAGCATGCACAATGTCGGCACTAGTACAGTGTATATCCACCTTTCGCAGCAATGCAGGCTGCTATTCTCCCATGGAGACGATCGTAGAGATGCTGGATGTAGTCCTGTGGAACGGCTTGCCATGCCATTTCCACCTGGCGCCTCAGTTGGACCAGCGTTCGTGCTGGACGTGCAGACCGCGTGAGACGACGCTTCATCCAGTCCCAAACATGCTCAATGGGGGACAGATCCGGAGATCTTGCTGGCCAGGGTAGTTGACGTACACCTTCTAGAGCACGTTGGGTGGCACGAGATACATGCGGACGTGCATTGTCCTGTTGGAACAGCAAGTTCCCTTGCCGGTCTAGGAATGGTAGAACGATGGGTTCGATGACGGTTTGGATGTACCGTGCACTATTCAGTGTCCCCTCGACGATCACCAGTGGTGTACGGCCAGTGTAGGAGATCGCTCCCCACACCATGATGCCGGGTGTTGGCCCTGTGTGCCTCGGTCGTATGCAGTCCTGATTGTGGCGCTCACCTGCACGGCGCCAAACACGCATACGACCATCATTGGCACCAAGGCAGAAGCGACTCTCACCGCTGAAGACGACACGTCTCCATTCGTCCCTCCATTCACGCCTGTCGCGACACCACTGGAGGCGGGCTGCACGATGTTGGGGCGTGAGCGGAAGACGGCCTAACGGTGTGCGGGACCGTAGCCCAGCTTCATGGAGACGGTTGCGAATGGTCCTCGCCGATACCCCAGGAGCAACAGTGTCCCTAATTTGCTGGGAAGTGGCGGTGCGGTCCCCTACGGACTGCGTAGGATCCTACGGTCTTGGCGTGCATCCGTGCGTCGCTGCGGTCCGGTCCCAGGTCGACGGGCACGTGCACCTTCCGCCGACCACTGGCGACAACATCGATGTACTGTGGAGACCTCACGCCCCACGTGTTGACCAATTCGGCGGTACGTCCACCCGGCCTCCCGCATGCCCACTATACGCCCTCGCTCAAAGTCCGTCAACTGCACATACGGTTCACGTCCACGCTGTCGCGGCATGCTACCAGTGTTAAAGACTGGGATGGAGCTCCGTATGCCACGGCAAACTGGCTGACACTGACGGCGGTGGTGCACAAATGCTGCGCAGCTAGCGCCATTCGACGGCCAACACCGCGGTTCCTGGTGTGTCCGCTGTGCCGTGCGTGTGGTCATTGCTTGTACAGCCCTCTCGCAGTGTCCGGAGCAAGTATGGTGGGTCTGACACACCGGTGTCAATGTGTTCTTTTTTTCCATTTCCAGGAGTATATATATATATATATATATATATATATATATATATATATATATATATAATTACTTGTGTTAAATTCTCTTCTTAAAGCACTAAATAGTGTGTTGTGAACTCATTTATTATGTTTTCTCCTTCCGCTACTGCTATTTGTATGTAATAATTTTCTTCTAACATTAATTCAAAGTGTACACTGTTGCTGTTTTACGATACGTTTATATTAGGTACACCATTCTACAGTGTTTCAAGAGACTTTTCAGAAGTATTATTTGTCAGTAACGCACTTTGCAGTGCAGAAACGAATGAAAATGTTTGGTTGGACAACATCAAAGTAAGAAAAATTAAATTGAAGCGGCTTGTGCTACCGGCAGCTGGGGACTTCGGTTACGTGTGAATGCCGAAATGCGGTAGCCTTAAGGCAGTGGCTTTTATAAATATCTGTTGGTGTGTATCACTGGTCCATGGTAAAGGACTTGAAAAAGCGCCTGGTGCGTGGTGCTGCAACGAATAAAATATACTGACAGTGAAGCGACGGAAACATATTGAAATACGAAGTCTTCTTCTGGTTACAAAATGAAGGAATGGCTATAGACTTTCGTCAAGCTATTGTTCGAGTTTGAACGAAATCTATAGCAATAATGGATTCAAGCGAAGTATGCCGCATACTTAAAATTAAATCAAGGAACATGAGGAAGAGATTTTTTGTGTGGCAACTGAAGATGACGAGTGGTTGTTAGTAATATAAATAAAGAGAAAAGTGACAGTGCCCTGGAGTCGTTTTGGGAAACCAGACAGATCTTTTAAAACCATGTTGTGTTGTCTGATACGCGAAAATGGTAAGGTTTGAGATATGTCACAGTGACGGCTCTTTAGTGCGGAATCCCTTAAATAAATGAAAGTTGTTCTGGAAGCAGCGCGGAGGTGCTTACTTGGCAATAGTAGATTAGAGACAAACAAAGAAAGGATCGTGAATAGACTGAAGCAGAAGGCATTATTATTATTGTAATGGTAATGAACGGTAACGCATCACCGTGCGAAATGGAGGTATCTCTCTGCTGAATTTCAAGAGATACTATCTAAGTATAGATTAAATACTCCTATATTTTCTCTTGTCTGTACTTCCTACACAATTTGTCACTCTGTATCTGCCATTTTCTAATGATGGTCTGAGAGCTCATTACACCAAGTACATAAGAGTAGATAAAGTTTTTTCGATAAAATGAAAATGGGACAGAAGGAGATTGGGCATGCGAAATGGAGTGTGCCACTCTTTCACATGGACGTATGACAAATCAAAAATTTACCAACGAGAACAATTAGACCATTACACTTTGCTAAAAGAGCCAGCTTACAAACGTCAAAGTATATGACATCCTAATACCCAGAAATATTCAATACGATTAGGGAGATAAGACAAATAAATCTTTAGCTTTAAGGAGCACTAAAAACATTTACAAATCAGTTGCAGGTATTTCTCATTTTTTTTAAAAACCAATCTTTTACAGATGACAACTCCTTAAGAACATGAATTCTGAAACGTACGTAAATATTGAACCTCGTTTTGTAATATTGGCGTGAACAGGACATTAAATATTTAAAGGCCATTAAATGCTGGCAGACTTAATAAAAGCAATTCTTTCGTAACGTATTAACCCTTTTATCATTACTTAACAGACAAACATTGGACCAGCCCCTCCCGCCGGAGGTTCGAGTCCTCCCTCGGGCATGGGTGTGTGTGCTGTTCCTAGCATAAGTTAGTTTAAGTAGTGTGAGTCTACGGACCGATGACCTAGGTAGTTTGGTCCCTTGGGAATTCACACACATTTGAACAAACATTGGCAACGTAGGTAACCAGCAATAGAAACACACACACACACACACACACACACACACACACACACACACACAGACAACGCAGATACACTCACGCCCACAACCTAATGACACAGCAAAATTAAAAATTCACGGTCGGAACAAGATGGAGAACAATCGAACATCACACATATAGTGAAAGAGAGTGTGTTAAGAACTTTCATTCAGACACCCTGTAGCAGCACGAAAACGCGAGATCTACAAAAAGCAGGTACACACCTTTACATATATAGTCTGCTCCACAATCCAACATTTCGTAAAGCCTAATCACATTCAGCATAATTTTCAACACATTTTTCGAAGAATAGTACTGTAAACTAAAAAATGCTAGTCAATGAGTAAAATAGCGAACAACTTTCTACAAAACATAATATAACGACAACAGTGCTATAGAAAGAAAAATAAAAACGGTAAAATCATACTAGGCCCTAAAAACGTCTGAGAAATTACGCAAGAAAACAATGATTAACACTTATTATTGCGGATGACATACTGGAAGGCAATAATTGTAGCTGTGCTATGTAATAGTAAGGCATTCTTCGTGCTAATATTAGCGTCAATACTTACAGTGATATAAATACTATAATCTCAAAAAACTTTCAAAGAAAGGCTATTTCATCTGATCAGGAGCGTTTTGAGACCGACGGAGAGGCCTTTCTGTCACGTAGCGTTACGGGGTACGAAAGCTAGGTGCACCACTTTGCGCCAGAAATCACCGTCATTCACCAAAAAAGAAGAAATTCAAGACAACTCTCTCTGCCGGAAAAGTTGTGGTGACCGTCTTCTGGGATTGTGATGGCGTCATTCTCGTGAGCGTGATGCCAAGAGGGTCAACCATCAATTTAGAGGCATACATGAAGACTCTGAGTAAAGTCAAGAACCCTTTCCGACGTGTTCGATCGGACAATAATATAGCCGAAGCCTTGCTCCAATACGATAATGCACGCCCTCACAAAGTGTGAGATCCCGGAAACACATCGCCAAATTAGGTTGGACATCATTGCTTCATTCACCCTATAATCTCGACCTGGCATCCTGGGACTTCCATCTCTTTGGACCGCTTAAGGATTCTCTACGGGGAACGTACTTTGAAGATGACGAGAGTGTCAGTCATGCAGTGAAAACATGGCTACGCCTACCGGACAAGAGCTTTTACCAGCAGGGAATACATGCTATTCCGCAACGTTGGCGTACGACCATCGAACGTGATGGAGACTACGTAGAAAAACAGGACATGGACAAGATGTGTTGATGTCTATTCTCACCAAATTCTGACTCTTAACAATAAATGTGTTCTGAGAAAAAAAATGTTGGGCGTTACTTATTGAACGACCGTCGTAAAAGAGCAAGAACAAAATTGGAGTCATTAACATTAATTACATTCAATAACAGAGATAATAAAGAGCAAGAACAAAATTGGAGTCATTAACATTACATTCAATAACAGAGATAATAAAATCAGAGATAATAGATTGATAATGTTCGCGTTTCATATGTAAGGAGTGAACGTCTTTGGTTCCTAGACATAGCACAGTACGTGACACTGAAATTTCTGTGATAGAATGTGATACAACAGAACCACGAGAAAGCGTCAGGGGGTAGGACGTTCTCGTCTCATTACAGAACACAGCTGTCGTGGGCTTTCCCGCTGTGTTGAAAGGAATAGGTGGTAGTCTCTGGCAGATCTTCTGGTGCAGGCACAACTGTTTCAGAGCAGACCGTTCTCTGCATGTTGTTGAACTAGTAGCTCAAATGGTTCAAATGGCTCTGAGCACTATGGGAAATCTGAGGTCATCAGTCCCCTAGAACTCAGAACTACTTAAGCCTAACCAACCTAAGGACATCACACACATCCATGCCCGAGACAGGATTCCACCTGCGACCGTAGCGGTCGCCTGGTTCGAGACTCAAGCGCCTAAAACCGCTCGGCCACAACGGTCAGCAACTAGTAGCTCTGCAGAAGACGATCCGTATGTGCTCTCACATTGACCCAATAACATCGTATATTACGATTGCAGTGGGCAATGGATCAATGAGATTCGACCGTGTTGGCTTGTTGGATGAATCACGTATCTTGTTATAAAAGGTCAACAGTCGTGTGCAGAATCGCCGTCACCAGGGCTAATGGCTGTTCAAAGCATGATTTGCGCCACGGACACACACCAGAGGAGCCAGTATTAAGCTGTGCGCTTGCATGGGACCTACGGGCAGCTGTGGGCTACGTGATTATTGCAGACCATAGCTTCCTTTATAGCGACGGCGTCTTTCAGCTGCATAACTGTCCGTAACACAAGACCAGAGTCGTGCTACAGTGGGTTGGTGGGCATGACAGGAAAATCACGTTAATGCCTCGGCCAAAAAATCCGTCGGATCTGAACCTGACGGAATAGATCTTAAGCACTATCGCGTGCCAACTCTACTCCCACATAGACCCGTCCTGTAATTTATTGGAATTGCGTGACTTGTGCGTAGAAGCCAGATACGTCCGTAAACCTACCAAAGGTTTGCAGAATCCCACAGATGATCGTTGCTGCATTACGTTCCAGGTGTGGGATAATACGCTGTTAATCTGGTGGTCATACTGCTTTGGGCCGTCAGTGTTCGTAGCATCTTCGCACGAGCATCTTTGCTCCTGTTCCCTATTCCACTAGGTTGACGCAGTACTGGTTAGACATTTGTTATTGATGTCCGAACGTAACTTTTATAACTGTGTAGGATAACACTGCGGAGTGTCATTACATGTAACAGAATGACTAGTCAGATTTACGGGAGCTTCAGGTACTTGTAGATATTCCAGACTAAATAAATGCTTAAATGAATGAAGAAACGAACAAAATTATGATGAGGCCTAAAACATGATAACGAATAAAGGAGAACTCGACTGGCTTACGAGGTCGGTTAGCTTGCCTCCTAACAGTTAGCACGTACCGACGAATTAAATTTATTCAGCACTGAATAATCCTCTCCGGAGCCAAACGGGATTTAATTGCCAAAACGTGCAAGTGAATACGACCCCACAGACGGCGCAGCAGTGTCAGACGCTCAGCAAAAGCGCGGAACTGCAGATACAAAGAAGATGAAAATTTTCCTAGTAAAGGGTTAAATAAAAAGCAATTCGAGGAAACTGATTTTACGTATCACCAACATGAATATAGGAATCTGTAAAAGCGCAAGGACGAAAAGAAATGAAAACAAAGCAAAAAAGCAATGGATGCTTCAGTTTATTTGAACGGTAAAAAACTGTTACCGTTAGCTGTAAAGATAACGTGTTTTATATTAATTTCTCTGGAAAGAGAAATTGGACGTGTCTGGGAGAATTTTTGGGATGCACAAAAGCTTTTAATTAACTGCAGTTCACAATTTTTTCATTCAGGTGAAGTATGTACCAGTGAAATGAAGTATTATACTGGACAAATATAATATCATATTAGCCTCCGAGAATTGTCGACAGCAGTTTTTCACTTCGAAAACTGACAAATGGGCAGTTCTAGAGAAAACCTGAGTTAGTTCAAGGCAGATATCTGCTACTTGATGAATAAGTGGGCTGTTGCGTAGCACCTGGACGCTGGAGACGAGGCAACTCGCATTATTGGGGACGTAGCAGTGACGTAACAGTGCCCCTTAAACGTTTTCTTGCATCACTCTGGAAAGTGTCATGTACGTACTGCACGACAGGAACAACGCTGATTCTGAAGATTTATGTCCTTACCGCATATTTTCAATTATGTGTGTGCTTTAAAGTGGGATCTTTTGAGTTTTGCTATAGGAAAATTCTAGTGTGTCATGTCGTGACTGTAAAATGCCGAGGGCACTGGAGATCAAGCAAATAGTGTCAAAACTAACAGAATGCAACAATCCAAATCGTCCGTCAGTACCACGACTGAGAGGGAAACTTCAAACGAATGAACATGAAAGGGCAACTCAAAATCTGTTAGACCATCTCTGACTAGTATTTATTGATGAGACCGAAGAGGGTCCATACACGCACTTCATTCATCAACTGCCGTACGTCCGCAATTTCGACAGAAAAAAATACAGGCAAAGGAAAATGTCACAGATAACATCTTCATCCACACCATACTCCGCAAACCAACTCATGGTGTGTGGTGGAGGGTGCATCTGGTACCACTACCTGATCACCCGTATACTGCTCCACTATCGAATGGTGCGTGGGATGAATGACTGTAAGCTTCTGCATTAGCTCTAATTTCTCGAGTTATCTCATCGTGGTCATTACGCGAGATGTACGTGGGAGGAAGTAATATATTCTCCTGCTCTTCCCGGAAAGAGGTCTCTCGAAATTTCAATAGTAAACCTCTTCTTGAAGCCCAGCGCCACTCTTGCAACGTCTGCCCAAGGAACTTGTTTCGAATTTCGCCAACGCTATCACGCCGACTAAGAATTGGCAGTGGAACCTGTATGAGTTCAGGATTGATATGAGTCATGACAATGGCAATCCCTGTTCATGTGTCTGTAAGAGACTTATATTAAGTAGTTTGACGCCCTTTTCGCCCTTTCACCGAGGAGTATAACCCTCACAGGAATCACGAATGCTGACGGAAGAGGTGTACAATTGATGTGGACGGTGCAGTCATATTTGTCAATGACGAGTACTAATAGTAATATAAACTGCTCAATACCAATATGCAGGCAGTTGATGCATTTGTACATTGTGCCACATAGGATGACACTAAATTTAAAATACCTGTCTCAGGAACCTCACTACACAGACCTCACATCCGTTCCCACAGGTAACGTGCTATAGCTGTCTACATTCACCTGTATGCGGGGCCAACTTGTTCAAAGACTTGTTACTTCAGACTCATGTTGTGTTCTGAACACATTTCAGAGCACGCTATTTCGCGTCGTTCTATAGTAAATATCTCTCGATATGCCATTCAATCCTCGCTGATACTGCTCAGTAGGAAATGGTCGGCGAACTGAACAACGTTGACTGCGATCCCATTTTGATAAACCAAACAGACCGAGAAGTTCCCACTGTTGGTGTTCATGAATGCTAAATGGACTATATAATGTTGAATGCCACACAGCATCCAAGATAGGTAGATCATATTACGACAGTGATCCACGAAACCGCTGATGGATCCATACCAAAGTCGTCATGCCACCTGGAAAGACTGCCTTTGCCCTTCTGGAGAGAAGAATGTCGTTTTGTAATCAGAATGAGTAGCATGGTTCTGTGCAGGTTCTTATGCCGACTGCACGCGACCCCAAGTCTTTTAAGATGATAGTAAGAGGATCATGGCAAGAAATCCTGCACTCTTGAAATCGTTCCAGTAGCCTGGGACAAGCATGACGAGCTATCAGAATGATTTCCGAGATTCAATGTGGGTTACCTATATCGGTCATACAGGAGAACGGGTGACCCTTAACAAAACTCAGGAAAACACCTGGACAATGGCGCATCATTTAGCCGGGATAAATGCAACCACCAGGTCCATCTGGTTTCCCTTGGCAGTGGCTAATCGTGAAAGCGGTGGGCTAGACTTTAGGTCAAATAACGATGAGTCCCATAACTGCACTCTCTCCATTTGGGAGTTCGATTCTGCACTGCCTGAGGCTCGTGATACTCCGCCTAGTAACTGTACGCTGTAGCGACTTAGAAAGAAATCGAAGAAAAGCCTTCTACAAATTTTTATTAAAGTTTCATGAAGTGGTCAGTTTCTTCACTCACTGAGGGAAGTAATTTTGTTCCTACTCCTTAAAACAGGGATGGACTGACAGTAACTGAGTAGTTGTTAAGGTATCGCGTTAACTAGCTGGGTAGGGTAGACCTTTGACCGTATGATAAACCATTGCCTCGTCTGGAACATAGTGAGTACCAAGCTTCTTAGCAGATCTCGGCGTGAGTTCAGGAATCACCGGTCGATCACTGTTAACCAAATGACCTTCTTGAAGACGAATATACAACAGACATACCTATGAGGACAGGATCTGACAAGCACACGTAAGTACATAGAAAACTCATATGATACTAATTAAAGGCACAAAGGCGCTACTTTCTCGGTAATTCCCATTGATGCAGCTTGCTTGGACTCCTGTATATACTCACACTAAGATAAGAGGACTGATTTTAGTGTAGAGCTGATTTTTTCCTCTATTTAACGAGACGTCGGGACGAATGTGATGCGACTCATAAGATTCTGTCAGATATCTGACTCGGTGTAGGAGATGGTTTCAGTGTGTGATCAGCTCCTTTTTTTTTAGGTCTTTTTGGGTTTTAACAGTGTGTTTTAACATTGTCCAAAATTGTCATTTTACATTTTTCGTAGCATGTGATGGCTGGATATCCCATTGTGAGTGAGAAGAATACACAGTGATTGTAATTTGAAGTGAAATTGCGAAATCATGAAGTACTCATCCCATTTCTAGCATATTCACAAGCTGAGAAAAATTCCATTTCATCCATAAGTTAAAGGGTGAACATAGCATGTACACCAAAGGATCGGAAAATGCTAAGCCAGTATGTGAATATCCATCACTATGATTGGGAAACTTTATTGTCGAAAGTTATAGAAGCTTTTAATTCTAAAATCAATGGAAGTGCAGGCCTATCATCATATGGAGTAGGGTCCTGTCGAAAAATACTGTACCATTTGAAATAACCAAACCGAAAGTGGGGAGAAACAGTAGCCAGTGCATAACTTCGCGAAGACGCTGTGAGAAGCATGGAGATTCACGCAGAATGCCAATACCAGTTTCCTTGAACATCAGGAACAGATAGGGCAGTGCAGGACTAAATAGCGGAGTTTCATATGGGGCAGCGGATAATGTTAACAAGCTGTAGAAAGGCAGATTTTTGGAATGCGTTTCTGGAGTCATATTAATATTCATAATAATTGCGTTCGAATCATTGTGTGCTTTTTCTGATTAGTTGTGATTGGTGACATGGATATGATGCATGGAAATTTAGTGCTGCTTTGTGAAATCTTTGGTGTGATACTGCAGATAGGAGATTATTTTAATTAACAGCTATTCCTTGATGTATTAGGGATGGTGGATTCAAGCAACTGAGTTTGAGTACTCAGGGGGGGGGGGGTAATTCTCAATCGGTCATTATTGATATTCTGGTAGTGTTAGTGGGAATTATTCTTCACCAACGAATGATTTATTCAGCAATTTGGAAAAGTTGTAATTTGTTTTTTTTTGTGTATTATTGCTGCATATATTTTTTGTTTGTCTTGAGAGTATAGTGAGATGAGGGTTTGTTTTGCTTCACAATATATCTGAGATTTTTCGATTTGTTGTAATTAATTCTATGAAGGTGCTGGAAGAGCATATTATGAACAGTAAAATTTGGCGTAGAGTGCAAGATTGTAGAGATTCTGGAAGTGGATGGGTTTGTTGTGTAGTGTACAACATGTGATCCAGACTGCCAAAGGAACATGTGAAATAGAATTACTTTTAAGAGGGGCAGGTGTGTAAGGACACCTCTCTACCCCCCCCTCCCCCCCTCTTCATCCAATTCCTCCAACCTCTCCGCTCTTCGACGACAGACGTTTCATTTCATCACAACCCTACTTCCAGAGAACCGCTCCGCATTGAATATACTCATATATCACTATCGGTAATAGTAGCGAGCAGAGGCGATCTAATAGTATTAAACGGTTTGAGTTACAAGGTAACAGTCTATTGATAGACGGTACGACCTGTATCACGTCAGACCCAACTGCACGTCTCCAATCGAGCCAGCTGGGGCAATAATTAGCACACTGGACTCGCATACAGGAGGAGCACGGTTCAGATCCGTGTTCAGAAACGCAGCTATACATTCTCCATAATTCTCCTAAATCTCTGCAGACAAATGTCGTGAGCGGCAAGGCCGATTTCTATCCCCAAATTTTATAATCCGAGCTTGTTCTCTGTATCTAGTGACCGCACTTTGGAGGGGATATTAATCTGTAATTTTCCATCCTCCCATAACTGATCCAACGATTTTGAACGTAACGTAACTTCTAATTTACTCGCACTAAAAATCTTTAGATGTACGATCTGCCCAAGTCCTGACTTAGCTCTATGAGTTGATAGTAGCGTAGAAGGTGCTTGTTAGTATGTGCAATGTTACTGCAGTAACTGCTGTCATAAAATAATGCTGTTAGGCGTCTCAGCTTCAGATAAAATCTTGATTATGGTTCTCCAGCCTATATCTGTTCAAAATGGTTCAAATGGCTCTGAGCACTATGGGACTTAACATCTATGGTCATCAGTCCCCTAGAACTTAGAACTACTTAAACCTAACTAACCTAAGGACATCACACAACACCCAGTCATCACGAGGCAGAGAAAATCCCTGACCCTCCTATATCTGTGTACAGCGAAAAACCGCCCACCCTTCCATACCCACTATCCACCATATACCAACCGAGTGGGTCACACTTAGCAAGTAAGTAGTTCTTATGCATGCCAGACATTGGACACTGTAAACTGGACTGGGTTAGTATAAGAACAGCTGGAACGGGAATTGTACGTAAATGCAAAAAAGGAAAATGTAAAATGAAATGTTTAAATGACTTGCAGAGGAAATATCGGTCCCCACTCCTGCGGATCAGATCTTCTAAAGATCAGATAAGTGTAACGCTGCTACCCTTCCAAGGTGGCATCCCAAACAAGCAGTCTGCCGAACCCGCTAACAGGTTACCACACACAGGGCCCGGGTCGCTACTGCCAAGGCCTTGTACAGGAGCGGCACTTAAATCTAGACAAATGAAACTTTTTTTAAAAGCAAATTTATTAAAACAAAGTAGAAATGAATATTCTTTTACCTATAACTATTGGTATCTTTCAAGGGTAACATTAGTCGATGTAACCACCTTCAACTGCTGTGACCGTCTCCAGTCATGTCCTGAAGCGATCGCACGCACTTTTTAAAACAGCACCGTCCATATTCGCGAATGCTGCTTCTGTAGAGGTGCGTAGAGATGAGACTGTAGGGTGCCTCATCGTATTGGTAATCCTTTCGACTACAATCCAAACAAAGAGTCATGTGGGTTCGAATCCGGGCTATTTGGGGCCGAACTCCTTTGACCAGAACATATCAACGTTACCCGACAGCCAGTTTTGGACTAAATGGCTCGCATGAGGTCCACCTCTGCCATCCGACACATTGGTCGCTCGCTGACATTCAATACTGACTGCCCCATGTCCTCCGAATCTTGTCGAGGGCAGCCGCAGGTCCTGACACAAGTTTCCTCGAATGAAGTTTCCTCACCGTGTTATCGGAACGTTCCACAGGCACCTCCGAAGCATTATACTTGACCACAAATCAATATCGTAAACAGTTGATCTTGGGTACGTGAAGAATCGAACTATTTTAGCGGGTGAACGTCCAGCAGGAAGATTCGATAATCGCGGCTATTCGGTTTTGTGCCGCATGTGTCTGTAGCGTCTCGGCCATTTTGAAGTTGCGGCTTTGAAGAAAGCAAATCGCGATCTCCGGGGTAACTACCACATGGCGGGAAATTCAAATTGAAATCTGTCCGGATTTAAGCACCGCTGAGAAGCAGCTCCTTTTCATCACATATCTAAGGCCAGCCATCATAAACACGCAACAGTTATTTGTTGTCGATGGCCGCCTTTACCGAGAAGTACTACTTAGCAACCATCGGCACAATGTGGGTCATCCAGCCCCAAATACAACTGGACGCTGCCTCCACCAGCGGGTAGTCTGTGAGTTTCTGGTAGCCCTCATGCTGCCAGGAGCTGAACTGATGACTTCCAACTGGAACCTCCTGCTGGATGACATCAACCGACTATAGGGCGCCTTCCAGAGGCCCTTAGTTATCAATCCGCTATACTGGGTGAGCTGCTGAGTGGTCGCTGAATTAGATCCTATCAACGTGGCCGGCCTCCATTGGGGTTTTACGTCGCTACGCCGCCTGCTGTCTTCAGGCAGATACACACTCGCCG
Source organism: Schistocerca piceifrons (assembly GCF_021461385.2). Classification (NCBI taxonomy): domain Eukaryota; kingdom Metazoa; phylum Arthropoda; class Insecta; order Orthoptera; family Acrididae; genus Schistocerca; species Schistocerca piceifrons. Next base: position 361,561,723 of record NC_060145.1, read on the forward strand.
AGGTTATGAGTTCACTCCTTCGCTGTCGCCTCGCGCTCTTGACCATCTCCAACTGGTGAGTGCTTAGCTAGGCAAATGCAATCTCCCGGGGTCAATGCACGCCGATATAACGCTGTGCACACCGACTGTTGAGTTCTACTGAAGACATATTGCCATTAGCACTACCTTAATGATTCCACGGCAGGTGATGAGGGCGTTTACTGTGGCGGCTGCCCAGACAACCGTCCTGCACAGTCATCGTGACCAGTTACGGGGTCAGTAACACTCGCACCTTCCTGACCCGTAATAGTAGCTCATTTGACTGTCTTGCACCACACTTACATCGCCGTCCAAAAAGTTCAGAGAAGGATTTTATTCCTGGCAGCAAGCACTGTAACAGCCTGTGTTAACATCTATAGATACGAGAAGTTTATTCGACGACTGTAAGCAAGCAGTGGTAAGATGTGAATGTTCTGCCGTAGTGTGTCAACGTTGTGTCACAACGCAAAGTAGAGCAACGTACCTAACTCAAGGGATCAAGAAATTCTCCAGAAGGCTTTGAAGAAGAGAAAAGTGTGTACACAGTTTGTCTCACAAAGTGTGCCTTAAAAAAAACCGACGACGTAAGGACGCTTACTACGATTTAACTGAAATGGAAAACGTCAACAGTTCTTTTCTGGAATAGATCATAATGGGTGACATAATTGGTGTTATCGATACGAACGTACCACAAAACGACAAAGTGTAGAAATTTATCCTCTTCGCTTCCCACGTGTCGTATACGATGTACACAACTGGGGACTTTATCTGCGTACAGAACCAGTACACACACCGGTACTTTGCTTACCTTCTATAAATTTTCGTTTCCTACCGCAACAAGCTTCAGTGCTCTGTCGTCAGTTACATGAAACAAAAAATTTAGAGGGGTGCCCTGGAACTAAATAGCTGAAATGGAAGGTAAACGCTTTGACAGCATAACTGACATTCAAGCAATTGTGACGCGCGGGTTGAACAACATCTCTAAGAAGAACATTTCTGACTGTTTCACATGGGTCTGTGAAAGGTGGGAAGCACCTGCAGTTTAGGTGTAGCGTCTTTGATTAGTAATCAATACGTCCTCTGTCCCAGGTTCGAACCCCGCAACAGCTCAAATATTAAACAAAAATCTTCAGCAATGGTGGCCGAACACTTCCAGCGTAAGAAGTCACCTTTATTCTGCCAACGTCTTGGCAAAGAGGACAGAGGAACGGCCAGAGTTTCAGGACACTCTTTAGTCCTTGGGGTTGAAACTGCACCTAAAAGGCGGAAGAATCAGCAATGATCAACGACACGAGGATGCAGAAGGCAATGGAAACCACTGTATTATGGACACATAAAGCCCACGGGACAGGTGGCCTGTAATTGAAAAAAGTGACATGATGATCTCTCCAGTGGCAAAAAGATTCCGGGCTAGTGATAACGGTCTACAAGTCGCCGCGTGGAACGTCAGAAGTTTCAAAGTGGGATGGAACCTAGAAAATCTGGGAAAAAAATACTAAGGCGCAATTGACGTATAGTGGGTATGAGTGAAGTGAAATGGAAAGAAGGATCTCAGGTCAGATGAGTATGAGGTAGTATCAACAGCACCGGAAAATAGAATAATGGGATTAGAATTTTTTATGAAAAGGAATGTAGGTCAAAAGATGAGTTACTGTGAACATTTCAGTGATGTTATTATCACCAGAATCGACAGGAAACCAACACCGCCGTCGATAGTTCAGGTATATATGCCGACATTGCAAGCAGAATATGAAGAGATATAAAGTGAGTCATGGGGGATTAGAATGCTGTCGTAGGGGAAGGTGCAGAAGAAATGGTCAGAGTAACCGGAATGAGAGGGGAGAAAAACTGCTGAGTTCTGCAGTAAATTTCAGCTAGTAATAGCGAGTACTGTGTTCACGTACTCACAAGACGAGGAGTTAAACTTGCAAAAGATCTGGAGATACAGGAAGACTGCAGTTACGTCATGGTTAGGCAAAGATCTTGAATTATAATAGTGGATTGTAAGGCGTACCCTCGAGTAGATATAGAGTCAGTAGTGATGAATAGTAGACAAGTTTAAGAGACTAGTGAGGAAGAATCGATGCAAAAAAAAAAAAAAAAAAAAAAAGTGGTATGCAGAAGCACTAAGAACTAAAGTTCTCTGCCACTATAGATACTGCGATAAGGAATAACTCTGTAGACAGCTAGGTTGAATAGGACATCTCTCAATCACAGAAGTTGGAAGCTAAATGCGAAGAAACCATGGTAAACTGAAGAAATACTTCAGTGGTCGTTGAAAGAAGGAAGAACAAAAATGTTCTGGCAAATTCAGGAATACAGAGATACAAGTCACTTAGGAATGGAAGTGTAAAGGAGCTAAGGCGAAATGCTTGCATGAAAAATGTGAAGAAATCGAAAAAGAAATTATTGTCAGCAGGATTCAGTAAGCACATAGAAAAGTCAGAACAATCTTCAGTAAAATTAAAAGCAACGGTGGTAACATTAAAAGTGCAATGGGCATTCCACTGCTAAATGAAGAGGAGAGACTGGATAGGTGAAGGAGTACACTGAATGCCTATATGAGGAAGCGGACTTTTCTGATGACATGATAGAAGAAGAATCACAAGTTAATAGGGAAGAGGTAATGGATCGAGTAATAGAATTGCAATTTAAAAGAGCCCTTTAGGACTTAAGATAAAATAAAGTAAAAGTCATGGTTAAAATTCCATCCCAATTTCTAAAATCATTGAAGGTGTGATAACAAAACAGCTGCTGACTTTGGAGTGTAGAATGTATGATTCTGGCGATACACCATCTGAATTTCGGAGAAACATTATCCACACAATTCCGAAAATTGGAAGAGCCGATAAGTATTATCACACAACCAGTTTCACAGCTCATTCATCCAAATTTCTGACAAGAAGAGTGGAAAAGAAGACTGAGGAAGTGTTAGATGACTATCAGTTTGCTTTAGCATAGGAAAATGCACCAAAGAGGGCATTCTGACGGTGCCGTTGATAATGGAAGGAAGACTAAAGAAAACCAATCCACAGGATTTGTCGACCTGGAAAAATCTTAGGACAATGTCAAATGGTGCAAGTTGTTTGAAATTCTGAGAAAAATAGGGGTAAGCTATGCGATGGCAAATATACAAAATGCACCAGAACCAAGAGAGAACAGTGGAAGAACATGAACGAAGTGGTCGGATTAAATAGAGTGTGGCCGGCCGGTGTGACCGAGCGGTTCTAGGCGCTTCAGTCTGGAACCGCGTGACCGCTACGGTCGCAGGTTCGAATCCTGCCTCGGGCATGGATGTGTGTGATGTCCTTAGGTTAGTTAGGTTTAAGTAGTTATAAGGTCTAGGGGACTAATGACCACAGATGTTAAGTCCCATAGTGCTCAGAGCCATTTGAACCATTTTTAAATAGGGTGTAAAGACAGGGATCTAGCCTTTCGCCCTAGTGTTCAATCTAAACTTTGAAAAAGCAATGACGGAAATAAAAGAAAGGTTCAAGACTGGAATTTAAATTCGAGGAAAGGATATCAATGATGATTCGCTGGGGACATTGCTACCATCAGTGAAAGTAAATAAAAATTACAGGATATTTTGAATGGAATGAACATTCTAATGAGTACAGAATATGGATTGAGAGTAAATAGAAGAAAGACGAATGTAATGAGAAGTACCAGAAATTAGAACATCGGAAACATAACATCAGCATCGATGATCACGAATTATATCAAATTAAGAAATTCTGCTACCGAAGTAGGAAAGTAACTCAAGACGGACTAGAAAGATAGGACAGAAAAAGCAGGGCACTCCTGACCAACAAAAGTCTGCTAGTTTCAAACTTAGGCCTTAATTTGAGGAAGAGATTTCCGAGAATGTACACTTGGAGCAGAGCATTTAAAGATAGTGAAACATGCCCTCTGGGAAAACTGTAACAAGAGAGAATGGAGGTATTTGAGATGTGGTATTACAGAAGAACGTTGAAAATTGGGTGGTCTGATGAGATAATGGATGAGGAGGTTCTCTGGACTATCGGCGAGGAAAGGAATAAATGGAAAACGCAGACAAGGAGAAGTGACGGGATGGTAGGACATCTGTTAAGAAATCACGGAATAACTTCCACGGTACTTCACCGAGATGCAGAGAGTAAAAAACTGTTGAGTAAGATAGAGATTGGAATACAATTAGCAAGTAACTGATGACGTGGGTTGCAAATGGTACTCTGAGATGAAGAGTTTGGCACAGAGAAATTCGTGGCGGGTCGCAATAACAGCACTCAGAAGACTGATGACTCAAAAACTGGAAGGAAAGAGGGTCGGCGGCGAGACCATGCAGAACACCTGAAGCATTAGAACCAGCATATCAAACTTTATAACTTTTTTATTTATCCATCCTCGAAACTTTTCGTCCTGTCGGTGCAAACCTTCTACAACTCTCCAAAGTGACCACTTTTCATTTTTTAAAGAATTTGACTAATAGTTGTGTTAACATTGTTAGTGACACTCCTGTGGAAAGCATACGTGAACATCAGTGCTGTTTCGTTTTGACAGAGAGATAATATATACACTGGCGTGCAAAACTGAGCCGTCCGCTTTCCGGCTTGCTTTTAGCAAATTCTATTGCGAAGATTTTGCTGTGCTTTCTAACTTCTTGGGTAATTCGATTATTCTCTCCAAATTTTCCCATCAGAGGGTTTCTTGTGCAGTGCGCGAGAGGCTATTTGAAGTCATGCGCGTTGCTGTGAGGGTCTCTTCGAGAGTGGAGCCATGGGTTGCATGGTGGCCCTCCACGAGGTGCTGCGAGTGACGTGGACTATGACGACAGGCGTCGGCGCAGTCAGCTGTAGATGGCTGTTCCATGCGCTGTAGCGTGGATCGGTTTGCCGCGACTTAAGACGTGTCTGCCTCAAAGGGCACTTTTAGCATCTTGAAGAGCAAAGAGAGTGTGCTATTTTGAAATTGAGTGGAGTCGCTGTTGTGGAGTCTGCAATTAGGGTGTGGCATTATGGCACACTATTGTGGGAGTGCTGATAATTTTTCTTGCTTTTGTATCCTTTCGCCGTCATGTAAATTATAGCTGGTCTAGAGAGCTTAGCTATGTGCCCAAGGTTTTATTCTACTGATTCCTCCAGAAAGCACTGAGAATTTTTGTACTCACTTGTACTGTCAAACATCCCCTTTGAACAATTATACATGACTGTCCTTAAACTGACACACAATATTTTTAGCGCAACGCTATCTGACTTTCAATAATCCCTACAAAAGAATGCCCCTGACTAACATTAACCTATACCTTTCACAAATCACTTACCTCACAAAAATCTTCGTTACTCGAACTACTGCAACACAGCGAGCGCCACTACTGCCAGCTAGATAAAAGATTCAAACTACGGAAGGCACTACCTACTGATAGGCATAGTTAGCAAATGAAAGATTTTAATAGAGAACAATGTATTTCCTTAATAGTGTTGAAAAATCATAATATACACTCCTGGAAATGGAAAAAAGAACACAGTGACACCGGTGTGTCAGCCCCACCATACTTGCTCCGGACACTGCGAGAGGGCTGTACAAGCAATGATCACACGCACGGCACAGCGGACACACCAGGAACCGCGGTGTTGGCCGTCGAATGGCGCTAGCTGCGCAGCATTTGTGCACCACCGCCGTCAGTGTCAGCCAGTTTGCCGTGGCATACGGAGCTCCATCGCAGTCTTTAACACTGGTAGCATGCCGCGACAACGTGGACGTGAACCGTATGTGCAGTTGACGGACTTTGAGCGAGGGCGTATAGTGGGCATGCGGGAGGCCGGGTGGACGTACCGCCGAATTGCTCAACACGTGGGGCGTGAGGTCTCCACAGTACATCGATGTTGTCGCCAGTGGTCGGCGGAAGGTGCACGTGCCCGTCGACCTGGGACCGGACCGCAGCGACGCACGGATGTACGCGAAGACCGTAGGATCCTACGCAGTGCCGTAGGGGACTGCACCGCCACTTCCCAGCAAATTAGGGACACTGTTGCTCCTGGGGTATCGGCGAGGACCATTCGCAACCGTCTCCATGAAGCTGGGCTACGGTCCCGCAGACCGTTAGGCCGTCTTCCGCTCACGCCCCAACATCGTGCAGCCCGCCTCCAGTGGTGTCGCGACAGCCGTGAATGGAGGGACGAATGGAGACGTGTCGTCTTCAGCGATGAGAGTCACTTCTGCCTTGGTGCCAATTATGGTCGTATGCGTGTTTGGCGCCGTGCAGGTGAGCGCCACAATTAGGACTGCATACGACCGAGGCACACGGGGCCAACACCCGGCATCATGGTGTGGGGAGCGATCTCCTACACTGGCCGTACACCACTGGTGATCGTCGAGGGGACACTGAATAGTGCACGGTACATCCAAACCGTCATCGAACCCATCGTTCTACCATTCCTAGACCGGCAAGGGAACTTGCTGTTCCAACAGGACAATGCACGTCCGCATGTATCCCGTGCCACCCAACGTGCTCTAGAAGGTGTAAGTCAATTACCCTGGCCAGCAAGCTCTCCGGATCTGTCCCCCATTGAGCATGTTTGGGACTGGATGAAGCGTCGTCTCACGCGGTCTGCACGTCCAGCACGAACGCTGGTCCAACTGAGGCGCCAGGTGGAAATGGCATGGCAAACCGTTCCACAGGACTACATCCAGCATCTCTACGATCTTCTCCATGGGAGAATAGCAGCCTGCATTGCTGCGAAAGGTGGATATACACTGTACTAGTGCCGACATTGTGCATGCTCTGTTGCCTGTGTCTATGTGCCTGTGGTTCTGTCAGTGTGATCATGTGATGTATCTGACCCCAGGAATGTGTCAATAAAGTTTCCCCTTCCTGGGACAATGAATTCACGGTGTTCTTATTTCAATTTCCAGGAGTGTACATAGCAGTTCATGACATCCAGTCTTACAAATTTCAAAACTCAGCCATTTCTCTCCCCACATCCACCACTGCTGACGGCTCACCTCCAACTGCGCAACGCTACGCGCTGTTCACAGCCAGCTACCGCTGCCCAACACTACAATGGCGAGTATTACAACAATGCCAACCAGCCACTGACTGCACACAGCACAGCCAGCGATTTTCATTAGAGCGCTACGTGGCGTTACCAACATAAAAACCTAAACAGCCTACTTACAACTGTTCCCGCGCCTTGGGTACAAAAAAAAAAAAAAAAAAAATGGAAATGGGCGTTTGTCGTCATTGGCCGAGAGGCCCCTTGTTGGCAGGTCCGGCCGTCCTGGTGCACGTCTTATTACATTCGACACCACATTGGGCGATCTGCGCGCCTGATGCGGATGAAATGATGATGAAGACAGCACAACACCTAGTCCCTGAGCGGAGATCCCCGACCCAGCCGGGAATCGACCCCGGGCCCGTAGGAGAGCAATCCGTCACGCTGACCACTTTTTTTAATATTACTATTAATCTCATTTTGTTCGTTGTATCTGCTCGGGGCGGACGTCGCAAGACACCCGTTTCAGTTCGTTGTTGATCCACTACCTCAGTTTTTTTTTTTATTACAGAGGGCAGCTAACCCTCTGACCGAACACACTGAGTTACCCTGCCGGCGCCACTCAGCTATCGGGGCGGACGCTTTGGGTGCATTTGAGAGCCGAGTTACCTTTATTCTTAAGGCGATGTATAGGTCTTATAATTAAATTTTCCTCGAGGCATTTAAGTCTCGTTTTTATCTACGATAATGATAGAAACTGAATAAATGAAATAAAATTTGTGCTATGGCTAGGACTTGAACCCAGGTCTCCTTGCTTTGTAAGCAGCCATGTCCGTGATTTAGGTTAAAATAAGCTGAAGATAAGAACTGAAATTTGTGTTGTGAAGGCGATTGGACTTGCTTAGTCCGTGCGGCAACGTTAGCCATAGTACTGCGGCGGTGTAATTGTCAGCATTCCTGCCCAGTAAGGAAGGATACCTGGCTTTAAATCCTGGCCATGGCGCAAATTTTAATTCATTTATTCAACTTCCATGTTATGTCAACGTTTCATTACTGCTATGACATCAAGTTGGTCGTGTATTATTAACATTCACAACAATAGCTGTTGCATTTAACAATTGTTTAAGTGCTATTCCTTATGCTTTAGTTGTGTTCGTGGCTTTTGGTAAAAAGTGTGTGTTTTAGGTGACTGTACCAGAATGTTTCTCTTTGTTAACGCAACGTAAAAGTTGATGGCTAATGGTTTATCAAAAACCCACGAAGCAACTATTTGACACTGCATGTTACTTTCAGGGGCCAGGCTCTTAAATAATTTGGGTTTTAATTTGTGATATTGTGAGCTAGTCAATGTTTTAATGTGTTATGCTGTAAACTGGACAGTGATAATTCTTATTTATTGTTAGTTACAGAATATCGTTTTTTAATTATAAGCTGTCACGAATGTTTCCTTAGAATTATCACTGTTTCTAATTATATACATCAGCTCCTATATATGGTACTTGAGGCTAGTATTGGTGTATTTATCTTTAAATTTTAAGATATGTAATTTCTACTGCTCTTTTTAAAATCTGTTCATTGCAGTGATCTTTGCTATAACGCCTTTTACAAGTCTTAATAATATATGGTAACTGCAAGTTAATTCTCCTGGAACTGAATTACGTCGAAAGTTGTGAAAGCGCAGCTAAGTTCTAATTCCGGCTTTAACTTGTATAGCTGTTACCCAACCTCTATGAAACTGACGTCAGTTCTGAAACCTTGTTTCTTGAATTAGTCAGTGTGTAAAACTTGTAATTTGACCTTGATTTCATATGCGTCGCCGTCAAACTGTTAAACTGTCATTCTTGTGGCATGATGTCATAGAAACTTCAGTTTGAAATCTGGGTATGTCACATATAATTGTGAAGGAAAACTAAGGTTTGAACTTTAATTTAATAACGCAATCTTAGTTTAATAAATTATTTTTTGGTAAAATGTGTAATGTAATTTCTGCCCCGAATCTTACCATTTCCTCCCCTCTCCTACCACTACAAAAACTTAAGATGGAAATTAACTTCCGAATGTTGGTGGTCGTACCTTCACATGGTGTGTAGTGGAAATATGTAATCCACCCAGAACATTATCGCAAACAATGGTTTTTGTGGCCCACGTGTTATGGCGAAGGGAGGCATAATGTTGCGTGGTTCTACTGACCGCCAGCGAATGGCCTGTATTATTGTGGCACGGTAGTCTTTTCCTGTGTGTGCCTCTCAAGCGGTGCATTCGGCCCTGACTTCATTCTTATGCTTGCCAATGTGCGACCGCACCGAACAGCGCAGATGGAAGACCTTTTGGAGAGAGAGGATATTAGGCGAATGCCCATTTCCCGGACATAAATCCCGTCAAGCACGGGTGGAATGCATGGGGAAGGTGTTCCTCAGCACGTCTACATAGACCAGCGACCATCCAGCTGATATACACTACTGGCCATTAAAACTCCTACACCAAGAAGAAATGCAGATGATAAACGGGTATTCATTGGACAAATATATTGTACTAGAACTGACATGTGATTACATTTTCACGCAACTTGGGTGCATAGATCCTGAGAAATCAGTACCCATAACAACCACCTCTGACCGTAATAGTGGCCTTCATACGCCTGGGCATTGAGTCAAACAGAGCTTGGATGGCGTGTACAGGTACAGCTGCCATGCAGCTTCAACACGGTTCCACAGCTCATCAAGAGTAGTGACTGGCGTATTGTGACGAGCCAGTTGCTCAGCCACCATTGACCAGACGTTTTCAATTGGTGAGAGAGCTGGAGAATATGCTGGCCAAGCCAGCAGTCGAACATTTTCTGTATCCAGAAAAGCCTGTACAGGACATGCAACATGCGATCGTGCACTATCCTGCTGAAATGTAGGGTTTCGCAGGGATGGAATGAAGGGTAGAGCAACTGGTCATAACACATCTGAGATGTAACGTCCACAGTTCACAGTGCCGTCAACGCGAACAAGAGGTGACCGAGACGTGTAACCAATGGCACCCCATACCATCACGCCGGGTGATACGCCAGTATGACGATGACGAATACACGCTTCCAATGTGTGTTCACCGTGATGTCGCCAAACACGAATGCCACCACCATGATGCTGTAAACAGAACCTGGAGTCATCCGAAAAAATGACGTTTCGCCATTCGTACACACAGGTTCGTCGTTGAGTACAGCATCACAGGCACTGCTGTCTGTGATGCAGCGTCAAGGGTAACCGCAGCCATGGTCGCCGAGCTGATAGTCCATGCTGCTGCAAACGACGTCGAACTGTTCGTGCAGATGGTTGTTGTCTTGCAAACGTCCCCATCTGTTGACGACTCAGGGATGCAGATAAGATGGCTGTCATCTCGACTGCTAGTGATACGAGGCCGTTGGGATCCAGCACGGCGTTCCGTATTACTCTCCTGAACCCACCGATTCCATATTCTGCTAACAGTCATTGCATCTCGACCAACGCGAGAGGAAATGTCACGATATGTTAACCGCAACGGCGATAGGCTACATTCCGACCTTTCTCAAAGTCGGAAACGTGATGGTACGCATTTCTCCTCCTTACACGAGGCATCACATCAACGTTTCACCAGGCAACGCCGGTCAACTGCTGTTTGTGTTTGAGAAATCGGTTTGAAACTTTCCTCATGTCAGCACGTTGTGGGTGTCGCCACCGGCGCCAACCTTGTGTGAATGCTCTGAAAAGCTAATCATTTGCATATCACAGCATCTTCTTCCTGTCGGTTAGATCTCGCGTCTGTAGCACGTCATCTTCGTGGTGTAGCAATTTTAATGGCCAGTGGTGTATTAAGTATTTTCATTTGTAAATAGGCATCATAAACGTACAAAGACTAAACTCTGAAATAGTCCGTGTATTGCCCTATTTCCGTCATTACGGTATATCGCTCAGGTGATTGATGCGGTATGTAAATATGGCTTTTCGCGTTGTTCCACAATAAAGGGGACCATCCTTCCTTTACTCTGTTCGCCCCACTAGATAGTAATTCCGAAAGCGCCATTTTTCACGCCAGCATTCAGGCGGCGTGGTTCCCTGAGGCGCAGCCAGTAGCGCGGTCCGCGCCTGATAAGACAGCTTTCTTTTGCGTCCCAGGGCGCAGCTGTACATTCCCACGTCTTCCTCTGACGTCGATACTAGGCGCGTGTTCGGAAGAGCGGAGGCGTCTATCTTTTGCATACATCGCTCCATTCCACAAGCTTCATTTAATATGAAAACCGCATGCTCGGGGAATTTCAGTTACTGGTGCGCACCATTGCAACTGAAATAGACTTCGTTGTGGCATGAATGTAGCTCTCAATAGAAATATTTCCTTAACGGTGGTGCAGCCTTCTTCTCTCGGAGGACAAAACCACTAAAAATAACTTCACGGATTATGTAACATTATAACAGACTATAAGAAAAATTTCACGACAAAGATACTGATATATAATTAATTTAAGCGAAGCAGAATTCATTATTAAAGTTCTCTCCTTAGGATATTTAATATACCATTCAACTGTTATAATATTGAACTGCAATTTATGTGTACATTACCTCGATATTAGAATTCATATGCCTCAGATAATTTGTCGCTATAAATACACTACTGGCCATTAAAATTGCTACACCACGAAGATGACGTGCAACAAACGCGAAATTTAACCGACAGGGAGAAGATGCTGTGCTATTCAAATTATTAGCTTTTCAGAGCATTCATACAAGATTGGCGCCGGTGGCGGCACCTACAACGTGCTGACATGAGGAAAGTTTCCAACCGATTTCTCATACATAAACAGCAGTTGACCGGTGTTCCTTGGTGAAACATGGTTGTCATGTCTCGTGTAAGGAGGAGAGATGCGTACCATCGCGTTTCCGACTTTGATAAAGGTCGAATTGTAGCCTATCGCGATTGCGGTTTATCGTATTGCGACATTGCTACTCGGATTTGTCGAGATTCAATGACTGTTAGCAGAATATGGAATCGGTGGGTTCAGCAGGGTAATACGGAACGCCGTGCTGGATCCCAAAGGCCTCGTATCAGTAGCAGTTGAGATGAAAGCATGGCTGTAACGGATCGTGCAGCCACGTCTCGATGCCTGAGTCAACAGATGGGGACGTTTGCAAGACAACAACCATCTGCACGAACAGTTCGACGACGTTTGCAGCAGCATGGACTATCAACTCGGAGACCATGTCTGCGGTTACCCTTGACGCTGCATCACAGACAGGAGCGCCTGCTATGGTGTACTCAACGACGAACCTGGGTGCACGAATGGAAAAACGTCATATTTTCGGATGACTCCAGGGCCTGTTTACAGCATCATCATGGTTGCATCCGTGTTTGGCGACATCGCGGTGCACGCACTTTGGAAGCGTGTATTCGTTATCGCCATACTGGCGTATCACCCGGTGTGATTGTATGGGGTACCATTGGTTACACGTCTCGGTCACCTCTTGTTCGCAGTGACGGCACTTTGAACCGTGGACGTTACATTTCAGATGTGCTACGACCCGTGGCTCTAACCTTCTTTCGATCCCTGCGAAACCCTACATTTCAGCACGATAATGCACAACCGAATGTTGCAGGTCCTGTACGGGCCTTTCTGGACACAGAAAATGTTCGACTGCTGGCCTGGCCAGCATAATCTCCAGATCTCTCACCAATTGAAAACGTCTGGTCAATGGTGGCTGAGCAACTGGCTCGTCACAATACGCCAGTCACTACTCTTGATGAGCTGTGGAACCGTGTTGAAGCTGCATGGCAGCTGTACCTGTACACGCCATCCAAGCTCTGTTTGACTCAATGCCCAGGCGTATGAAGGCCGTTATTACGGTCAGAGGTGGTTGTTATGGGTACTGATTTCTCAGGATCTATGCACCCAAATTGCGTGAAAATGTAATCACATGTCAGTTCTAGTATAATATATTTGTCCAATGAATACCCGTTTATCATCTACATTTCTTCTTGGTGTAACAATTTTAATGTCCAGTAGTGTATCTTTCTGGATTATTAGCACCAAAAATCTTCAAGAAATTTTTATGCCTATCTCCGAGTAGTACAGTTAGTTAGATGAGACTTCTTTAGTTCACTTGGGATGAAGACTGAATTATGGTCTGGAATACACAGATGTTTGTCTGAGTTATGGGAGACACTGTATCTCGTATTCCTTTGAATTTTTTATTGGCAGTGTATGACAAGCTATAGAAGTCTAAAAGTAGTTTTCCAGTAAATTATTAACTTTCCACCATATTGTGGATCTACAATTTGTCTTGTTTATGTGTCTGTATAAATTCCCTTTTACACACGCAAATTGGGAAAAAAATTGTAAATGTTAGTAACTAAATTTACGAATAACTGTAATAATCTTTTATCTCTAAACATTTTTGTCGTCTCTCACGTATGAGGCCCTTAAACTGGACAATGTGTGCAGCTGATTACCAGATGAAGTCGGACCTTGGGAGAAAGTAATTTGGAAATTTTGCGTCATGGACCAATACCTCAAAAGCTGAAATTCGGTGAGAGGGTTTGAGTAAACTAAGAACTGAAACTAACAGATGTAATTAGGTGTCTTCTTATGATGACGCAGAGGTAAGTGGTACATTTCTAATCCTTCTTAATCACATTGTCTATTCAGCGCCTTGAAATTTGTTGCGAACATCTCTGGGAAATTGTGAGTTCAAAGACTGATAATATTATTGGTTGAGAGTCAAGCATGTGTCAGGCATAACATATCTTTTAACAAACCACATAATTCAACTCTTGTTACTAACTGAATGATCCCTAAGGGACATGAAAATAATAATACGAAGTGATATTCCTGCTTATGGACTCTAATGTAATAATGCCTCATGTAACATTATATGAAATGTTTGCGTAATTTTGCTACCTACGTTAAGTGAACAGTAAAAACGTTTTCTTTTAATTTTACTTATAAAAAAAGCAAAGTCTTGGAAAAACTAAGACCTCTTATCCGCTTATGTAGTGTTTATCTTTGTTTGATGAAGTTGCAAAATTTCATCTACGCAAAAAGCAACATTAGATTGTTTCCTGCTACCCCTTCTGGCGGAAGCACGATGCTAGTGTACGAGGGCGTGCTGCAAAGAAATGTCTCCGAATGCTTAATGTGGAACCTCCTAAAGCTTTTTAAATAAAACAATCCTTATTAATGTTCTACATCGTCAATCTTAACGTCTACGTATACTCAACCCTCTGGAGCTAGAGGGTTCCGATTTGCTGCCTGTCGCGTAACTATCTTGGTGCATGAGAAACAGTGATCTGTAATCTAGTTTGGAATTCGAAAAGTTCGTCCACACATGCATCTCCCTCTCCCTCAACATAACAATGCTAGAACACGCACACGACCGCTGCAAAACATCAGCAACAATCCGACGACTTGATTTCGCTGTCATCAATTATCCTCTGTGCAATCACGACTTGGCCCCATCCGATTTTCATCTGTCTCCAAAACATAAAAAAAACACCTTCGAGAACTTCCCTTTGATGTTGATGACGATATGCGAGCAGAGGTGAGGTTGCGGCTTTGTCAACAAAAACAAATATTCTACAGTGATGATATCAACAAACTGGTGTCTCGTTGAGAGAAATGTGCTCATTGCCTGGGTGACTAATGGTATGTCAAGAAATAAATATGTACACACGAAGCATAAAGGTGTATAGCATTAGTAACGTCCTTTTCATTTAAAAAGCTTTAAGAATTTTCACATAAAATATTCGGAGGCATTACTTTTCAGCATGCCCTCGCAAGTGTCTTCATTGTATCATTTTACCAGTAATAATTGGGTCATTATGTTTCAAAGCCGTTTTATTTCGTAAAGTGAGTGACCCGTTAGTTTTCCTGTTTTAAATATATAATGCCAATAACTTCTGACCATTTAAAGTAAGTTGGAAGCGACTGATTGATGACTTAATGGCCGAGTTCTGTAAGCACTTTATAGTTAATTATTGTATTATTAGAAAGTCGAAGCTGCATCTTAACTGGAAGTGTGATTAACTTTTCACAAAATAACTTCTTTTGTATAAACTTTAGCTGCATGCAAGGTCATTCGTCAACAAGCAAGACTGAACTTTATTTTTCTTGAAGCTAGTAACGCCAACTAACTTGATTCTATTTAAAGAAAAAAGTGTTTACAACAATTACAGTTGCAAATGACAATAATTCCACGTTCTCCAGTTTTATCGATTTCGAAATGGATTGTTTTATTTGCGACTTTATGATACATGTGAACAGAAAACTAGATTAAATAATACGAAAGGAACCACTTAAAGTGGCGAACGTTCATCAAGAAATAATGTAATTCTCTCGAGTTTCCGACGTACACAAATTCCGTCACCATGTAAATACAAATTGTATTCCTGAAACTTCCTGGCAGATTAAAACTGTGTGCCCGACCGAGACTCTCCTGCAGGAGAGCTTCTGTTAAGTTTGGAAGGTAGGAGACGAGATGCTGGCAGAAGTAAAGCTGTGAGTACCGGGCGTGAGTCGTGCTTCGGTAGCTCAGATGGTAGAGCACTTGCCCGCGAAAGGCAAAGGTCCCGAGTTAATCTGCCAGGAAGTTTCATATCAGCGCACACTCCGCTGCAGAGTGAAAATCTCATTCTGGAAATTGTATTCCTCTTTTCCTTGTTCACATACAGGTATGATGAGATGATCTGATGTGTACAAACGGAATAGATAAGCAATATATATGTAAAATGAAAATCTTTATAGAAAAACAAACAACAAATCATGTCAAAATAAAGTTTTCCAGTAGTTGCTTTTACCGACAACCTAGAATACGCCGCCACACATGATTGTTTATTCCTCTGCGTATTCACACCACAAAGATCTGTCAGTTGGGTGGATAATAGACAGCCCATAATTTATCCCACATATGTTAACTGATTACGTTATTCCTGAATTTGTAATCAGGGGGTTGACTTCGTGCGCAGCGCGGACAATGTGGAACCACACTGTTATCTTTTCCCTGCAGGTTGACGTTTTATGGTCGAAAATTCCTGTTTTGATTCCATATTACGTATGTACTGCTGTTATAATGGATAAACAAAATTAATTAAAACAATTTCTGGCATCTATGGCATGATAAAATAAGAATAAACTATAAATATTGAATGTATAGGTATCAGTAATGATGAAGTACAAGCTAATGGCACCAAATTTGATGATCCAGTGGTCAAAAATGTTGAACCTTCAGCTGTAGAAATGAAATCGCGAGCCGAAGGTGAGGAGTCTGTTCTGCAAACTAGCCTCACTATAGATCCATTTGTCAAGCTGTGTAAGAAACAATGATGAATACAAATTTCGATTGTATAAAACTCCAAACACTGCCGCATTAAATGTGCTTACAAGGGCAGTCCTGACGCTACGAGGGCATGCTGAAAAGTAATACCTCGGAATTGTCAATATGAAAGATCTTGGAGCTTTCCGAATAAAACAAACGTTATTAACATTCTGCACCTTTATTCTTCGGTACTACACGTTTGTAGCCTATTCTACTTGAGGGTTTTTGATTGTACCATATAATATGGCGTTGTGTAATGTAACTATGCCCGTGTGTAAGAAACAGCATGCTGTAATCAAGTTTAGAATTCAATCAGTTTGTTCACACATGGAGCAATCTCTCTTTCAGTATGACAGTGCCAAGCCACACATGAGCGCTGTGATACCTGCAACAGTCGGACGCCTTTGGTTCACCGCCATAAATTATTCTCCACACAGTCCCCACTTGTTTCTAAAACTTAAAGACGTCACTTTTGCAGTAATGAATCAATGCAAGCTGAAGTAAGGTTGTGGCTCGGTCAACATGGTGAAACATTCTACAGTGATGGCATCACCAAACTGGTCTCTAGTTGGGAGAAATGTGTTCGTTGCCAGAACTGCTATGTTGAAAAATAACTATCTACACATGAAGAATAAAGATGTAGAATTTTAATAACGTCTGTTTTGTTTAAAAAGCTCTAACAGTTTTCTCGTTAAGTATTTGGGGGCATTCCTTTTCGCACGTCCATGTGTAAAGAAATCAATAGGTGAAGAAGTTTCAACATAAGTGGAAGAATCCAGTGTGAAAGGGACTGTTCAACAACTAAATAGCTTAGCTGCTGAACAGGAGGTAAAGTTAGAAGGCAATTTGAAATACGGAGCCACAACTTTTCTTATGGGTTAATGACGTGGATATTTGAGAAGGTCACTCAGATTAATGGCAAACTGGACTATGAATTAAAAGTTGCTTTTTCACCTGATGAAAAGAGCACACATAAAGTCGTTTTATAAATCCATTTAAAGGAGGTTTAACTAAGAAGTGAACTGATTTGAATAAAAATACAGTTCACTACAGCATTTATTCAGGATGAATTGGCACTTTGGACAACAGAAGGTGCCGAGTGTTTTTAGACACGTAAAAAATTCGAGAAGGCTTTCTTGTCTGATCTACCTGCGTAGAGGGAAAGCTTATGAAAACAATTTTTAATCCAGAGCCCTTCCACAATTTATATAAATACTTCAAAAATATATGAACAAAACACGGCAGCGGGATGAACCCATCTCTCATCGAGAAGTGTTGTACTTTCTTTAATATAAACTACCGATGAATGTCAGAGAAAAATTAATACATGTTCCTGAAATGAACTTAGAGCATTTTATGTCCACATTGTATGGATCAGCGGCTTAGTTTATTTCCATAAACCTCTATATTTCGAGAACTCAATATATGCATTTATTTAGGCCCTGCCAAGGTTGTAGTCCTTTAATCTCTGTTGAGACAGAGAAGACTACTAACGAGGGGAGGCGAGGACGTTTGGAACGCGGATTTACTGCAAACTTCTTACACTCGTAGTACTCAGTGAGGACAACAAAATGTGTAAGCAGTAGAGCGTACTTCACAAGCGTTACTGAGAATATCGCAAGATAATTTCGGTCGTCAAATATATACCTGTGCGTGGCCATTTTTACCATGAGGCGGCGGCAGCCGAGTGGTTAGCCTTCAAGCCTCGTAATCACTGGATCGAGTCCCGTTCGTCTGTTTTCTTTTTGTTTGCAACACAGTCATTTTATTTATTATTTATGTTGCAATTGATATAATGGGAAAAATGAGTGTAATCGGATGAAATTTTATTAAATTTACAATCTTATTTGGTAGCCTACTAATTTTTATTATAACAAATAATATAATATTGATAACTATCGACTAGTAAACGACCAAACACCAAACGCATAAAGTGATACTGGAAATGTGTGGTTGTCCGTGATTTGAGAAATTCCTTAAACCTGGAAGGATCCCGAAACTACTTGTTACCTGCAAGTTTTGACCGGCAAGATGACTTTCGAAAGATGTACAATTAATCGTCACTTTCGACATTACAAGTTGCAGGATGGTATTTTTCGTAAAAACATGGAAAACATAAAATTAAACGGCACCAGCTGCATTGAATAAATGCTGCGTTTCCTTTTGAGGATTTCCGCGGAGAAACAAACTTCGTTAACATTTTCAAAAACCTCTCTTTCAGACGATAATTTGGACGCAAACCATGCATTACGCAGTATTTCCTTAAAAATCGGCTGTGATATTTGGTTAGGCAGTATCGAGTGTATTTTAA
Organism: Schistocerca piceifrons; assembly: GCF_021461385.2. Taxonomy (NCBI): domain Eukaryota; kingdom Metazoa; phylum Arthropoda; class Insecta; order Orthoptera; family Acrididae; genus Schistocerca; species Schistocerca piceifrons. The sequence continues at coordinate 361,580,349 of NC_060145.1, forward strand.
TAGCGTCTTCCTAGAAGCAATTTCTCGTTCTCTTTCGATTAAATACGAACAATTTTGGAGATACGGACAAGCATACATTTTCAGTATCACTTTATGCGTTTGGTCGTTTACTGGTCGATAATTATGTATATTATACTATTTGTGATAGTAAAAATTGATATACAGCCAAATAAATTGTAAATTTAATAAAAGTTCATCCGATTACACGTATTTTCCCATTATATCAATTGTTATATAAATAGTAAAGAAAATGACTGTGTTGAAAAAAAAAACTGACGAACGGAACTCGATCCAGCGATCCAGCCAATTCGGGGCTTGAACACTCTAACAACCCTACCACAACAAATGTCAAAAATTAATTATGATTGTGGTGTTGCTCACGCTGCTAAATACTGCATTTTCGGGCAACAACAAAGTTATATTATGTGGCAGGTGTCATTACAGCACAGTTAATAAAGTCATTTCATGAAATAATGGATAAGCTAGGCACTCAACTTTTCGTGTTCCCACGCTGGTCTCGTTGTGAACTCATGGCTCAATCGTCGAAAATCTAGGTGGTGATGATTCCAAGCTGGGATGCAAAGAGGCCTAGGTGTTATTCTGCGATATTCAAAAGTTTTATAGATGTGTTTCACAAACCATTCTTGAAGATTAAACCTTTGAAAGTTAGCACAATGGTGATGTAAAAAGGTAATCAGCAGTCCGAATTTAAATTACACTTGTTTTTTATTACTTTTCTTGCAGTATCACGTAACTCACAAAATAAAACATACTTGAAAATATCTTCCTCACTGTTAAAGTTCACATTTTATAAACTGACTACAATTTGCGTCTTTTCAACATGACGTCCAAGACTTGACTTACGCCCTCAAAAATCAGAGTTACAAATACGTCAAAGATCATAGTGACAAAAGAAAGAATACACATAAGAATAATATCATTGCAATATAAACATATCGATGTATCAAAGTACCTCTACATTAATGAAATCAAATCTGAATGTTATCTCAGAAATATGTTAACTACTTTACAGAAACACAGTAGAATATTGCTGGTATCGAGAGGTTGTGCTGAGATGTAATGGTTACGTAATTCAAGCACCATTACAACGCCAACCACTTTTTTTTAAAATTTCATTTTGTTCTATATTGTTCGTTGAACTTGTTCAAGGCAGACGTCCGGTGACCCCCGATTCAGTTTGTTCGTTGTTTTTTCTTAGAAAGGGAAGCTAACACTCTGACCGAATACGCTGAGCTACTGTTCCGGCACCCCTCGGCCGCCGACGCTTCGTGGTAAAAATGGCCACTCACAGATGTATATTTGACGACGGAAATTATCTTGCGATTTTTCTCAGTAACGCTTGAGAAGTACGTGCTACTGCATACACATTTTGTTGTCCTCATGGAGTACTACGAGTGTACGAAGTTTAAAGTAAATCCGCGTTCCAAACGTTGTGGTCTCCCCTTGTAAGTAGCTTACTTCATGACGTGCATTAACTACTTTAAATGGATCTCAATATATGACTGGTCATTTGTGATTTTTTTTCCAAACGAATGTTTTTGTGTGCATTCTCAAAAATATTTTATCCCCATATGGAATTCTTGAAGGTGAGTTAACTTTTTACCACAGTATGCTTCACTTAGGCCGATATTTTCTGTTACTGTAACTAGTATTTGTCTTATTTTCTCTTCCCAGAAGCTTTCTCTTCCTTGAAATCTGGAGAATCAGGTCAGTCCACTCATTTCTTCCTGACCCACATTATTTATAATTACAAATGATGTCAGCACTAACAATACCAAGGCATTTTCCACAACGCATACTACCAATAGGGTTCAAATGGTTCAAATGGCTCTGAGCACTATGGGACTCAACTGCTGTGGTCATCAGTCCCCTAGAACTTAGAACTACTTTAACCTAACTAACCTAAGGACATCACACACAGCCATGCCCGAGGCAGGATTCGAACCTGCGACCGTAGCAGTCGCACGGTTCCGGACTGCGCGCCTAGAACCGCGAGACCACCGCGGCCGGCTACCAATAGGGGGCAGGGTACTTTCTACCCAACAAAAAAAGAACAAAATTCGTTAATTGTTGTTGAATTACATTAAAAACATGCCTTTAAAAGAAGTATTGATGTGTAAGTAGGGTTTAGAACTGAAAGAACCTTTTACCACACTGTTAGCACTATCAGCGAACTTTCAATAACGTGTACTACCGGCTTAATCTCCGCCACAAAGAAAAGATAACGCAGAATTCTCACATTTTTGTTGACTATTACTCTCAATGTACTTTTAAAAGAGATCTTTATGCGTAAGTGAGGCAATAAACACGGAAATATTGAATGCAACAGTCACTGCAGAAATAACATCTGCTACCTCAACTTAAATTTTGTGTTAAGTTTAACCGGAAAACTAATCCAGACTTTGGCCATACACTATGATCTCTTATTATATATCAGAGACTTGATTAGAGCTGTAACTGATTAACGAGGTGAATAACATGCCACAGAAAGACTCTAATGATAATGTTTGTTTCGAAACTTCCTGGCAGATTAAAACTGTGTGCCGGACGAAGACTCGAAATCGGAACTCTGGAAGTTAGACGACGAGGTACCGGCGGACGTACAGGTGTGAGGAACACTCGTGAGTCGTTCTTGGGTAGCTCAGATGGTAGAGTACTTGTCCGCGACAGACAAAGGTTTCGAGTTCGAGTCTCGGCCAGGCACACAGTTTTAATCTGTCAGGGAGTTTCATATCAGCGCACACTCCTCTGCAGAGTGAAAATTTTGCTCTGGAAACACACCCCAGGCCGTGGCTAAGTCATGTCTCCGCAATATCCTTTCTTCCAGAAGTGCTAGTCTTGCAAGGTTTGCACGAGAGCTTCTGTGAAGTTGGAAGGTAGGAGACGAGGTACTGGCTGAAGTAAAAGTGTGAGGACGGGTCGTGCGTTGAACTGGTAGTTTCGCTTCGAGCGCCAAGCGGGAAGGTTCTTGTTTATTTCACATGGCGCAGTGTCGCTTATGTGAAGTTTTCCTTGTTAGTGTTGTTCTGTCTGCCGAGTGAGCCGTAGCGCCTCCGCTCCGCATGACTGTCTGTTTGTCTTCGTCTACTTGCAGCGGCGTCGGCCGCTCCGCTATGGCTGCCATGGGTTCCACGTGTATTCCACGAAAAGGTACTGTGAGCTTCACTTTCGATACAACAGCGCAATATGTGCAGCCCGGGTCTCTAGAAATCCACTGTTGGCTTGTCAATAATATTCATGTGAACTCTGATCAGGTGCACAACGCTTATTTTGATGAAGACGAGTACGTGTTTTACGTGAAGTTTATGGATCCCCTTCACGTTGAAAGAATATTGTCGCGACATGATTCTCAAGTCTGGTCCAAGCATCGCGATAATTCCATTACTATGGTGTCATACGCAGATGTTAAAATTGACTATACCAGTGTTCGAGTGTGATGCTCTCTACTCAATTCTGCTCCATATGTTCCGTACATCGGTTAAAGGCGCTGCAGTCTGGAACCGCAAGACCGCTACGGTCGCAGGTTCGAATCCTGCCTCGGGCATGGATGTTTGTGATGTCCTTAGGTTAGTTAGGTTTAACTAGTTCTAAGTTCTAGGGGACTAATGAACTCAGCAGTTGAGTCCCATAGTGCTCAGAGCCATTTGAACCATTTTGTTCCGTAAATCCCTGTATAGCTGTGATAAATAACCCAAGTCTACACGTTCCTTTCCTTAAATTTTAGTAGTGTGGAATCAGAATTGCGGTTGGTTTCGCTGTGTCAGTTCATTTATGATTCATGTGCGGAAAAAATCTTCTTACAGGAGGTATCATTTAGTAATTTCTCCTTACATGGTTTTCGTATGATATTTAACGTAGTACCCAAATATTCTACGGGGACCGCCTTATTCTTTCGCGAAGGCGTTCCTATAGCTGAGGTCGAAGTGTTGGATTCTGGCAGGGGCATAGGTTGTCAGATTTTTAATCTTACCTTGGTTCTTTTATATGGTCCTTCTGGCACTGATCGCGCAGTGAGTCGTACGCGTTTTTTATAAAGAGGATTTGTTTATCTGTTGCGTAAGAGTCCTCCGGGTACTCTGTTGGGTCGTGATTTTAACTGTGTATTGCGTCCTGCGGATCAATCTCCAAATTTTAATTTATCTCGTGAATTACTTGAATTGGTCCGCTCCTTACGCCTAAAAGACGTCTGGATTTGTAAATACCCGACGTTAGTTAAATTCATCAACCTTGCTGCGACTTCTAGTAGCAGGTTTGATAGGTTTTACTTATCGTACTGCCTGAGCCGTAGTATTCCTACTGTTGAAGACATCCCAGCTTCCTTTACGCATCACTGTGCTGTGGCCACAACTCTGTCTTGAACGATAACCAGTCAAAGCGTTTCACCCTCCGTACACGCTAAACGTCGCCAACCTAGCTGACCCCCCTCTCGATGACGTGATGCGGGTCGTGCGGGAGCGTACTCTAAGGTCCACTGGGAAATAGTTTTCCACCCTTGACTGGTGATCACAGCTAGCAAATCCGAGGCTCAGGCAAACATTGATACTTTTCTGTGCTGCCCAAGCGCGAGACTTTCGGAGAACTTATGAATATTACTGTTCCATTCTGGGTGAACTTTATGCTGCTTCGGATCACGCCCCTCTGCGAATTGCGGATGTTAGGCGTGTAAAGGCAAAATTGTTGAAGAGAATAGAAAGTGAAAGTTTGAAAATCCGATCGAAGTCGCGTTCATTGGTGACGGCAGAACTGACTTAATTGTACCATTTGCTTCGGCATCAGACCCGTCACCGACACGCTTGTATTCTTTCTCTCACTACAAATGATGGACGTATCGTAATGGCGCAAGCTGGTACAGTGCGGATCTTACAGCAGTATTATGAAGACATCTGTGACATCGATGAGTACAATGAAAACTTTTACGACCCACTTGTCAACATCTTGGATAAGACAATTACACCTGAACATAATGTAACACCCTTAGCTGCCGTACAGCCTGAGGAAGTTTACAAACTTATTGCGGGATCGCCTTATCAGAATTCTCCGGGTCTAGATGGCCTTCCAAAGGAATCTTACGTGCGCTTTTGGTCGTTGTTGTGTGCAACCTTTACCTCCATTCTGAATGAAGAATTACAGGGTAGAGTAGTGCCGAGCTCATTCAAAGTGGGAAAAATTGTTTTAATCCAGAAACGCACTGGACCGGCTGCCCCTGATAGCTTTCGCCCACTTACTTTGTTAAAATTTGGTTATAAGACTGTGGCGAGGGCAGTTCATAGTAGGATGGTGGCTCTGCCGGAGACGATTGTTTCAAAACATCAAAGTTGCGTACGTGTTCATACAATTCTTACCCCTACATTTAAGTGTCGCGACGTGGTTTCGGTTGCTGTTGTTTCGTCCGTCCCTTCGGCCCTTGCTTTTCAAGACTTCGATAAAACATTTGATCGTGTTAATCACGACTTTCTGCTTCGGATTCTGGATACAGTTGGTTTCACTGTTGACACACGGCCAGTGCTCTCTAATCTGTTTAAGAGTATTTCGGCTTTGGTGGTTGCTAATGGCTATCTGACGCCCCCAATAAATATCCGCAGGGGAGTGCCTCAAGGGAGCCCACTGTCAATGACTTTGTTTGTGTTGTCTTTGGAGCCCCTACTTCGGATGCTAGCATTCCAGCTGACAGGTTGGACGCTTTCCGCCGGGACTATAGCTGTTCGTGCATACGCGGATGACGTGATGGTTCTACTTCGCAATCCTGCTGCAATATCTCGACTGAAGGCAGAATTCGATGATTTTTGTCGGGGTTCAGGTGCAAAACGAAATGAACATAAATGCAAGCTTTTGTCTTGCGAGGATTTGATGACGTGGTTGTTCGATGGGCTACTGCAGTGGATTGTCATACGTCTCTCGGTATAATCATTGATCGTTGTCCACTCAAAATGGCGGCGCTCAACTGTTATGGTAAACATTCAGAGTGCGATACTAGAGCATGAAAGGCGTTCTCTTACTCTGCTCCAGAAAGTCCGAATACTGGATACATATGTCTTATGCAAAGCGTATTGTGTGGCCGAAGTATATCCGCTTCCTTCGACGATGGCGAAGAAACTACAACAATTGTCTGGTCGTTTGTTATGAGAAAGACATATACGAGGGTTGGAACTTTTAAAGTGGCAACTATTTATTTATAGCTCGTGCAAAACATATACGTGTTCAAAGTTTTACTGACCTTCAAGGTAGCCACCAGCATTGTGTATAGTCCGTTGCCAGCGATGCAGAAGTCGTAGTGTTTCCTTCAGTTCAGAAATCAAGTTGAAATCACGATGGCTTAAGTCAGGGGAGTCAGATGGTGGTATACCACTTAGCAGCAACATCAGTCAAACATATCAGTAACAGCTTGCACTGTACGTGCTTGAGCATAGACCAGTAAAATGATGGTCAGGTACTGCAGAAAGTGTCATCACTTCTGTCTCTAGGCTGGTCGTAGGTTGTGTTCGGAAAATGACTACTTTGAAAGTCAGTGAAGCTTTGAAACACGTATCTATTTTGTACGAGCTGTAAATAAATAGTTGCCAGTATTAAAGTTCCATCCGTTGTATTTCGCTTACGCTATGAAGTGATCACGACTCTCCGCTCATTTGGGAGGGGGGGGGGGGGGGGGCTGGACCTGACTGACATACGAAGGAAGTCGCAGATGCTATATGTGCGAGGTACTATTTTGACGATGACTCAAGAAACTCACACATTCGCGTCTCATTTACTTCTCTGTGTTCGTCCTGCTAGTCTCGAACCCCTCATTGATGTTGGTCGCATAACTTATAAGTTAAAACAAATTCATGACTTCTATCTTGCGGTGAGCTACTTAGAGACTGACATCTTATGGAGACCGGTCCTCACCATGAAATTCCTAAATACTCTTTGGGAAGCAGACCTCATTGAAAGAGAATATCCGCAAACAACCTTGACGACAGTTTGGTTCAATATCAGTCTTTCGATTTTGCCGATGTGCGTAGCGTCCTCGTGGTATAAGGCAGTAAACTACTTGATTCCAACGAATGAGCGACTTTTCCGTATTGGACTTAGTGACACGTATTTATGTAGTTGCTGTACGTCTCCCGATACGATACGACATCGCTTTACTTGTGTAGGTTATATGACAAACTGGTCTTGGATCAGGACACAATTGGCCTTCCTTACTCGATCTTCTAAGATTGCATACACCACGTACATCATATTGCGCCCAGATTATTCTTTCTTTCCACGGTCGAAAACCCATACCGTTATGTGGTTTGCTGGGACACTTGGTTCATTACGTTGTAGAAGGTGAGGGATTAGCAGAGCGGGCTCAGGCGCTGCAGTCATGGACTGTACGGCTGGTCCCGGCGGAGGTTAGAGTCCTCCCTCGGGCATGGGTGTGTGCGTTTGTCCTTAGGATAATTTAGGTTAAGTAGTGTGTAAGCATAGGGACTGATGACCTTAGCAGTTGAGTCCCATAGGATAGATCACATGAACTTCATGCAGTACATGATCAAAAATGCTTCAAATGGCTCTGAGCACTATGGGACTTAATTTCTAAGGTGATCAGTCTCCTAGAACTTAGAACTAATTAAACCTAACTAACCTAAGGGCATCACACACATCCATGCCCGAGGCAGGATTCGAACCTGCGACAGTAGCAGTCTCGCGGTTCCAGACTGTAGCGCCTAGAACCGCTCTGCCACCCCGGTCGGCAGTACATGATCACTGCCAATTTGACACGCTTGTGAACGCCTCGATATCGAGACCTCTTCGCGAACATGTTGACTCTTGTTTTCCGTCGGCAAGGTGCTGGTTAACTTAATTTTTCAGATAAGAGTTTTTCTTTGTTATGACTTCTAATTTGATATGCTTCGGCTTGTCCCCTCCTGGTTTCCCTGTCCGTTTTGTGTTTTGACTCAGCATCGCTCCAGTTCTAATGTAAATGTGTGTAGCTGAAGTATAGATACACATGTGCGTATACAATCCTTGCAATAAAAGTGGGATTTTTCTTAGTTTGCTTTTTATAGTGTAATCTTGTTTCGTTTTAATTCTACTTTTAGATTCTATTACAAACGATAAAAGTATATAAATTTTTTCCCTTCTCCTTTTATTTATTATTCCGTTATTATAATTAATTTTTTTCTCCAATTTGCAGCTTATATTACACGGTGATTTGATTATGGTCTACTGAAGTGTCATGATAGTACAAAGTCATTCTGATAATAAAGAAAAAAGATGGCGTAGTACTAGCCCCCGAAGGAAAATGTCCCGAATTCGAGTCGCGGTCCGGCACAGAGTTTGAGATTTTAACTGTGTGTTGAGCCGTGAAAACCAGATGCCAAGTTTTAACACTTGTCAAGAGCTCCAACCATTGGTGAATGATTTAGAACTGCAAGACACCTGGACTTACCTGAATCGCCACCATACCGGATATACTTATGTCAGTAGCACGTCAGCAAGGAGGTTAGATAGAATCTATGTTACTAAAGAATTGATGTGCAATGTTGATGATTGTGAGACATGGCGCCGCGCGGAGTGTCCGAGCGGTCTGGGGCGCCATGTCACGCACTGCACAGCCCCTCCCGCCAGAGGTTCGAGTCCTCCCTCGGGCGCGCGTGTGTGTGTGTGTGTGTGTGTGTGTGTGTGTGTGTGTGTGTGTGTGTGTGTGTGTGCGCGCGCGCGTTGTTCTTAGCATAAGTTAGTTTAGTGTGCAAGACTAGGGACCGATGTCCGCATCAGTTTGGTCCCTTAGAAATTCACACAAATTTTAACATTTGAGATACGGCCCATAAACCTCTCCTACCATATTTCATTCAGGTATATCCAACAAAAATCTTTTCGTGGCCGTGGAGTACGGCAACTTAAGGTCTCATTATTACAGGATGCTGAACATAGGCAACAGATTAGACAGTCTTGGCACAAATGCTTGCGCTCCCAAACGAGGTATAGGGAGCGGATCGTTTGGTGGTCCGAATACGCAAAACGCGTACTTCGTAAATGCTATATACAGTAAACTGACGCAAACAAACGGCGGAAGATTACTTCTGCTGTTACGAGATCTTTATCAACAAACAGACATCCTTTCGGCTAACATATTTAAGTCGAAAATAACCGCCCCAGCCCGGCAGCGTCTGGGCGGGGTGTGTAAGCGAGATGAGGGAAGGACGATCTTATGGAGGAACGTAAGTCGTTATACCATGTAATAAGGGAGACAGGTAGAGGTAAACAGAGAATAATAACCGCGCTGGCGGATGATGACGAGGAGAGTACACTAATCAGACCGCCAGAAAACAATATGTGGCGAAGTATTATAGGAACCTCTACGCTGGAACGGAAGTACAGAGACTGAACGGTGAAGAAATTTTAGCAAACGTTACGACGTGAATGTGAAGAGGATAATGCCAGTCTAATCCAATGTACACGTCAGGATGAAATAAAAACCATAATTAACCGAGGAAAAAAGTCAGCTGGTCTCGATGGGCTCCTGATCGAATTTCATGTACGCATGTAGCATGTAATAGGGAATGAGCTCGCAGATATGTTCAATGAGTTATTAACTAACCAGGCGTTCCCTTCTACATTTACGGAGGGAATAATTGTACTCATTCCGAAAAAAAAAGCAGAAAGTGGATTCACGATTTACGACCATTTACCTGGCTATAAAATTCTCATTTGCATCCTGAATAGAAGAATGAAGCCACTCCTGCAAAATGTCATAGGTCCTTACCAAACGAGTGCAATAAAGGGGAGATCAATGCTAGATACCTTACGTGAGTATAGGGACGTCACAAACATCACTTGGATAAGTGACAGTAGACTTTCTTTATTGTTTTTAGACTTTTGTAAAGCCTTTGATAGGATCAGTAATGCCTTCTTATTCAGAACCATGCAAAAAATGGGTCTCAACGACCACTTTATAACTGTCATACGTAAACTTATCAGTGGGGGTTTTTTCAAGCATTAAAAATAATCGACAACTGACTGAAACATTTCCATTTCAACAATCAGTACGTCAAGGATGTCCACTGTCTATGACATTATATGCGATTGCGGTGTAACCTTTGCTTAAGACAGTGCACAAAAAATTGAGAGGACTACAGATCTTTAGTATTAAGATAGTTTGTTACTGTTATGATGACGACATAAGCGTTATGGTAAATTCGAATAGTGAAATCAGTGAAGTGCGACGTTTGATACACCAGTACTCACGATCTTCTGGCACAAAATTGAATATTCAAAAATCGAAAATAATGCATCTCGGTTTTTACAATAGTGCAATAGGTGCGGATAAGGGCGAATCCCCAGCTCATGGCTGCGAAAAATTGCAAGCCGAAACTTGATGTCATCAGAGCCTTGCTGAAAGACCATGACATACGACCGTTAGACTGATTGCAGAAAGTCAGTTTTTAAGTATATACTTAGCAAAATATTTCATGTCGCAGCAGTCTTACCGATACCCATGTCACCGTACAAAAAATACTAGCTGCAGCGTGTTGGTATGTGTGGAAATAAAATATCTTCAAAATGTCCTTCCACACGGCGACTTTGCAGAGGCACAACGGGGGACTTGGAATTAAAGACGTTAGAACTAGACGTGACGCACTGTTTCTAACTCTACTTTTAAACTAATACGTGCCACTAAGACAGGCACTGCGAAACTTCTACTCCTCTCGTTAGATCCTGGGGACAGGAACGCACCTGTTAACGTAGCACATGTAGATGCCAGCCTGGATTACGTCCGAAAGTACTATGTCGATTGGAGCTGTATAAAACTTTCCTCAGCACAAACCAACACTAGAACGATCTATGACTGTATTACCAGAAATCGTCTTTACAACCCAATTCAGGTAAAATATTTTACTAAAAACTGGACAAACATTTGGAAAAATATCAACAACAAAATTCTACCAACTAGGGTCAGTGCCGTACGCTGTAACGTCGTAGACAAAACCATACCCAGAGCAGAACCATTATGGAAAGCCAAATAGAGACCATTTCCATGCAGTGACAGATGTTAGCTTGTAGAAACTGTTGCGCACATGGTCTTATGTGAAAATATTACAAATTGTAACTGGACTAGGAAGAAATTAGCACTTATCAACAGAACCACAGAAAGTCATATACCGATAACTGAAGCTTTACAACCTGACTAGAAATGTTACTCATCCGCAAAAAATAAGTTATTCTTGGCTTCTGGGGCAGTTTGTGTTTTACGTGTTAACGAACAAAACTTAGAAGTACATCTTTTACATCACAGAAGAACATTTTAAGTTGAAGAAGAATAACAAATATAAGGAATGGTTTCAAAATTATCTATTGCTTTTGTTGGCTACCAGGAGGAGGGCAGCTTATTGATTAGAAGTAGAATACTTATTCTTCGTTTCTATTATTCCTGGTATTTTTTTATGTTGGTTCTAAAATTAGAACTATTCTCATTTGCCAAAACTCCTCCCGCTGCGAATTTTGTTTAATTTGTTCGACATTATATGGCTTCCTTACAGACACCATATGCATCCAGTGCATAATAACTTAAATAGCAAAAATGTCTTTGAATGAAAGTTTGTTATTGATTTTTCTGTCATCTTTTTGCCTGTTATGTGTTACGTCATACATGGACCTCACGCCATTGGAAGGGGCAACCTTTTATTTATTTCACTTTAATTACTGCTTCAGATATGTTCTACAATTTAATGCATATATGGGAACAAACAGGAGAATTCGTGGGATTATTGGAGCAACTCAGTGACGGTATTGAAGTGGCATTGTGGCCAGGCCTCGGATCTTCGACTCCTGCTCTCGTTGCCTCCGCTTGGCCGTAGCTGAAAGTCTTCTCAAAGATCATAAAAAAAAATTGCACAAAATGTGGGTGGGTGACAGGTATGGGAGCGCCATCTTGGCCAGATCTCAGAATTCTTGACCCCTGCCATCTTTTCCGCCACCTGCCCGGCACTCACTCGCACAAAAAGAAGCTAGTCGATGCATAAAAAAGAATAAAAGAAGTTTGGGTGTTAAGTGTTCCCAACACAAAAAAAGAGTGGCGTAGTGATTATAAAAAATGCAGGAAGTTTGATATCAGCGCACACTCCGCTGAAGACTGAAAATTTTAGTCTTGGAACATCGTCTAGGCTGTGGTTAAGCCATGTCTCCGCAATATCCTTTCTTCCATAAGTGCTGGTATTGAAAGGTTCACAGGAGGTAGGAGACGTGGTACTGGCGGAAGTAAAGCTGGGAGGATAGATCGTGAGTAGTAATTGGGTAGCTCAGATGGTAGAGTACTTGCTCGCGAGTTTGAGTCTCGGTCTAGCAAACAGTTTTAATCTGTCAGAAAGTTTCATAGCAGCGCACACTCCTCTGCAGAGTCAAGCTTTTACTCTGGAAATATCCCCCAGGTTGTGGCTAAGCCATGTCTCCGCTGTATCCTTTCTTCCATAAGTGCTAGTCTTGCAAGCTTCACAGGAGAGCTTCTTTGACGTTTGCAAGGTTGGTGGGGGGGGGGGGGGGGAAGTACTGGGGGAAGTAAAGCTGTGAGGACTGGGCACTGGCTGCTCTCTGTAATAAATGCCTGACTGACAGGATTAACAACGAACTTCAAAGCATAAAAGATGTTATGTGACTTCCTCTATGCGCAAATACAAAGTACAGTAATAAATAAACAAGGTAGAGCACTTGTACGCAACAAGTATAGGTCCCGAGTTCGAGTTTCGGTCCCACAGACAATTTTAATCTCCCACGAAGTTTCATAACAACGCACTCTTCGGTACAGAGTGAAATTTAAACTTTCATTCAATTTTTGTTTTGTAAACCATGTTCCAACGACTAAATTTGTTCAAATAGTTCGCTTACAACATACATTATGTAATCAATTAAAATAACCAAGTGAGTAATATTTAATGTGCCTTTCTGAAGTTTTTGTAACTATAGAACATGTTGGCGTATGACAGAACCCAGAGTACACCAATCTACTTTTCCTTCATCATTGGAAAACAACATATGATAAATCACAAAAGTGAAATCCTTTGTCTGACTAAATAGTCCCTAAGCGACATGACAATAATAATGTAAAGTAATACCTGATTGTGCACTCCTATATAATAATTCCTATTGTTATTTCAGTTAAAATTTTTAGCAGAATTATGAGAACTACATTGAATGAACAGTAAAGAAGTATTTCTTTCGACTGTACTTACGAAAAGGAAAGTCTACGGAAAAATGATATTTGTAACCCCCTTATGTGATGCTAATCTTTGTTCTACGAAGTTGAAATTACTCCATCTATGAAAAAAACATTACATTGTTTCCTCCTTCCCTTTTGGCAGTAGAATTACACAGATATAAGTGTCTTTATTTTATCATTTTGCCAATCGGACCATTATGTTTCTAATTTGGTTCTATTTTGTTATGATCAATCTCTCAGTTCTTCTGTTTTGACTACAAGCGCTATTAGCGCTTATTGTTAGTTATTTTATTATTATAAAATCGAAGCTGCCCCTTAATTTACAAAATGATAATGATCTCTTTCTGCCAACATTAATTGCATACAACGTTATTATTCAGTAAGCACTCCACTAACCAACAATGACCATTTGGGCCAGAATGTAATGTTCATTGAAGCTAGGAAAGTCAATGAACTTGACTTTATTTAAAGAAAACATAATCAGTATTTTCGACAATTTCAGTTGCAGATGACTGTAATTGCGCAACCCTGTTTTTTGCTGTCTTTAAAATGGATCCTTTTGGTTGAGACTTTATGAAGTAACCAGATAATGTTCCCATCATATCCTCATAATTCGTTAGTTTGCTGATAGAAATTTCATGACATTTGTGGCTCTGGCAAAACAGTACTTCATGGTATTACCGTTAATTCGTGACCAAGGCAACTTAAGCTCAGAACGGTTCCATGGACATTAATAACTGGAGTCTATTACAGTCACTTACTTAATCGAAAATGTCGAAATTATTTTACTTCGTTGCCACTGGCTCACATCGTCTACTTCTAAAATTAAGCTTCACTCTGTAGGTATGCTAGAAATTGTGTTCTGTTGATAACTACTTCGGCCAAGTATGCCTTGCAATGCCTGTTTTTCTTAATAAGTAGATACACTTATACATAGCGCATGGCTATGTCACGAATATCTCACACACTTATATATTTCACATACATTTAGTATATTTCACATATTTGTACTCATATAACACCTGTATCTCTAGCGAATTTCATTAGGCAGTTCCGTCTGAATTCCGAGGGAACTTATTATTCTCCCGGTAACAGATATCCGTTTCGAGAGAAAGTATTGTCGCTGGAAATTCTATGCTTATCCAACTGTAGAGAAGACGTTAAATGTATCTATGGTATCTAGCCGTGTGGCATGACCTTCGTCAGTTAGATATGTTGACAAAATTATTGACTCGATACAGTGCTCATTTTCATTAAGTGGTTGATACATTGAGCTACGCCCGCCGGAGTGGCCGTGCGGTTCTAGGCTCTACAGTCTGGAACCGCTTGACCGCTACGGTCGCAGGTTCGAATCCTGCCTCGGGCATGGATGTGTGTGATGTCCTTAGGTTAGTTAGGTTTAAGTAGTTCTAAGGTCTAGGAGACTGATGACCTCAGCAGTTAAGTCCCATAGTGCTCAGAGCCATTTGAACCATTGAACAACGCAAATAACTGAAAGACGTTTGAAACATTCAAAATCAACTATTCACAGGAACCGAATAACAACAATTTGCTTTCAGGAGTTTCTGCATATCACCTTCATTCACCGTCACCCCGGCCCCTAGCGTTAGTAGGGTATTTTACTTTCACAGAATTTATTTGCAGATGAGTCATGTAGATACCAAATTTGGTTGATATTCCTCCAGACGTTCCTGGCTTGTCACACATTGCTACCCACAGGCCTCAGACATAGAACTAATAAGGATGTGTTACTAGCACAGTGAATCTTATCAGACAGGAACTGATACGTGTGCTAGTTGTTGTAGAAATTCCTTCAGGTGTTACAGTGAGATGATTGTATGTCACTGTCTTTGCACCTCCCCCTCCCACCCCTTCCCCTCTGCAAATATCTCTAGGAGTGAACTGTCAGCGTGATTGACACCAGAAAGTGTAGTCACGAAATATGTAGATCAGATATTAATATCTGTTGTTACCGAGTATTTTTACATGTCATGTCTTCCCACGCTATGAATGGTTCAGGTATATTACTCCACAGTAGTTTTATACAACTAATTATCAAATGATGAGTCTTTATCTACAAAATCTGATTGAAATTGTTCTAGACATTATTGAGGAAAGCTTCTATTTTACTAGCCTTTCTCCATATCCGTATGGGCGGTAGGTGGTTCTTATACAACAGAAACCTTTGCGGGCATACGCATAACTCACGAAAGTTTCATCATAATTGGACGAATGATATAGGAACGTACAGAAAACGAACCAACAGTTACTCATTTTTATTTGTTAGACTAGCGTCCCAACCCGGCTTCGCACGGGTAGCATTAAGTACCTATGGCCAGACGACTCGACTGGCACAGTGTGTTTTGCTTGGAGACAACTAGCCAACTATCATACACCGATGAGCCAAAGAATTATGACCATCTGCTGAATAACTTGTTTGTCCCTCTTTGGAACGAAATAGATAGGAGATTCTGTGTATCAGGGATCCAACAGTTTGTTGATACCTTCGTGGAGATATGTGGCATCAGATGTCTAGGCACAGGTCATGTAATACGTGTAAATAGCGGGGCGCTGGTTTGCATACGTGATGATAGCGCACCATAGCAACCCAGATAGTTTCCATAGAATTTACATCAGGCGAATTTGGTCGCCGAGACATCGACGTCAATTCACTACAATGCTCCTCAAACCACTCTACCACGGTTCTGGCTCTGTCTGTGTGCAATGAAGCCATTCCCAGACTCGAGTTAGGTGATGCGGCTGTACGATCCTATAAGGCTGGTCCAACAAAATGTCTGACTTCATGGATCCTTTGACGTTCTGGATGTGGTTTGGTGTGGATCTGATGACGCCATCATTCCATATTTGCGTGACAGTCGGAGGATGTCGAACAACGCGAGCAGCAACATTGCCAAACTATAGACCACGATCTTCCTAGGCCACGTCCTACTGAATTGTGACGTGCTGATAGACGCTCTTGATTCTTACACAAGGCATGACATTCAAATGCTGTTTCGGAATGAGAAATATTTTTCGTAATATTTCGTTATGTACAGAATGGAAAAGGCGTTTCTCCAACCCACTTTGTGTGTCTGTGACGAAATGTTAATCATTTGTATTATACGGAATATAGCACACTTAATGCCTGCTTGATGCCTGTTTCATGCCATCTTCGTGGTGCTGGAGTTTTAATGGAAAACAATCAGGACATATAAATCAACCTGTATGTTTTGGTCAATGTTCTGTTTTGTTTACCCTCAGTATATCCTTTCATGATAACTAACCCTGGTGATGGCAGTTAAGTAGTGGTTTACAGCTTGTGAGTTGCCTTAGAGTTGAGTGAAACATTTCATTTAACAGGACTGCTTACATGGAGCCCATTACAGAAATTTTGGAAGTACGATTCTGTCTTGAGCAAACACAAATTACTCTTGTTTGTCACCCAAATATGTTTTGCTGAAGCTTCGTCATGCTCATTGGGTTATTCACTTTCTGTCAAATAACGTGAAAGTAAATTTGCGTAAGAATATATGCACTTTTCGGGTTATGGCATTTACATATATAAAATTACCGGAAAATTCTTACGGAAAAAATGAATACCTTAGTTTCACTTACTGATGTTTATATGGCTGTCTGACTTTTCCATCGCACCTGATATTTTGTTCCATCACGTCTGCGTTTAATCAGGACTTTTCAGTAATGTGTTACAAATATTTACCAAAATATGTCTACATTAAAACTATTTGTTCATTATCAAAACTGTGAGAAGCAATCGTTTCATTTTAGACCTAACATTTTGGTACAGAAAACGTAGCTTAACAATCAAAAATCCTGATTAACTATTGATGACATACAACAACAAAATATCAAATGCACTGCAAATATTAGCCCCATAAACAACAGTATATGATACTGTGGTATATTGTTTCCTTCCATTGTTTTCCTGTTAATAATTTTGCAAGTGTAAACAGCATAATTTCAAAATGTGGGTTACATCAAGCAAATTTTGCTTCCACATAATTCCATAGAAAGTAAACGAGCCCACTTACTATGATGAAACTTCACCGAAATATGTGTGGATGTTAAACAAGAAGAATTTGTTAGGTCAAGGCAGAACCGTATTTCCATAATGATGTACTAGGAAGAAACCGCCATCAAAAATGAGCTTCCACTAAAAGGTGAATATCATTGTGGAAAATTTTAAATCATTTTATGAGATACCGACAAAATAATTTAGAGTTGTGCGCAAATGTTAGCTATTAAGGAGAATCACGTATTTTTGTATAAGAATTATAACACAGTGACATTTGTTAAACCATCAAATGAAAACTGATACTAGCACTTAAACCAGAGGTGCCCGAGATATCGGCACTCGGGCCATGCCTGGGGACGAGTGACGAAGTGCTCAGCCTCGCCTCAGATTAGCCGCACTGAGTGGTCACGCGGTTAGTGCTACCATGATACGAACTGCGTGTCACCTGCCACCGGAGGTTCGAGTCCTCTCTCGGGCACGGGTGTGTGTGTTGCCTTAGCGTAAGTTATTTTAAGTAGTGTGTAAGTCTAGGGACCGATGACCTCAGCAGTTTGGTCCCTTAGATATTCACACACATTTGAACATTTCGCTTCAGATACCCCCACCGCCACAGTACAAGGGGGGAGAGAGGGGAAAATTGCAAACGCTCCGCACTTAAATGGCAGTGAAATCGAACTGCGTAGTAGCTGGTTTCATATTTCCAATGACGTAGGTCACAAAGAAGAATAACTTTCAGTACTATTTAATTATTTTTGCGCACTGAAGAAATGATATAACTTTTATCTGATACATATTGTCGACATATGAACAGACGCAGGGAATTTCACAGATTTTTGCACTCAAGTTGCCACGTAATCCTGACTTACTTTGTTGACAAATATGTCGATCGAAATATTGTAGCACTTTTGCTACCTGATTATGGAGACTTGGAAACTCTATGTGAGGAGAGCAATATAGACGTCCTGGACAATTTGAACGCAAAGAGATTTGTCATTAAACCTGGAACTACGTAGCAGGTCAATCAATTACAACTGCACATGCACGGTGGCGTTTTCAACTAAAACGGCAAACAGTCTCGAAACCAGCTTGAAGACAGGTGAAAGATTGAGATTCCCCTCAAAACCTTTATAAAACTATCCTATTATTTCTCTCAAGGCCACAATGAGTTCTTCAAACCTCGCTTTCTCCTTCAAGGACAGTGAGCTTAGGGAACTGGGATGTCTTTATCACAGTGTATCCCTTCTAAAACGTGGTTTTATTTTTAAGTACATCCCCATCAGATTAGAAGGAAGTTCACTTCTTGTGTCTAAAATTTGGCAGTGTGTATTGAAGTCGACTTAAAATGCGAAGTGTGCATTCCATTCCGAAAGTTCCAATTCTCGTTCCTGCACTCCTTTTTCCTTCATAAATTCAACTGTAGTGAATTTTAATAAAAAAATCGTTCCGGGCATGCTGTTTGACTTAATCAACAGACATTGCAGTAATATATGAATTCTCAAATCTCTCAGTTCAGTTCCTTTAGAAATTGTTGCAACTGATAACGGAGCAATAGTGTGATTTCAGGAATTTTACTATTTGTGTCATCAATTTCTTCACGTGCTCCAGGCCTGTAAATTTAGCACAGAGTGCTTTTTTATGTACAGAACAATGATTCTCATCTGTCTATCGTTGTAATTTATTGCTCTTTCACTGTAAACTAAAACTTTAGAATCTTGCTGTATTGTTTGTTAATGTCGTTTCGTAGTATACATGCAGTACCTGCCGCTAATGAGAATTGAGAATTCTCATCCATCTCTTCCGCCATTCCGATTCATTTTAAAGGACTGCGACGATAGATCGCTATACTGCCTCTTTTTGTGCAAACAGCCACCGGAACTTTGAAAGCCCTTCATACCACGAACAAATAGTGCCGACAGCACAGTTGTGCCGAACTCGGAGAGTTGTGCCAACTGAGAAACGCCACACCGCAATGCTAAATGAAATATGTCGCTATTCCGTGTACTTCCGGGAAGGACCGAGCGACCGGGTGATAGGCCGGGGCCGGGTCTTGGCCTGTCCGCAGCACTTATTAAGTTCAGCACTACGTGGACGGCTCTGCTTTACACGATATTGGAAGTTACGAAGAATTTCGTGGTTTCCATCGGAATTCTCTCTCAATTGGTTGTGCCTCGGTCTGAATTTTGGTATATGACATGGAAGAGAATTCCACTGTGGGGTCCAGGAATATAGTTGCAATACACTCCAGTTCAGGGGCGTAAATTTCAAATATTATGGCGAGTTTATATATGACAGTCTCATCAGCACTGTTAACAGAGTTTGATAAATCATTGGTAAGAGTTGTTTTACTGTGTACGCTACAGGATGGCAAGACGTATGCTGCTTACATAACAGTTAACAGGCCATCGGGCGAAAAGCACCTTACACAGATATAGTAACGCATATTAAAATCACTTCTCTACTCTTACCGTATTTTTACATGCTTAGCGCTAGCTGCTTCGCTCACATGGAATATGTGGTCTACACAGGCTTTTTTTTTTCTTTAATTGGATCTGTATGTTGTTACACCCATTTCTCATGTGTAATTTTACACGCTATTGAGGGGTTAGTGACTCTTTACATGGCTGCCAATCTTTACGTAATTAAAGCGTTAGAATAACTTCAATTTAAATTCATGTAGAGATTTAGCAAAAAAGAAACAAATCTGGTAAGTGGTCCTACAGTTATTGCAGTCAGTGAGACACCCGGTGTTGAATTCTCAAACCTCAAACGGATACTTTTGTACATGTAGTTGCGTTTAAACGTGGTATCTAGTTTGACATCAATAAAGATTAGCTTGCGTAGTAATTACAAGAAAAATTAGCACAACTGAAAAATTAATGTCTTACAGAACCGTTTCTTTGTACATTTGATACTGACAAACCCGAACTTTCGTCGTGACTTAAATAACTTTCTTTAAGTTAGCTCACAAATTGCAACACCTTGTAAACTTTTCACGTAAATTAAGGTCATAGAAGCTTTCTTTTGTCAGAATACACTTCTGACAAAAAAGCGGTTATGTTTCCTTAAAATGTCTCAATCCCTATTTCAGCCCCTTAGGGGCTGAGTCTCCAGAGGAAAATTAAAAAAATTTTAACCACTGTTTTACACCACTAGAGCTAGAATTTCTAAAAATATAGAAAGAGATTTTTTTATTTCCGGGTGGGAAACCAAATTCCAAAATTTTGGTAGCTCTAGCTTCATAATTACCTTAATAGTGACATATTAAAAAAAATTCAACACACATTTCATCCCCTTACAGGTGAATTTTTTTTGGCTGGGCGATCGAGAATCATTTAATCAGTCAACACATTGACTTTATCATACTTTCTTCTCACCATACGAAGAAAATGACTCGGTAGGTGTTCTTTTAATGATGCCGAAAGGTCACACTTGAGGTTACCGAATATCCATCACTCTTTTCACTCTATAACTATCAGGCTTCCGTCTTTTTCCTGTAGTGGGCTCCTCACAGCCACGATGAAAATTATCTAAGGATCTTTCTAAACTACATAGCCGTTCGCAAGACGGTTTCTCCTATTTCTTCAGACGTGGAGGCAAACAGTCCCGGTTATTTCATTACTTGGATAACATTTCGATGTAATGGATTCTAGGTTTGGTCTGAGTAGGACGTCTTCGTAAATATGAATCCGGCCTACCGCGAGAGGTATATCCTTTAGAGTCCAACAACAAAACAGTTTATTATAGCGACTGAGCGTTTGAATTCAGCCAATTTCGTACATTGATGAGGGTTAGTTGTCTTTGGTACTGTTTCCTAAAAAGCAGTACCTGCATTACTTGAGGCCTTATACTTCCAGCAATATATTTTTGTGATGGAAATTTAGTTTTCCGCACCAAACAGAATGAAACGAAATTTGGTTCTTGAATTTGCATTTCGTTTCTTTAGCGTTTCAGAGAATCACATCTGGGGGTGCCACACTAACGTTATAGCACACCGACAAACTTTGAGACGTTGGTCAGGGCTTCCTTCTGCGTATTTTGGTACGAGGAACCCACGGTCTCCTGCAGCTCGTTACAGAGTTACGCCATTTCTTTTCGTTTCTTGTCCCAATTAGCTTTGTAGCTGTACTGCACTGAAAATAGTTCACAACAGTGAAAAAAATCTACTGTGTGCGCTGTGTGAATTACCTGGGAGCAAACTTGTTCCTAAGATGCAGAACGATGTCACAGATGATATACAAAACCAAAGAGTATGTGTCGCAGCCCTCTAGATGTATCTTGTGCAAGTTTGTTTGAAAGTAATCCACGGAGTGGTTGTTCACCAAGCTACTACTCAACAATTGCTTCGAAAATTGGGCTTGGCCGAAAGGTCAAGTCTCACACTTAATTATGTTTCGGGCACTTTAGATGGGATTTCATCTTGGAAACTTGTTCACTAGTTCTACTAATAACCCAAAAGCAAGTTGGAAATTAATATTTTCGGTAAATTTCATGAGCGTCAACCCTTAATTATTAAGATAAAATGGTCTTCTGGAACTAAATGGATCAGATGCTCAACAACAAACAAACACTACAAAATAATTAAGGGCGAACAAGAAATGGAAATCCCAAACATCAGAATTTTGCATTTGACTTTGCGATGCATCATAATGTTTGAATAGTTGTGGTAGATCTGAACTACGTCTTCGTATCATTAATTCTTGAAACTGAATAAAGTGAGTATGGTCTTTTTATTGAGAAAAGTGCTAGGGAATTGCTGTAACAGGTACTGTTTGAAATTTACGTATGTGGAAGTGATTATATTGCAACATTCAGTGAGATACTGAGCCATAATAATATATGTGTGGGGGCTACATATACAAAGTCTAAAATAAACTTAGTGCTATTTAAGAAAAATTGTAAGCAATACGAGGAATCCGTTACACAAAATTATGTGTTCGAGCGCTTTCATCGGTAAGTTTGAAAGAAGAGTGTCACAAAGAGAATAGGAAAGGAAATGTGGTTTCAAAACTCTATTTTTACTGCAGAAACCATTAAAAGTCAAGAACTTTGCTAGTTTAACTTGTTTGACTTATACGGTACACTACTGGATACACATGCTCGTAAGGATCTTCCGTGGTTGCCCTAAATCGCTTATGGCATGTGAGCCGGCCGGTGTAGCCTTGCGTTTCTAGGCGCTTCAGTCTGGAACCGCGCGACTGCTACAGTCTCAGGTTCGAATCCTGCCTCGGGCATGGATGTGTGTGATATCCTTAGGTTAGTTAGGTTTAAGTAGTTCTAAGTTCTAGGGGACTGATGACCTCAGATAAGTCCCGTAGTGCTCAGAGCTATTTGAACCATTTGCTTATGGCATGTGATGGAATCGTTTCTTCGAAAAGAATACTACGTTTCCCTATCCTTCCTTCCCATATTATAGCATTTTCTCCATCCTGAATGACCTCGTCGTCGTCGGAATGATAAACGCTTTTTCTTCTTTCAACAGTACAGTGGAGGCACCGTTAAGAGGAGTAACAATGCGTTTCCGCTTACATAGAGACATAATATGATAAGCAACCACAGACGCCAGTGTTAACACAGGCGAAACCAGAAGTACGAATGAAAGGAAAGAGGAAGCAGTAGAAACAAAATGCTCTTCCTGTGGGTCCCACCACCCTGGAACTGCCCAACTGGATTGCCCGCCGTCGGAACCGCTGAGTACAACTGTTGCTTTAAAAGATGAACCTCTTTTGGTTTCCACTGCGATAGCTACGACAGACCTGTGGTACATACTTGAACGATAGCTTCCACACGTACGCTCTCGTAACAAAACAGTATTTTATGCTAAGGAATATTGTGCAAAGGAATTGAAGCATGGGATTCAGAATTTGGCAAAGGAGAAAACTCAAAAACGTTCTGTACCCACCAAACGAAAATGATTAGTTTCTTGTATCATAAAAGGTCCTCGCAGTGATACACGAAGGGAGTCAAGTACAATTACGATAACCCATGATGTTCTGGGTAATCCGTCACATCATCTTCTTGTTCGTTATAGCTCGGCTAAAACCGGACTCGATATGTTTATTATTTCTCGACATGTTTGTGATGGCCTGTCGTACCTGCCTCATTCTGTGTAAGCACAGACATATAGGCAAGGGATTGGTGTGCGATTCATGTCTTTACGACGCGTGTGCGCTAAATGTGGAAACGTGAACTATGGCGACGTTATTACCAAGTGCGTCCAGACACAACCAAAGTGCTGTTTTTATTTTCATAGCTGCCGAAGAGCAGACATCGACAGACATCCATCGGAAAATGAATCTACACGGAACAGCATGTCTGTCGAAAACTACCGATGTGGAATTGTGCACCTAGATGAGCTGCTGCCTCATAACGCCCGTCCCCGTAACGGTAATGACGTGATGCAGAAGTTAACGCTAGCGCAAGTGGGGGACTCTCGCGCACCAGCCGTATAGTCCAGATCTCCACCTACTCAATTGTCACGCTTCCAGTCCCTTAAAAGAGGCCTTGAAACGTCGACCACTCTTGTCAGGTGAAGATGGGCAGCAGGTAGTTACGGACTTGTTCACGCAGCAGGACACGGTGTCTCACGCAACGGGTATCTCAAATCACGGTGATTTTGCCTGATTGATGTATCGATTCTCGATTCTACGGCATTCTAACGGAAAATTTTTATCGCCACTTACAGAACTGTACGGAGATTGTTACGCAGCATTCGTCCAATGTGTGGTTTCGTGACTGCGTGATCACATTATCGAACTCCATAAAACAAGGTGCATGGCGGAGAGTACTTCCGCTACTACTAACTGAACGAAGAACAGCATTATGGAGCTTCTCAAGTTTTCTATTAGATCATCTATGTATATTGTAAACAGTAATGGTCCTATCACGCTTCCTTGGATTCTCCAGAAATCACCTCTACCTCTAGAATGGGATTTTCACTCTGCAGCGGAGTGTGCGCTGATATAAAACTTCCTGTCAGATTAAAACTGTGTGCCGGACCGTGACTCGAACTCGGGACCTTCGGAACACAGTTTTAATCTGACAGGAAGTTTCACCTCTACCTCTCTCGATTTTATTCCATTAAGGGGGACGTGTTGAGATCTGTCTGGAAGGAAGTCTTGAATCCAGTTTTAAATCTGGTCAGACAGTAATCGGCATTGCGGGACTGTGTTAAGTGTCTTACTGAAGTCAAGGAACACGGCATCTACCTGAGCGTTGATGTCTTCAGCGTTGTGGATCTCGTGGAGATACAGGCAGAACTGCGTCTCGCAAGACCGTTTAACGAATACATGTTGATTTTTATAGAGGGGATTTTCCTTCTTAAAAAAAGACATAACACGTGAGCATGAAATATGTTCCATAACTATACAAAAAATTGACGTCACTGACATAGGCCAATAAGTATGTCCATCTATCCTACGATCTTTCTTGAAAACGGGAATAACCTGCGCTTTTTTCCGTCGATAGGTAATCTTCGTTACTCCAGATACCTACAATAAACTGTTGCTAGAAATGGAGCAAGTTCTCGCACATCGTCTCTGTAGAATCTTACAGGTATCTCATTTGGTTCCGATGCCTTTCCGCTACAAAGCGCTTGTAGTTGTTTTTCTATTCCCCTATCACTTATCTGAGTTTCTGTCGTTTCAGAGCTCTTATGATGATTGAAAGGAGGGTCTTGTTACTATATTCGTGGGGAAAAAGAATTGCACAAAACCGAATTCAGTAGCTCGGCCATCTCTCATTTTCCCTTTAGACGTCGTTATGGTCAATGAATGACTGAAGGGACGGTTTCTGACCGCTTACTGAATTCACATAAGACCAAAATCTCTTGTGGTCTTTGATTATATCGGTTGAGAAAATTTTGCTTTTAGAGTCACTGAGCTCTCTCTCATTACCGTCCATACGCTCATTCTCGATTCGTTCCGATTTTGTTCGGCAGCAGAGTTTAGCTCAAACCTGTACTGAAGGCCTCATTGTTTATGGGCAGTTCTCTAACTAGATGGATCTTTCCGATCCCTTAAAACATTGCTCGGAATAGGTTTGTTTAAGGTGCACAGACGATGATACTTTCCCACTTTCCTAAGCACCCTTTACAAAACCCTTAATCAGACTCATGATCACTGATGCCCTTCTCTACGATAACAGATTGGGAAAGTTCAGATCTGCTTGTTGCTAGGAGGGATAAGAAGTTATCCTCAAGAGCTGGTTCTCTAACCATCTGCTCGAAGTAATTTTCGGACAAGACATTCATAGTCTCTGTCACTGTGACCAGTCTTGATCGTATGACCCATTTCGTACGTGGAAAACTGGAGTCACCCCCTTTTACAATTGTGTGATCAGGAAACTTATTACGTTCTGCAAGCTGTCTCTGAAGCGTTCTACCACTACAGCTCCTGCCGCAGGTGGCCTGTAAGAGCGTTCGATTGCCATATTTAACTCAAATTTGATGTTAACCTTCATCCAGATTAATTCACATTCGGATTCCGTAACAACTAGATATTATCGAATACTTTACTGCAATAAATACGCCACCAACGTTGAAGTCCAACCTATCCTTATGATAAATCTCCAAATCTGTATTTACGATTTTGCTGCTGTGAAACGAATTTCAGTTCCAAAAAGGTATGGGTGCTATTACTCCTCATCAGAGATACTCATTCTGAGGTCTTAACGTGGATTTACTATTATGATGTTAACCTTTTCTATGTACATCGAGTCTCCGAGCATTCTGGGAGAATTATGTGCCTTTTTACCCTGGATTTCGACAGATAGGTCATAAGTGACCCCACGGGTCAATGGTGGAGGGGTTTCTCTAACGTGAAACTTATCCATGTGCACGTCACAGGTATTCCTCTACTCCTGTTGTCGTTTCCTGCGTCTAGCGTACACCTAATTGCTCTCCCCTACAAATATCTACCCGATAGCGGACATTGAGAAATTCGCATTCGGTATTGTGGCAGAATCGTCTGTCGTTTGGACCTTCCACTCTGCTGCAAATCAGAGGACTACTGTCGACTCTGGCTGGGAAGCTATAAAGGTTAATTTAGCCTGCAGCTGTCTCCACCAAACGAGACCCTGCTGAGACCCTTAGGCCTCCGTAACTCGCCTATCGTTGGAGCTCCCAAAGACTAACTTACACTCCATCTGCACATGTCTGGACTGGGCCGTAAGATGGCCACTGCCTCAAGAGGACAGGCCTCCTGTGCTGCCTCAGAAGTGTTGTCAACACTGGGTAGCACCTCAAACCTGTTGCTAAGGAGCGAACTGTGTGGCCAGTTCCCATTTCTGCCCTCTGCCCAGAGGTGCGTGAACCTGTTACTGCCCACGGCTCGCTCTCAGGTGAAGACAGACCAGTCAAATGTAGCCTATCGAAAGATGCAGCATCGACGAGGTGCCAGTGGTTTCCAAAGGCAACAAATATAGCGCAGGTCTCGTTATTGGTGCCTCAATCTCGCTACAGCATTGAGCAGTACTCTGAAACCTATTAGTCATGACCAATGCAGCTGCCAGTTGTTCATGGACAACGGTCATTTCTCCTTTGAACACGCATAACGAGAGCAGTCCCCATCAACACTGTGTAAAAAACTGTATAAAATCTCAAAAACACAGTCAGGACTAACTGAGAGAACAAACAGCACGAGAGAAAATTGTCCGACTGTGGCGCTACTGCAGATGGAAGGTTCAGAAAATGTAAATGAGAAGCATAACCACAGTCTGCTCCGCAAATTCCTCTTGTATACGCTAAGATCCCAAAACACGCAAACATATAAAAGAAAAATAAATTTCACTACTGCAAGCAGATGTAACAGCAGTTACTTTTCACTACGAACTCACTTGATATAGAAGCTAATGCACGAAATAAATACCCAGCTTCTAAACCCAAATAAACACTAGTGAATGAAATAAAAACACAGATAATATTTATTTCCTGACAGACGCTCATGAGAAAGGTCTTAAACTGAGCCAAGCTCTGTGCACTAACACAAACTTCTGCGGCTGCTCTCCACTGCTCTCGCCTGGGTGATTGGGCCTGCACTGTATACGCGGTAAAAACTCAGGTACGTCACTCGCAGTGGTGAGAGCAATAAGCGCCACTGACAGCTATAAATGTTATACCGCTAAATGTATAATGGACAGTTGTGTAAAGAAACAGTGAATGTTTGCCTCCTGCTTATTATTTTTGACAGTGCCTAGTGGCATATTAATTTTAAGGTACACTACACTACTTGGCAATGTATATAGATTTTCCATATGTGTGTGTTAGTATGTGTAATAATGCGAATCTATGGTCTGTTTTTATTATTTTATAGAATTAAATAAGGTGATCACATAGTCCCAGAATATTTTGGTTACATAAATCATTAGGCACTTATTGGGAGATAGAGGCAGGGGAGGGAGAGATGGATAGAGAGAGAGAATGGAGGAGGAAATACAGAAAGGGAGACAGCGGTAGGAGGAAACAGACAGAAGAGGTCGAGGTAATGAGGAGAGAGAGGAAAGCAGGAAATAGACAGAAAGAGAGAGGGACGAGAAAATAGTGAGAGACGTGGGGGAGGAGAAAATAGAGAGAGAGGTGGGAGGAGGAAATGGACAAACGGGAGGAGGCAGTGGAGAAAACGGGAGGAGGCAGTGGAGAAAGTATGTGTGTGTGTGTGTGTGTGTGTGTGTGTGTGTGTGTGTGTGTGTGTGTGTGTGTGTGAGAGAGAGAGAGAGAGAGAGAGAGAGAGAGAGAGAGAGAGAGAGAGAGAGAGAGAGAGGAGGGAGAGAGGGGGGGGGGGGAGAAAATGTTCAAAGATATAAAGATATGGGGAGGAGGAAGCGGACAGATAGCTGGGTTGAAGGAAATGGCTAGAGAGAGGAGGCAGCGGAAATGGACACAGAGAGGATGAAGAAGAAATGGACAGAGGATGGGGCAGGAGGAAATGAACAGAGAGAGAGAGGAGGAAGAACTCGTTGAAGACGTAGAGAAGAGGATGCAGACAGAGAGAGGAGGAGGAAGAAATGGGTGGCAGAGATTGAGGTAGAAGAAATGGTCAGAGAGAGGAATAGAGGAAATGGACGGATTAAGTGGGAGGAGAAATGGGGGGAGAGAGAGAGAGAGAGAGAGAGAGAGAGAGAGAGAGAGAGAGAGAGAGAGAGAGAGAGGGAGGGAGGAGATAATGGACAGAGGAAGGCGAATGATGAAATGGACAGAAAGAGAGGGAGGGGGGAGGAAATGGACAAAGGGAGGGAGAAGATGAAATGGACAGAGACATATGAAGGGGACATGGAAAAAGGGAGGCGAAAGAGGAAATAGATGGGGAAAGGGAAGTCGAAAGAATGAGTAGAGTGGTGATGGAGAGAGAGGTGGGAGGGGGAGGTGGATTGAGTAAGAGATAGACTGGAAGAAGGAGGTGGGCAGATGGGGAAGGAGCATATGGACAGAGGAGGCAAGAACAAATGGGCAGAGAGTTGGGAAGGAGCAGACAGATGGTTGGAGGAGGTGGACAGACAGAGGCGGAAGTAGGAGATAGACTAATAGAAAATTTGAGTAAATACATACATGGACAACACTGTGGACTCTGGTAGTGTTCAAATGAACATCTTGAATCATGTTCACAACAAGCTAAATGAGTGGGCCCAAGCCGTGGCTGCTTCCAAACATGACGGGTCCTTTCTCAAATTCTGTCACCTCTAATCATCGACGAATCATACTGCGCTGATTCCACTGGACCGAGTAATACACCACTTTTCGCAAAGGCTAAAGTCAGCAGTGGAGGGGCACATTACACCCTGGTATTACGTCTACAGCATGTATAGAGGTCAACAGCGACTAGTTCGATGTTTTATGGATACAACTTAAACACTGTCCAGTTAGTGTACACACAAAAAGATTAATATTGGGAATATTACAGGGACTTTCAGAAGTTCACCAATGAAATATTCATTCAGCAAAAAAAAAAAAAAAAATAATTTGTGTCGTTGATTTACTGCTTTAAAAAAGTAAAAAAAAAATTATTTCTCAATTTTTGTCTCTGTTTCTCATAAATTTGAGTTACTTAAAATATGTGGAAGACATACTGAAATAAGAAACTGTTTGACAGTGTAAAGTTTGTTTTCCAGATGAGTATTTCTCAGATTTGGCTTTGTTTCGGCAACGACATAGACGGGATTTTGTAAGGGTGGGGTTGGGGGGCTCCGATCTGTTGAGTACCTCAAAAAGTCACTTATTTTTATTTATTCTGA
This sequence comes from Schistocerca piceifrons, assembly GCF_021461385.2. Classification (NCBI taxonomy): domain Eukaryota; kingdom Metazoa; phylum Arthropoda; class Insecta; order Orthoptera; family Acrididae; genus Schistocerca; species Schistocerca piceifrons. The sequence continues at coordinate 361,609,802 of NC_060145.1, forward strand.
AAAAAATTTATTTATTTCTTAATTTCATGTACGTAATTTACTTTCTAGCGGCATTTATACAAATAGTACATAAATTCACTTCTTTGCAAAAATAATTAAAACTCTAAAATAATTATTGCCTCTTTGCTAACAAAACAGATCTGTCTTCTGATATAAGGTTCACAATCTTTGAGCTGAAGAATCGTGATGCTGGGTTGCAAAAAGTGCAATGTTAACAGCTATCTTTCTCCTACTACAATCCCGTATTTGAATTTCCGAATTATGTGAAACCAAGTCAGAACTCTGTCAGCACTTCAAAGCATTCCAAGTTCCTCAATTCAGTCTCAGATTAAGTATCTTTCATTTCCTCTTAACGTTGATTCATGCATTGATTTTATCTGAATTTGTAAATTGATTTCAGCTAGACTTGTCGTATATGTGACGTCGCATATGAGTTTGCCTTTACACATGATAATGTGGTTACATAAATTTGGATCATTATGAACTCCTCTGTGATGTACAGCATCGTTATCGCTTATATGACGGTTACTTAAAATTACATTAAACACAGGTGGACACACTGCTCAGAGGATATTAAGACTATGACATTTCACAGTAGATCATCTGTCGTACAGTAAAACCTTAAGATATGGTATATTGCCAATCCACAAGTGAGTCATCTTTATGCACAGACACATAGTACAAAATGATGATCGCTATCTGCCTTCCAATGAAAATATTGCTGAACTAATCATATTGTCTATGTCGTATGGAAACCAGTATTAAAATCAAATACTGTCTGCCAGAGAAATAAATAGCTATTCCCCAAATCAATGTAAGTAGTGATACAAAAGTCATAAAAATATTTTTTTATATAATTGTTTCTAGAATTTAAAATCGTTACAGTATGAGGATAATCATAGAACACTTGGCAACGCTTCAGTCATTATAGTGTTATAAGAGCCTAAATAGATTCACTACGAAAGGGGTGAGGGAAGTAGGATGGGGATAAAGGACTCAGTCGTCTCGGACGAACTGAATCAGTCCTCTGGCAAAAACTTTTAGAAACGAATAAACTATAGAATGAGCTGTCATCACATACCCCTTCTGCTCTCCGAAAAAACCCTCCCAATTCTTCCGTATCGGGATTGGTTTTCATAACTGAGTACGCCCGGGTGCACCAGGCTAGGCAATATTTTGTTATTTGGGCTACTAATAATAGAATTTTGTACATTTTTAAATGAAATGCTACATCGCCGTTTGCGCGATATTTTTGTTGATCAGTTTTGGGCGATGCAGGCAAATCCAAGTGTATTTTTATTCAGTGATTATAAGCTAATTTTGTTTGTAGTTATGTTTATCGCTCCGCTTCCGTGTGAAATACTCAAATAGTGTAAGCACAAAGCTCTACTAATCTACAGTGCTAACATTAAATTGAAATAGATAGGTAATTAGGTTATTAGGCTATTATAGTAGTGCATACATATTTTTAAATTACCATAACACTATTAAAATATTGGACAGTCAAAATCGGTTTTCCTCTTCTTTCTTGATACAAACTTACCTGTAATCAGAAACTATCATGCCGCCACTCAAAACAAAACCAAAAAAGCGCAGCACTTAAATTAAATTTAAATAATAGTAGGAACTGAACTGCTTGATAGAAAAAAAGGAGTTCAACTAAGGTTAACAATGTGCAGCAGTTGGTCTTGGGTAGAGTATGGAATGTGGATGGACGATAGGTGATGGTGCTATTATTATATCAATAATTTAAACCTATAAATGGCCTTGTTGGCTATCTACAGTGCGTATCCCTTTTTCGTCATATGATTTTAAAAAGTATATATGTCTTTCAATTTCACTATATGGGAACTAGGTCTAGTGTAATTACATTCCAGGCGATTGGTGGGGGGGGGGGGGGGGGGGGGGGGAGGGAGGTCCGGAACACCCGCACCACTCTTGGCTACGTCCATCGTACTAGGCCCCTCGGTATTAATCGACCTATCAAGTTGTGACACCTGTTGCACGAAACTGGAAATTTATCTACCATGCATACTTTTGAGCGATTAACGTGGCAAGGGACTTTACTACATTAGTGCCGGCCGCAGACAGTTTCGGTCTCTCAAGCCTGCCAAAGCAACAGAAGAAGAGCTTAATTTGCGCTTTGTGCGTCGCCCAGCACTGTGTGGGAGGAATTCTGTATGAGGCAGGAGGCAGGGTGGGGACCGGAGTTTGATGGCTGTGTTTACTTGCTGTCCCACCGCTATTGATTTAGTAATTACGTCGGGCGTAGCGCACAAAGCCAGCGTATCTCCGGCGTACGCGATGTTGTCGTTGAGATAACACTGACCTGCTAATAGATAGCCCTTCCCAACTTGGTCGGATCGGCACTTAGCATATTACCGCCAGCGGCTGTTTCGCTTTAATACAATGGCCAGTCATAAGGGTTCAAACGTTACATAGAAAAAATAAAATTGTGTAGTTCATTTTTTGTTTGTTTTCGATCCTGCTAAACATTGAAATCTCTGTGCTGCGGTATCGTAGCACGCCGGTAGCGGGTCCAAATCAAAATGGTGCAACCAGTCTGCACTTTATCTCTCGGCAGCCCGATGTATTTTGGTTCCCTTAGCACCTTGCTTCGATACTTTGGAGCTGATATTACCACGTATATTGGAATTATGGACCTGCAAACAAACAAAAAATTAATTTCCTACTCCTTTATCTTCTCAATTTCAATTAAAACTTATTCTGAGTTCGTAAATTATCGTAATGTTTTGCATTTATTTACTCTCCATTAATTTCCATCGATTACATGCCCATTTCTTTTTCTTGACATTTCCCTATAGACTGTTTGTAAGTAATTGAGTACCAGCGCTGCCCAAGTATATTTTCTTCAATTTCTCTGTTAGACCGCTGAATACAAAAGAATACAATATTTTACGAATGAGGCTTGACAAAAACACATTTCCATTGTTGTCGGTTGTTATTGTGACAGGTATTTTCATTAACACGTAATTATTTTGTTTGGAATCCATTGTACGCATATTTGGCACTTCACTCAACTTTCTAACACACGAATATTTTTGTAAATTGAATTAAGTTTGATTCAAAAGCGAATGTGTTGAAGATTATTGTGAACTGTGGATTAGATGTAGCGAAAATGGTGGAACAGATTTATTCTGTTGTGGGGAAAATAGTTTTACTACTTTGATGGTTTATTCATATGTGCGTGTTTTTCCTCCTTCAGCTACTGTTGTGGTGGCTTATTTGGTTCTTTATGTAATGCAGATATTGCGGTCCAACCAAGATTCCTACGTTCCACATTCACTGATTTGACTGAAAGTGTACTGAAGAAGGCTGTGAGGGACACACGTGTATTCAGGGGATTCTTTGATGACACTGATCACTATTTAATCTGCAGTGAAATTGGTATTGTGAGGCCGAAAGTGCAGTTCAGGTCCATATGTAGGAGGATAAGAGTGGAGAAACTTCAGGATAAGGAAATCAGGCACAAGTACATAACAGTGATCTCAGAAAGGTACCAGTTAGTTGAATGTAGTCAATTACAATCATTGGAAAAGGAATGGACAAGGTGCAGGGACACAGTTCTAGAAGTGGATAAAGAATGTATTGGAACAGTGGTGTGTAAAGGTAGGATGAAGCAAACAGATTGGTGGAATGACACAGTCAAGGCAGCCTATGAAAGGAAAAAGAAGGCGTATCAAAAATGGCTACATACTACAGGTAGACAGAGAAAGTTATGCTGAAGAAAGAAACAAAGCCAAACAGATAATTGCAACATCCAAGAAGATATCTTGGGAAGACTTTGGGTCAAACTACTGGAAAACCATTCTGGAGCGTAATTAGCAGTCTTCGAAAGGGAGGTAAGAAGGAAACGACAAGTATTTTGGACAGGTCAGGAAAACTGCTGGTGAATCCTGTTGATGCCTTGGGCAGATGCAGGGAATATTTTGAAGAGTTGTTGAATGTAGGTGAAAATACGATCAGTAATGTTTCAGATTTCGATGTACAGTGGGATAGGAATCATGATTGAAATAGGGTCACATTTGAGGAAGTGGAGAAAATGGTCAATAGATTGCAGTGCAATAAAGCGGCTAGGGTGGAACTCATCAAATACAATGGAATGTCAGGTCTTAAATGGCTATGCAGGATAATTGAAATGGCGTGGGAGTCGGGACAGGTTCCATCAGAATGGACGAAAGCAGTAATCATACCAATCTTTAAATATGGGAACAGGAAAGATTGTAACAACTACAGAGGTATCTCTTTAATCAGCGTTGTGGGTAAAATCTTCTCAGGTATTGTTGAAAGGCAAGTGCGAGAATTAGTTGAGGACAAATTGGATGAAAATCAGTGTGGGTTTAGGCCTCTTAGAGGTTGTCAGGACCAGATCTTTAGCTTACAGCAAATAATGGAGAAGTGTTACGAGTGGAACAGGGAATTGTATCTATGCTTTATAGATCTAGAAAAGGCATATGACCGGGTTCCTAGGAGGAAGTTGTGATGGCAGAGTCGATTGAAAGTTTACAAAGTAATATTTCAGAGCTAGATCAGAAATGTTAGGACTATGGTATGACGATTAGCATCTCCAAAACGAAAGAAATGTCAGTGGGAAGTAGATATAAACGGATTGAGTGCCAAATAGGAGGAACAAAGTTAGAACAGGTGGACGGTTTCAAGTACTTAGGATGCATATTCTCACAGGATGGTAACATAGTGAAAGAACTGGAAGCGAAGTGTAGCAAAGTTCATGCAGTGAGCGCTCAGCTACGATCTACTCTCTTCTGCAAGTAGGAAGTCAGTACCAAGACTAAGCTATCTGTGCACCGTTCAATCTTTCGACCAACTTTGTTGTATGGGAGCGAAAGCTGGGTGGATTCAGGGTACCTTATCAATAAGGTTGAGGTTACGGATATGAATGTAGCTAGGATGATTGCAGGTACTAATAGATGGGAACAATGGCAGGAGGGTGTCCACAATGAGGAAATCAAAGAAAAACTGGGAATGAACTCTATACATGTAATAGTCAGAGCGAACAGGCTTAGATGGTGGGGTCATGTTACACGCATGGGAGAAGCAAGCTTACCCAAGAGACTCATGGGTTCAGCAGTGGAGGGTAGGAGGAGTCCGGGTTGACCAAGGAGAAGGTACCTGGATTCGGTTAAGAATGATTTTGAAGTAATAGGCTTAACATCAGAAGAGGCACCAATGTTAGCACTGAATAGGGGATCATGGAGGAACTGTATAAGGGGGGCTATGCTCCAGACTGAACGCTGAAAGGCATAATCAGTCTTAGATGATGATGATGATGATGTACTGAGGAAAACTTCACCTTCTTGGGAAGATATAGCCGTCTTTCTGCAAAAGTTCAGATGTTCTGCTGTTTATAGTAACTTTTTGTTCTTAAAACAAAGCGACATTCTTCAGTAAATATACGTAGGTTACAAGATACGGTAAATGTCTTGTAATGTAGCATTTCATACGTCCCAGAGACTTTAGAAAACTAGAGAAAGACAAATGCGGCTTAAATTTTTCTTGTTTCAGATTTTTAGGGCGCTCTGTATTGCAAAACTATGTTGGAAATCAATATAAACGACACTGTTCCTTTGTATCTGATATCATATCCAGAAGTGCAGTTGTCTGTCCGCTTGAGACACTGCTGTCGCAGGACCAGGAGTGTCTTCGTTGCATATGTTTGACTGTCGTAGCCTATAGTCGAGTAGTTTGCGATACTACTGGCATGCTGTGATATGACGGGACTCGCATCTGTCTGTCGTGGTCAGATCAACGCCAATATGTCTGTAGACGAGCTGACGAAACGGTGATTCTCTTCATCCACACTTTTCCATCTCCTGCAGCCATAGTGTGGGGAGGTGTAGGATAAGACAATAGGACTGATTTAGCAGTTGGTAAAGGGAAACTGAATGGTAACCTGCACGTAGCAAGAATAGCAGGGTACCCAGAGGCATTCAGCGTGAACATTAACATAACGGACAACCTACAGGGATGGATTCCTTACTGAAAATGGAGGAATAAAAGTCCTGCGAACATTTGTCCGGAAATGCATCATTGCCTTGGTAGATGGCGCCGACGAACTACACTTCCTGTGACTACGTGCTGTGTGTTACTTGTGTGTTGCAGGCTGTGTGATTGACACAGTGTTCTGTAAGCTGCAGGATGATCCGATATTGATGTGTGAAACGAGCCGAGATGGTGCTTGTATACGGCCAAGCATACGGAAACGGTCAGCTTCCTGCACATTCGTCTGTCTGAATAGACTCTTGATCTCCTAATCGCCCAAAAAGGGCTAGAAATGTTGTGTGATGTGGCCATGTCTGTGAGGGTACCTGTTTCGACATTGCCGTGCTGCCTCTCGACCGTTTTCAACAGCTTGGCTGTACACAAACACCATTTAGGCTTGTTCCCGACATGAATACCGGATCATCCAGCTGCTTACAGTAAACTGCGTAAGTCACGCAGCCTGCAAAACACAAAGAACACACGGAACGTGCTCAGAGGATCTCTCATTTGTCAGCGCCATTTACTATCGCAACGAAGCATTTCCGGACACTTGTTCATAGGACCCTTTTTCCATCATGTTTTGTCAGGAATTCGTATCTGCCGGTTGTCGGTTTTCTAAATGTTCCCCCTGCATTTGAACAGGATTATGAGAGATTCCACATGGCAGTACACACCACAAATGCCTTGCGGAATGTACGAACACTTGACTGACCTGTACAGCACCGTGATTTGTAATCCAAAAATTATACTTGTAAAGACTTGTAGTTTCACACCAATCTCCAGCTTATGTTTCAGGCAGGGGAAAAATCGTCAGTATAATAATATTTGGGGGTCGTTTGCTTCCATACTACAACATATACAAAGTATTTTCGGGCCTGTGGGGGCCAGATGTCATACTGACACCGCTAATAGACATCAGTTCCGAAAAGAATTAAAGTTCAGTCATTTAATACCAATACGTGATGAACATCACCACAGAGCACCGCACATACTCCTGCATGGAAGACATAGTAGTGAGCATCAGTGACGTGGCGAAGCAACGGAAAGAGTTCCGGATGAAGTCCAGTTGTACAAAAAGTACTCTATAGCATTGACCCCTTACTGTATTAAATCTCTTGCCTTGGGCAAAGTCTCAGGTGACTGGAAAAAAGAGCAGGTTACTCTTGTATATAATAAGGGCAAAGGAACTGAGCTGCAAAATTATTCTTAACATCTGTTTGCTGCTGAATTTTTCAGCATATTCTAATTTCGAATATAACAATGTTCGCTGCCACGGGAAAGCTTCCGTTCGCAAATCAGCTAGTTTTTAGAAAACATTTCTTGTGCGAAACACAGCTTTCCCTTTTCTCACATGATATCCTGTAACTCTGGAAGAAGGGCACCAGGCATATTCCACATTTCCCTGGTTCCCGAAAAGTATTTGACACAGTGCCCCACTGCAGACTGTTCACAATTGTACGAGGATGTACTCCCAGATATGTGAGTGGCTAGAATACTATTTACGTACTAGCATCAATATATTTTCCTGAACAAGGATATCGTCAGGAGTGCCCCAGGGAAGTGTATGAGGACCGCTATTAATATCTACATAAGTGAAAAATCTGAAGGACAGGGTGAGCAGCAACCTGCTGTGATGTACGAGAATGCGTCGTCGTTGAGGACTGTAGTATGACACAAGATGACTTAGACAGAATTTATAGTTTGTGCCATGAGTGGCAGCTATTCTAAATATAGAATAATGTAAGTGAATGCAGATGAGTGGGAAAAACAATCCAGTAACATTCGAATACAGCATTAGTAGTGTGTTACTTGTCGCAGTCAGGTCGATTAAATATCGAGGTTTAACGTTTGAAAAGCGATATAAATGGAACGAGCATGTGAGATCTGTAGGCAGGAAGGCAAATTATCGATTTCAGTTTATTGGGACAGTTTTAAGAAAATGTGGTTTATCTGTAAAGGAGATTGCAGACACAAAGCTAGTGCGATCCACTCTTGAATACTGTTAGAGTGTTTGGGTGTCCCACCCGAGAGGATCAAGGAAAGACATCGAAGAACTTCGGAAGTGGGCTGTTACATTTATTACCGATAAGTTCGCTCAAGATACAAGTATTATGGAGATGCTTCGGGAACTCAAATGGTAATCCCTGGAGGCAAGGGGACGTTCTTCTCGAAGAAGCCTCCTGAGAAAATTTAGACAACCGGCATTCGAAACTGATTGCAGAACGATCCTATTGCCGTAAACGTAGTATTTCACGTAAGGACCACGATCATAAGAGAAATTAGGGCTCTTAACACTTTGCCGTCCGCACGTCTCGTAAAAAATTTATTCGCGTAACGCGTAACTCTGATTACTTGGCTTATCGCCTGCCGCTTTTCACGTTTCCGTTGATGACAAGTTTCAAACACATTGACTTTTGCGCGCTTTAATTCTTCCGGAAATGCTCTATTTTGCCGTATCGTCCCACAAACTCGAATTTTCTTTTCAAGTGACTTCTCTGCAAGTTCTATACTGTTATAATAATTATCCACGTAGAGGTGATGCCACTTTCCATAAGAAAGTGGCTGTAGTTCCATCACTGTTTTTGCTAATGGCTGCCCAGCACCGGAGTATATCATGAACGAGGAAATGTATCCCGTACTCGAACCACACAGCATCCGAATGAGTATGCCATATTTCACAATTTTCGGCGGATTGTAAACTTTAAAATTTAACCGTCCACGAAACGCTATCATTCCATCATCAGTTGAGATGTTTTGACCTAGATTAAACGTTTCTTTAAACTTTTTGAAAAAATAATCAGTTACGAATTTAAGTTTGAGAAGCCGGTCGGCATTATCCGGTTTATTGTTGTTGTCGGAAAAGTGTAAAAATGGTAATACTTGTCTGAATAGGTTGCGGGACATTGTTTTGCGAAATATCGGTGTGTCTGTCAACGGATTCGTTGACCAATAATCAACGATCCTTGCATTTTTTACAGTTCCTATAAGGACAAATTTGTTATTTTTTAATCCAGTTTCCTTCTATTGCAGTTTTGACTGTAGTACTTGTTGGTTTTGTTGCTAACACATTCAAATAGATCGTTCCCAATGTATAATTGTACGATATCCACGACACTCTGTGTATCTTTGAGAAATATCCTTGGACCTGGGAATCCTTCAGAGTTATTATTGGTCATGTGCACTGTCTTCTTCGTCTGATTCATCCGAATCAGCTGGCAACCGAAGCGTTCGCCGAATTCTTCTTCGACGTATTTCAATATCTTGCCACGATTCTACTTCACAATCATTTTTTTATATCCAGTGTCTTTTTCCCAATCGGCCAAGTCGTCGGGAACGTCAGACAAGACTTCGTCCGCGCATTCATCGTAAATAATCGTATCGTCTATTCCGTCTGCCATGATGAAAGTTCACAGTTACTTATAAAACAAAGAACTTGTTGACAAAACACCAACAGAGTGCAAAAGACACTAAAGTAGTGTCGCCGGCCACTGCGCGATACTATGCTCACGACACCACTATGGTGTCGCCGGCCACTGAGCGATACTATGCACACGACACCACTGTGGTGTCGCCGGCCATTGAGCGATACAATGTACACGACACCATTGTGGTGTCGCCAGCCGTTGACTGCTATTTCGCGCGCATCACCATTGTGGTGTCGCCGACCACTGAGCGGTATTAGGCTCACGACACCACTGTGATATCGCCGGCCATTGACCGCTATTTCGCGCACGTCAACACTGTGGTGTCGCCGGAAGGCAGAGTGTTAAGGAGGCATATAGAAAGTAGCTTTTCCATCGCTCTATTCGTAATTGGAAGAAGAAGGAAAATGACCAGTTGTGGTAAGAGGTACCCTCTGCCAAGCACCGTAGGGTGGCTTGCGGAGTGTGTATGTAGCTGTAGAAAGATTGATAAATGTAGGACTTATGCTTCATGATATTACACTTCCAAATGTCGTAAGTGTCTGTACAAGTCCCTTACCTAAGAGCGCCCTTAATTGAAAATTGAAGTGCAAGCCACTGCCTGATAGTGAGTCAGAGCGGAGAAATTTACAGAAATGTCCTAAAATAGGAACCTAGAAAGCGCTGACGTAATTTACGAGAGCATGGCTGTTCCAACCGTAAGTTCTAAGAAGCTGATACAAAAAAAGTTCAAAGTTCAAACGAAATTCCGCTCCCTAATGGCTGAGCTGAGCACTGACTCTGTGATGATGTTCGTGTGCGGCGTGGTTCGCACAGAGCCCGGCGCGACCTTTAATGAATCCGGCGGGCCGACAGCTGCCAGATTAACATGTTGCCGAGGCGCGGTTGACAGCGGGGTGATTGCGAGCGGACGTAATTAGCCGTGCGACTCAATGAAGCCCCTCCAGGTCTGTCGCCGTGGAGAGGGGAGGCGCACGGCGTACGCGACAGGCGAGGACAGAGAGGAGCAAGAGCAGACAGAGACAGGCGACAGCAGAAGCGGCTGCCATTAGACAGACACCAGGCACCAATTAGCCGCTTCCACCAGCGCACAAAGAAACTTTAATCGCCTCCTCCACCGAGTGGGAAAAACACTCGCCGCAGCGCGCGGCGTCGCCTTCCTTCATTTGCTCACGAGAGCTCCCTTCACTCCCTCCCCCGCCATCTCTCAGCTCACGAAATTTGTCTTTGCTCTTTGCGAAATGGAGCGCAGCTCCAGTAGCGTGCTTTTCATGACGTCGGTCACATTAGCGGAAAGCGCCGTTGCTGCTAATGGCCGAGGGTCGCCTCTCTATCGTCTTCTCGCTGTCGTTGAGAGATTGCCGGCTAATGAAGCAGCTGACCTCTTCTTAACCGAACCCTCGAGACAGAGTTAGTGAGTCCACATGCTACTAAATATGGAAGAGACAGACAACAAGGGACAATGTTATACATTGTTTACGAGCTTTCTCCCCTCCCTGTTTTGCCTACGCGCGCGCGCGCGCGCGCGCGCGCGCGCACGCACACACACACACACACACACACACACACACACACACACACACGCGCCAAATCTCAGCCTACCACCTCTTTCTGTCCTCTTCATGGATGGACAAAGAGAATGAGAGGGACCTTTGTCTACTGACACATTGAATGCAAATACTGCACACATCTCACATCTCATCCTACCTAGCTCTCTCTCCATCTTCGCACACCTTCTGTCCAGCACTGTCTTCTCCTCTCTCTGACCAGTTCCTCAGTCAACGCTCTCTAGCTATCCTCTGTTGACACCATCACTGTCCATCTTCTCACAGTTTTCCCTCGCCATGTCCTCTTTCCTCCGTCAGTTCTTTTCCCTTAATATGTCCAGCCTGTATGAAAGGGGCTATGAAACTATTGAATGCCCCTAACATGTAGACTCCAAGCAAAACAGGGCAGTAAGGCAGGTCGGTACTTTTCACACACATTTTACACCTTCTGAAGGGCAGACTATCAGACTATATGTCTGGGGTTGCGGAAAAAAAGAAGAAACAGGTTCTTGGCCGTACCTCCACTCCTACGGGAACTCAAAGGTTATAAACCCTACAGTGCTCATACCCACAAGGTCTACCATACCCTTGCCAAATATTGTTGAAATCGGTCTGTTGTATTGGGAGACAATCTTCAACAAGCACACATACACCTGTTTCATATATATATAGTCCGCCCCCGGTAGCTGAGTCGTCAGCGCGACAGAATATCAATCCTAAGGGCCTGGGATCGATTCCCGGCTGGTCGCAGATTTTCCCCGCTCAGGGACTGAGACTTGTATTGTTGTCCTAATTATCATCATTTCATCCCCATCGGCGCGCAAGTCGCTGAAGTGGCGTCAAATCAAAAGACTTGCACTGGGGCAAACGGTCTACCTGATAGGGGCCATAGTCACATGACATTTATACATGTGTTTGTGTGTGTGTGTGTGTGTGTGTGTGTGTCTGGTATCCCCTCGCAAATGCCTGGATAGGTATCAGCCAAATTTTGTACAGAAATAGCAGGCCTCACGAGTATCAACACTGTTCAATCGGCTACCTCACATGACAAACATTTTGTGTAGGAACAGTATTCACCAGCAAAATCAACCTGCAAGAAATGTTTTCTGGGTCCCAATAAGTAGGATGTCTTGCATGAAAGGCGTGTTGTGCTGAGGTAGTACCGATCTGCTTCATAGACTTGCTTTGTAAGGCGGCCTGCAAGTTGGGGGGGGGGGGGGGGGGGGAGATGAATGACTCTCAAACCGATGAGGTGCAGTGTGCTCTGCATGACAGAAGTGTTGTCGGAGGAGTGTCGGCCTGTTTTATTGAATTGTGCTGCAGTGGCTACATGGCTACATGTGTCAATGGGCGTGGTGTGAGACAAGCTGATAGACAGAGGAGGGGATGGACAGAGAGAGGCTGAGAAAAAAATGGCCAGAAAGAAGGGAGGAGGGAGGGATGCATGGGCAGGTGGAAGGTGTAGAGGACAATGGTCAGATGAAAAAGGAAGAGGGGGCCAGAGATGGAAAGAGAGAAGGGGAGAAGGAGATGAAGAGAATGGAGACAGAAAGATGGAGGTGGAAGGATGATGTGGAAAGACAGAGGAAGAAGTGTATGCAAAGAGGGGGAGGAGAAAGGGTGTTCAATAACATGTCAAATGCATTTGCAGGCAAAGCAACATGAAAAATGCTTATATAGACTACACCACAGCACGAATATACAACAACTGCACTCTGTAAATAATTATAAGGAAACACATTACAAAAAGCACATAAAAGGGAAGTCAGTCAGTCAGAAAGGAAGGATGTACCTACTACACATGGCAGTCCATCGTTGCCAGTGTCTAGCTTCATCTTCCACTGCTGTCAGCTCCACTTGTTTTAGGTTTTTTAGTACTCCATCCATCCATCACGTCTTTGAACATTTAATTCGGCGTTTTCCAGCAGATTGACTACGGAATACTCGGTTAGGGTGTGATCCATCACCTCGAGAGATACGGGAAAACTAGTATAGTCTTTTCTGCCCTAATAGTCAGCCAATATGTGGCTTTCCAAACCGCTGTTACAGGTCTTATTTCGCTCCTGGCTTCCGTTTACGTTCCATGGTATTGTAGACAGATCTATCGATCTTTCGAAGTACCTTCCTCTTGAAGACACAGACTGTTTCTTCAGTTATTGCTGATGTCGACAAAGGTTTCGCAACCATACGAAAGTACAGGTAATACTAGGGTCATATGCAGCTGAATCTAGATCTTCTAGTGATATTAGACGTGAGCTGAGTAGATTTTCTCACTAAGGAATATGCGATTAGCATTTAGTGTTTCTTGATGCACGACTTTAATTTTTTTTAAATGTGTGTGAATTCTTATGGGACTTGACTAGGGTCATCAGTCCCCAAGCTTACACACTTCTTAACCTAAATTATCCTAAGGCAAACACACACACCCATGCGCGAGGGAGGACTCGAACCTCCGCCGGGACCAGCCACACAGTCCATGACTGCAGTGCCCCAGACCGCTCGGCTAATCCCGCGCGGCGATGCACGTCTTTCATCACTTCACTTTCATTAATCATTATGGACCCAACATAAGTGATTTTTTGAACTCGTCAAAAGGTATGCCCATTAACATTAACGAAGGGATGGAGAGAGCTTGAAGGCGTGATACAGCGAGAAATTTTGTTTATCATTACTCACCAGTACCACAATTTTCTTAGAAGTGTGGAGGAATCTGGAAGTAACATACATGCTACAGTGTGTCTCAGAGATTCCCAACGTTGTCATATAATGCTAGAACAGCGTCAGCTCACACCATTTTCATTTCTGTGACTGACTGGTATCACGACTTATTTTTCCCGAGGTCGAGATGGATAGTGCCAACGGATCTCCTTGTCTCAAGCCATTTCCAATTCTGAACGGTGGCTATATTGCTTTGTAAGCCGATTTGATAAGCTGAAGTAGAGCAGAAAGCTACAATTAGTCGGATGTATTTCGCTGGTACTTCAAATTTATCGTTTACCGTAATATGGAGAGGCCAGTGCTGTCGTAAGCTGGTCGAAAATCAATGAATATGAAATTTAATTTCCGATCGAATTCATAAACTTTTTCTTTCAGCTCCCTCGAGGTAAATGAATGATCAAGTGTCGACCATCCAGGGAAGCCACATTTATAGACGTCAACAATTGCTTCAGTCGATTGTTTCATGCTTCTTAGCAGCATCGTTGTCAATACTTTATAACCAATTTCAAGTAATAAAACCCTTGGAAGTTGGATACTTGTGCACTACATCCAGCCTGATGGTGGAACAGATGATGTAGCTCCCTTCTATTCTTTCGGAATTATTTCTGTTTTTCGAGTGGTAGATATTAACAGCTTCAAAACATCCATCAGTGTTTCACCTGCCAAGTAGAGAACTTTAGCTGTCATACCACGACCTTCTGAAGCCTTTCTATTCTTGAGGTTCTTTAGCACAACACTGATTTCTTCCTCTGATGGTTCAAGACTTCCAGTGTATCAGACTGGGCCCCACCTGAGTTGTCACGACTGTTGCGATATCATGACTCAGGAAGTCCTCAAAACGTTGTTTAAATAGGTTTCCTGATGTTGGTACCTGTTTACTACCTTCATTCGTTAGAAACAATGTACGTCGTCGGTAGACACCTCCGGCAATCTTGTGGCCTGGGAAAAGGAGCCTGACGTCTTAGATTCATCGACTGCTATCAAGAGACTTTTATGGTGTTTCCTCTCTTCTTCCTTATGAAATCTGCGTTACGCATCTCCTCTTAGTAAACTGTCCTTGCATCTTCAGAAAGTTGTTCTAGCGTTTTAGTCTCTTCACAGCATTCTTCGGTGAACCGAGGTTTACTTCTGTGTTTTGGATGATAAACGAGCTGCTCATTAGCATTCTTTGACACTGCGTTCCTTAACCATGCACCGTCTACGTTATTAGGATCTTGCGATATAGTGAGGTGTTCTGTAGCTCTGTCTTAGTGCTGACTAACTTCAATATGTTCCAACATATCCTTCCCAAAGCGGACAATGCTTTCAGCTTTACTTCGCCACTTGGTAGGCAGTTTAAGACGTAATTTAACTGCCACCAAAAACTGATCGTAATTCATAACTACCACACTGAGGATTCACACATATTCCAGACTTCCCTGACTCCACTGTCATCTAGAACATAGTCTATTTAGTTCATTGTACTTCCATCTGCAGATGTCTAGGTAATCTTATCTACTACTTCACAGGAACAGCACGTGCTTCCAATAGTCATACTCCTCGTTTTGGCGAAATTAATTAAACAGATACAGTTCTAGTTGCTAGTTTCATAGTTACTATCAGTACAATCTTTTCTTCCCACTTCAGCATTGAAGTCTCCTGTTACGAAATTAGCTGAATGTTTGAGTGTCTTGATAGTCCATCTGCCATATTCTCCAGCTCTACACATATTAGGTGTGATTAAAAATACTGGGAATAACTTTATTTGAAACAAAGTAATGAGCTTGCATGGAATTTGGCTTAACCTCCTGTAAGGTGCCATGGTCTCCTGACCTTCATTTCTTGCATATTCTGTCCTCAAATTTGTACTCTGCACACCAAGACGCTTCATTTGAACCCAAACTCGGTAAGGTAGAGTCAATTTTGTATGAATTCATGTAAGCGATATGCAAATCTAATAAGTAAATCGCAACTGCGCACCAAGGTAGAAAAAAGTCGAGGCTGGCGTACACAACATGACGGCCACAGGGATTTTCATTCTTAAGAGGAAACCAGCCCACAGGGAAGACTGTCCATTCAGAGGGCTTGGTCAACAACATACCTACTTCGGCCGAAGCGACTGCTTAGAGAGAAGACAGCTTTTGCCAGAACAAAGGGATGACGACCCCCGTGTTCGACTTAAAAGCAAATTCCGCTACATTGTGTGGGAGCGCCCAGAAAACTCATTTTTTCACTGACTAACTGCGTAGTTATGGAGTTCTCACAGGAGGACAGTATACGCCTAACGGAGATGCTACAGATTTCTGCATTGGTCGACTCAAACGAAACGTCATTCTCCTGTTAAAAGAGCAACGCTGATTGGCGGAATATTTCTGATGCAAACAACTAGAGGAGTGAGGGAAGACAGCAACTATTCCAGAAAAAGGGGCCGTTCCGTTGTCGCTCTTGGAGTGGGAACACGTAACAAGAGCGAGCGCGCTCGTACGTGTACGCAATGAGGAGGCGCAAAGGCTCTCCTCAGTACTTCACTGGGAGATCATCTCTGTCGGTGGCGAATCGGAGTGACACACTATAATGAGTCCCTCACGATTAAGCATTGTTCACTGTGTTGGCCGCCGCACTTATTATGTGGTGTAAACATGGACAAAGTACTAGTCAAATGCCTGTGAGCGAGTATTGAGTGGCATCGCAGTTGACTGATTATCTGACTGGTACACAACGCCAATAGTTAGACTAGGGGCGGATAAGGGAGAGATCGATTGGCGAAGGTCAATCCAGATAGGAAGAGATAGTTCTACTATTTGTCAGCAGCGAGCGACGCAGGCAGCAGTCATCGCAGCTCACGGTATTGTGCACTACAGCGTATGCGAGTCCCATCTGCCCTCCATAACAGTACACTCCATTATATTTCTCACGCGACAGCCTTGACTGTACCTAGAAAAGTTATTCAAGTTGTGTACTCGAGGCTCTCAGCCATTCTGCCGAGTGAATAACATTCTTAATGAAAATGGAGAAAAGAACCTGTGCATACTTTGTAAAATAATTGTATTCCTATCCATAAGAGGCAATCTACCGTTCTGGAAAGAACCCAGAAATTTATTATTTTCTTGTATAAGGAAAAGTTTCATTTGATTTCTCTGAATTTTTTGTAATAAATAAAATTTTTCTTTCATTTAATCTTTTTCTTACAGTAACTAGCAATACTCCCGTAACGAAGTATTCCATTAGTTATGTAAGAATATAAAATATTTTTGTGTCTTTTCCTTACAGCAGACGACTCCAAAAGATATTTGTTGGTGAATGTTTTTCAAGCTGTTCTTGTTGGTACATTAGGAGCGTCTGTCTGACTTCTGTAGTAGTGTGAGCTGGAAATTGTTTCTTGCGGGAGCCAAACTGTACTTGTTGGATCAATCCATTGTGTAACTTTACAGAATAAAACCCACTCACTCACAGAAAATTGCGACCCTGCCAGAATAAGTAAAACTGCCAGGATAGGTAAAGTAGGTACGTTACCAAGATAGAAAAGTGTCATAGTAGGTGATATTTGATAGATTGGTAGGGCAGGTTGCAGCATTATCACATTAAAAAAAATTCTTTCATGCATTAAAGAGTTATTTGCAAAGATCATGGATTGGAATAGATACAAGTAGCGAGGAAAGTAGAATTGTAGGGACAAGGTATTGTGTTATTGTGTTGGAAAATTTTGGATTCTTACGGTTTTTGAGTAGCTGTTAGAGCATAGGAGTGTCAGCTGATAGACAGATGCTGAGTGCTGCAGAGATGCAGAGTGACACAGTATCGAATAAGCTGAAATTAAGAAATAACATTTTCTCCCTTTGCAAGCGCACAGGTGGAGATTGGAGACCGTAGCAGAGCAGACAGAACAGGTCAGAAATCGCGACGTTGTTGTTGTTGTTGTTTCAACCAACT
The DNA here is from genome assembly GCF_021461385.2 of Schistocerca piceifrons. Classification (NCBI taxonomy): domain Eukaryota; kingdom Metazoa; phylum Arthropoda; class Insecta; order Orthoptera; family Acrididae; genus Schistocerca; species Schistocerca piceifrons. The sequence goes on from NC_060145.1 coordinate 361,627,419, forward strand.
GGTAAGTGGTCATACAGTTTTGTAGATAGGGTTGACGTGTATTGAAAGAACTTCCATGTTAACTAGAGCAAAAGCCTTAAGGTTGCGTGATAGACAGCAATCAAATATACAGGAAATAAACGAGCTTGTTGAGAATAGGACAGACGGTGAATCAGAGAATAGGACAGTCGGTGAGCTGCAGAATCAGCAGGCTCAGTTAGATTGGGATAGCATTGAGACAGATCAGACAGATGGGAATTGAAGGGATGAGAACATCGAATTTCCGGAATACGAAATTCCGTGCAGGGCACATTCTGAGCTAGAAATAGACCACTCACACAAGAAATGGGAAAGATTAACAGCGAAACGAGCGAAAGAAACGCGTTTGTTTGGCGCATATTCAGATACAGAATACGCGGCAGTACAGTCAATGAATCGGCAGTTAGCTGACGTCCAAAGAGAAGTAGATACTGAGGAAGAGGAGGAAAATTTAGAATACGTCGAACCTCTTGTACACATTCTAAATATGCCTGAGCAACAAGCACAGAATCTTGTGGAGTTACGAGCGCGACAAAAAGGTTCCGTAAGAGACGCAACTGTACCTGCAAACACAAGACATACACAACAGAGATTGCAGTGGGCGGAGTTGTTTGCGCCACGTAATGGTTCAATGACATACGCAACTAGCCCTCAACACAAAGAACAACACAGGGAGAAGTGAAGACGGTACGGGTTGTTGCAGTTACCAAACTTAGAAACGCCAGAGCATAGCCCAGTAAACGACGTAACTGACAGAGTAGAAAACAATAGAACGAAAACCCACAATTCAGCAGAAGGCAGTGTTACAGGACAGGACGCCGTCATGAATATGTTACAAAAAATGAACGATAATATAACGAAACAGAATCAGGATATTAATACACAGATGTCGAAAAAGCATCAGCAATTGAAACAGGATAATCAGAACTTGAGACAAGAGAGAAAGACACAGTTTCACAGGTTACAGTCCAGATGGAAGAAGGGATCGCTGAAACTGATAGTCAGATCACACAGATAAACAAAGACGCGAAAGAATCTAGAGAAAGAATTCAGGTACTAACACAAAGTCAGCAGCAATTATGCATTGACGTGGGCAAGGTCCAATTGGACATCGTAAACGTTGACAAAAAGCTGGAACGTTCTACGAAAATAGCCACTCGATCAGCAATACAAATTTCGGAAGAACAAGCAATTCAAAGCAAGGTCACAAATGGTGCACTGATAAAATATGAACAGTGGATCAGTAAGATAGAACTTAAAAACAAAGATCAGTTTGAAAAGGTTTGAGTAGAGTTGATGCAAACTATTGAAGAAAAGATCGAGATCGATTACACCTATAGAGAAACAACTGATACGTCAAGCATTGATTCAGTACACGAACACGCGCCGTCTAAGGAAATTAAAGTAGAACCAAGGCCAGACGTAACACTCGCGCAGAAATCGAAACAGAAAACCCAGATCAATACGTGACATAACACAGAACCAGGCGCAGTATGTAGAAAAAAAATGTTCAAATGTGTATGAAATCTCACAGGACTTGACTGCTAAGGTCATCAGTCCCTAAGCTTCCACACTACTTAACCTAAATTATCCTAAGGACAAACACACACACCCATACCCGAGGGAGGACTTGAACATCCTCCGGGACCAGGCGCACAGTCCATGACTGCAGCGACCCAGACCGCTCGGCTAAACCCGCACAGCCAGTATCTAGAAAAACAGGACACATACAATCAACCGATACCAATAGAAAGACAGGCGACTGAACCAGTAAATCCAATGGTACAATATCACAGGTACAGTACCACGAATGACGAGAGTAGACACAAACGAGCAATACCTTTGTTTATCAATGTTACGGTATGATACAATTATGGTGCAGGAAACTGAGCATATGCAGACAGGCAGTAAATTACCAGGGAATAAGCAAGATGAAACAAGCAGTGGCAGATTATTTGAGTCCACAATCAGCCACAAACCGGATTTATGAGTAGATATGATACAGGCTACTTCCTAACAGTTAGAAAATTTCATTTAAAGGAAGAAGGCGATATCTTGCAGGCACGAACATTCATTGATCAGTTCCAAGTAGGTTTGCCAAACCATTGCTCACAAACTTGTCTTCATTTGTGAACACATGTCAGGAACAGTAGCGGAGGTGATGCAAAAGATCGCTGCTACGTGTACGTCTTACGTACAGTTCAGAACAGCATTTCTCGAAAGATATTGATCTAAGGAGGTCCAAAACAAAATTAAATAAGAGTTAATTCAGATGAAACCATATGAAAACACAGGGGAGAAAAGCGTGGTAAAAGTCTTTGACACAATGGTCAAAAGAATCAGTGCCTAGACAAACCATACAGTAACGGAGAGCCGATTCGTGTACGTAGAATGAAGGTACCGATAAAATATCGACAGGTGACAGTAGGAAAAAATTAAAATGCCAAAGAATTCAAAGACGTCTTAAGGGAACTTGAATTCATGTTTAAAGAAGAAGAGGTGAAAGAAACAAGAAAGGAGAGGGAACAGCAAAAGGAGAGGACTAGGAACGAATATTCCAATAATAATAATCGTAACCCTAATACCAATAATTTCAGGCAATTTAACAGACCAGGACAGTGGCATAATGGAAGCAATAGGCATAGAAACGAGAACAAGAGTAATTGGTACCGAAGTAGAAACGTTAATGGACACTCATACAGTGGTGGGTATGGGTTTAGGAATCAAAATGCCAATAGTCAAGGGTACTTTGAAAGAGGTCACGATGTCAGAAGTAGCAACTGGCGAGACCAGGACGCGAATAAGTACAAAGGTAATTATGTTCGACACAGACAAGAACAACACAGAAAAGACAAACCAGAAGTAGAAGTTAGAGGTTAGACAAACTAACTCCCACGCCATCTTATACTAACCATTAAATCAAAGTTAAAGTAATAGATCAACAGAAAAACATAATTAAAAAAGGGGACACAAAACAAACTAACAATTTCTTGTAGTATTAAGTATCCCGCAACATGCACACAAAAAAGAAATGACTCACAACGCATTAAAAGGATGAAGAAGTGGTAGGACATAATTAGAATAAAGAAAGACATCAATCTAATAATTTTTGCCACTATCAGAAAATTTATGCATTTAAAATCAGAGTTACAAATATATGTAAAACCAAAATTGCAAATATTTCTACACATCAGAGGGACATCGCCACCAACATCAATCGCCAGCTCCCTCAACACCAGATGCTTCGAGATAGCGACGGAGAGGGTACAGACATGTTGAGAAAGCACTTAGGGCAATGACAACAACCTGAAGACCAACGCCGCACTGAAAATGCAGGTTGCAACCAGGTTGGACTTCAGCAGAACAACGTACAACATGGACATGTCATATGCCACGATACGGCTACTTCATGGACAAGTGTTGGGAGAATGAGGATCCGATGAAACTAGAAAGAAGGTACAAGAAATAAACTCATCAACTTATATTTGGAAAGGCAGTCAGATCTTACAAATCCTATATCTCTCCTACATCAAAATTCACATATTCCTAACCCAAGAAGAACAGAAGAATGCAAAAAAGGAGAACAGAAGATGAAAGACGAAGAAGGGCAGAAGACATCAAGATACCTTTCTCTCCTAACCTACAAAGAAAATTGTTAGAAACATCTTTCCATGAACTTTGAAGCATGGTAACTACTACAACCACCTCTTTAAAAACAAACCTTGAATAGTCAAACAAATACAAACGAACGTCAAACGGAATATTAAGTGGTACCAACGAACAGTATCCAGAAATGGATTTGGCAAAATGAACATCATTCTCCCTACCACATCACCAAATTGCCATACCGAACCAGGTGTGGAGTACCAAGACGTCATGGCACATATATTAGGTGACGATCGTTGGTAATCACCAACTTACTATCGCACCAAGTGTGACAGCAAAGGAGTACCAAGATATCAGCATATACTCAATAAACTCCAGTCATCATCATCGGTTAAAAATACCACTTCATTATCACAACATCAACAAATAGAATCTGGCATAGCATGCTCGAGTGCTTCTGACGTGACTTGTGACACCCATATAAATGACTCAACGCCTTCCAGCACTTCAATGGGGATCATCGAACAAAGAAACAGACAGTAAATACAACCAGGGTAGATTATAAAAATTGGATATATGTAAATAATACTAATCTTCTTATTTGTAAAAGTAATTATTTTATTAAATATACATACGTTAATTTTTTTGTGAAAGAAACTCAGTTAGGATGGTCATACAATCTCTTACTTTCTTTATATGAAGAATTAGAAAAAGAATTATGTAGTATTTTCCTTCTGTAAATAATGATCATAAATACATTTTTTGTTGCAATCGTAACATTAGTACAAAAGATAGGATTAAGAGAAAAGCTTCTTCATTCTTTAAAAAGAAAAATAGTGACACATAAAAGAAATAAATAAATGAAACAAAGTGACACAACAGAGCTTGCGAACATTCATGCAAAGCTTAACTAAAGAAAAGAAATAACTGAACTAAGACATGACACACTGTACACTAACGAGTTTAGAAAAATTAATATTGTAAAAGCAACTTTTGGAAAAAGAAAAAGAAAAACAGAGACACATAATAGGAACGACAAAGAAAATCAAGCTTTGTAAAGTCTGTGTTTGCCTAATAACAGAACACAAATTGTATAATTAAAAACTAGAAACAATAGCTACAAGGAAAAAATTACAAAATTGTTAAGAATCGCTGAGAAAGTTTACTGGAAAGTCAAAAAGAACAATATTTGCCTAACTCTGTCAATGTTTTCCTTGGCATTACTTACTCTACCCATCAAGGCGCTTCATTCGAACCAAAAGTCAATAAGGTAGAGTCAGTTTTGTATGAATTCATTTAATCAATATGCAAATTTAATAAGGAAATCGCAAGTGCGCACCAAGGTAGAAAAAAGTAGAGGCTGGCGTACACAACATGACGGCCACAGGGATCTTCATTCTTAAGAGTAAACCAACCCACTGGGAAGAATGTCCCATCAGAGGGCTGGGTCAACAACATACCTACTTCGGCCAAAGTGACCGCCCAGAGAGAAGACAGCTTTTGCCAGAGCAAAGGGATGACGACCCCCGTGTTCGACTTAAAAGCAAATTCCGCTACATTGTGTGGGAGAGCCCAGAAGACGCATTTTTTCACTGACTAACTGCGTAGTTACAGAGTTCTCACAAGAGGACAGTATACACCTAACGGAGATGCTACAGATTTCCGCATTGGTCGGCTCAAACGAAACGTCATTCTCCTGTTAAAAGAGCAACGCTGATTGGCGGAATATTTCTGATGCAAACAACTAGAGGAGTGAGGGAAGACAGCGAATGATATACCCTTGCAACTATTCCAGAAAAAGGGGCTGTTCCATTGTCGCTCTTGGAGCGGGAACACATAACGAGAGCGAATGCGCTCATACATGTACGCAAAGAGCGAGGAACAAAGTCTCTCCTCAGTACGTCACTGGGAGACCACCTCTGTCGTTAGCAAATCGGAGTGACACGCCATATTGAGTCGCTCGCGATTAAGCGTTGTTCACTTTGCTGGCTACCACTCTTATTATGCGGTGTGAACACGGACAGAGTACTAGTTAATCGCCTGCGAGCGAGTATTGAGTGGCATCGCAGTTGACTGATTATCTGACTGGTGTATCACGCCAATAGTTACACTAGGGGCGGATAGGGGTCCTTGACTTCATCAAGGCGTAAGGAGAGTTCGATTGGCGAAGGTCAATCCAGATAGTAAGAGATAGTTGTGTTATTTGTCAGAAGCGAGCGACGCAGGCAGTAGTCGTCGCAGCTCACGGTATTGTGCACTACAGTGTATTCGAGCCCCATCTGTCCTCCATAACAGTACACTTCATTTCATTTCTCACGCGACAGCCTTGACCGTACCTAGAAAATTTATTCAAGTTGTGTACTCGAGGCTCTCAGCCACTCTGCCGAGTGAATAACATTCTTAAAAAAAAGGGAGAAAAGAACCATTGCATACTTTGTAAAATAATAGCATACCTATCCATAAGAGGCAATCTACTGTTCTGAAAAGAACCCAGAAATTTATTAATTTTTTATATAAGAAAAAGTTTCATTTGATTTTTCAGAATTTTTGCAATAAATAATATTTTTCGTTCGTTTAATGTTTTTCTTACAGTGACTAGCAACACTCCTGTAACCAACTATTCCACTAGTTACGTAAGAATATAGAATATTTTTGTGTCTTTTCCTTACATCAGACGACTCCAAAAGATATTTGTTGTTCAATGTTTTTCATGCAGTTGTTGTCGGTACATTATGAGCGTCTGTCTGACTTCTGTAGTAGTGAGCTGGAAATTGTTTCTTGCAGGAGCCAAAGTGTACTTGTTGGATCAACCCATTGCGCAACTTCACAGAATATAACCCACTCACTCACACTCCTTCTAAGACTGTCCTTGACTAGAAATGCACTTATTCCAGCACTGGAAGAATTTCTGGAAGTCTTTTTTCGGAAGAGCGTTCAGCTGCTCTGTCGTGGACCTCTCAATGTCAGGAACGGTGTGAAAGCGTTTTTCTTAAAGCACATTTTTTAATTTTTGGGAACAGTCAGAAGTCGCATTTACAAAATCTGGTGAGTAAGAAGGATGTGAACAGACAGGAACACATCTTTTAGACAAAAACGTTCACATCAAGGCAAGGTGTGGCACAGCGCGTTGTTCTGATGAAGAGGGAGGCCACTGGCATATATTTCTGGTCGCATTCTTCATACTTCGTTTTGCAAATGTTGCAGTACGCCCTTATAAAATTCAGCGTTTGCAGTTGCTCTCTTTGGAACAAACTCTATATGCCCTCAATATCGAAAAAAATCAGTGAACATGACATCGAAATTCGATTTTGACTACCGTGCGCCTTTACGGTGAAGAGATTTACCGATTTCTCCATTGTGAACCTGTGACCCAAGTTCCATTTCCAGTTACAATTTTGGGCATGAAGCTCGGATATGAAGGAAGACGATCCGTCAGCTCTATGCAAATTAACCCACGATTAAATTTTGTTCTTGACTCAAAAGTTAAGAAAAAAATTTAGCGTTCACTCGTCTTACTTGCAAATTATCGGTTAAAATGCTTTGCGCGGACTTGTATGAGACGCTAAGTTTTTAGATACGCTCTTGAATCGTTATTCGCCTATTTAAAGGAATAATTTTTGGCACATTTTGTACGTTTTCTTCTAATTGCAAGTTAAATGTGTGTGCAAAACGTTACCCGTCTCTGCCGACTCATTTCAGTTTATAAATCACGTATACCACTTGTAAGCAGTCTTTAGAGTTATAGCTTTGTCGCCATACACCAAATGCAACATTTCATAAGTTTCTCTGGCATCTTTTTTCTACTTGATACAGAACATAATATTCACGTATTGTTCGAAATTTACTATTCGCCGCAAACACGAAAAACGCTACCTACGTTTAGCCTCTCTTTTCGCTGACTGATAAGTCAGAACGTGCAGAATGTGCTCCCACTTGACGCTGTCTGTCTCTACGGATCAGACTATCGGACAAATTACAACAAATGATTTCAGACTAAGCATTTTCTGGTAAAAGAAGTCGTTCACCATATTTTTTGATCACACCTCATATTTACACTGCTCAGCCAGAACATTATGACCACCTACCTAATAGCCGGTACATCCACCTTTGGCACGAATAACAGAGGCTGCTCATTGTGGTATGGAAGCAGTGAGGCCTTGGTGGGTCAGTGGAAGGAGTTGGCACTACATCTGCACACGTAGTTCCGATAAATTCCTAGGAAATGGGTGGTGAGCTCTGATGTCACGCCAGTCACATCCCAGATGTATTCCGTCGGGTTCAGATCTGGTGGCAACGGGGGTGGAGCCAGGCGGTCTAAGGCGCTGCAGTCATGGACTGTGCGGCTGGTCCCAGCACAGGTTCGAGTTTTCCCTCGGGCATGGGTGTGTGTGTTTGTCCTTAGGATAATTTAGGTTAAGTGGTGTGTAAGCGTCGAGTGATGACCTTAGCTGTTAAGTCCCATAAGATTTCACACACATTTGGACATTTTTAGAGGGGGGCGGGGGGGGGGGGAGAACATTAATTGGAACATGCCACTCTGTTCCTCGAACCACTCCATTCTCCTGGCTCAGTGACTTGGGGCATTAACTTGTTGAAAAATGGCACCCAACACCCAGAGCATACCGTCACCAGATTGTCTCCGCCCTGCAGTATGGATGTCAAGGAGCTGGAAGACGACGGATTCGCGCTCTCCCATTGGCATGATGAAGAAGGTACCAGGAGTCATCAGACTACGTAACGCTCTGCCACTGTACCAACACCTGGTGCCGATAGACAAGTGCCAATTTCAGTCGTAGTTGCCGATGTTGCGGTGTTAGTATTGGCACATGGCAGAAGAGCACAAAGATGGTGCATGCATAAATTTTTCAGAGCATATCACTGAACGTACATTGCTGAACATGGGGCCCTGCTGCACACTATCCCTACGTGTTCACATGTTGACCCATCGACATTGTCAATTATGATCAATGGAAATGTTTCGGCTCTTCGGTTGGATCATATTTTTGCTACAGTAAGTCGATGGTCGACTCCATAAATGCCACCAATCATTAAGGTGAACAGCTGCTTGAAACGTGTAGCACGCCAGGGACACATGGTGGTGGGAACAATATTTTGCTACGGGAGACATTCTCCTGTGCTTGCATGGGACCTGTGGTAGTAAACGAAAACAGTAACAGCTGCAAACCAAGTGCTTCCTTTCGTGCTGAAGGTCTTCCTCGATAGCGATATCATCTTTCATCAGTATAAATGTCCATCTCTCAGAGCCAGAATCTTGGTTAAGTGGCTTGAGGAGCATCAATGTGAAATCAGATTTATATCTTGCCGACCAAATTCGCCTGACGTAAATGCTATGGAAGTCATCTGTGTCGCTGTTGAGCCCCACCAGCATATACGCAAATCAGCGTCCTCTTGTTGTCGCGACTTACATGACTTGGATGTAGACACCTAATGCCACTTACCTCCACAAACCTACCATGAAAGTGTTGGATCCCTGATACATAGAATCAGAGTAGTATTGGCAATCTGAGTGCTAGACAAAGGGGATTAACAGGTTTTCTGCACAACTCCGCCACCAGAGGCAGGTCGTAGGTGTCGGTGTACCGTCACAGATGCAAGTCGGGGGTAGCAGTCTTTTGTGCAGATCCTGGATACAGTGACAGGTGGATAGTGTGACAAACATCAGCAGTTCGGCTCTCAGCGAGTAAGTTCCGAACACTTCACATCAGTGGATGAGACGTTAGTAGCTCACAGCGATTAGGTTTGGTAGGCCATGTGGGCACTAGTCCTAGAGCGCAAGTCATGTGGCGACTGATGGGCAGCACATCATAAGGTCTGCATCATAGATGGATCACTATGGTCGAATAGCACATGGTCTTGGAAGCCAGAGTGTTTATTACAGTCCATCTAACACAATGACATCATGTCCGGCTATGGGTGACGACCCTAGTACCCGTTTTTTGTGCTCATCAGTGTCCTTTGCCATACGTCAGTGTCACAACATCGGCTTTTAGGGGATCAGCTCGATGGTTTTCCGTCATGTCAGCGGGCTGTTAGGCTTTCTTACGGCATCATGCTGTGCTGTCAGAGTGACTTTATGATCCCTCCTCAGTGAGGTCATGTTGCTGAATTAACGATTCAGATTTTTCTCTCGGGCGAGGTAAAACAATATCTTCCACGGTGTGCCATATTATTTGCAGCGCGCTGCCCTGATTCAGTTGGGCTTGGCACTAACTGGAGGATATACTAAGAAAATTCAGTATTTATCCATGATATCTTTCTGCAGTGAAACAACATATAGCTGTAGTGAATCTTTCTCTACCGTTTTGTCTGAAGCCTAAGGAAATTGTCTGGTTGTACATCGTTCTACACCATGCGACTCGAGAGAGGGTATAAAATGCAAATGTGATATTCAGTCATGTGGCTTAATATTTTATCCCAAAATAAAAAAAATATTGGATCGCTGCAGTGCTCATTCTTGCGACCTGGTTCGCGTACTGAGCAACACAATTTTCTCTTCATCCTTTTACAATATTCCAAGTCAAGGAAATACAGGAATTACGTGGCGATTTCCACAGACGAAACTGCAGAATGATACCTAACAGTATTCGATATTACATCTTACGGATTTCAATAACTGCATGGCGACAGATCAGCTTTTTAGCGTCATTCACTTTACCCATACTTATTCATAAGTATCCGTGACACCGACTGAAGTTGAAAAGACGGCACTCACCACACCATTTGGATTATTCGAGTGCCGTTACATGGCATACCAGCTGAAGAACGCCAACCAGATTTGGTAGTGCATCGATCAAGTGCTCAGCGGCCCCAAATTCCTCTTTTCTTATATGGATGACATCCTGGTTTTCTCGGAGTACATTACTCAGCACAAGGTATACCTGCGCCAAGTGTTTCAGTGTCTACGAGAGTATGGGGTGGTAGTCAACCAACAGAAGTGTGTTTTTGGGAAGAAATGTGTCATGTTCTTAGTTTTTGAAGTTTCATCGACGTCAAACATACAAACGTCTGAAGTTTTCTGGACATACTAAACTATAACAGCTGTCGCGTGCCCCACGCCGCTCGTTGCTAGCGCCACTGTCTCCATTCCTAAAAGGGCAATACATTATACTACTGGAAAAAGGAAGATGCAACTCATGGCTTTCGACAGAGGCAAAGACTATACAGGGTGAAGAGAAATTCGCGCGTTCGGGCTTCGCAAGGGCGACTCCCACATGCCAGCGATAAAAATATGTCTGTTACAAAATTTCGTCTGGCGAGTACATATGGCAGAAAATTGACGTTAAAGAGTGGAAATCTGGTAACACTGTAACCACATGTATGGTGACAGCCTCTGCCAGCACGTATTACTCGTCCTGTACAGCTGGTGCAGAGGATAGAGTTTTGGTTTAGCATGCAGGAAATCGATGGTTCGACCCTCGGTTGAGACTTGTGTTTACATTTACCAAATAAAAATCAAGGTGGTATCTGGCATCTTAATCGTCAACATTGATTACAGCGGGTCTTCTAGAAAACAATTGCACTTGCATACTACTACCATAGAAACAGAAGATTGGTTAGCTTTGAAAGAAACCCTTTCCACGTCGTGGGCGTGATTTTTTTTTCGCACCACATCTACTAGATGCGAAATCTGTTTTCTTTGTACCCTCCTCCAGTGGTCCCATAGATTAGTACCAACAATTATTCTTGCCTCGTTGAGGTCGATTACATTTCGTTAGGGCTTTACGTTACCAGTAGGACTAGCAACGTGCTTTACGAATAATGTCCAAACTCAGTTACTATTTGTATGTGTTATCAACATAGTCCCTCTAATTATACCTTTCAACATTGAGTCTGGTAACAGCATGCTATTTAGTATGTATCTCAATGCATTATTTTATTATTATTATTATTATTATTCTATCAATGGGATTGTGGAAACATCACGTCTATTACCGTTAGGGAAGCAGTGTAAATCGAAACCGAACCTTTCACATTTAGCTGTGTCGAGATGAATAAGCAGAATAATATCCGTCACAGGGAAAATGCGCGTTAGGTGGAACAGAGTGCAGGACGGACGGCGTGTTTATACTAAATGCGCCGTCCACCAGACAGGGACTCGTTGTCAGCGGAGTAACGCGCCCGTGACAGATTCCAATGTACATGCGTACACGTGTCGAATTTTCTCGTTGTAAACAACCAGTGTGGCAGACGTATGGCATACATAAATGCTGAATGTGTGGTATGCTTCTGGTCCTTGGTGCACCTGATAACCGGACTGGTGTTGCCGCTCGTGAATATGCTACTAGTTAACCTCGTCGACGGTCGTGCGGTAGCGTTCTTGCTTCCCACGCCCGGGTTCCCGGGTTCGATTCCCGGCGGGGTCAGGGATTTTCTCTGCCTCGTGATGACTGGGTGTTGTGTGACGTCCTTAGGTTAGTTAGGTTTAAGTAGTTCTAAGTTCTAGGGGACTGATGACCGTAGATGTTAAGTCCCATAGTGCTCAGAGCCATTTTGAATCTCGTCGACGCCATCCAAACAAAAATGTGTTTCGTCGTCTGGAGCTGCACCTTCAGGAGTCAGGTTCTCTCCTTTCACCATTGCGTGACAGAGATCGTCCACGTACTCGCAATACTCCAACTACTGAGGAAGCTATTCTGTTGGTCACACACTAAGAACCTCAGCGAGGTACACGTAGCGTAGCAAGGCAGCTGCATGTCTTGCAACGCACAGTCGTTAACGTGCTGCACTAGCCTTGGCTGTACCCCTATCATAATGCATTCACGCAACACCTGCAACCTGCAGATCGCCATCAGCGGATGCAATTCTGTGAATGGTCCCAACAACAACAGGAAGTCCACGATAACTTCGTGAACACCATAATATGTTTGGATGAAGCAGCATTCACTCGTGAGGGTGTCTTCAATAAGCACAATGCCCACCATTGGTGTGAGGTTAGCCTGCACGTCCCCCGCGGCCGTAGATATCAAGTTCGCTTTGGTATCAACTTCTGGGCCGGTATATGTATTTAGGCTCCTACATATTTCCTGACCGATTGGCAGCATGGAAGTATCATGCATTCCCCTCATGCTATCCACCTGTTGCGCTGGAAGATGTCCCACTACCTGTTCGGCAGAGAATATGATTCCAACATGATGGTGCACCTCGACACTCTGGAATTAATGTGCGACAGTATTTGGAGAGAACATTTCCAGGGAAATGGCTCATGCGTGGAGTCACAGCTGTATGGCCACCGCGTTCACCTGATCTAAATCCCCTGGATACCTTCCTGTGGGGACACCTGAAGGAACCGACGAATGTGGGAGAATTGGTAGCGCGTGTCCATGTTGCTCTTGTTACTATCGATGCAGTTTTGTTGCGAAGGGTCTAGAGCTGTATGCTCCGCGGGGTTGCGCTATGTTTGGAAGTGCAGGGAGGTCACTTTGAGAATCTGTTATTCTGAGGATCAACGTATTCTGTTGTGAAGGTCATGCGTACATTAGTATGGACACTATTATTGTAACTGGCTGCTAATAAGCGACATCTGAGCCCTCATATTACATGTAGTATTAATGACAAGTAGATGTTGTGTTGTTGTATTGTGCTATCATCTTTAGCACCTTGAAATTGATATTATTTTTGTATTTATTCTGTCCAAAGACAGGTCATTTGTTTCAACTGTTTATTTCTTGTTTGCCTAACCACGCATTTGATATATTCAGCGTTACAAAATGTTGTAAATTTAGGATACATGTGACCTAGGAAACGCAGTATATTACAGTATGAAATGTCAGAATGGAATCAGCAAATAAAAAAATGGCCCCAACCTAGGATCGAACACTGCATGCTAACCCAAAACTTTAGCCGTTGCACCAACTGTACAGCACAGCTAATATTTGTTTACAGAGGTACTTACCCTACATATGGTTACAATGTTGCCAGATTACCACATTTTAACGTCGTTTTTCTGCCGGGTGTACTCGCCGGACGAACTTTTGTAACACACATTTTTTATCACTGCCATGTGAGGAGTCGCGCTGTGACTGTGCGTGCCATACTGCCTGCACATCCAAGCCATATCGTGCCTGCGGCTCTGATGGCAGATGCTACGCTATTGGCTGTGGGGGCGGTCCTATAGCAGTTCCTTGGTGGCGCGTTGCAACTCCTAGCACTTTTTCTCAGCTGCTCACTGATGTTTAGAAGAATTGGGAAGCAGTCTACAGAGAGCTGTACGCCGTGTATACCGCTCTCGGCATTTTCGATATTCACTAAAGGGAAAACATTTCTCCATCTATATAGTCCACGCTCCTCAAAGGCGCTCTTTGCAAAATGAACCTCAAACGGGTCTCCTAGACAATGCAGACATGCAGAGTTCGTGTCACAATTTGCGATGGACGTGGGTCACATTACTGGAAGCAGAAATGTGGTCGTTGACTTTCTATCCAGATGCAGCGTAAACATACGTGATGGACCTTGGGATAATATTGCTAAGGTCCAAGGACTGGGCCCTGAACTTTGTTTTGAGCGGTAACCAGAGAAATTCAGGAGGTGCGTGTCCCGAAATTGAGTATATCTTAATGGTGTGATTAATCTCGTAATATGCTTATACTCTTCATTCCGAAACCCTTTTTGCGTCTATTCTTCAATGCTTTTCTTAATTTGTTTCATCTGGGAGTGCGTACCATGGTGCAGTTTCTTACAAAGGAAGTAATTTGGCACAGGATAAAGGAGGACTGCAGAACGTTGCCAGCAAAGCACAGTAAGCAGGCGTATTTCGGCAACTAGAGGCACCATTATAGTGTTTACGGCTCTATTCGCATATTCACAAGCACTTGGTACGGCTGTTGCCACATTTAGACGATTATTGTTTTTTGCTCAAGGGTGCATCTAGTTTCACAAAATGGCCTGAGGTGCATCCCACTGCATACATTACTGAAGTTGCAGTGCAAGGAGGTTAGTAGATGGATTTCACGATTGAGGTTTCCACAAACGTTTATCACCGATCGAGGCAGGCAATTTGAAGCAGCATAGTTTCAGAAGTTGCGTCGACTATGCAGTTGCTCACACATTCGCACCCCCAGTTACCATCCAGCAAGTAACGGGGTGGCAGAACAGCTGCACCGCACCTTCAAGGTGGCGTTAATATGAAGAGGTGAAAAATGGATGGACGCCTTGCCTCTGGTCATGCTGGGTTTAAAGACGGTTCTGAAGGCAGACGTAGGACACACAGCGGCTCAGTTGGACTATCAGGAAAACCTGAGACTACCCACTGAGCTTATTACGGGCAAACTCGCACATATTCCACCGGCGACGATTACTGATGATTCCGGGAAGCTATTACGCGACACTACGTCTCTGCTGAGGCCTCACGGGTACAAACCAGTGTTCACTCACAGGGATCAGTTCAACTCTACTGACGTTTGACTGCGAGACTACTGAGACTGAAAAATGCCGAACGGCGGCGTGTAGCGCCTTTTATAGGCCGCCGAAAGAGCTTTAGCGTTTTCGGGGTTCTGTGTACTTACGTACCCTGTCTCCAAAACGTTGATAAAGCCAACAGCAATAATCCTTACTCGTAGTTTGTCCTGTCTTCATATTGCTTGGTTGGCGGCTGACTCCCTCTATTAGTTTTTGCGTCTTCCTAACGGTCCCCATTTCTGTCGCGCCGCAGTTTGCGTACTAAGTGCCTCAACGCTCTCTGCCAACTGCTGTGTGAAATTCGCCGGAGCGCCCAGGAGCACGCACAGTCTTGAGCCAATTTGTATAAATGCCCTTAAAATTCATGGTTCCACTGACCGTGTCGTTTTACAGTGTTACCAACATTGAACTGCAGACAAGCAACAGTGGTTTCGCTTTTCTGCCAATACTGCAAGAGGAAATTCCGTGTCCGCGTCTAGTATCACTGTCACGTTATCAGGAAGCCTTTTCAACCAAAACATTCTCAATAACCTCTCAGACAACAGATCTGAACCCGGCAGTGAACGAAGTTCTAGTAGTTTCTTCAGCGACTTGCTTCCCAAGCGTTCGTCCGCTTACAACATCTGTAACCTAGACTCCATAGCAGGTGATTGCTGTACGATTAAGCCGTTTTTGAATGCCATTTAACTAAGTGTACGCAAAACTCTTCCACCTATACGGTTTGCGATTCATTTAAGTATACATTTACGCAGTGAAATTGAGCAGTATCGTCGTGAACACGATGTTGGCAACAGGAGTTCAGTTAGTATGAACCAGAGTTCTGGTCTAAATGTCAGGAATGCAGCCTGTTTGTCTTGATGTGCAGCACTACCTTGTTCAGGAAACGGGTGAATCGGTGGTTGCTGGACGGTGGAAGTATTAAGGTGTGGTGTATGCAGTACCTCGTTCGTGTTCTCCTGTTCAACATTGCCGTTTCCAAGTTTATCGGTCATTTTCCCGTTTCCACACTCGTGTCACCACAGTAAAATTTTGTGAGTGATATGCTGATCAGTACTGATAGCACACACAGCAGTGTTAATAAACACTTGTAATACACTAAACGTCTACACAATACCATGTCTCTAGGTCACAAGTGAACGATACAAACAGAGTAAAAAGAGCTTCCGAAAGACAAAATACATCTAGCCGTAATAGTTAATTGTTGCTTGTGATTTGTCGGTCGATCTTCTCAAAATTGTTTCTTTTTTCTTTAATTAGCTACTTAAAGTGCACAGATAACACAGGTTAAAAATAATTCAAGAGACATGTTCCTTGAGCTGAGAATACACGTTGAATCAGGAGATAAACGCTATTGTTTAAGGTGCTATAGTGTATGGTAGTTCACCTAGCGTGCGAGAGAGTGTATGTAACAGCCCGAGGCCAGTGAAGTAGTACGCGGTTCACTGTTTACGGTATCGACTGCTAAAATGGAAGGAAGTTCTGCGAAACAATGCGACAGCTCCGAACCCAATTAAACCTTCGGCAGGCTAAGCGCGCAGCTGCATACTTATGAGCTGTAAGAGTTCGCAGGGCTACCAACATACGCAAGCTTTCCCGGCAGCCCAGTGCTCATTGACCTCTGCAGGTAATGTTTTGCATTTGCTTTGATGTTACAACCCACGTCATAATGAAACGAATTTTTTAGTCTTTTACGTTGATTACCTGGAAAACAATAACGAAAAGATAAATGTACTTGTTTATTGTTGTACAAGAAATTCCAAGATTAATAACATAACATCGTAATACATATAAAGAAAGTACTTCAGAACTTCATAACACAACTGTTTTACGATACAGAAGATGTCAACAGCATAATTCGAATATTTCACATAGAGAGTGATAAGTCACAAACAGATAATTCTGTTTCGAGTAAACCTTTGTAAATAGTCATATTCTTTCGGAAATAATTAATGTGCCAAGTAAAATTGTTTAAGAGATTGGGAAAAATCGCGGAAAGTGAAAAGATTGCAAACAAAGAGAACATTACAAATTCAAGGAATAAATAGAAGAGTGATTGGCAGTAACCTGCATTTTTATTTTAGTCGGAATCACGGGATATGATTGCAATCGTAACTACTTTCGGAAGTATGATTTCTACTTTTTTTGTTCTGTAACTTTCACTACTTAGCTAGAACTGCTTATTTCGCTGACCATTTGTTAAGCACACTCACATTATAACACTCATACGTCACCACTCAAGAGCATCTGAAATTTTGTCGTGTCCATCCATTATCAAAACGAAGTAGCAAACACATGTCAGTCACTAACTGACAGTGGCTGGTGATGGTTATATCAGGGATATCTAAGGAAAACGGGAGGTACGCAATTCACGAGCGAAAATTCTAATTTAGAGTGTGAAGTTGAGGTCCTTAGCGACTAGTAAGGGTCCGAAATCGCATTGATCAGGGTATAAGGAAACCCTTGTTACTATCCGTATCAGTAAAAAGCGAACGTCAGTGCATTTAACTTGCCAAAAAATCAGACGAGAAAGAAAGACGAGCAAATCATGTGGAAGAGGAGTTTAGGAACACAAATTTTTCATTAAATTTGACAAAAGGGACGGCAGTCGTGTAAGACCAAAACGAATGACTTTTCATGGAGATGAGTGGTACGTGGTAGAGTATACAATCCTAAAACAGAAAACTTAAGGAAAAGTGAAGCAAGTGTCGATGACACATTCGGATTAAGAGGGAAGACTGTTTCCTGGTAATGTAACACAGTGTGCCAGAAATGTGTGCGAGAAGGACAGGACGTCAATTATAGACGGCTCAGCTGACGATGTCTGCCATATTGCAAAGTGAAATATCGTGTTTAATAGTGAAAGACCTCAGGCTGCATTTCCTGAACATCACTGAGTATTCAGTACGTAGGGAAAAGTTCAGGACTCTTTCTTCAAAAATGGCTCTGAGCACAATGCGACTTAACTGCTGAGGTCATCAGTCACCTAGAACTTAGAACTACTTAAACCTAACTAACCTAAGGACATCATACACATCCATGCCCAAGGCAGGATTTGAACCTGCGACCGTAGCGGTCACGCGGTTCCAAACTGAAGCGCTTAGAACCGCACGGCTACACTGGCCGGCGACTCTTTCTTCGTCATAGTGCTCTAGACTTGATGCCTACAACTTGTTAATACATTAGTCGGTACCGTATTGATCTAATATAAATCTACGTGTTACAAAATGTTTTCTTTTGATTGTGATACTTTCGATGGTGGCCGCTTTCGCGCGAGTCACAGCGCCAAGGGCCCCAGTACAAGGTCAAGCTCTTAAGCGTGCGTCCGCAGCTCGTGGTCGTGCGGTAGCGTTCTCGCTTCCCACGCCCGGGTTCCCGGGTTCGATTGCCGGCGGGGTCAAGGATTTTCTCTGCCTCGTGATGACTGGGTGTTGTGTGATGTCCTTAGGTTAGTTAGGTTTAAGTAGTTCTAAGTTCTAGGGGACTGATGACCATAGAAGTTAAGTCCCATAGTGCTCAGAGCCATTCTTAAGCGTGCGCATTCAGCAAACAAGCAGAGGGCAGACCAGCGGATGCCTCACTTTCGTTTAAGAAAGGACATCTTGTAATGAACCTGGTGAACAATGAGAAGCATACCGAAGACTGATGGACCCCTGCAGCCGTTGGAAATGAACGTAGACACAACGCGGCAGGAATTCACACAGGGAGATGTGTGCAACTAATGAACTGCGAAGAGAGTCAGCCTGCTTAAAAAAAGTGGCTGGTTTAGAAATCTTGAACGCCAGAAGATTCTTAGATGAAGCACAAACACGAAACTGTCCAGGCCTGCCGGCCGGGGCGGCCGAGCGACTCTAGGCACTACGGTCTGGTAACGGTCGCAGGTTCGAATCCTGCCTCGGGCATGGATGTGTGTCATGTCCTTAGGTTAGTTAGGTTTAAGTAGTTCTGAGTTCTAGGGGACTGATGACCTCCGAAGTTCCCATAGTGCTCAGAGCCATTTTAACCATTTTTTATTTTTTTTCCAGGCCTCACGTAGAGATAGCTGTTACAAAGACTGTGTGACTGCTCTCAGAGCAACTAACGAATGCAGAAAAACTTCGAGAAAATATGCGATGATCGCTGGGACCAGCCTTGAGAGTGAAAACGTGAGAAAGACGTCAATTACCGAGTCACACATCTGCCTACGCAAGATAGAAAATATCCTCCCTAAAAACCTCATCCAACCTCTTCAGCACACCGAACCCTCGTCTTAATCTGCCGGGCGGATATCATCTGGATCGTGCGTACCTCGGCGTCCTGGAGGTGGTCGCGTTAATATGCGCGGTTACCCAGGCGGGTTCGTGACCTGTGCTTAGACATCATGTGCCACATACCTCTGGAAACCTATCACGAGTTGTCGAATCCATGTCACTCACAGTCGTATTGTTTTTTTTTTCAGAGGTAGACCAACACACTATAAACGAATTGGTCATAACGTTTCAGTTTATGTAATTGAGTTGTCAGTTTATGTAATTTTTTATGTAATGTTTGAGTTTTGTAATTAGATACCACGCTGAACAAATTCTGCTCAATGCTAATTACTCATTTCAAGCGAGAGCTTCTTGCAACCTGGCAATTCGCTACACTAGCCCGTATAAAATCCTTATCACTGAAACCGCCGCAAATATACGTCTGTGCCACTTGAACGCATGCTCCTGCGGCAGTGTGAATGTTGGCCTGGTACTAATACTGGATGAACTCACCAAAATTTCGGATACTGTTTAAGAATATTTTATGACAATTCTGATATAAGTGACATACGGTATATGGTGGCTCGATACAGAGTAATAATCTATTTCTTCCCTTACTATTCCATTGCCGAAATTCTAATTAAAAATTATTAGCATGTAGTTAAAAAAAAACCTCTTTTAAGCGTAGCTGCATGAGTAGGAATAAAATTTTGACGTCATTTCGATAAGACAATCGCCGAATGATTTATGGAACATGTAGCTAGGTAAACTACTTAATTAACTAACCCTGATTTACTCTGTTTGTTAGCCCTTTTACCTCTGTTTCTGTGAAAATGCTTCACAACAACGAAGAAGCCCGTAAAATGTAGTCGCCAAAACTAAATATGAGGGTTGGAACTTAAATAGTGGCAACTATTTATTCGCAACCGATACAAAAGAGTTACATGTTTGCACCTGTTACTGTCCTTCAAAGTAGTCACCAGCGTTGTGTAGAACCCGTTGCGATCGTTGTGGAAGGCATAGTATACTGTTAGCAGCCTGTTCTGTTGATGGTGCGAATGGAGCGGTCTACTGCCTGTCTGAAGCGAATGCCACGAAGTGGTTCCTGCAGCTTCGGAATCAAATCAAATTCACAAGGACTTAGGTGAGGTGAGTATGGTGGATGGTACAATACCTCCCAGTTTCATCGACCGAATAGAGCAGCCACAGCTTGCGCTGTATGCTCTCGCGCATTGTCGTTCAAAATGATGGGTGGGTTGAGCAGAAAGTGTCGCCGCTTCTTTCGCAAGGGTGGTCGCAGATGATGCTCCAAAAACGAACAGTAATACTGTGCATTTGATTTCGAAGATGAAGGAACCACTTCGTGGCATTCGCTTCAGAACTGTTCCAGAGATTCGCACCATCAACAGGGCAGGCTCTGCTAACGGTATACTACGCCTTCCACATCGCTGGCAACGGGTTCTGCACAACGCTGGTGACTACTTTGAAGGACAGTAATATGCAATTAATTACGCCCTCCTGTACAGTGTCCTTCGCGTACAGACTGACAAAACGGTTCGGAATCAGTTTGTACCAGTATGTTCATTACTAGAGCGAAGTGTTTACATTTTAATGCATTTTGATGCTCATACATCAATTACTAAGAGAAGGAAAAGCATTGTATCATGGCAACTATGGACTGCGTGAACACTGTTGCGGTACACCTGCCTCGTTTCGTGGTTATTATGTTACCCAGAGGAGATTACATCTTCCAGTAGAATAACCAAACGTATCACACAGGTGGAATCGTGCAGCACTGATTTGACGACCACGAGAGTCGATTACCGTTTATGTCTTGATCCTCGAATTCACCTGATCTCTGACGCTATCGGGCCTACGAACTACCAATGGGTAATTTACGGGAATTATGTGATCTGTGAATAGACATCTGGTGCTGGACACCTCCGGAAATCTACCAAGGACTTGACGAATCCATGCCGAGCAGAACTGCTGCTGTACTGCATTCCAAAGGTGGGTCGACGCAGTACTAAGCGGGTCGTCTACATCTACGTCTACATCTACATGATTACTCTGCAATTCACATTTAAGTGCTCGGCAGAGGGTTCATCGAACCACAATCATACTATCTCTCTACCATTCCACTCCCGAACAGCGCGCGGGGAAAACGAACACCTAAACCTTTCTGTTCGAGCTCTGATTTCTCTTATTTTATTTTGATGATCATTCCTACCTATGTAGGTTGGGCTCAACAAAATATTTTCGCATTCGGAAGAGAAAGTTGGTGATTGAAATTTCGTAAATAGATCTCGCTGTGACGAAAAACGTCTTTGCTTTAATGATTTCCATCCCAACTCGTGTATCATATCTGCCACACTCTCTCCCCTATGACGTGATAATGCAAAACGAGCTGTCCTTTTTTGCACCCTTTAGATATACTCCATCATCCCCACCTGGTAAGGACCCTACAATGCGCAGCAATATTATAACAGAGGACGAACGAGTGTAGTGTAAGCTGTCTCTTTAGTGGACTTGCTGCATCTTCTAAGTGTCCTACCAATGAAACGCAACCTTTGGCTCGCCTTCCCCACAATATTCTTTCTCTATGTGGTCTTTCCAACTGAAGTTGTTCGTAAATTTTACACCCAGGTACTTAGTTGAATTGACAGCCTTGAGAATTGTACTATTTATCGAGTAATAGAAATCCAACGGATTACTTTTGGAACTCATGTGGATCACCTCACATCTTTCGTTATTTAGCGTCAACTGTCACCTGCCACACCATACAGCAATCTTTTCTAAATCACTTTGCAACTGATATTGGTCTTTGGATTGCCTTACGAGACGGTAAATTACAGCATCATCTGCGAACAACCTAAGATAACTGCTCAGATTGTCATCCATGTCATTTATATAGATCAGGAACAGTAGAGGTCCCAGGACGCTTCCCTGGGGAACACCTGATATCACTTCAGTTTTACTCGATGATTTTCCGTCTAATACTACGAACTGCGAGCTTCCTGACAGGAAATCTCGAATCCATTCGCACAACTGAGACGATACCCCATAGGCCCGCAGCTTGATTAGAAGTCGCTTGTGAGGAACGGTGTCAAAAGCTTTCCGGAAATCTAGAAATACGGAATCAACTTGAGATCCCCTGTCGATAGCGGCCATTACTTCGTGCGAATAAAGAGCTAGCTGCGTTGCACAAGAACGATATTTTCTGCAACCATGTTGATTACGTATCAATAGAGCGTTCCCTTCGAGGTGATTCATAATGTTTGAATACAGTATATGCTCCAAAACCCTACTGCAAACCGACGTCAATGATATAGGTCTGTAGTTCGATGGATTACTCCTACTACCCTTCTTAAACACTGGTGAGACCTGCGCAATTTTCCAATCTGTAGGTACAGATCTAACGGTGATCGAGCGGTTGTATATGATTGCTAAGTAGGAAACTATTGTATCAGCGTAATCTGAAAGGAACCTAATCGGTATACAATCTGGACCTGAAGACTTGCCCGTATCAAGCGATTTGAGTTGCTTTGCAACCCCTAGGGTATCTACTCCTAAGAAACTTATGCTAGCAGCTGTTCGTGTTTCAAATTCTGGAATATTCCATTCGTCTTCCCTGGTGAAGGAATTTCGGAAAACTGCGTTCCATAACTCCGCTTTAGCGGCACAGTCGTCGGTAACAGTACCATCGGCACTGCGCAGCGAAAGTATTGACTGCGTCTTGCCGCTTGTGTACTTTACATACGACCAGAATTTCTTCGGATTTTCTACCAAATTTCGAGACAATGTTTCGTTGTGGAACCTATTAAAGGCATCTCGTATTGAAGTCCGTGCCAAATTTCGCGCGTCTGTAAATTTTAGCCAATCTTCGTGATTTCGCGTTCTTCTGAACTTCGCACGCTTTTCTCGTTGCCTCTGCAACAGCGTTCGGACCTGTTTTGTGTACCATGGGGGATCAGTTCCATCTCTTACCAATTTATGAGATATGACTCTCTCAATTGGTGTTGCTACTATATCCTTGAATATAGGTTGAAGTCCCCACCAACTATAACCGTATGAGTGGGGTATGCTTTGGCTCATTTGTGTGTGAAAATACAATTAGGGTGAAAAACAAATTTTAAAGTAGTTAATGTTTTAACCCTTTCTTCAGCTATCAGTCTGCTTTGAGGCGGCCCGCCATGAATTCCTCTCCTGTGCCAACCTCTTCATCTGAGAGTAGCACTTGCAGCCTACGTATTTATACCGCTAACAATACCAAAATAGTTTCCACAACACACATTACAAGTGGTTGTCATTTACATCCTCCCAAAAAGTAGTTTAAAGAAGACGAAAACCTGTTGTCGACTTACATTAAAAATTATGGTGTATAAATAGGGTCTAGAACCTGAAAATACATTTTAGCACATTTTTTAAAGAGATATTGATCGATAAGTAGGATCCTTTACTTTAAAATATTGAATATGACATCTATTAATAAGACTTACATTTTTTGATAAATTTTGAATAATTTAAAACATTTATGGAATCTGATAGAAGAATTCATTATGAACGTTTTCTTTAGAAAAAAATACAAAGTGACAAGACTACAATATCTTCAAAAAGTGTGTGTAGCCGCCGTTGGTACTGGGAGGGTTAACAGCCCAAACACTCAATCAAGAGGACTGTCTGATTTGTAAGGTATTGTGTTTGTAGCAAAATGTTTCAGGTAAAGTCGCGTGGTATATGGTAAATATGTAGACCTAAAAGGATTTGATAGAGGCGCGCCTTGTCTTTCTGAATGAAACAGGCAGGTAACTAAGCAATCCCTTATGACAGCTGTTACCTCACACCTTGACACTGTGCATTAAAATTTCGTTGCGCGCTCTATTCTACTAGTTGCGGGTGGAGGGAAAAGTGGAAACTTCTTAGTGTGGTGTCACTGAAATACTGTTTATTAACTCGCGCTATACCAAGGTGGGGGAGTACTTCGTGCCCACCTTATGAAAATATTATAATTTAGTCAGTTATTTTATATTCTGAAATTAAAAAAAAATTTAATTTCAATGAAGTGCTCTACCAGGTTCCATTTTATATAGGAATTTTCACTCAAACTTAACCAAAAAATTTAATTCTTAGTCGTCTATGTCACTTGTCCAACGAAGTCATAGTCAATATTCACAACCTTACTCACACATCAGTACTTCTTTTGTGTGTAAAATTAAACATAAGGGAACAAAGCGCGCATCTCAGAAATTTTCTTTAGAGTGTGTATGAACTTACCCCTTCTCGGAAGTACAGGGTACTGAAAGTGCGTTGAAGCTAATTAGAATGTGATAAAAGGTATTATCATGTTCAAGATATTAGTAACGGATCTGCGCATCGGTCCATCAAGTGCCGAAAGTTCAATATGTATAACGAAATAAAGCATTTCTGGACAGACTGTTGAATCTCGCCTGCCCTTACAGCATTTAACGCCCGTGTTATGTGGTGCTTCTGGTCTTTGTGAGTCGTTTGTGTTTCCCTGTAAGCTCATTTGATCAAGTTAGACAATGAATGATGCCGAAGTACAACAGCAGCTTACGCCGCTGAAAGTCCTCAAAGGCTTTTTACAGCTCCACGGCAAAAATAATGTAGTTGCATTAAAAATACTAAGTTGGAGTTAGAGTTCGCCGTACTGTCCGCTACAACTTGGCGAAAACAGCGTCTTAAATTCTTTTAGAGTGTGCAGAAACTTACCGCTCCTTGGTAGTACGTTTTATTGAAAGTGCGAACTAGGAATATTTTGAGTACCTTGTTTTAGCTGCCTCGCCGAGTGCGGGAAAATGGCGGAAAAGTTCTCACCCCGACATAAAGACGGCACTAATTTTAGTAAATTCTTATTACTTATCTTTGTTCTTTTAAATACAGCAAGTCTTAACGAACATGATATGGGGATAATTATGTTTATACATAGTTTCAAAGTATTTGGTATTTGAGCGTTCCAGTGTAATAGATTAATTCAAAAATTTTCAAATGTGTGTGAAATCTTATGGGACTTAACTGGTAAGGTCATCAGTTCCTAAGCTTACACACTACTTAACCTAAACTATCCTAAGGATAAACACAAACACCCATGCCCTAGGGAGGAACCTCCGCCGGGACCAGCCGCACAGTCCATGACTGCAGCGCCCTACACCGCTCGGCTAATCCCGCGCGGCTAATAGATTAATTATACTGCCAAATTCTATTTATACTCTTTTTACTTAGCATATATCAGCCGTTCAACATTAGTTAGTTAGTATTTCCTGCAATATAAACAAGAAAGAAGTAGCAGAATCCAAATGTGGCGCTACTCTTTTTGAAGATGATCTCAGTGCACGACGGCCGAAAACCTCAGCAATCCATGAAAGCACTGTGAAAGTATGTAATATGTCAGTGGACGATTATAACTCACACCTGTGTGAAACAGCAAATCCTAAAGGCTCACAAGTAATAAGAGTTGCCTGTGAAAATTTATTTCGAAAAATTCTCTTAATTTGTTGGCAGCTGACTAAGAGGAACCGAGAAAACAAATTTGTCTTGAACGTACCTCCAGCTGGAAAAAGTATTGAACTCATATGATGTGTCGATTTTCAACACTGAAGTATCAATTCACCCAAGAACCAAAACGACAGTCATAGCAGTACTTGGAAGACGTTGATTCTTCGTAAATATGGCGATAACCATTTCGTATGACGTTTAGGTTAAATTATTTTCTGGAATTGAAATGGCTCCTTTTTTATTACCTTGCAAAGGATAAAGCTATAGCTATCCAACATTACACAGTTTCATGATCCAATCGTGTGTGAGAGTGCGAGAAGCAGACACGGAAATCTTTTGGGGAGAGGGGGAAAGGGAGGGGTTGAAGATGTTTCGGCAACAGAATAGTTTAGGTATATTATAGCAGGAACATATAATTGCAACACAGATTTGACATTTTCTGCCGTCTACGTCCATATCTCAAAACATTGTCGCTGTTGAATGTTTTGAGTCCAAAGAAGGCCTCGTAGCAATCACAGATAGATATTTTGCAAATTTCACTGCCAGTGCTATGATCTAGAAGGGTCGTAGGTAAGTCCAATACCAATGTATTTTCCACAACGCGCATTATCAAGAGGGTGGCACTTTATGCCCATCTTAAAAAAATTGATGAAAAATACAATATTCGATAACAGATGTTGACTTATACTAACAATATGCTTTTTAAAGATGTACAGATGTGTTACCAATGTCCTGAACACGAAAATAGCTTTTAGCACCGTATGCAACATCAGAGCACTTTCGATTACTTGTTCAACACAGGAGGGGCCAATTTATGCCCACTCTAAAAAGGTTTAAGAAATGCGTGATTTGTTCACTTTTGATTAGTTTTACACACAACACACTTTTTAAAGAGGTACTGATGTGTGAGTAAGATCGTGAACCTGGAAATACTGAATACATATTTACTGGGAAAATGACAGATACGACTTAGACTTAAATGTTTTCGTTAAGCTGAGTGAAAAATTTAACACATTGATGGAAGCTGGTAGAGCACTTCATTAAAGATAACAAACATTTTTTTTACAATATTATGAGAAGGTGGGATCAAAGTAGTCGCCCCACCACCACACTGGTCTTGCAAGGTTTAAGAAACAGTATTTCAATGACACCAGGCTAAGAAGTTTCCAATTTTCCCTCCGCCCTTACCTAGTGAAACAAAGCGCGCAACGAAATTTTAATACACAATGTAAGGATGTTAGGATAACAGCTGTCATAAGATATTGCCTAGTTACCTGTCTGTTTTATACAGAAAAACAAGGGCCACCCCTATCCTTTCCTTTTAAGTCTACATATTTGCCATATACCACGCGACTTTACCTGTTATACTTTGCTAAAACACAACACACTACAAATCAGACAGTCCTCTAGATTGAGTGTTTAGGTCGTTAACCCTCGCAGTACCAACTGTGGTTATACCGACTTTTTGAAAATAATGTAGTCGAGTCACTTGCTTTGTGTTTTAAAATTCTGAAAAGACGTTCATAATGACTTCTTCTATCAGGTTCCATAAAGGTTTTAAATTTTTCAGTTAAATTTAATCGAAAAATGTAAGTCTTAGTAGTTAATGTCGCTTTCCACAACGAACGTCATATTAAATATTTTAAAGTTTAGAACCTTACTTATACATAAATATCTCTTCAAAAATGTGGTAAAAGGTATTCTCAGGTTCTAGAGCCTATTTACACGTCGGTACCTCATTTAGATCTAAATGTTTAATGTATGTCGACGACAATTTTTTGCCTTTCTTAAACTATTTTTTAGGAGGACGTAAAGGATACCCATTGGTAACGTGTGTTTTGGAAACTATTTTGGTATCGTTGGTGTTAAAAAGACGAAGGTTGCAAGGGCTATTCTGGGCTGAAGAGATTGGCACAGGAGAGAAATTCATAGCGGGCAGCATCAAACCAGTCAAAAGACTGACAACTCAAAAAACAGTTAAATACATTAATAAGTTTTAAGTTTCTTTGTTTTTGACCATAATCGCATTTTCACACACTCACAAGCCAAAGCATTATAACGACCCCCTTAGTGTTGCGTCGACCCACTTTTGAAAGGCAATACAGCAGCAGTTCTACTCGGCATGGAATCGACAAGTTCTTTGTAGCTTTCCGGACGTGTGTAGCTCCAGATGTCTGTACACGCATCACATAATTCCCATAAATTACCCATCGGTAGTTCGTAGGCCCGATAGCTTCAGAGATGTTTTCCATTGGGTTGAGATCACGTGAATTCGAGGACCAAGACACAAACCCTAGTCTGAAACTTCCTGGTACATTAAAACTGTGTGCCGGACCGAGACTCGAACTCGGGACCTTTGCCTTTCGCGGCAAGTGCTCTACCCGCACTTGCCCGCGAAACTAAGGTTCCGAGTGCGAGTCTCGGTCCGGCACACAGTTTTAATCTGTCAGGAAGTTTCATATCAGCGCACACTCCGCTGCAGAGTGAAAATCTCATTCTGGAAACCCTAGTCTACTGTCGTGATCCTCAAACCACTGTTGTACGATTCCACCCTTGTGTCACGGATAGTTGTCCTATTGGAAAATCCTACGTCCGAGATGGAACATAATAACCACGATAAGTAACAGGTGAACGGAAATAGTGTTCACGCAGTCTACAGGTGTCAGGGTCCCTTCGACTACAACCATGGGTTCCATGGTAGCCCAGGTGAAGGTCCCCCATAGCCCTGTACTCGTCCCACTACCCTGCGTCCGTGATGCAGCGTATGATTTGCACAATGATTCGCGTGGGTGATGATTTGCATTGACACGACCTGTAGCTTAGATGATCAGGTGACCATGGCAATCGAAAATGATGATGTTGATTGTTATGCACTGGAGTAGATATGTATCGTCTGCTGCGGAGCCCCATGATGAACAGTGCACACTGAAAGGTGTTCTCCGAAATGACTGCACCCACACCAGCAAACTACTCTTCCGCCAGATCTGTCACAGATGGTCGTCTATTTTCCTGTATAGGTAAGCTTCCGACCTCTACATTCCGAGATAAGACGAGGACATCAAACACCTTGTCGCCTGTTCATGATTTAACTGTACTTCAACCACTTTCCGCATATGCTTACGACAGTAACACGCCAACAGCTGACGCTTATTAGTGGTTCCGCTGTCCTTCGGGCACATTTCATAGATGCTCACGGCAGTATCAAGTGAAGTGACAAGCAACTTCGTCGTCGCAGAGTTCATTTCCAGGTGCAGTGTCATAACAATCTGTCCCCTGTCAATGTCGCTTATGTAACTGGATTTCCCCACTTATGGCCCGTATCATTACCAGAACGATTGTCCACTTTATGCGCCTCGTGTTCGTAACTGTCGCATCATGTACTCGTAGTTCTAGCAGGTAGCATTCAGTCTCGCTGAAGGCAGCTGTCATAATGATTTGGCTTGTCAAAGTGTGTTAAAAAGGCCTGTACATTTGATTACTAGTATTACCAGTTTCCATCGTACGAGTAGAATGTGCAGAAAAGCTAAAATATCTTCTATATCAAATTATTCATTTAAAAATTAGAGTTTCATTGGTGGTAGACTATAGTACCGGCTGAGAATTGACAGACTGTTATAATAAACGTGAGGCTTAAGAGCTTATGAAACATGTTAGTAGTTCCTAATAAATTTCTCAATCCATTCCCGTACTTTTTTACTCTGTAGCATACTATCAACAGAAGGTACCATAAGGGCCGTTCTTCCACGATGGAATTCATTTTCTGTGGTGACTTCGTCGATCTAAAGGCGAATTTATCGGGAAGAAGTTCTTTCGTTTTTCGTGTCTAACTGTTCCACTTCATGGACGATTACTAAGAACAATTCCTACATAATGAACCCCTCGCTGATAATTTCAAATATTGGAACAGATATGTACATGAGTTACTGCATCTGAGGACTGGCACTAAAACACAACTGAATACATTTCTGGAACATCTAAACCATCAACACAAAAATATACAGTTCACCATGGAGATAGATTAAAAATCCATTAACATCTTAGACCTTAACGTAGATATAACTACGCTGCTGGCCATTAAAATTGCTACACCAAGAAGAAATGCAGATGTTAAAGGGGTATTCATTGGACAAATATATTATACTAGAACTGACATGTTATTACATTTCAACGCAATTTGGGTGCATAAACCCTGAGAAGTCAGTACCCAGAACAATCACGTCTGGCCGTAATAACGGCCTTGATGCGCCTGGGCATTGAGTCAAACAGAGCTTGGATGGCGTGTACAGGTGCCCATGCAGCTTCAACACGGTACCACAGTTCATCTAGAGTAGAGACTGGGGTATTGTGACGA
The DNA here is from genome assembly GCF_021461385.2 of Schistocerca piceifrons. NCBI lineage: Eukaryota > Metazoa > Arthropoda > Insecta > Orthoptera > Acrididae > Schistocerca > Schistocerca piceifrons. The sequence continues at coordinate 361,657,548 of NC_060145.1, forward strand.
GCCAGTTGCTCGGCCACCATTGACCAGACGTTTTCAGTTGGTGAGAGATCTGGAGAATGTGCTGGCCAGGGCAGCAGTCGAACATTTTCTGTATCCAGAAAGGCCCGTACTGGACCTACAACGTGCTGTCGTGCATTATCTTGCTGAAATGTAGGGTTTCAAAGGGATCGAATGAAGGGCAGAGCCACTTGTCGTAAAACATCTGAAATGCAACGTCAGCTGTTCAACGTGTCGTCAATGCGAACAAGAGGTGACCGAGACGCGCCAGGTGATACGCCAGTATGGCGATGACGAATACACGCTTCCAATGTGCGTTCATCGCGATGTCGCCAAACACGGATGCGACCATCATGATGCTGTAAACAGCATTCGAAACAGCATCCGAAAAAAAGACTTTTTGCCATTCGTGAACCCAGGTTCGTCGTTGAGTGCTGCATCGGAGGCGCTCCTGTCTGTGATGCAGCGTCAAAGGTAACCGCAGCCATGGTCTCCGAACTGATAGTCCATGCTGCTGCAAACGCCGTCGAACTGTTCGTGCAGATAGTTGTCGTCTTGCAAACGACCCCATCTGTTGACTCAGGGGTCGAGACGTGGCAGCACGATCCGCTACAGCCATGCGGATAAGATGCCTGTCATCTCGACTGCTATTGATACGAGGCCGTTGGGATCCAGCACGGCGTTCCGTATTACCCTCCTGAACCCAGCGATTCCATATTCTGCTAACGGTCATTGGATCTCGACCAACACGGGCAGCAATGTCGTGATATGATAAACTGCAATCGCGATAGGCTACAATCCGACCTTTATCACAGTCGGAAACGTGATGGTACGCATTTCTCCTCCTTACACGAGGCATCACAACAACGTTTCACCAGGAAACGCCGGTCAACTTCTGTTTGTGTATGAGAAATCGGTTGGAAACTTTCCTCAAGTCAGCCCGTTGAAGGTGTCGCTACCGGCGCCAACCTTGTGTGATGCTTTGAAATGCTATTCATTTGCATATCACAGCATCTTCTCCCTATCGGTTAAATTTCGCGTCTGTAGCACGTCATCTTCGTGGCGTAGCAATTTTAATGGCCAGTAGTGTAAAAAAATAAATAGTACCAAAAACTATAGAAAACCCACAACAACAAGCACGGTAATACCCTCATGTGCACAACACCCAATACCACACAAACATACTGCCTTCCATTCCACGGGCAATCTCTTACATCTACACCATTCAAAACAAGATTTTCAATCAGAATAGATATAATTAAATGTATTGCATCAAACAATGTCTATACCCCTGAATTAACTAACAACATTCTACCCCAAAAACATAGAAGAGAAATGTTGCCCTATATGTATACCCCCTCTGCAACAACAATATATCTAAAACCATATGTTGTACTGCCCCATATTTAAGAAACGTATCCAACAAACTAGCAAATATCATCAAATTCTGCAATTGCAAAACTTCATTTTATTTAAAAGGCACTAAGTTCATATCCTATTCAACAGAAAGGACAAAATATATGTATTAAATACCAGTGATGTTTATATTATCACTTACAATGACTGCCACAAACTGTATACTGCTCAGACGGGCAGGGCCGTAACAACTAGGCTGATTCAACACGAACACGGCTTGATATTGCTAGGTCGGACTCCACCTATGGCGAAGAGTTCTGGAGGAAGGATACAATAACAAGTCCACACAGAAATGCTAAATATAGCCAACAAATGGAGAAAACTGACCCTGTTAGAAGTTCTTGCGATAAACAAACGTTTGCTCAAAATACCCAGACAATTCTAAATGATGAAGTAAGGCTGAAAACATACCCACTTTTAAGCTTCACACGATGAAATCAACCAGCCACATATTCACAATTCACGACAATGATACATACTGCTATACAGAATTAAAACACAAAAGAATTTCCTTGTCCTTACCTTACTTTCCCAACCAACTTCAACGATATAGTCAATGAAATTCTTCTGGGTTTGAAGCCGCATTGTCTGCCATAAAATTCCGACGTTTCGGCGACTGATGCAAGACGCCTCCCTCAGGGTGTACTGCTAACCCTGAGAAAGGCATCTTGCAACAGTCGCCGAAACGTTGGAATTTTATAGTTGCCAATGCGGCCTCAAACCCAGAAGAATTTCATTGACTGTGTCAACGACCACGGAATCCTACGTTTACATTCAAGAGTATAACTTATAATACTGTGTACTTTAAGCATGTACTTTATTTAATATTGCCTACTGCATAAAATATAATTTACATGTAAAACATCGTTTTTGTTCAAAGTAAGTTAATAGGGCTCACTAAGACAGTTCGCAGCTAGTCATGACCTCACAACCTATGGCATCACAACTATATAGCCTGTAATACTATAATATTCTGTATTACTGTGTATTTTAATTATTGTGGATAATATTGTCCATTACCTAATGTTTAATTTACAGTGTTAAAAATCATGTTTGTTCACAATATAAATGAAGAGCGTTCAGTTTAACAGATTCTCAGTCAATGTGAAGGCCTGAAAAGTTTTAGCATCATAACCGTTTAACCTGTAGTATTGTGTAGTTTAATTATTTATGTATAATGTGTAATCTCAACGTTAAGAAACACGCTTGATGCACTAACTCTACGCAAGTGGATTGTACATTTGCTTATAGTGTTTGATTACCTAAGAACTAGTGTACTTTTCGGACGTTAATCATTTCTGACAATGGCCCAGTACTCCGAAAGCTAGTTATAAAAAATCAGTAGAACAAAAACAGTGTACTTGTTATTCAACATTAAAAATGTTCCACTTGTTTTTGTGGACTGCAGGTAGCGTAAGTATATAGTGAGAAGCAAGGCCCGGTAATTATTCCGACGTGTTCACGTGTGTAAACATTACAGGTTGGATGAGGAATTATAGGATCGAACATTGATAAAGTATCTTCATAACTTATGAAAGGAAAAACTTGTGTGGCATGCTCATTAACACTGACGTGAGGTGATATCAATCGACCAGCTCCTCCCTGTATATCTATTGTATCCTACAGTTCACTCGTCGTCTAATATCTCAGTAAATTTTGTAGATATTTACTATACGTTGTGCGAAAGTAGAAGGGCGATCTCCAGCGCTGTCATGTTAGTAGTCTGGCTCCAACAAGCGGTCGATTAACATCAGGTACGGGAGGCGCGCTTGCGGCGTTTGGCGCAGGTCAAAGGAGCAGCGTTATGACTGAAATAGCAGCCGGCCAGCGAGGCGAGGCCAGCGCGGAATGCAAAGTGATGAGGCGGCAGCGCCCCACGGGCAGTGATGAAGCTCCAGGCACGCCACAGAACTCAGTGTGCAAAATGGTCCGGTGGGTCATAGATTAACATTCGTGAAGGAGGCTAGTACCGGGCTGGAAGAGTTTACAGTCTGATTCTTCTGAAGGAAAGTAAGTTGTAGCGACAAAATATTAGTTACTCCTTACAAGAGCTCCGTGTAGCGCCCTAGATGATGTAGAACTGGTACCAGTCGCAACAGTTCTGTCGCGTGTGTGTTTGTGTCATTAGGTTGTATATAAACACCACAGAAAGCAGTATCGACGCGAGGACATGAGCGATGTGCGGAAAGCGGCTGTCGTGCTTGCACATGCCGATGGCAACACGATGAATGAATTTACCTGCTATTCAGGTGTATCAGCGCATTTTTAGAACACGGCTACAAGGAATGGTGTGCTACTCACAGCCATGTAACACGGCATAAGAACAGTGTTCGTAAAAATAATCTTAACCGAAGGAGACACGAGATGGGTGTTGCGCCTTTAACGGCAGTAACTGCTACTGCGAGTGGATGCAGGATCGAGTAATAGAGAAGTAGTGGCTCCGGTCACGATAAATGACAATGAAAGAGCGGTTTGTTGACATCACGCCTCTCCATATCCGCAGCCATTGACACCTGTCTACTGATGATGATGATAATGTGGTCGGTCGATACCGTTGAGCCTTCCATGGCCGGTTCTAGAGTCCGAGTTTGAGTTTTGAGTGAATACAGGACTCTTTGAACAAGATTCCAAGCGAACTCTCCTAACCCAGTACGTTGTCATCGATGGTGAGTGTTCATCGGAGGTGAGGGTATCATCTGGAGTGTCCCAGGGAAGTGTGGTAGGTCCGCTGTTGTTTTCTACCTACATAAATTATCTTTTGGATAGGGTGGATAGCCATTTGCGGCTGCTTGCTTATGATGCTGTGGTTTACGGGAAGGTGTCGTCATTGAGTGACTGTAGGGGGATACAAGATGACTTGGACAGGATTTGTGATTGGTGTAAATAATGGCAGCTAACTCTGAATATAGACAAATGTAAATTAATGCAGATGAATAGGAAAACGAAACCTGTAATGTTTGGATACTTCATTAGTAGCGTAGCACTTGGCACAGTCACGTCGATTAAATATTTGGGCGTAACATTGCAGAGCGATATGAAGTGGGACAAGCATGTAATGCCAGCTGTGGGGAAGGCAGATAGTCGTCTTCGGTTCATTGGTAGAATTTTGGGAAGATGTGGTTCATCTGTAAGGGAGACCGCTTGTTGTTGTTGTTGTTGTTGTTGTTGTTGTTGTTGTTGTTATGGTTGTTATTGTTGTTATGGTCTTCAGTCCTGAGACTGCTCTCCATGCTACCCTATCCTGTGCAAGCTTCTTCATCTCCCGGTACTTACTGCAACCTACATCCTTCTGAATCTGCTTAGTGTATTCATCTCTAGGCCTCCCTCTACGATTTTTACCCTCCACGCTGCCCTCCAATGCTAAATTTGTGATCCCTTGATGCCTCAGAACATATCCTACTAACCGGTCCCTCCTTTTTGTCAAGTTGTGCCACATACTCCTCTTCTCCACAATTCTGTTCAATACTTCATCATTAGTTATGTGGTCTACCCATCTAATATTCAGCATTCTTCTGTAGCACCACATTTCGAAAGCTTCTATTCTCTTCTTGTCCAAACTATTTATCGTCCATGTTTCACTTCCATACATTGCTACACTCAATACAAATACTTTCAGAAACGACTTCCTGACACTTAAATCTATACTCGATGTTAACAAATTTCTCTTCTTCAGAAACGCTTCCCTTGCCATTGCCAGTCTACATTTTATATCCTCTCTACCTCGACCATCATCAGTTATTTTGCTCCCCAAATAGCAAAACTCCTTTACTACTTTAAGTGTCTCATTTCCTAATCTAATTCCCTCAGCATCACCCAATTTTATTCGACCACATTCCATTACCCTCGTTTTGCTTTTGTTGATGTTCATCTTATATCCTCCTTTCAAGACACTGTCCATTCCGTTCAACTGCTCTTCCAAGTCCTTTGCTGTCTCTGATAGAATTACAATGTCATCGGCAAACCTCAAAGTTTTTATTTCTTCTCCATGGATTTTAATACCTACTCCGAATTTTTCATTTGTTTCCTTTACTGCTTGCTCAATATAGAGATTGAATAACATCGGGGAGAGGCTACAACCCTGTCTCACTCCCTTCCAAACCTCTGCTTCCCTTTCATGTCCCTCGACTCTTATAACTGCCATCTGGTTTCTGTACAAATTGTAAATAGCCTTTCGCTCCCTGTATTCTACCCCTGCCACCTTTACAATTTGAAAGAGAGTATTCCAGTTAACATTGTCAAAAGCTTTCTCTGAGTCTACAAGTGCTAGAAACGTAGGTTTGCCTTTCCTTACTCTATCTTCTAAGATAAGTCGTAGGGTCAGTATTGCCTCACGTGTTCCAATATTTCTACGGAATCCAAACTGATCTTCCCCGAGGTCGGCTTCTACCAGTTTTTTCATTCGTCTGTAAAGAATTCGCGTTAGTATTTTGCAGCTGTGACTTATTAAACTGATAGTTTGGTAATTTTCACATCTGTCAACACCTGCTTTCTTTGGGATTGGAATTATTGTATTCTTCTTGAAGTCAGAGGGTATTTCGCCTGTCTCATACATCTTGCTCACCAGATGGTAGAGTTTTGTCAGGACTGGCTCTCCCAAGGCCATCAGTAGTTCTAATGGAATGTTGCCTACTCCTGGGGCCTTGTTTCGACTCAGGTCTTTCAGTGCTCTGTCAAACTCCTTCACGCAGTATCGTATCTCCCATTTCATCTTCATCTACATTCTCTTCCCTTTCTATAAAATTGCCCTCATAAAACACTAATACGACCTATTCTTGAGTACTGCTCGAGCGTTTGGGATCCCTATCAGGTCGGATTGAGGGAGTACATAGAAGCAATTCAGAGGTGGGCCGCTAGATTTGTTACTGGTAGGTTTGATCACCACGCGAGTGTTACGGAAATGCTTCAGGAACTCGGGTGGTAGTCTCTAGAGGAATGGAAGTGCTCTTTTCGTGAATCGCTGCCGAGGAAATTTAGAGAACCGGCACTTGAGGCTGACTGCAGTACAATTTTACTGCCGCCAACTTATATTTCGCGGAAATACCACAAAGATAAGACAAGAGAGATTAGGGATCGTACAGAGGCATATAGGAAGTCATTTTTCCCTCGTTCTGTTTGGGAGTGGAACAGGGAGAGATGATTCTAGTTGTGTTACGAGGTACCCTCCGCCACGCACCGTATGGTGGATTGCGTGGTATGTATGTAGATGTAGATGTAGAAATTGCTGCACGCCGTTTTTTAGTTGAAGTCGACTACATCAAAAAGACAGAGGTGTATGAAGCTGCAAGTCTTCATTGGGTCAAATACCAAAGAAACTGGACTGTAATTAAATGAAGGCCTGTAGTGTGGGCGTCACGAGTTGCCTTTTGTGTCCGTTTGCATTGTTAAAGGCACCGATTCCATAGATGGAGCTTCTGAGGTGTTAATCCAGCAATGTGTGTGGTGTGTAGTTAAAGTAATAAACGGATCGGCGATGTTTTGTAGGTGTTCTCCGTTTCGTGATTTGTGGCCTGTCCTTTCGATTACCGTGGACACGAATCAGGTTATATATTTCAACATGCTTTGTAGGAAAGTAATGTTATTTCTCCTAAAGCTTCATAATGAGTATGCTGTGTTTACTCCTCTATTTCAATATGGCAACAACGGCGTCGACAGGGCTGCAGGCAAACGTTTCTGATTTTACTATAACAGAGGCTAACTTTCGCACTGGACGACTAAAACATTTGGATCGCAGTGTGAAACATGCCACGCATCGTCATAGCAATGTGGTATTTCTATGGAATCTATTCACTAATGACGGAGTTCAGCTGAATATGGCTCACCTAATGATGCTTGTGGGCACTCTTACTAGCAGAATTGAGGCATTGATCAATGATAGAGGCGGTATTACAAGGTATTACAAATGCAACAGAAAAAGAATGATATTAGCATGACCACAACGGAGTACACCATTGGATTAGAATTTGGACTCGAAGTGATGCAAAATAATTAGACTCGCCGCGTGAACTGCAGCATCAAATTCGTTCGTGAGTTGTTAACGACTAAAAATCGCCAAGAAAGTAAAAGTTACCTCTCAAAACAAAACATGTGTGGCTTTTTGTTACCTGCCGCTTAAACTGAAACAAAGCGTACAGCACAATTTTCAGTCTTACCGCTTTCGCGTAATTTTAACCGAAGGCAGCGACGCCAACCACTGAGGCGTGAGAACTACTAATGAAGAACGAAGCTGGTTGGAGCACATTGACTGCGTGAAGCGGAAAACAACATTTGTCGATACTGACGCAGTTGAACAATCTCAAAGTGGGGACAAGTTTGAGTACGGAATGACCTGGCGGAAAGCCGAAGTCCAACCATTTCTTTCACTTAACTAACCACCAACTTGACTCCCCACCTTGGCTCACACGACCTTCCTCCTCACCTCTAAATAGTGCTAGTAAAAACCACTCCACGACCAATCAGCAAAAGCAAGTCAACCGCAAATTCCAGACCTGGTAATTGGTTCCCTGTCTCCCGCGATATAATTTAACATGTATCAGCCAATGAAAACCTTAATTTCCCGAGCAAAGGCTACCACGGCCGGTTATCCACGATGGTAAATTCTGCAAATTTTAGGAACGCTACCAACCATGTTCCCACGAAAGGAGGGCAGAGGAGGTTTGCGAAATACACGTACGGCAACATTTCTGGCTTAGCGAGACAACGCCATGAGAGGAAAGATAGCAGGCTGTTTCACTGTGGGCGACCACAACCGCTCATCTCAACTTAACCACCCGCGAAGTTCTAGATGCTATTGTATACAAAGCTCCCCTGAGTGCCGTCGGAACCATATCCCATTGACCAGACGCGGCCTTCGAATAACTTCCGTGCTGCCTTTGGCCACACAGCTGTTGTCTCGAGTAGCCAGGTGCTAGGAAAAACAAAGGTTGACTGACATGTCACTCTGCAAAGCGTGGGAAGGTTGATTTCTACAGTTAGAGGAGATCCTACGAGCCGATTCAGGACGTGAATAATCTGAATGTCACCAGAAATGAGCTTGATACCATACTCCCGTATGAACGCCTACCTATATAATCAGTAACTGCGTCCTAGTCTCTCAAAAGTTATATCCGCACAATCGCGACTACTGCATGGTAAATACAGAACGATTCGGAAAGAATAATGAAGAAATGAATGTCTGATACGCTAAGCACGTTTGCAAAGCAGGATAACACACTCAGAGAAAACAGAACACCTTCATATTCACAGGACATGTACATTACTATGTTCTGCAGAAATTATTAGTATTTGAACCACGTCGTCCATCGTGTTCAGGGTCAACACCCACATCGCGACGCAACTCCACCTACCAGTAAAATATGCCTGCGGCTGTCGTCTTCGCTATAAACCAAAGGTAATGGATCAGCGTGACTTGAGCAGACTGCAGGATGCCTCGCCGACGTATGCGCGAACCGTACCGTCCAATCAATGAGTTTGAAAGAGGACGCATGATTGGTATGAGAGAATTTGATGCACCCATCTGGAAAACGACAGCTTGTGTTTTTAGGGATTGCAACGGGTGAGTGCCGAATTTTTCACAGAACAACCCCCCACCCCCACCCCACCCCCCACCATCCCCTCAGAGAAGATCGACATATCCTAATGGCATTGCAGGACAGAGCTGCGTCCTCCTGCAGCGCAACAGTGTAATACATCGTACATAGTCCGTCGCCGTTGATCACGGCATGGGTTAAGTGCACGTCGTCCACTTCTCTGCCTACCTTCGACGAATGTGCAGAAAAATGCTAGACGGTGATGGTGTGTGGAGCGACGTTACAGGGGATAGGAAAGTCATCAGATACTGATTTCTGACGAATCCAGGTTATGTTTGTTTGAAAATGATGACCTCATTTTGGTTCGCCGCAGACAGGGAGAGCGGCGGTCTACATTCATTCAAGACATACAGCGCCAACTCAAGGCCTTATGCTGTTAGGTGCTACTGGGTACAACTACATATCACAGTTAGTGCGCGTCCAGGGCGCTGTGACGAGTTTGACGTTGCCATATGTTTTCTGTACAACACTCCAGACGCCATTTTTCAGCAAGACAATGCACGACCACATGTTACTGCACATTATGGGCCTTCTTGCTGTCACAGCATGTCAGTTTCTTGCCTTGGCTCTCCAGATCACCAGACTTGACGCTTGTCTGGTGAAACAACGTACGCCGGCACAGCAGCTCAGCGTGTTCGGCCAGAGACCTGGCGTGTCTCTGTAATAAAAAAACTAAGTGAAAACATCAACAACGAACTTCAATGGATGTTATGTGATGTCCGCTTCGACCAAATACAACGAAAAAAAAGTGTTCCGCGCTGTGATCCAATGTCAACAGCCACAGATGAAGTTTGGAACCAGGTGAATGCCTCATGGATGACTATACCTGTGCACGACACTCGGGATTTACAGTCATCGAAGTCAGTCGCGGGGTAGCCGCGCGGTCAGGGGCGCCTTGTCACGACGCACGCGGATCCCCCCCCCCCCCCCAAATCCCTCCCTCCCCTACCCCCTGTCTGAGGTTAGAGTCCTACCTTGGGCATAGATCTGTGTTGTCCTCTGCGTAAGTTAGTTTAAGTAGTCTTAGGGACCGATGACCTCAACAGTTTGGTCCCATAATACCTACCACAAATTTCCAAAATCGGGACCATGGCAGACCCTGTGTGTACTAGGCAACGGGAGTCATGCTGAACCAATGTGACTGAAATGCTTATCATTTCTATAGAACATACTAATGTACGTATCCTGTGAATATGAACGTCCTGTCTGTAGTCTTTCAAGGTGTTTTTTCTGAACGTAAGTGTATAAGGGGTAAGATGAGGAACAGGCCGCCGCCTCAGAAATGTTAAGTACTACTATAAAACACGTCGAAGAAATGTTGAAGATATATTTATAGTACATCAAGGATCTGAGGAAGAAATAAATAAATTGGCGAGTGAACTTGGCAAAATGCATAACTATTTAGTATTTACCGTTGAGCGTGAGCAACAAGGCATTTTAAATTATCTTGATCTGAGAATCGAAAATAAGAATAAGAAGCCTGAGGTAGGAATGTTAGGAAACCTACGTTCACATGTACAGAAACTGACGTGATCTCATGCCACCCCCATAAACATAAATTAACATTCTTCATAAAATTCTGTGCTCAAGGGCTAATTCCATCTCGTTGGCACATAAACTAACAAAACTAAAAAATTGTAGAAATATAGAGTATTGCTATATTGTCGAATTATCACGTTCTAAATTGGCGGTTGCTTAACAGCAAATGTGAGAAAACTACATTCAGGACGGACAACAAACTGGAGCAGTTATAAACGAGACAACGATCTTTCAGCAGTCATGGTATCTACAGTTAATAGACGGTAGTACGACCATTGTACAGTACTGTCAAGAAACTGGTGACACTGAAACAGTCGGTATGCATTTAAGCGTAGTTTTCGTTTGCTGAAAACGCAGCGTGCCTACATTAATTTAAACGTACCTCTGTATCTTTGGCCCCAGTACCACAATGACTCTTCAACATGTGCACCGATAACAAAATAAACTGAATTTTTGAGAGCTTCTTGCTTTTCAACATTCGTATTGGTTGCTTGGTTGGTTTGGGAGAGGGGACCAAACAGAACGTCATCGATCCTGTAGGATTACCTCAAGAATAGGGACGGAAATCGGTCGTGCCCTTTCAAAGAAACCATTCCGGCATTTGTCTGAAGCCTTTTAGGGAAATCACGAAAAACCTAAATCAGGATGGTCGGACGCGAGTCTGAACCGTAGTCTCATATTTCGCAGTGACTGATTTTGATAATCGAAGTTCACAGTATTAGACAGTAAGAGATTTCCTGTAAGTATCGATTCATGTATCCGTTGCACATCCACAGTCACTCACGTTGATAACCTAGATAATACTGGGCATCATACTCGCTGGTATTTTATCGACTTGTCTTTCAGTGTTTCGTGCTACTGTCATTGGATGAGGTAAAATGTTGAAACGTCTACATGTCCAAATTCTCAACCTCCTCCTCTACTGATGATCTTACTGTGTTGCTCACTACATATATTCATTTATAGTATTAATAATTACATCTTTGTTGTAATTTTACGATTTTTTCAAAACAACAGTTGACACGTATTCAGAGTTTTCGTTGCTATGAGTAATAGTTCATGAAACAGCCTTCTGCAGACAATGGAGAATTTATACTGACAATAGCGATGTCTACCCTCATATACGGTACGAAATCTTAAACTGTTTAGCAGTTTGTTTTCCTGTATGCAAAGGCGAAATACAAGCAACCAATGTAAGCCTTTGTCTTTGTGAGTTACGGTAAAGAGAAATGTGCGTTTGTCGTCATTGACATGGGTCTTACTACATTCGACGCCACATTGGGCGGCCTGCGCGCCGGATGGGGATGAAATGATGATGAAGACAACACAACACTCGGTCCCTGAGTGGAGAAAATCTCCGACCCAGCCGGGAATCGAAACCGGGCAAGCCGTCACACTGATCACTCAGCTATCTGGGCGGACTGTGAGTTACGGTGAACATTGCAGTGTTTCGTATAACTAATCCGATGAAGGTAGTTACACACTTTGCGTAACACATGATGAAACGATAGTGTAGATTAAACCAGAGAATTTAAGGGAAACTAATTGGTCTGTAAAAGAATATTTATGTCGGATGAACATCAGGGCAGCGGTGACCTTCGATAGCTAGACCGGGCGCCGCCTCCGCGTGTAGTTTACTGGAATCGGCATGAAATTTTCATTTAATGTTGTTAAACAGTTTACTGTCCGTCGTGATTGCTGTCCAACCTGTGATTACGTAAAACGAGATTTGCTGACTTGCCCTATCTGATTGATTTGGAATCGAAACGGTACAGTAATAATTAATTACGTCCTTTCGTATTGTGAAATATTCATTAGATGAATATTCCACAACTATTAAATTGATCCAAGTGATTACTTTTCCGGACACCTTCGGGACCGTTAGTACTGTGAAGGGTCGGAAACTTTGTTTAGGCTGTCAAAGCGCCAATCCTAATACTGAGCAACATACCCCATCAAGAAGAGATCTCCGTCTTTCCAACCCGGTACATTTTACTTAAATATCTGTCTTTTGGAAAGCACCGGATGCACAATGAGGCTTCAGATTACATATTACCGATCACATTGCAAGTGCGATGACGTATCAGAAAAACGTGACTTCTAACACATGACGTATGACGCCTGACGTCTTGCACTTGACACCTGAGACCAGATGCCTGACACATGACACAACGTTTGGTCAAATCTTCCTAATCGTAGTATAAATGAATATAAACAAAACTTTGAGAATTCAGTTTGCGTTTACTAAGTGCTGCAACGTGTTTTCTGGGGACGGGGTTGTGCTAATACAGTACCTTGCATGCACCTAGAGGCGCACAAAGTGCACGAAATAATATAGATAAGCACCATACATTCCTTGTTATATGGTGCTTTTGATAGACCTGGTCCAAGATAGCAGGATGTTTCAGAAAACATTGTAGTGCATTGATTGACACAGTCACGTCGATTAAATATCTGGGTGTAGCGTGCAAAGTTGCGTGAAATGGAACGACGGTATAAGGACTACAAGAGGGAAGGCGAATTATCGACTTCTGTTTACGAGGTGAATTTATTAGGAAAATGTGATTCAGCTGTAAGGGAAATCGTGAACAGAACACTAGTCCAATGCGGGCTCGATTAAAGGAAGATACCGAAGCAGTTCAAAGCTGTAGTGCTAGATTTCTCAGCAGTAGGTTCTGTGGACGTATGAGTGTTATAGAGATGTAACAGTTTTAGCGAAACAGTGCTAAAAAGAATCAAAAGCGATATCTTTTACGTCATAAACGTATGAAGAGACTAAACGTAACAGTCAGCTGGGATTTCACCACACACCCTGACAACACGACTTGTCGCTACACCACGCCTCCTAGTCCAGTGTGTGATGTTGTGTGGTGCACGCAGAGATGGGGGGGGGGGGGGGGGTGGAGTGTTACCAGCAGCTTAACATAACCAATGTCGAGAACCTGATAACTGTCCGACTCAGCACTATGCCTGGTGCCTGCCTAAGTCTGCTAACGCAACATCTCCTGCTTGTCAGTCAAAGCTGTATCGTGTCTGTTGGGCTACGTGTGAAATCAGGTGCATACGCTCATGCCACATGCATTTTTCGCTTACACGTGACGTGTCCGCTATTATAGTCGGTTCTACAACAGCGTCTCGGAAAAAAGGAAACTCTACATATCTATGTGGGGATGTTGGGGGAAATAATAACTCGCTATGTCAACTTGCCTGAGTTATTTTATTACTCCCAATAAATATGCTTGACATCTGCGTTGTTCGGCAACCCTACATCCATATAGCGCGCAAATGTTACGACACCAAGCAGAAACAATGAAAGAATTGCTTTTCTGGTTGTATATGCCGAAATATGTGAATGATAACCGTTTATAAGGACCGGATATTCAGACAGAAATCATTGTGCGTGATCACATCAATTTTGATCTTCAGGTGGCCGATTAGAATATGATGCTGGAAGAAAATTCTCAGCCAATAGGAAATTCGATTTTCTAAAAAATAGGTTGCTTTCGAGTACCATTCTGGTTTAGGAAAAATTATAGTTTTGAGTCGACGTGCAATATGCGTACATTTACTTTATCATCATAGAGGTCTACAGGAGGCTAGTTGCCCCTTACGAAGAATAAGATGTTTGATTTGTACCAGTATTGGTAGCGAAAGAGAGCGGCACATATTCGTTCGCCCTGGTTCTCGACGGTGACAGCATACACATTCACGCATGGATCTCAGCATCACATCAGCAGCCACCGCTGATCACATGGTGACTTGAGCACAAGTCAGGACCAATGCGGAATTCATACTGTTCGCCAGGATCATATGGAACCGGTACAGGAAGCTCAGCCACAAATGATGGTCTTGGTCCCCGAGCTCTTCACATCACGTGACAGTATATTTAACGTGTTGCAGAGTATCGTAAATCTCGAATGGAGGGATAAATTGTGCTGTAAAATGTCGTGTTTCATAGTGAGACGTGATCCTGCCTCTGATGGTTTGCGAACAACACATCGACAGAAGAGCAGACAGTACTGAACTGAACCTGATGCCGACATACAGGTCTAACCCTAGGCACTGTTACTGGTTAAGGGAGCACTGAGGAGTGCAGGAGACGGTCAGATAATTGCCATTCCCTTAACGACAGAGAGATACATTCTCGTGCACATGCTTGTATCGTTTCCCAACGCAAAACTGTTCTTCGACTCCTCTGGTTTGGTTAATAGCCAGATCTTTCCCTCACTGAGCTTGTACTGGATACGATGCGATGCCATTTGATTTGATCATAATCACCAGCAACATCGTTTGATCGATTACTGCAGCAGCGTGGTAGCTGCGATGATCTTCCCTTAGCCACCTGTATCAGCGTTTCTATACTACGTTCAAAATTCCCTTAGGAACTAATGGAGTGAAGCTAAGGAGGAAATGGTAGCACGCATTTATCCAAACTCTGTTAAGGAACTTCTAACGAAACAGAGACTACTGCATATTACATAAGAATCAAACGCGTTTGGCTGTCGAGAGGGCACTGCTTGAATCCTTCAACGACCGACGTATCAGAATATTATCGAAGGACCCCTCAGGAAACCAAAAGAAATTCTGTCGTATGTAAACGCTGTCAGTAGTGCCAACGTTAATGTCCATACATTCATGGATGCGACAGAGATGGAAATTGAGAGTAGCAACGCAACAAAAGAAACGCTGAATTGGGTTTTCAGATCTTCCTTTACAAATGAAAACGCAGGGATATTATCTCAATTTGATTCTTGCACCACTAAGTGTGAGTGGTATAGATACTCCGACGGAAAAAAAAATCGCAACAAGAAGAAGCAGTTACGCGGCATAAACGAAAGTTGGTAGGCATATTGCTACATCTGAAAGACGATATATGTTCAAATTTCGCCTCAGTCGCATAAGAGTGGCGTTAGTAGCTCCACTATGTGGATGAGAATCAGGTTTATTTTAAATACACTCTGTAACGGCCGTAAGCTTTAGTTACCTTTGAGACAGGGCGGGGTGAATTGATGTTAGTGAGACTGACTCTAAGGTAACAAGGATGCCATTATCAGCACCTCACAAATTTTGAACGAGGTCGTGTAAGAAGGCTACGAGAACGTTACTGTTCATTCTGTGTTATTGCAGAAAGACTTCGCAGGAATGTTGCCACTGTACATGACTGCTGGTAACGGTGGTCACGGGAGCGTACGGCCCCAACAAGACGAGGCTAAGGGCGGCCAGTGGCATACCGAGTGGAAATACCGTCGTGTTCGGCATATGGTTCAGGCACATCGTACTGTATCTGCAGCAGTAATTTTAGCAGTGGTTGGCACCACAGTGACACAAATAACTGTTAAAAATCGGTTACTTTAAGTGCAGTTCCGAGCCAGACACCCTGTAGAGTGCGTTCCAGTGATCCAAAACCACCGCCATTTGCGAAGTCAGTGGTATCAAGCTAAAGGTCATTGGAGGGCAGAGTGGAGGTCTGTTGTGTTTCCGGATGAAAGCTAATTCTGCCTCGGTGCCAGTTATGACCGTGTGTTGGCTAGAAGAAGACCAGCGGAGGGCCTGCAACCAACCTGTCTGCATGCTAGACATATTGGATTTACACCTGGAATTATCTTTGGGGGTGCCATTTCGTATGACAGCAGGAGCACTCTCGTGGATATCCACGCACGGTAACTGGAAGTTTGTATGTAAATTTGGTAATTCGCCCTGTCGTGCTGCCATTCATGAACAGTATTCCAGAGGGTGTTTCCAATAGGATAAGGCTTGTCCACTTACCTCTGTTGTAACCCAATAAGCTCTGCATAATGGTGAAATGTTGCCTTGGCTTACCCGATCAACAGGCCTGCCTCAAGTCGAGCATACACGGGGCATCAGCAGACGATAAACCCAGCGTCATCCCCAAATGGCACTGTCCCTATACTGAGCAAGTGCAACAGGCATGGAACTCCAATCCACAGACTGACATCCAGCACCTGTGCAGCACAATGCATGCACGTTTGTGTGCTTGCATTCAACACTCTGGTGGTTACACAGGTCATTAATGCACCGGCATGTCACATTTGCAGTGGCGTATCGCGCGCTTTCATTAACCTGTGATCGTGCAAGGTGATATTAAAAAAAAATGGTTCAAATGGTTCTGAGCCATATGGAACTTAACATCTGATGTTATGAGTCCCCTAGAACGTAGAAGTACTTAAACCTAACTAACCTAAAGACATCACACACATCCATGACCGAGGCAAGATTCGAACCTGCGACCGTAGCGGTCGCGCGGTTCCAGACTGAGATAGACTGTATTTTAATTGTAATTTACCGTATATCCCTCCAACGAAAAATCCAGCCCAGTAGTTGGGACAAAACGCAGGGCACTCCAGTCAACAACAGAGATAGTAACATCCGTTTGTAGTAGAATCTTAGCACATATCCTCAGCTGAAAAGTATTGGAGTACCTCGGACAGAATGACCTCCTGCAAGCCAACCAGCACAATTTTCGAAGCCATCCAACAAGTGAAACCCAACTCGCATTTTTCTCGCGTTATATAATGAAATGAATCAAGGCAGTCAGGTAGATGCAAAATTTTGCGAGTTTCCAAAAGCATTTGATTCAGTCTAACATTTGCTTTTCCCGTCAAAAGTAAGATAGTATGAGCTATCAAGTGAAATTTGTGCCTGGATTGAGAATTTTTTTCGTAGGGGGAACGCAGCGTGTTACATTGAAGGGAGAGTCATGGACGTAGGAGTGTCAACGGTAAATGGGTTTGGAACCAGCTCTTCATGTTGTGCATTAGTGCCCTGCAGATAATATTATTAGTTACCCTATGATTTTCGCAGTTGATGCAGTTATCTACAGCGAAGTACTGTGTAGGTGCATAAATATTCAGTCAGATCTTGCTAAGATTTCAAACAGATGCGAAGATTAGTAACTTGCTTTAAATGTTCGAAAATGTGAAACTGTTCACAACAGAAAAAAAGGAAAGTACTGCACTACGACTACAGGGTCAAAAAAAACAACTGAAATCGGCCGACTATACAAATACCCGGGAGTAACACTCCGTGAGGGCATGAAATAGAACGATGTTATAGGTTTTGAAGTAGGTAAAGCAAGCTTTTGTTCACTGGCAGAATAATAGGGAAGCGCAATGGGTCTATTAAGCAGTCTATATACGAAACACTCACGCGAGCCATCGTATAATACTGCTTATATGGGTGAGATCCGTACCTAATAGGACTAACAGACGATATTCAATACATGCAGGGAAATGATAACAACTTTTTTTGACCTTGGGGAAAATTTCACAGCGTTGCTGAAGATACTGAACTGGCCGACACTTGAAGATAGACTCAAACTATCCCGAGAAAAACTACTTAAAATTGTTTCAAGCACCCGTTGTAAATGAGGACTTGTGGAATATACGAGTACCACAGCTCCATACTTACGATATTTCAGTGCCTGTGTTATTCTGAATTGCGATGCAAAGTTGCTTTGGACATGCGTTCATGCCCAAAGGAACTTTGCGTCATAATTCAGAATAACACAGGCACTGACTGCAGTAACGTGTTTATCCGCCGACACCGGGCAAGCGGCTTTCAAATAAAATGTCTCACATGTACTGAAATATACGTGATGTATGGTCGAGTACCGGTCGCAGACGCATGGTTGGTGACATCTAGAAATTTTGGTCTGGCCGTGAGTCGTGGATGGACAGCCAAATGGTAACGCGACCGCTCACCATAAGCGAGAAATCCGCGTTCGAGTCTCTGTTCGGCAAAATTTTCCATTGTAGTCATTCCATCCTACAGCTGTCCATATTCGCTAGTGCGTATACATTTAATGTAACCCTACATAACCTCCGTAGGTATCTTGGGACATGATTAGGTTGATATTACAGTGCACACAGAGTCATTTAAATATCATTCTTCCTCAGCTGCATAAGCCACATAAAATTAGGTTTCGAGAGTTTGGATGTAAATATAGATCTAGACTTCCACCAGATTTGTAGCCGCAGTAAGCACCTACTGTTGGCAGTCGCCTTTCCCACTACCGCAACAACTCAAATTGCCGGCTGCGCTGTGCGTCAATTGGCAGCAACTTCCTGCCTATGTGATCGTTCGCCGTGTGCTGTCATTTTGTTGGTTGTATTTCTTATGGTTGCGGGATTTACTATTTCAATTTCGCCGGCCACTGTGGCCGAGAGGTTCTAGGAGCTTCAGTCCGGAACCGCGCTGCTGCTACGTTCGCAGGTTTGAATCCTGCCTCGGGCATGGATGTGTATGATGTCCATAGGTTAGTTAGGTTTAACTAGTTCTACGTCTAGGGGACTGATGACCTCAGATGTTAAGTCCCGTAGTGCTTAGAACCATTTGAACCATTTTAATCGTTGCGTGCTTTGTTACGCTGAACAATGTCACAAGAAATTTCGTCAGATGTTGTAAATAGACACATTTGACTCCGTTCATCTGATCAGGGGACTCGTCTGAGGTCAGTGGACGTAAAGCATTAGTATGTACACGTCTACTCCGAGAGAGAAAAATACAATAGAAATCTGTGTATGTCCGTTAACAAGATGATCGAAAGAATTGTGGCATGGTCGAATACAACAAAAATCACTGTTATAAAGAATGTCAAGGAAATTTACAACGAAGTAGAAAAGCTTGGAAAATCTTCCAAGATGAAAAATCTGTAGAAAAGACATTGTGCCGGTAACATTCATTTGCTGAGGATGCAATGCTTCTTGTTTATTATTATGTAGCATAAAGAACGACAGCCATTCACCGACTGTTATCACTCCCCCGTAAGGAAGCAGCACTTTCTCCAGGCAGCACGCATGGCGATGTTTACAGTTCTGCGGGAACTGCGCTCTCAGTACGTCCAGTTCACTAGAGGGGAGAGCAGATACTGCAGCGTGGCTGGTATTACAACTTAACAGCCTGTTAATTATGAAAACAGCGGCATGTTTTTCGTAATGAGGATCATCGGGCAACCGCATAGCTTTCGCCTCGGGAAATGATGCATTATACGTCACATTTAACTGAGATTATCCCTGGGTTGTACATTTCCGTCAGAGTTCCGGTTTGTACCAGATGAAATGTGATTTATTTTCGACATTATTTTTGTACAAAAAGTACATCGAAAGTCAATAACAATTTTTGTCGAAATTTCGGATGTTTGTAGTGCTGACTTAAAAGTAAAATGAAGTCACAGTGAAATTATTCCTTTGTACTAGTAACAGTCTGTGAGTTTGATCGAGCTGAATCAAACGCAAGATAAAGCGTGTGTTCAGTGTAGCACCCAACAACTTTCGTCCATGCCTGTACGTGCGCGTACTGAGTGTCGATCCAAAGCAGTTCTGAGCTTTTGTGTGATTCTGGGACTGTTCTCTAGATAGAATAGGCTATACAAGACCCTGAAATAGGTCAGCATAGTCTGCTCACAGGTATGTGATTCTATGATATGACAATAATATTTGATTTGTGAAGAATTATTATTTTAGATGTTTTCCCTATAAGAAGCTATTTTACTGCGCATGGCAGGCAGTTTTTAATACATAGCAAACACTTTGTTTCTTTTCATTCGATAGTATTTATTTTCATCCCATTAAACACCATCAAGCGGGGCCTCATGTAACAGTTACGCCATGTGCTTGTAGTATATCATGACTCACAGAGCGGTGTGGAATGAACAAAACGTAATCATGTCTCCAACAAAACACTACCACTCTTGGTATGGTCACGGGAATCACGGGTGTAAAATTCAGCTTGCGGAGCGGAAATAGTGAAACCGTACGCAAGTTTTATTTTAAGACGCTAACCACTCCATTTGTGATGTTAAGTGAAGAGATATGCTGATCCAGTTGTTTGAGTTGCCCTTAAGGCACACACGCTTGATCCCATGTTTCCTAGACACTTTTTCTTAAATGATGGTTCCTGTTGTATCTCTGAATACTCACCATTCATCCTTCAACGCCCTTTAGTTACAACAGATCTATTCCAGCTTCCGGAAGTTGTACAGGACGGACAAGAGCTCAACCGATTAAAATTGAGTGGGGTGTTCAAGGATACGTTCGTTTCACAGTTGCTGCATTTAGTTTTCGACAAGATCGAACTGGTCGCGGCAATCCTGTTCCAGTAGCTCGCCAAACTGCTGCGAATCTTGGTCGTACACTGTTGCATCGCTGTTACTGTGGCGTGATCATGGCGTTCGACATTTTCAGCAACATCCGTAAATGGATCAGTTCTGCATTTGTTACATGCTGTATAATTAGTGCATTTCACAATAAAGACAAATGACCTAGCGGGTAAAGTCTGCAGCTTATTTGCGGATCCGGTGAACCACTCGTGAGTAGAAGAGCTATGGTGGGGAATGTCAGTGGTTCACGCTGTGTCCTCCACCACATTTCGTAGGTTGGTATGCGGATTATAGAAGAGCTGTATACTGTCACACTACGGTAGAAGTAAACATGTTACGTCTGACGGTTGCTGTTTCATTACTCTTTGCATTATGTTGCGCGTTGCAATGGTAGAAAAACAACTGCTGTTTCTCTGCTAAGAGGCTAGTTTCACTAACAAAGGAAACTTTGATAATAAAACGAATAAATAAAAATTACTTTATTATTGTGGAGCGAAAGACATAAGACCACAGACCCCTTATACCAAAATACAAATTTTGCCGCTGGACCTCGTGTTCACTCGGTGAAGGCAGCTACTTTGATTTCCAACATTCTGGGGTTTCTAACCCGAAACAGAGTGCTCTCATTTTCCATACATTATAGAGCTTCCCATCTGCCTTTAGCAGCCAAGCGCGTGTGCATGTTTCCGCCAAGCTTCTAAAGCAAAGAAACAGTAAATCGTTATGTCACAAGCGAGGGGCGTACAAAATTTTATTATTAGCATCGTTATTATTATTATTATTATTATTAAGCGTATTGCAAAATCTCCTAAAGGCGTAGCGTAAATTGATTACACTGTATTCAGTGCTAGAAGCCGACAGTTACAGGCATGGTGAGAATACCCATAAGCTCTCTGTCCTGCTGATGTATCATTTATCAATGCTTCGATACAATAGACTGTTGTAGAATGTTGTTGTTTTTCTTTCGTTGTAGTCTTCACTCCGAAGACTTGTTGATGCAATTCAATTTCTGTAGTGTGCTGAAAGCGTATTTATGAAATGCAAATTTGCAGGCTACGTATAAACCAGATACGAATTTTCGTGTGATGTGATAGAAAACACGCGTTCATCAGGGAAGGAAGTGTAAACAACCACAATAATGTATCTGAAGTGACCACGCGTACTGGTGCTTTATGTAAGTACACGCAAGCTGAGTTTTTTTTGATAACCTTTGCCAAAAGTAGTGACAATAAACCCTATTTTCAAAGATTTGGGAAATCAAGAGTTAATAAATGAATGTTTACAAAGAAAGATCCTGAGTGTGAACATATTCTTCAATAATGCTGTGTAGTGCCATGTGCCTATAAATGTATTTGTTGGCCTAGTGACTCTGCAGTTTGTAGCGTCTGATGCTGTAATAGTTTTTAATGGTGGGACCTACAAAAGAATGAAGGTTCTGGGGAATGTAAGAGTGAGATTAGGAGTGAAAACAGCTACAGGTTTGTAAGAACTGGTTGTATTTGAAGTAGGCCAAGCAGTGTCTGCTGCTGAGCAAAAGACAAGAGAAGCAATAAAGGAAAGAGGAAGGTAAGCACTGGGCAACTATGACAATGTGGAGGACACAGATAATGCTCCAGAACAATTCTAGTGCATGAAAGAAATAGATACCTAACCCTGTGTAAAAGCTCGTAATTAAAAAGCTTTGAACCTCAGTACCTCAGAACTACATTTTTTGCTATAAATGACCCATTATCTCAAAAAGTACCGAAGGTAGAAAAATCAAATTATCACAGTGTGCCAAGAATAAAATTCAACACATATGAAACTCCAAAAGAAAAATATCCTTTGTTGTTTCGTTTTTATGTCCATACCCTGTAGAAACTTTTCCAGTAAATTGAGAGTTTGAGAAAAATATCGTGACACAATCGATTATACAATTTTTGCGATGGTTGTAGTTCAGTATATCCACAAAAGTGCATTAATGTAAGGAAAATTGAAAGTTGGTGTCTTAATAGTTTTCAAGATGGGCTGTCACAAAATCTGATAATTTAACATCTGGAGTACAGGACATACACTCTGCCCTTAATTTCTTGGAAGGTGTCCTATCAACCGATGCCTTATTTTTGTCAAATTGTGCCACAGATCTCTTGTCTCCCCAATTCTGTTCAGCACTTAGCTAAGTGCTCTAACCGTCTAATCTCCAGCATTCTTCTTCTCTAAAATGATTATCGTTCATGTTTAAAGTTCAAAAATGGCAACGCTCCGGATAAATACCTTCAGAAAAGACTTCCTCTCTCTTTCTGTGTGTTATAACGATGCAGTCTTCATCCTGCGACCTGGTAATTTTTGTTTGTTTCAGCTTCTGCTTCTCACATGGAAGTCTGTCTCGTATTGATGGTGTACACTAAATAATCCATGGTTCATCTCCAATTTATTAACCAATCTTTTATATTTGTTTCTTTTATGAAGTTACTTTCAAACTTCCTCCTGTTGCCATACTGTCATTCCCATGAAGAAAGAACTGTAGCTTTGCCTTGATACCGTGTCTCACAATGATGAATATGGAGAACTTGTTACGTAACCAATAATTAAATGTTCCACACGTCTCCTTCTTTAACATTACATCACTCCGCTTGATCACAGATTTTTCACTATCATAACGTCATCGCAAGAAAAGGTTCTGTAACGGGGACGCGAAAATTGCAATGCTTCCAGCTAACGAGGCGCTGTACTTTTGTGTTGGAAATGTAGGATTATTCAGGTTCACCAGTAGTAATCACAAACCAAAGCATTAGCAGGCTTACATAATGTCCATCTCTAATAGATGAGGGATGGCTTCTTTCATGCACTACACATCCGCGAGGGTGGGTACGTCTAGACAGCAGAACGTTCTGTAGGGTGTTCGTTAATTGAAATTACGTAGGACTGAATGGTACAGGGTATTATGGAGTCTCGCACAGATCAACCCCCTCCCCCCCCCCCCCCCCCCCCCCATAACGATTCAGTCTGTCCCAGGTATAATATTCCACTGTACTCTTCATTTGAATTTCTCATGCTGTCATGCTCCGTCCCAATACACACGAACTGCAAGTACAGGTAGCTGCGCAAGTGGATGCCAGCAGTGATACTGTCTGCTTTACAGAATGCCGAAAAGAAAAATGATTCAGCATTGTTGCTTCCATACGATACTGCGTTCACACATTACATCTACACCAGGCACACGTAAAGAAATAGTTGTTTTCTACGTAAATGTATATGTGGTTTTTGTACAAGAATAACTTTGTTATTCTCTACCCTCACAAAGCTGCCTAAGCAAATCTATTTATGATGGTCTAGGTAGTTGAATGTATAGTCTTACCTCTGTGACTTCATTATTTTATACTTTCTCTGCTTCTGACTCCTCGAACGGAGAGAAACATCGCATCGTTGATAAATGCTACAGGTACTTCAAGCATTAAATGATTTGTGGACATTGTTCTCACATGACGTCGTTAGATCATTTGAATTCTTTTGGGCAATAATAAATCAATTTATTGTTGTAATAAGTGTCTTTGCAATGAACTAGAAAGGAGAGCATATTGCTTGAAGTATATGCAGTAGTTGTAATTTACAGCCTATTTACTGTTTTCTCTGTAACAACATTATTTCCACGTTGGCAGAATGACCTCACTTTGCATACAAGGAAACAATTCTTTTTCCTACTCATCACCAAAAATGGTTCAAATGGCTCCGAGCACTATGCGACTTAACTTCTGAGGTTATCAGTCGCCTAGAACTTAGAACTAATTAAACCTAACTAACCTAAGGACGTCACACACATCCATGCCCAAAGCAGGATTCGAACCTGCGACCGTAGCAGTCGCTCGGCTCCAGACTGTAGCGCCTAGAACCGCACGGCCACTCCGGCCGGCTACTCATCACCGTCGAGGTTAATACTTGCAGTGCATCCTAGCAGGCAGTGTTGATATACATCTTGACATCCACACAAGTGAGTGGACTGT
Organism: Schistocerca piceifrons; assembly: GCF_021461385.2. Classification (NCBI taxonomy): domain Eukaryota; kingdom Metazoa; phylum Arthropoda; class Insecta; order Orthoptera; family Acrididae; genus Schistocerca; species Schistocerca piceifrons. Next base: position 361,682,183 of record NC_060145.1, read on the forward strand.
TTATCGATCACTGTAAATATTTTCAAGATTTCTACTGCCATCATTTTTATCTTACCTACAACTATGCTCGTGTGGTGCTCAGCATTCCAAAAATCACACCTCGTGGCCGATAAGCGCCTCAGAGCCAGAGGCGGTCCGTCGTGCATTTAGAAAGTTTAAACTGTAAGTGTTCGGGGAATATTTACTTCTCCTGATTGCTGTAAATACCGGCAATAATTATTTGTGACACCCAATTTCTAGAATACCGCAGCAATAGGAAGTTTCTTCACCACATGGTGAAATGGAAAATAAAAATATAAAGGCAAGAAACTGAATGGCAACGCGAAGCGAGAAAGGCGGACTAATATTTCAAATACTTAGAGCCCATATAAACGACAAAAATACAACGACAAAATAATATTCATCGATATTTTCAAAACCTACGACCTGCTCCTGCTGTGAACTCCTGAAATAGCGCTGGAAAAAATAAACCTATGTATAGTGTTATGCAAAATCGTAACAATAAATATAGGTAGATGAATACTTATTGTAATCGCTTACGCTTCTTGCGTAGATAGGCATTTTTAACAATTCCAAAATACGCAGGACATCATAGTATTAGTTATAGTATCATGTCCAAATACCACCACTCAGTAGTACATGCAGGAGTGTCGGATTACAAACACCACATATGCTCATGTAGTAACTGTCAGCAACACTGGCTGATCTGTCGGATTTCGCGTGCTTACGTGCATGACCTACATGTAACTCTCACTCTCATGAAACGCACGAACGTCGTGGTACATGCAGACTAGTGCTACAAATTCAACGAAAAGTGCGGCCACGGTGCTGCACCGCATGCCAAACACTCACATGCCATTCGCTGCTCTAGGGGTGTGGGGCGGGGGTGCTCCGTGCTGACAACACACATGCAATCTGCAGGATAGTGGGGGCGCATGCACTTGTGGCTGGCAGCTGATGGACATATCAATGATATATGACCTGCATGCGAGCTACAGTACACTTCCATCCCACAAATGTGCAAACGCAGAAACTATGCATTAGAGTGGGGGAGTGCATATGACGACACAAATGCCATTGGCTGTTGAGCAGGGCTGTTCGAGGTGGAGGTGGAGGTGGGGGTACATGCAGAAATTCGAGTGGCAGGCACACTCCCCAATCCTCCCCTCCTTGGCCTTCATATGCGGTTCCTGGAATGATAACGAAATGCTGATGCTGCTGTCAGTAAAATGTAACATGCACAATTACTTCAGCTGTACCGCAGCTAAAGAGGGCTGATGCTGATATCAACACTTTTTTACCAAGAATGTCCGCTGCTCAATAGTGTGAGATGGTGTTTTTTGAGCATACTAAGAGGTAATTAAGGCAAAAACCAACTCCACTCTTGAAGTGTGACTTGGAAGGGAAAAAAACTGGTTAGTTTTCAAAGGATCTAAAAATTATTCGGCATATGCAGTGTTATTGCAGTTCAAGATTTTTTATCCTTTTTTTATATCCAAGGTTAAATCTGTTTCTCTGCTACAGTTACCTGAGCTGATGCAACAGTTCGTTGGTCATTGCTAATGTGTTAACAGCAGTTTGAATCACGAAATGTGTTTTACTTACAGAAAATAATAGCCAATAGGACGAAACATGACAGGAACATTTCTTCTTCACACTCACGCAACCGTCTGACTAAGTGTCCAACAGTGGGTTCGGTCTTTAATGTTAGTAATCAACAGTTTAAAAACGTTCCTTTCACTCTTGCAGGGAATCCTTTCTTTAATCCCACGTGAATTGATATAGACATAATTTATTATTCTTAACATAATAAGAATAGTTACCAATAATAGGATAGATATTAGATAAAACTTATAGAAATCAATAGAAGCATTCTAAATATCAAATTCATGTATAGTAAAACGTCGGAAATTTTACGAAAATTAGAAATGCTTGCCACAAACTCATACGAAAAAAGAGGACATGTCCTCCTTTTGTTGGATCGATAGTAATCTTAGCTCAGAAATTAAACAAATTTGTATCTAATGAAGAAAACAGCGGTAGTAGTGCCAACACAACATGCATCATTTTAAGCAGTATTTTTCCATCTTTACAAAACATTGATGATAATTCATCTATAATCTATAACTTTTAAATCCTCAGCCCCTCATCAAGTCTCCATCTGTTACTGTGTTGTGCTACTATTTCCGCTTGTCAGTACTATTTCTTTTGTATTTGCTCATCCAAAGGTGAAGCTTTAGCTTGAGACGTATTAACTTCTTACTTAGATTGTTACGGATTTTACGCAGAAACTTTCGCTTGCCTGTTCGTTCTAATGACTCTACTTTCATTTTTATGCTCATATTTAAGTTGCTTGATATTTTTCTGTGGCATATTTCAGATGTTACTCATTGCTTGTTCCTAGTGTTCTCATGGTCCTCCTCAGAAAATTGTTGCTCGCCAGATACACTGTCTGGTCAAAAGTAATGTAATGTAATGTAATGTGTAATTGACATCTCCAGAGAGGTGGACCCACCGTTGTAAAAAGGAGAAAGAGTGTTTTGTATTGTCTGTATGGAAGCAACAAAGCAGAATGGGTCAATCAGAAGAGCACAATGACTTCGAATGTGGACTAGTGATTGGATGTCACCTGAGAACAAATCCATCAGGGACATGTCGACACTTCTAAAGCTGCGCTAGTTGACCTTTGATGATGAGTCTGTGAAGCAGAATCGTGAGGAACAACCAAAGTTAAACGAAGACCTGGCAGCCCTCACGTACTGACGGACAGGGACTGTCAGACATTGAGGAGGGTGATTTTAAAAATATAGTGTGAAATCAGTGGAACGAATCACTTCTGAGTTGCATAGTATTTCCGGCAGTCCAGCTAGCACAATGACTGTGTGTATAGAGTTATAAAAAAGCACTCCATCTTCAGGCCACAAGTGACCCATCGGGACCATCCGACCGCCGTGTCATCCTCAGTTGAGGATGTGGATAGGAGGGGCGTGTGGTCAGCACACCACTCTCCCGGTCGTTATGATGGTTTTCTGTGACCGGAGCCGCTACTATTCGGTCGAGTAGGTCCTCAATTGGCATCACGAGGCTGAGCGCACCCCGAAAAATGGCAACAGCGCATGGCGGCCGGACGGTCACCCATCCAAGTGCCAGCCACGCCCAACAGCGCTTAACTTCAGTGATCCGACGGGAACCGGCGTATCCACTGCGGCATGGCCGTTGCCCATAGGGTTTTAAACGATGGTGTACATTGTTGGAGCAGTTCCTAGCGAACCACTCATCTCTGTTGTCAATACTCAGCGACACTTGATTAGGTGTAAAGAGTGACGTCACTGATGGTCAAGGACTACAACTGGTGACTCGGGAAAATTAATCACGCTAAAGCCCGTGGAAATACGATGGAAGGTGTAGGGAAGCAGCCTACTCACGCCATATAGAATTCATATGCTTTCCATTGTGTGCCAGCCTAGTCTGCTGTAACTAGCTATGACGTCATGAATGTTGCGCAATACCTTAAAAGTAAAGTAAATAATCTGAAAAGATAATAGTATGCCAGGAATGATGCTAAAATGATGATGTGTTAAGTTTCAGTTTACTAACTTTCAGTTTTCGGAATTTGGACGTTTTACATAAAAATCATTGGCGCAGCAGGAAGGTGCTAGAAACTTGAAAATTTATATTCGGATTCCTTTTTCATTGTAATTTAATGGAAACAGCATGCTGGATCTCACAAAGTAATATTTTGGTTGAAATTCATGATTTTCTGTTTTTGTGTCCTAAGGGTACGGAAGCAAGATAGATTTAGGTAGAACAGAGATACGCTATAACAACAAAGATGTGAGAAGTTTCCAAAAGGCAGCTATAAAACTATAGCTGTAGCGTCTCTCCAAAGGGCAAGTTCAGAGCTCATCTATTGCGTGTAGCGCAACTAAAATAATTCTCTCGCCAAAAGTATTTAACCTAGCCACATGAGAATTTTATTATAGATACTTACCTGTGTGCTGACTGCACAGTTAAATTGAGAGCTTCATTGGCCTTCAGCGAATGAAGCAGTTAATTATTTAATAACTTGAAGTGGTGCTTTATTAGCCCGAGTGGCTGGTCAGGAAGGCAAATGTTGTCGGCTGCGCCTTCGGCGGTCCGCACCGCGTCCATATAAATAAGAGCGCTGTGAGCTCAAGTCAGGCCCCAGTTCTCTTCCAGATTCGTATCAGCGCGCACTGCGTGTCGGAAGCCACGTCGCGTTTGTGCAGTTGCAAGGAATAGCCTTGGATGCCCTATTACGCAACTCGGTATACACGTAACAATGAGTTCGCATTAGGGTAAAGTGTTAATTTCGGGACGACTCCAGTGATTTATTCCCATTTTGCGTATGTCGTATTTTCAGGTATCCCTTAGGACAGACCTTCTATCATTACTAGCGTGGCGTTTGACGAGTATTAACATCAAATTTTGGCAAGCATTCACTTTGAACATCTACATCGATAACGATTATTGAACAGTTTCGTTATCTTGGGATAATATGATCAGCAATAGACTCTGAACAGCTCTGATAGTACAATAGCTAATAGTAGCACTGCTTGATTAAATATTTATTTGAAACTTGACACTTTATCGTTTTCATAATATAGTGAAAATTGCTATAGTAAACTGCATTTTCTATGAATCCCAGACATCCTAAATCCTCAGAGTAATGAACTTCAATGATCAATAACTTTATTTCTCCATCAAAGTGGGCACAGTGAACTTTAATTACAGGCATCACGTTTTTGCTAATCACTTTCTGGTTGCCAACAGTGTAGTTAGAGAGCCTGTGTTGAGAACGGCAACAATAGAGAAAATTTACCAATGCGCCGCCCCACAAAGGCTCTGGAATTGGCGAATGCCTGGAGAACGTTACCTGTCATCATGTGTAATGTCCGCACTGGAGTATGGAGGATGTTCCTTTATGGTGTGGGGGTATATTTCCACTTATGGTGAGGTCCCCTTATTGTGCTTAAGAAAATGCTACATGAGGAAAGACATGAGCCCATTTTACAGCATTTTGTGTGGCATACAGTAGAAAAGAGTTCGGAGTCGCTGGCTGAAAATATATCCTGTCATAAAGCAATGTCTGTGGGCCAATGATTTGTGGATAATAACATTTCTGAAATGGATTGATCTGCCGAGAGTCTCGACCTGAACGCAACGGGATGTCCTTGTGGTGAGTCAGAATGTCGACCTCGTTGCAGATCTCAATATCCTACATCACTATCTTCTCTGTTTCGGCTCTTGAAAGTGAGTGGTCTTGCATTCCTCCACAGACATTCAGAAAAGTCTTCAGCAGAGTTCAAGTTCTTATAAATGCGAAGGGTTGATAGGAGCCATACTAATGACAACTAAGTGTCCAGGTACTACAATCAGTGTGTGTATGTTCTCGTGCGTTGAAGGATTCCCTCAGTGTTTTTGTGGCCTTCAGTCTGAAGAGTGCGCTGATGTATATCATATCGCCACATTAATCTGTTCATTGCGAGCCTTTTTATCGCTCAGATATTGAAAACGTATTCATTTGAATCCACCTCCTTAATTAACAGTCAAGATTTCCACACCAGCAGAGCTGATTCATTGATAAAAAGTGTATTCTCTTGCGCTATTCAACTTTCATGGTTCTGCCATACTGTAATTCCAGTAATGTCCACACTGGTCAGTCTACAAACCATAAGAAGTGTTGGAGCACTCATAAACGGGGAAATGAATATTACGCTTTAGACAAAGAAAATGATATCATCTCCACTGGTTTGTCTACAAGCCCACAGAAATTTCAAAGCATCGACGAATGATACGGCGTGTATTACACATCCGAATATGATGATACCTCAGTTGCTTTGTCTATAAGCTCAAAGATAAGTTGAAGCAAGGGTGTAGTTCCAACTGTATACAGTCTCCCTTGGATTCCACACATGACTAACAGAATGAATTTTTGCTACATCTCATTACTACTCGCCAAACGTACCTCAATGGAGCAGACAACCCGAAGAAATATGCACATTGCTTTGCTCTGCAAGGGAATGTAATAAGGAAAGGACTGAATTAAAAAGAGTTACTTCTCGGAATAATCAGTGCCTGGCACGATCTCTAATAATTTGCGTAGTAGAAATAAATTTTATGTAACTTTTATCATACAAGTAGTCACAGATGCAACATTATGGTACTAACACACTAGCAAACGAAATCATTAATTACACATGATTATGCCATTCAGGAAAAGTCACACTATTTACGGTTCACTTACTTACATTCAATAATGAAAGTAAAAGAATAGGGGGCTATATCTCCTCTAAATATTTGTATCAGTAGTCGTCGACGGTCAGTCGGATATTATAGAAAGTGAAAGAAGCATGGAAAACACCAAGATCCAAATGACACAAACAAAAAGAATTTGGCAGAACATTGTGAGTAAATACCTACAGTTTATACTAACAAAATATTGGCTGCAACTAAGAGATAACTCTCATTAGCTCTGAAAACAAGCCAGTCAAAGTAAACATAAATGATGGAAAAATATCAAATATGTGCTGTGATGTACATGACTACATCATGCAAATCACTGAAATAATTTCTCAGTTAAAAATGCAATTGTGTCTTGCAGAGAGACATAAAGAAATGATCTCACCAAAGAAAACAGCAAATAGGGTTTTGCGGTTACGACCGTTGTCTCTAGATATTGCAGCCGAATACTCTGCAGATGCTAACTCTACCAGTAAAGACGTTCATGCCCCGAACTTCCACCGAGCGCACAAAGAACTCGCGAAGAAAATACTATTACTAACAATCCGCATTTTAGCAGAAAGAGCATAGCGCGAAGTTGAGCAGGCTACTGCGCACATCTGTGGGGAGCTTCACTCGAATGAAAACGTATGAAGGGAGCGTCACGTTTCAGGCTCACAATCAATGAAGACTGAGATCGATATTCGTGCACCTAGTACACTTCAAACATTTTCTGAAATTTTAAGATAATTTAATGGCGTCCAATAATTAAGGACAAAAGTAACTGTGGATCGTGTGTCGGTGTGTCACTGATGAATAATACAGCTCGGGAGAACAGGAACTATACAAAGAACGACCTGCTACACAGTAGTACAAAAGGTAAGTGAAACAGATATGGAATGAGACTAACACAATTTTATTCAAATACAATAACTGCACTGAAGTCAGCGCGATTAGTGATGGGTCCTTGGGCATTAGAAAAGGCGTGGCATGGTTCTTAAGAAGATGTGGGCACCACGGCCTGAACTGCACGCTCCTTGTTGGCCACAATGTTGGTAAGTAGTTTTTGTTGTAGGGCGTTCCGTTCCTCCATCAGAGCGGTTGACAACTGCTCAGTGGTTATTGGTGCTTTGCATGTCATTGTAATTATCCCCGACGCATCTCTCATGTGCTGGATGGGACTAAATCGCAGGGAACAGGAAAGTCAGTCCATTCGCCGAATATCCTTCCGTTCCGGGAGTTGCTCCACATGCGCTGTTCGATGTGATTCCATACTGTTACCCACAAAAAATGAAGTCAGAGCCCAGTGCCGCCCTGAAAAGACGCACAAGGGGTAAACAGTACAGAGTCACGTTTGAAAGATTTGGAGGTCAGTATGCACATGCAACATAATACCTCCGAATTACATAACGCCTGGACTGCACAACGGTCATATTCGAGAATGTGCCTGGGTACATTACGCTTTCCTATCTCCCACCGTATAAGAGTACGTCCGGCATTGTCGAACATGATCAATTTCGTGGTGGAGGTGTTATGGTATGGGGAGGTATAATGTTGCATGCGCGTACCAACCTCAAAAACTTTCATCACTCACCAACATTATTGTGATACAGTGCTAGTCCCCCTTGAGCGGGTTTTCAAGGGCTCACTAGGCCATGAATCCATTTGCAGAGACGACAACGCGCTACCGCATCGATAAGCGCAGCTTATGGAAAGAGAGGATATTCGGCGAACGGACTGTGCTGACCGTATCCCATCGAGCACGTGTGGGATACGGTGAGCAGACGTACTGCAGCACGAGCACATGCAGGAATGACCATCAAGTACTTGGAAGACCGGTGTGGCCGAGCGGTTTTAGGCGCTTCAGTATGGAACCGCTACGGCCGCTGGTTCAAATCCTGCCTCTGGCATGAATGTGTGTGATGTCGTTAGGTTAGTTAGGCTTACGTAGTTCTACGTTCTAGGTGACTGATGACCTCAGATTTTAAGTCCCATAGTGCTTAGAGGCATTTTGAACCATCAAGTAGTTGTCAGCAGCGCTGGTGAAGGAACAGAACGCCCTACCACAAGAACTCCTTAGCAACCCACCGGCCATCATAAAAGTAAGTTGCAGAGCTTGCATTTCCGTCGGTGGTGATCACATACATAATTAATAACTGTGTGTGTGTAATATACACTGCGGAGGTTCGAGACCTCCCTCGGGCATGGGTGTGTGTGATTGTCCTCAAGATAATTTAGGTTAAGTAGTGTGTAAGCTTAGGGACTGATGACCTTAGCTGTTAAGTCCCATAAGATTTCACACACATTTGAACATTTTTTGTAATATACAGGGTTCTTGTAGCTGGTTTGATGCAGCTCTCCATGCTTCTCTATCCTGTGCAAGGTTCTTCATCTCCCAGCACCTACTGCAACCTACATCCTTCTGAATCTCTTGGTCTCCCTCTACGATTTTAACCCTCCACGCTGCCCTCCAATACTAAATTGGTGATTCCTTGATGCCTCAGAAAATACCCTACCAACCGGTCCCTTCTTCTAGTCAAGTTGTGCCACAAACTCCTCTTCTCCCCAATTCTATTCAATATCTCCTCATTGGTTATGTGATCTACCCATCTAATCTTCAGCATTCTTCTGTAGCACCACATTTCGAAAGCTTCTATTCTCTTCTTGTCCAAACTATTCATCGTCCATGTTTCACTTCCATACATATACTTTCAGAAACTACTTCCTGACACTTAAATCTATACTCGATGTTAACAAATTTCTCTTCTTCAGAAACGCTTCCCTTGCCATTGCCAGTCTACATTTTATATCCTCTCTACTTCGACTATCGTCAGTTATTTTGCTCCCCAAATAGCAAAACTCCTTTACTACTTTAAGTGCCTCATTTCCTAATCCAATTCCCTCAGAATCACCCAATTTAATTCGACCACATTCCATTACCCTCGTTTTGCTTTTGTTGATGTTCGTCTTATATCCTCCTTTTAAGACACTGTCCATTCCGTTCAACTGCTCTTCCAAGTCCTTTGCTGTCTCTGACAGAATTACGATGTCATCGGCGAACCTCAAAGTTTTCATTTCTTCTCCATGGATTTTAATACCTACCCCGAATTTTTCTTTTGTTTCCTTTACTGCTTGCTCAATACACAGATTGAATAACATCTGGAATAGGATTTAACCCTGTCTCCCTCCCTTCCCAACCACTGCTTCTCATTCATGTCCCTCGACCCTTATATCTGCCATCTGCTTTCTATATTTTATCCCTGCCACGTTTAGAATTTGAAAGAGAGTATTCCAGTCAACATTGTCAAAAGCTTTCTCTAAGTCTACAAATGCTAGAAACGTAGGTTTGCCTTTCCTTAATCTGTTTTCTAAGATACGTCGTAGGGTCAGTATTGTCTCAGGTGTTCCAATATTTCTACGGAATCCAAACTGATGTTCCCCGAGCTCGGCTTCTACTAGTTTTTCCATTCGTCTGTAAAGAATTCACGTTAGTATTTCGCAGCCATGACTTACTAAACAGATAAATATTACAGGGAACCAACACAAATCGCGGTGATTTCACTGCAGTTATTGACTCTGAATAAAGGCCTCTGTTCATCTCATTGCGTATTTGTTTTAGTTACCTTCTGATCTATACTGTAGGAGTTTTTTTATATGTATGATACAAGTTTTATGAAGCAGTCGCTTGGCAGTGACGTATAAAGAGAAATTTACTTGCGTGCCTAAGTTAGGCGCACCATTGTATTTGCCAATTTTGATGTAAGAAGACGTAGAATGATGAGACTGATTAACTTCGAGTTATACTGTAACATGGCTCGAAGCAGTTAGAGTTCCTGCCAAAAGATCCTAAAAATCCTGACTGAAATTGTACTACTCAGAAGACATCGAAATCCATTGTCCTAGAAGTTTAAGTCACGTAAAGTTTGGGTCTTTATTTGCTTGATATCGTGGGTCTTCTAGCGTCGTCTCAAAGAAGCAAGGCACATATAACATCAACTTAATATTGACCGTTTTACGGTTTACATATTCTGTGCTAGACTGGAAATCAAAATTCTTTGAAATAGATACTTTATTTATTGGCGACTCCATGGAGTGCTGTGTGCACAACGACCATATATGTTAAATTAAAAGGAAGGTCAGCGTTAGCCTTAATATTGATGGTTTATTGATAGCAAAATCGATTTTCAATCACATAGTGATCACCATGAGTGCTGTGGTGTACAAATTAAACTGTTAAGCACTGGTATCAAGTTATCATCAGTAACCAAAACTGAGAAACGATCACAATTATTGTGGGCAATCACTATGTGATTGAAAATCGATTTTGCTATCAATCCACCATCAATATTACGGCCAACGCTGACCTTCCTTTTATTTTAATAGATACTTTGTTTAGTTCAATAAATGAATATTTCATAAGGATTGTGAAAACTGGCACACTCAGTCGAATATCCAGTAGCGAAATGAACTGTGTATCTCCCTGCATGTAGACGATACGTGAATACATAAAGCGCTGACGGTGAATGCTGAATTGCAAACGGATTCCCTCGATACAATGGTAACGTTACCGAACAGCAATAGAATACTCGAATGTTATCCTCTAGAAAGCTAATACGGCACGAGGGAGATGGGACTGGTCACTCGAAACATATCTATAACGAGTATATGTATTTAAGTCTGGTTTCCGCCAAGTTACACTACAGTGGACCATGTGTCAAATCCTCTGTCGTATACAACTAATCTCTAATGCCATAGGTGCTGTATTATAACACCGACTTGGCTTTTTTCTTTAATGGCACTATACACTCTTTTTTGGCATTGTAAGGAGCCTTTTGCGAGAACTTAAATGATGCAACATGTATGCAATTTGATCAAACAGTAACAACATAACAGGGTGGCAGACCGCCGTCCCATATTCCGGGTCTGACGTCCCAGAAACTCCTGCCGAAATGTAAGGAAACTCTTCACTCAGGTACGGTTCGTGTGTTTAGTATTATTAAGACTGTACTGTAATGATAGAAACTACAAATATGGACCCTGAGCACAGAGATACGTTTTATAGTGATTCTGGAGAGAATATACTGCACGCTCAATTTCATACTGATTTATAATAGCGCAACAATCGCCTTAAACAGCTGTTCATGACTTCGGAAGTAGTTGTTTTGTTGTAGACACCTTATTTTATTATTCACCATAGACAAAAGTTCAGAGCTCTTAAGTTTGTTGCCTGGACAGACCATCTTGTGTTCCCTGAACGACCGATCTAACGATTCCATATTTTTCTGTCAGGAAGATCTACAGTTATCTGGTCGAGTGGGTGGAACGTTTTTCGTGTTGGGACCAAGTTGAGGGCATTATGTTCGAAAAGATGCCCCAACGAGAGAGGCAGCATATTCGCTAGGAAATGTAAACACTTAAAGCATGTAGATTCCAGTGAATAAACCAGGTACCACTGATCAGACTCGCGGAAGCTCGTACCACACGTTAACAGACCAAGGTCATAGTTTTTCCAGTCCACTAAACAGTGTGGGTTTTCAAATGACGAATAGTGCATATTACGAAGATTGGTTTACTCAAAGTTTGTAAAAAATGCTCCACTAGCATAGGAAAAACCTTAGCATTTTGCAGTTTTCGTGGACAACATTCAGAGATCTGTAAGCTGTTGATGGAGCGAGAAATGGAAGGGGTTTGAAGGGGCTGGAACGTAATATTCACAGAACTCACATTTGGTTTATTGCAATCGCTCATTCAAGCTTCCTCATAGCGAAATGTAGATATTTTTACTGTCGCTGTTAAAATGTTAGTTGCATTTCTTTCATCAGCTACTGTTGGCGTATTTTATTCTCCGCATTATTTGTGTGTCGGACTTTCAGATGATTTCACACTATAAGCATTCAGTAGCACTGCTGCACTAATATTTTTGGCAACATTCGACTGTCAGGCACGTTGGGAGTAGTACAAGTATGTGTTATCCAGGCATCTGCGGATCTGCGGTATTGTTTCCCCTCCTCAGACCTTGAAAAGTGACTTCATCAATCGTGTCATAATCCTTACCAGTGAGAAATCATGCCCTGATGGCGGAAATAGCCAGAGTGTGATAATGGAAAATATAAAAACTCTCTCCCCTTCACCTCCTTATTTCAGCCTATCATATCGCAGTACCGAAATGAAACATCCAGTGATAAATCCCAAGATGATAGAAACAAACCAACAGTTTTACAAGCTGCGACATGGTCGCGAGCAAAATAGTGACCCGAATATTGAATAAATTTCCTTTGCTTTAAGTCTATGGTCACAAATTTTTTTGTCATCAGCCTACCGGTTTCGGTCTACAAACTAGGTTTGTTTTGAACAGTAGTGCTTCTGAGAAGATGACTCTTGCATATTCTGATATTTATACATATTTGACGATGCTGGTGCTCATTTTGCGTTTAACATTTGACGATTCCACTAAGGCTGCTGAACATTAGAACATGTTTGTATAAAATTGATCTTAAAACTCTCGTTATAGACCAAAACCGGTAGTCTGATGACAAAAAAATTGTGACGATAGACGTAAAGCAAAGAAAATTCAAACATCAAGACACACCACATTCTCATCTCTCATTCCTTAAATCCAGCCAACCATAAACTCTCTCCTTCCGCACAGACCACGGAGGCCCAAAGGTACCGACAGGCCGCCGTGACATCCTCAGCCCACAGGCGTGACTGGATACGGTTATGGAGGGGCACGTGGTCAGCACTCTGCTCTCCCGGCCGTATGTCAGTTTCCTGAGCCGCTACTTCTCAATCAAGTAGCTCCTCAGTTTTCCTCACAAGGTCTGAGTGCACACCGCTGGCCAACAGCGCTCGGCAGACCGGATGGTCACCCAACCAAGTGCTATCCCAGCCCGGCAGCGCTTAAATTCGAGTCAACCATAGCACAGTTTTAAAAAGGTAAGATTATAGAAACAGACAAATACTTCGTTTTACACTTTACCACTCTCCTGTTTCCAATCAGTCACAGCTGTAGTTTTACAAATTTACCCCTGATATTCACTAATTAATTATGTAACATCAACTTGGAAGTCAAGGCCATCAATCATTTACATAAAATGGCGTACACAAACTGCTTGGTGTTCCATCTCCCCCTCCTCCAATCAGAGTCTCGTATTCAAATGAAAGAGTAAATTACAATTAAAATTAGACAAGCTATCTGACATACATAAAAAGATCACGAACAATTTTTCATCATAAACTCCCAAAATTTTTTCGCTGTTCACATCAATAAATTTAATCCAAAACTGTAAATTATTCATTATGGAATATTTTAAAGTGTTTATAAAATATTCTCTATAAATAAGAACATTTTCTTCTGAAATATAAATAACAGCTATGAAATATGTACCTGTGGAACACAAAATTAAATACTCTTCCATAAATCCTGGAAATGCCAAGTAAAATCAAGTGCAGTTTTTTATTCCAGTTGCCTACTGTCATCAACAGATGACTACATTGTTAAAAACTATCAAATGTTCGATCTTTGTACTACTTGTTGCTGTCACTCTCATCGGCTGCTATCTACGCTGATAAAAGTCCTCACAATTCGGTCTATGGATCACACCTGCTTTAAGACCTAACAGAGTCGTAAAGTAATTAAATTACAGATCAGTGATACTTGTCTGATGACACAATACTCTAAAACGCTTTAGCAAAGCAAAAAAATCCATTTTTACGTGAAAACATATCCATGTGAAATTTATTTAACCTGATAATGCCTAAAGTCATCAGCTGACGTTTCTTTCATCACCAGTTTATGTGGGAAGTGTAGATTATGCATTTCTAGGAAATAAATAATAATTGATTACAAGTATTATACAGACTGCTGCACTTGGAACTATGGCTTGGTAAAGATCATTAATCAACTACCCCATATCTAATAAAAGTACCGCCATATGTACGAGTACAGAAGAAAAGGAACGAGGTGTTCGAATTTAGTAAAGAGTAACGTGTTTTATTGTGATGTATCACTTACACTACAGAACATAATGCACTGTTTATACACACACACTCGAAACGACCAAAGAGCTAACAGAGAGAGACGTGAGACTCCAAAGATTATGTAAGATTGGATATTTGGCAAATAACTGAAATTATTTACCACTTATGGTATTATACGTGTGAGTTCTCATTTTATACTCCACGTCTAAATTAATTGTATTACTCATTAAATTATTCACAGCATGTATTTTGGCACTAATGATGAAAGCTTTTAGTTTAAGCAACACTCGTAAGAGTTATGCAAGTGTCCAGCTTTCTACTACATAGTCGTTTATTTAGGGTTTTAAACAAGTAGTGTGATGGGAGTCACCCTCTAAGCTGACACACCTATTAGTATGCAGGGAGATGGCGGACATTTAGGGGGAATAGTAACTATCAAAAATAAGAATGGTGCCCACATAGTATGGGAATATTAGCCACCTAGTAGAGGGATTATGATCACCCAATTAGTGGAAGGGGCCAACACAAAGGGGGAGTGATGATAACCTAAGGGGAATGGTTGATACCCAATAGGGGAATGGCGAGCAGCCTAAGTGGGAATGGTAGCCACCTAATAGGGTAGCGGTGACCTAATAGGGGAGTGAAATGAAAATTAAAACACCTGCACCCATCTCTTTTGCATTTAATTTCTTTGTGAAACCAGATTCGGTGTTCCATTACATCATATTCAGGCCCCTTGATGAACGTAAACTTCGAGGAATCCAATCTAATGTGCACTCATAACGAGAACCAATAATAAATCACCGGTGTCTGTAGACCTCTGGTTTACAGGATACCATCATATTCTTCGACGACCAACTACTGTCAGAACAACAGTCGTTGGTTGATGAACGAAGTTACTCTGTCAAGTAAACTAGGGATTCACAGACAGAAGTTTTTAATATTGGCTCCTGTTATGGCTGCAAAAGAGATCGGATTCTTTCCAATTTACAATGCTCGAGGGTTCTGGTGATGGTGTAATGGAACACCGAAACTGGTTACGTAAATAAATTGAAAGCAAAAGAGACGGCTGCAGATATTTCAATTTTCATTTCATATTCAGCAGCCGGACTACCTGTAACCATCTATTACGAGAATGGAAGTACAAAGACCTAGGGAACTGGTGTCCACCCAAAATGGCCACGCTGTGAAATGGCTATCATTATTCTAATAGTATCAATTTTTTCATATTTCAGATTTGTGTAATTCATATGAGGAAAACAAAGATAAATGGACACACACAAATCTGAAAAATGCTAAACAAACATTTGTTGAAGGTTTATCAATTACTACGGCAGCAATAAGTTTTACTGTTCCTCATAACTCACTGCATATAAGATTAAAGAATAGAAATGAATCATACTCAAGCTTAGGAACGATATATCCACACTCTCTCAAAACAATTCCAGCTACAGATTGTTTAAAGGATCAAGTTCCCACCAGACTCAGTGAGTAAAACTGAGAGAAATAACAACATTGACGTAATCTACTACCATTATTTAACGGAGATATACTATTCTCAAATTCAGAGACTAATTAATCTGTGCCTAAAGTAGGATACAAAAAAATCTCATCAGGTTACAATAGAGGAGCTGATAATATAGTTCAGGAAGTATGCACTTCAACTTCAGATGAGATCTGCTTCTTATGGCTTGGGCGATAAAAATAATCATTTATGGAAACAGAGCGTGGAGAAGAAGAAGAAAAGGATAATTATGTTGAGGAAAACTATGATTATTGATGATGATGATGAAGAAGAAGAAGAAGAAGAAGAAGAAGAAGAAGAAGAAGAAGCACAGGATGATTTTTACGATTGGAAGACAGTCTCCAACAAATCGATAGCACGCATATCAACTGGTACACTGATAAATATCCTGGCTGGCTTCGAATGCAGTGGGCAATAATTTACACGATCGGGAAACACTGTCTATTTATGGGGAATTTCGAGATACATCGGCTATCTCCTGAATTCGGTGGGGCTAATAAAGTGTAGTTACACATGAGCTTATATAATTTCATGAACACTTACAATAAAATGTTGAGAGCATTTAACAGCGCTCACGTCTATAAATTTGTTTGCCAGCAGAGTTGGGTTTGCTGTTCTTTCTGTGTAGGCACATCAGTGTTTCCGATAATTTTTCATCGTCGCTTTCCTCATGTACTTCGAGTTACATTCCTTTTTTTTTTTGCTATACTAAGAGCATATTACTTGTAATAAATGCAGTTTCAGTGAACAGTTTTGAGATGCAAAATGGATTATTAATATACTTTTCTGACCTTTCTTAACTGTGAAAAATAAATCAGTATTGTTAAAACAACTTAATTTTTATGTTTTTATATTTGCAGATTTAAGTACAATACACATATATACACACATTAAAAAAGTTTTGCATCACGCCAGTTCCCAGAACTCCTGAAGATAGACGTTGACTGTGGTTATGGTATCACAGACACAGTCCCTTTGACTGTTGAGAGATGTCACTAAACCCACGCAAAGATGTAAACAACCATGCATGAGAAGCGCCTATTAGACGGACAGGGTCCGACAGCCGATCAGTTCAAGTCATTCCACCAGGATGGAAGTACACAGTTCGTGTTGTTCAAATGGCTCTGATCACTATGCGACTCAACTTCTGAGGTCATCAGTCGCCTAAAACTTAGAACTAATTAAACCTAACTAACCTAAGGACATCACACACATCCATGCCCGAGGCAGGATTCGAACCTGCGACCGTAGCGGTCACGCGGTTCCAGACTGAAGCGCCTTTAACCACACGACCACACCGGCCGGCCAGTTCGTGTTGTCTGTAGTTCAATCATGCGTAGACAGTCAATACGGGGTTCGATCGCGTCCGCATTTTTACATTCTGCCAGACAGGTCTTTCAAGAAGGGAAGTGTCCAGGCGTCTCGGAGTGAACCAAAGCGATGACATGCCTCGCTCAGATCGCCCAACGGCTACTGTTGCAGTGAATGACTGCTGCTTATGGATTAAGGCTCGGAGGAATCCTGACAGCAACGCCACCACGTTGAATAATGCTTTTCGCGCAGAGACAGGACATTATATTACGACTCAAACTGTGCGCAATAGGCTGCATTATGCGGAACTTCACTCCCGGCGTCCATTGAGAGGTCCATCTCTGCAACCACGGTACAGATGGCCCCAACAACATGCCGAATGGACCGCTAAGGATTGGATTGACATCGCGTTCTCTTCACCGATGAGTGGCGCATATGCCTTCAAGCAGACAATCGTGGGAGACGTGTTTGGAGGCAACCGGGCCAGGCTGAACGCCTTGGACGCACTGTCCAGCGAGTGCAGCGAGCTGGAGGTTCCCTCATGTTGGCATTATGTGGGCATGGATGTGTGTGATGTCCTTAGGTTAGTTAGGTTTAAGTAGTTCTAAGTTCTAGGGCACTGATGACCTCAGGTGTGAAACCCCACATTGCTCAGAGCCATTTTTGAACTGTGGGGACTATGGTCGTTAAGGAATACATTAAATGAATTTGCGAATACGGACAACCATTAGCTGCAGAATTGAATGACGACAATGAAAATTTGAGCCGGATCGGGACTCGAAACCGGACTTCCCGCTTATCGCGACGGTCGCCTGACCATTTGGCTACCCGTACCAAACTTTCATATGTCGTCAACCATGCGTCTGTGACCTGTACTCGTACATGCATTATGTATATTTCAATACAGGTTAGACGTTGAACTTGAAAGTCGTTTGCCCGGTATCAGCAGATAAATACGATATTGCATAGCCTGCAATATTTTGGTTACGATGCGTACATGCATGTCCAAAGGAACACTGCATCGTAATCAGAATAACACACACATTGCATTAACGTATTTATCTGCCGATACCGGACAAGCGACTTGTAAGTACGACGACTGACCTGTACGGGAATATACATAACGGATGTACCATTGCAGGTCGTAGACGTATGGTTGACGACGAATGGAAGTTTGGTCTGGCTCTGAGTCGTGCACGGGTAGCCAAAAAGTCAGGCGACCGCTCGCCAAAAACGGGAAATCCAGGTTCGAGTCCCAGCCCAGCACAAATTTCATTCTCGTCGTTCCATTCTACAGCTGATGGTTATCCTTATTCGCAATTGCGAATTCATTTCATGTATACCAAATTTGGATGGTCGAAAGGTGAATCACTGACGTCCCTAACGCAAATCCATAGTCTTAACCACTCTGCAACTATGCTCATTGCAAGAATGTGTGTGTGTAACAATGTTCAGTGCACCTAGAACATAAAAATAAAATGTATCATAGTCTTGTCGTGCGAGCAACATCGTTTATCCCATCGAGGCAAGTGGCACAGTGGATAGAGAATTGGAGGGTACGGAATTAGAGCAATGGGTCTCCAATCCTCGTTTGACAAACAAGATTTAGGTACTTTGTGCTTTCCCTAAATCGACCCAAGCGATTGACGGCGCGGTTTTTTTTTTTTATAAATCCGCAAGTAGACGGCATTCATTCTACATCTCTTTATCCTAATTGTCTTCAGGATGATAAATCCCAATTTTAATTTCTTCATTTTTTCTCACACACAGCTGTATCTTCGTAAAGCTGAGAATATACAAGGTCCACTATCATTAATGTGATCAGCGCCCGTGTCTTACGTCACATAATGACTCAACAGCAAGGGGCAATACTAGCAGTGGACGCTAAATAAAGCATACCGGGGACATGGACAACAATGCATCTTGACAAAAATAAAAACACCTACAGCTGTCCTTACGGTTTTATTTTATTTTTTCGCTACCAGTTTCGACGCTTCATTGCGTCGTCTTCAGGCTGTTTTGATGCGGTACAGGTGGATACGATCCCCATGCATAACCCATAACTGTCAGCTGACAGTTGATGGTTTGAGTGCTGACACGTGAGTTTCAGATCATCTGCGAATCCAGTAAGGCTGGCAACTGATTGGTTATGCATGGGGATCGTATCCATCTGTACCGAATCAAAACAGCCTGAAGATGACGCAATGAAGCATCGAAACTGGTAGCGACAAAATAAAAAAAAATTATAAGGACGGCTGTAGGTGTTTTTATTTTTTGTCAAGATAGTAAATGGCCGTGGTCCCAGAGATGTCCTGTTAAAAGGATGGACGTACAAAACCAATGCATCTCTTCTTGGCGAACATGTCCACCCCTGAAAGCAGTTTGGTTTTCCTTGGCACAATAGCATCTACCAGTAGGACAATGTAACGTGTCACATACTGAACATGCATGGATCGAGGAACCCCATAATGAGTTTACCGTTCTCCACTGGCCACCAGATTCTCCAGATTTTAACCCAATCGAAAATGTGTGGGATCATCTCGATAGGGCCATGGATCTCAACTGAGAAACCCGGTGGAGCTGGAGTTAGCATAGCTTCGCATCCCTGTCGCTACCTTCTAGAAGCTCACTGATTCTCTTCCTGTATGTCTCGCAGCAGTTCACCCTGCAGGATTTTAACACGTGGTCATGTTAATGTGATTGGAAAGTTTATTTCTAAAGGTTTTTGTAAGACTACAATATGGCGAGAAAATAATGCTATTAGTTTTCCTTTTATTCTCTAAGGCATGAACATGTGTTCATTGTTTTGTACATCTCAGTCACCATATATTTCTTTCTGGTATAAATTCACACACAGGAAAAAATTTCGACTGAAAAAGGAAAAATTTGCCAGTCAAGTTAATTGTGGATAAAAATTTCTTAGAATATATATACGAAACACACAGTTTTAGAAATTAATGTAAATTATCAGCTAAAGTAGAGTGAACAAACGAATACATTACCAGTAATAGTCATCGACATACTGTGCACTTAAAGATTTGGAAACATAGTATTCATATATTCACTGCATATGGAATTTTCTTTTGGGGTCCCATATACAAAACATGAAGGCAGTCTTCAGACCAAACATATGAATGGTAATAATAATAATAATAATAATAATAATAATAATAATAACAGCAATATCCACCAGCACTTCAACGCAATACAGCTACATCCAAAAGTATATATACAACTACAGAAATCTGTAGTTATTGATACATGTTCAATTACCCGAAAGTTCCTAAATGCAATTTAACATATACCGTACAGTTAAAAGGAAGTCACGCTTGATCAAGATCCGTGGCACTTTCCATTTTTAACCAGACATAACGTCTGAGAAAGGAAAGAAAGAAAATATTAATAATAATAGACCTAGAAGCACTCAATACACTTACACGATCACAATGCCACAAATGTAGAATACATCACATACATTCAGCAACAGAAAAATTCACATCAAGCAGAAAGGAAGGAGGAAGGGAATTTGTCGACATAAAAAACCTACATTATGGACAGGTAGACAATTTAAGAAAATTCTTTATAGAATGAGCAGAAACTAGCAAAATACACAATCACCCATATAAATTCATTGGCTACACCACTGCAATTTCATAACCACTACTACAACCCTTTAGATCACATAACATCAACAGATACGAAAAAAGTAAATTGGAAAAAGAAAACACTACATGGCAAGCACCCGTATCATCTAACACAGCCACACATCTATCAAGATGCATCCAACACATGGCTAAGGAAAAGCAATATATACAGTGAGATGGAAGGACTCATGATTGCAATACAGGATCAAACAATAAACACCAGATATTACAGCAAGCACATTATTGAAGATCCCAATACCACAACAGATAAATGCAGACTTCGCAAACAACAAATAGAAACAGTAGATCACATCACAAGCGGATGTACAATACTAGCAAATACAGAACACACCAGAAGACACGACATGTGGCAAAAATTATACATGAACAACTTACCATACAACATAAACTAATAAAACAACACGTTCCCACATACAAGTATGCACCACAAAATGTACTGGAGAATGATGAATACAAATTATACTGGAACAGAACCATTATAACCGATAAAACTATACCACATAACAAACCTGACATCATACTCGCCAATAAAAAGAAGAAATTAACACAACTAATCGAAATATCCATACCCAATACAACAAATATACAGAAGAAAACAGGAGAAAAAATTGAAAAATACATCCAACTGGCTGAGGAAGTCAAGGACATGTGGCATCAGGATAAAGTTAACATTATTCCGATTATATTATCAACTGCAGGAGACATACCACACAATATCCACCAGTACATAAACGCAATACAGCTACATCCAAATGTATATATACAACTACAGAAATCTGTAATTATTGATACATGTTCAATTACCCCAAAGTTCCTAAATGCAATGTAACATGTACCGTACAGTTAAATGGAAGTCACACTTGATCAAGGTCTGCGTCACTTTCCATTTTTAACCAGACATAACGTCTGAGAAAGGAAAAATAATAATAATAATAATAATAATAATAATAATAATAATTCCCGTGGAGGCCCGGGAAAAGAATAGGCCTCCGATATGTTCTGCCAGTCGTAAAAGGCGACGAAAAGAACAAACCACTAATAGGGCTAACCCCCTTTTAGTGTGATTAGTTGGTTCAGGACAGAACTAAAGAAGCCTCGTACAAGCGCCGTCATGGTCGGGGACGACGCTTGAACCCTATGCCCGCCCACAATGGTAACGACACTGCTAGCCAACCGGAAAATGATTCAAATCCAAATAGAGGTGTTTTGCAGGATATGCTTCCTGCAACCACCCTAGAAGGAAAACAAAGACAGAGGATGAGATGGTCAGATGAAGTTAATCGACACCTCATGTTCTGTTATTACCAAGCAACAAACCTAGGAACCAACACAACTGGATACAGATCACAAGTATACACAACATTTATTACCAGATACCCAGAATTAAAATTTTTAACAGAACGATGACTAGCTGATCAGATCCGTGTAATAATAAAAAATAACAGGATACCCCAGTCAGAATTAGAAAACATCAAACAACAAGTACAACAAATACTGGAACAAAATAATGTGCAATCAGAAGAAGAAGAAAATACAGTAATCGACTCAAACATCACAGTGCAAACAAACAAAGAACAACACGCATCAATTAAACAGTCAGAGGAAAACGAAATCTTAAGACAGCCACCAGAACAAGCACAAATAGAACACGAAGTGACACACATGTTAGATATAGAAGAAAAATTTCAGCGGACATATATAGAATACAAAAACACAAGTACAGACATTAGACTATTCTTGCATAGACCGCCAAATAACCCACAAGTCGAAACAACAATAAAAACTATCAACACAATCATACACAACAAAATAAATGAAAACACAACTATGGAAGAGTTAAAACTACTGGGTTTATATAGGAGCACTTACTACTCTATATATACACACTAGGCAGAGATCAGAACCAACCAACGCACAGAAGAAACCCACAAAACCAGCATGGCAACACAGGCTAACAAAATTTATAAGAAACGAAATATCAGACAAAAAACGAAAAAGGTTAGGTAAAATCTCACAACAAGAAGTGATAGAGCAATTAGATGAAAATAAGCAGACATTACAAGCATTGGCCAAACGACTTAGAAGATACAAAAAAAGTGAAAATAGAAGGAAACAAAACCAAACATTCAACACAAACCAAAAGAAATTTTACCAGACAATAGATAACACACACATTAAAATAGACAATCCACCAAACATAACAGACATGGAACACTTCTGCAGCAACATATGGTCAAACCCGGTACAGCATAACAGGCATGCATGGTGGATACAAGCAGAAACAGGTACATACAAGATGATACCACAAATGCCTGAAGTGATAATTTTGCAACATGAAGTCACCCAAGCAATAATTCTACTCACAATTGGAAAGCCCCTGGAAAAGATAAAATAGCAAATTTCTGGCTAAAGAAATTCACCTCAACACATTCATATCTAACTAAATTATTTAACAGTTACATTGCAGACCCATACACATTCCCTGATACACTTACACATGGAATAACTTATCTGAAACCTAAAGATCAAGAAGACACAGCAAACCCAGCTAAATATCGCCCCATAACATGCCTACCAACAATATACAAAATATTAACTTCAGTCATTACACAGAAATTAATGACACATACAACACAGAACAAAATTATAAAAGAAGAACAAAAAGCCTGTTGCAAAGGAGCAACTGATAATAGATGCAGAGGTGACATATCAAGCTAAAACTAAACAAAGGTCGCTACACTATGCATACATTAATTACGAAAATGCTTTTGAAAGTGTACCCCACTCATGGTTACTACAAATATTGGAAATATCCAAAGTAGATCCTAAATTGATACAGTTCCTAAACATAGTAATGAAAAATTGGAAAACCACACTTAATATCCAAACAAATTCAAATAATATCACATCACAGCCAATACAGATTAAGCGTGGAATATAGCAAGGAGACTCATTAAGTCCTTCCTGGTTCTGCCTTGCTCTGAACCCACTATGCAACATGCTAAATAATACAAATTATGGATACGATATTACTGGAACATACCCACACAAAATCACACATCTGCTACACATGGATGATCTAAAACTACTGGCAGCAACAAATCAACAACTCAACCAATTACTAAAGATAACAGAAGTATTCATCAATGATATAAATATGGCTTTTGGGACAGACAAATGTAAGAAAAATAGCATAGTCAAGGAAAAACACACTAAACAAGAAGATTACGTATTGGATAACCACAACGACTGCATAGAAGCGATGGAAAAAACAGATGCCTATAAATATCTAGGATACAGACAAAAAATAGGAATAGATAATACAAATTTTAAAGAAGAACTAAAAGAAAAATATAGACAAAGACTAACAAAAATACCGAAAACAGAATTGACAGCAAGAAACAAGACAAAAGCTATAAATACTTATGCTATACCAATATTGACCTACTCATTTGGAGTAGTGAAATGGAGTAACACAAACCTAGAAGCTCTCAATACACTTGCACGATCACAATGCCACAAATATAGAATACATCACATACATTCAGCAACTGAAAGATTCACATTAAGGAGAAAGGAAGGAGGAAGGGGATTTATCGACATAAAAATCCTACATTATGGACACGTAGACAATTTAAGAAAATTCCTTATAGAACGAGCAGAAACTAGCAAAATACACAAAGCAATCACTCATATAAATACATCGGCTACACCACTGCAACTTCATAACCACTTGTACAACCCTTTAGATCATATAACATCAACAGATACGAAGAAAGTAAATTGGAAAAAGAAAACACTACATGGCCAGAACCCGTATCATCTAACACAGCCACACATCGATCAAGACGCATCCAACACATGGCTAAGAAAAGGCAATATATACAGTGAGACGGAAGGATTCATGATTGCAATACAGGATCAAACAATAAACACCAGACTTTGCAAACAACAAATAGAAACAGTAGATCACATCACAAGTGGATGTACAATACTAGCAAATACAGAATACCCCAGAAGACATGACAATGTAGCAAATATAATACATCAACAGCTTGCCTTACAACATAAACTTATAAAACAACATGTTCCCACATACAAGTATGCACCACAAAATGCACTGGAGAACGATGAATATAAATTATACTGGAAAAGAACCATTATAACAGATAAAACACCACCACATAACAAACCTGACATCATACTCACCAATAAAAAGAAGAAATTAACACAACTAATCGAAATATCCATACCCAAAACAACAAATATACAAAAGAAAACAGGAGAAAAAATTGAAAAATACATCCAACTGGCTGAGGAAATCAAGCACATGTGGCATCAGGATAAAGTTGACATTATACCAATTATACTATCAACTACAGGAGTCATACCACACAATATCCAACGGTACATCAATGCAATACAGCTACATCCAAACTAATACATACAACTACAGAAATCTGTAATTATTGACACTTGTTCAATTACCTAAAAATTCCTAAATGCAATGTAACATATACCGTACAGTTAAAAGAAAGTCACGGTTGATCAGGGTCCACGCCACCTTCCATTTGTAACCAGACATAACGTCTGAGACAGGAAAGAGAAATAATAATTATTATTATTTCTTTACTTTCCTTACTTTCTCAGACAACAATAATGACAACGAATCCTGCTATTTGTGAGATAATTGCTGACGTTATTCTTAATGTGTATAACAGGTTAGTAGGAGTACTCACATCGTGTAGTGTACTCCTACTAACCTGTTTTACACATTAAGAATAACGTCAGCAATTATGTCACAAATAGCAAGATTCGTTGTCATGGACAAAGAGCCAGAATTAACTAATGTTTAAAAACACACACACAGTATTACTATAAGGAAATACGGAGTAAGGTACAAAATTAACATTAAATAATAAGCAGCTGTCATTCTAAAGTAAACTGTCGCAATTAAATGAGTCTTGTTCTGAAATGCTTTGCCTAGCATTTGTAATGGGCAATTCTAACCTCTTTACATTTTTTGAGATCAAGATTTCACTCATTGTGATAGGTATTATTTCGAGCAGTTAGTCCACGAACCCACGCGAATTGTAAATGATTGCGAAAACACACTTGACCACTTAGCCACAAACAATCCAGTGCTAATAGAGAGCATCATGACTGATACAGGGAGTAGTGATCACAAGGTCGTCGTAGCTAGGCTCAATACCGTTTCTTCCAAATCAACCAGAAACAAACGCAAAATAATTTTATTTAAAAAAGCGGATAAAGTGCCACTAGAAGCCTTCCTAAGAGACAATCTCCATCCCTTCCGAACTGACTATGCAAATGTAGACGAGATGCGGATCAAATTCAAAGATATAGTAGCAACAGCAATTGAGAGATTTATACCTCACAAGTTGGTAAGACATGGAACTGATCCCCCATGGTACACAAAACAGGTCCGAACGCTGTTGCAGAGGCAACGGAAAAAGCATGCGAAGTTCAGAAGAAAGCAAAATCCCGAAGATTGGCTAAAATTTACAGATGTACGAAATTTGGCACGGAAATCAATGCGAGATGTCTTTAATAGGTTCCACAACGAAACATTGTCTCGAAATTTGATAGATAATCCGAAGAAATTCTGGTCGTATGTAAAGTACACAAGCGGCAAGACGCAGTCAATACCCTCGCTGCGCAGTGACGATGGTACTGTTACCGACGACTGTGCCGCTAAAGCGGAGTTATTGAAGGCAGTTTTTCGAAAGTCCTTCACCAGGAAAGATGAATGTAATGTTCCAGAATTTGAAACACGAACAGCTGCTAGCATGAGTTTCTTAGAAGTAGATACCTTAGGGGTTGCGAAGCAACTCAAATCGCTTGATACGGGCAAGTCTTCAGGTCCAGATTGTATACCGATTAGGTTCCTTTCAGATTACGCTAATACAATAGCTCCCTACTTAGCAATCATATACAACCCCTAGCTCACCGATAGATCTGTACCTACAGATTGGAAAATTGCGCAGGTCGCACCAGAGTTTAAGAAGGGTAGTAGGAGTAATCCATCGAACTACAGACCTATATCATTGACGTCGGTTTGCAGTAGGGTTTTGGAGCATATACTGTATTCAAACATTATGAATCACCTCGAAGGGAACGACCTATTGATACGTAATCAGCATGGTTTCAGAAAACATCGTTCTTGTGCAACTACAGACCTATATCATTGACGTCGGTTTGCAGTAGGGTTTTGGAGCATATACTATATTCAAACATTATGAATCACCTCGAAGGGAACGACCCATTGATACGTAATCAGCATGGTTTCAGAAAACATCGTTCTTGTGCAACGCAGCTAGCTCTTTATTCGCACGAAGTAATGGCCGCTATCGACAGGAGATCTCCGTATTTCCAGATTTCCGGAAAGCTTTTGACACCGTTCCTCACAAGCGACTTCTAATCAAGCTGCGGGCCTATGGAGAATCGTCTCAGTTGTGCGACTGGATTCGTGATTTCCTGTCAGGAAGCTCGCAGTTCATAGTAATAGACGGCAAATCATCGAGTAAAACTGAAGTGATATCAGGTGTTCCCCAGGGAAGCGTCCTGGGACCTCTACTGTTCCTGATCTATATAAATGACCTGGGTGACAATCTGAGCAGTTCTCTTAGGTTGTTCGCAGATGATGCTGCAATTTACCGTCTAGTAAGGTCATCCGAAGACCATTATCAGTTGCAAAGCGATTTAGAAAAGATTGCTGTATGGTGTGGCAGGTGGCAGTTGACGCTAAATCACGAAAAGTGTGAGGTGATCCACATGAGTTCCAAAACAAATCCGTTGGAATTCGATTACTCGATTGTTGTTGTGGTCTTCAGTCCTGAGACTGGTTTGATGCAGCTCTCCATGCTACTCTATCCTGTGCAAGCTTCTTCATCTCCCAGTACCTACTGCAACCTACATCCTTCTGAATCTGCTTAGTGTATTGATCTCTTGGTCTTCCTCTACGATTTCTACCCTCCACGCTGCCCTCCAATGCTAAATGTGTGATCCCTTGATGCCTCAAGACATGTCCTACCAATCGATCCCTTCTTCTAGTCAAGTTGTGCCACAAACTTCTCTTCTCCCCAATCCTATTCAATACCTCCTCATTAGTTACGTGATCTACCCACCTTATCTTCAGCATTCTTCTGTAGCACCACATTTCGAAAGCTTCTATTCTCTTCTTGTCCAAACTGGTTATCGTCCATCTTTCACTTCCATACATGGCTACACTCCATACAAATACTTTCAGGAACTACTTCCTGACACTTAAATCTATACTCGATGTTAACAAATTTCTCTTCTTCAGAAACGATTTCCTTGCCATTGCCAGTCTACATTTTATATCCTCTCTACTTTGACCATCATCAGTTATTTTACTCCCTAAATAGCAAACCTCCTTTACTACTTTAAGTGTCTCATTTCCTAATCTAATCCCCTCAGCATCACCCGATTTAATTTGACTACATTCCATTATCCTCGTTTTGCTTTTGTTGATGTTCATCTTATATCCTCCTTTCAAGACACTGTCCATTCCGTTCAACTGCTCTTCCAAGTCCTTTGCTGTCTCTGACAGAATTACAATGTCATCGGCGAACCTCAAAGTTTTTACTTCTTCTCCATGAATTTTAATACCTACTCCGAATTTTTCTTTTGTTTCCTTTACTGCTTGCTCAATATACATATTGAATAACATCGGGGAGAGGCTACAACCCTGTCTCACTCCCTTCCCAATCACTGCTTCCCTTTCATGCCCCTCGACTCTTATAACTGCCATCTGGTTTCTGTACAAATTGTAAATAGCCTTTCGTTCCCAGTGTTTTACCCCTGCCACCTTCAGAATTTGAAAGAGAGTATTCCAGTTAACGTTGTCAAAAGCTTTCTCTAAGTCTACAAATGCTAGAAACGTAGGTTTGCCTTTTCTTAATCTTTCTTCTAAGATAAGTCGTAAGGTTAGTATTGCCTCACGTGTTCCAACATTTCTACGGAATCCAAACTGATCTTCCCCGAGGTCCGCTTCTACCAGTTTTTCCATTCGTCTATAAAGAATTCGCGTTAGTATTTTGCGGCTGTGACTTATTAAACTGATAGTTCAGTAATTTTCACATCTGTCAACACTTGCTTTCTTTGGGATTGGAATTATTATATTCTTCTTGAAGTCTGTGGGTATTTCGCCTGTCTCATACATCTTGCTCACCAGATGGTAGAGTTTTGTCATGACTGGCTCTCCCAAGGCCATCAGTAGTTGTAATGGAATGTTGTCTACTCCAGGGGCCTTGTTTCGACTCAGGTCTTTCAGTGCTCTGTCAAACTCTTCACGCAGTATCTTATCTCCCATTTCATCTTCATCTACATCCTCTTCCATTTCTATAATATTGTCCTCAAGTACATCGCCCTTATATAAACCCTCTATATACTCCTTCCGCCTTTCTGCCTTCCCTTCTTTGCTTAGAACTGGGTTGCCATCTGAGCTCTTGATATTCATACAAGTGGTTCTCCTCTCTCCAAAGGTCTCTTTAATTTTCCTGTAGGCAGTATCTATCTTACCCCTAGTGAGACAAGCTTCTACATCCTTACATTTGTCCTCTAGCCATCCCTGCTAAGCCATTTTGCACTTTCTGTCGATCTAATTTTTGAGACGTTTGTATTCCCTTTTGCCTGCTTCATTTACTGCATTTTTATATTTTCTCCTTTCATCAATTAAATTCAATGTTTCTTCTGTTACCCAAGGATTTCTATTAGCCCTCGTCTTTTTACCTACTTGATCCTCTGCTGCCTTCACTACTTCATTCCTCAGAGCTACGCATTCTTCTTCTACTGTATTTCTTTCCCCCATTCCTGTCAATTGTTCCCTTATGCTCTCCCTGAAACTCTGTACAACGTCTGGTTTAGTCAGTTTATCCAGGTCCCATCTCCTTAAATTCCCACCTTTTTGCAGTTTCTTCAGTTTCAATCTGCAGTTCATAACAATAGATAGTGGTCAGAATCCACATCTGCCCCTGGAAATGTCTTACAATTTAAAACCTGGTTCCTAAATCTCTGTCTTACCATTATATAATCTATCTGATACCTATTAGTATCTCCAGGATTCTTCCAGGTATACAACCTTCTTTTATGATTACTCGATAAATAGTACAATTCTCAAGGCTAGTTGATTCCGTATTTTGATACGTAATCAGCATGGTTTCAGAAAACATCGTGCTTGTGCAACGCAGCTAGCTCTTTAATCTCACGAAGTAATGGCCGTTATCGACAGGGGATCTCCAGTTGATTCCGTATTTCTAGATTTCCGGAAAGCTTTTGACACCGTTCCTCACAAGCGACTTCTAATCAAGCTGCGGGCCTATGGGGTATCGTCTCAGTTGTGCGACTGGATTCGTGATTTGCTGTCAGGAAGGTCGCAGTTCGTAGTAATAGACGGCAAATCATCGAGTAAAACTGAAGTGATATCAGGTGTTCCCCAGGGAAGCGTCCTGGGACCTCTGCTGTTCCTGATCTATATAAATGACCTGGGTGACAATCTGAGCAGTTCTCTTAGGTTGTTCGCAGATGATGCTGTAATTTACCGTCTCGTAAGGTCATCCAAGATCATTATCAGTTGCAAAGCGATTTAGAAAAGATTGCTGTATGGTGTGGCAGGTGGCAGTTGACGCTAAATCACGAAAAGTGTGAGGTGATTCACATGAGTTCCAAAACAAATCCGTTGGAATTCGATTACTCGATAAATAGTACAATTCTCAAGGCTGTCAATTCAACTAAGTACCTGGGTGTAAAATTTACGAACAACTTCAGTTGGAAAGACCACATAGAGAAAGAATATTGTGGGGAAGGCGAGCCAAAGGTTGCGTTTCATTGGCAGGACACTTAGAAGTTGTAACAGGTCCACTAAAGAGACAGCTTACACTGCACTCGTTCGTCCTGTGTTAGAATATTGCTGCGCGGTGTGGGATCCTTACCAGGTGGGATTGACGGAGGACATCGAAAGGGTGCTGTAAAGGGCAGCTCGTTTTGTATTATCACGTAATAGGGGAGAGAGTGTGGCAGATATGATACGCGAGTTGTGATGGAAGTCATTAAAGCAAAGACGTTTTTCGTCGCGGCGAGATCTATTTATGAAATTTCAGTCACCAACTTTCTCTTCCGAATGCGATAATATTTTGTTGAGCCCAACCTACATAGGTAGGAATGATCATCAAAATAAAATAAGAGAAATCAGAGCTCGAACAGAAAGGTTTAGGTGTTTGTTTTTCCCGCGCGCGGATCGAGAGTGGTATGACAGAGAGATAGTATGATTGTGGTTCGATGAACCCTCTGCCAAGCACTTAAATGTGAATTGCAGAGTAGTCATGTAGATGTAGATGTAGATGTAGGTGCAGATGTACTTACTCAGCATTTTCTGAATGTAGCCAACATGATAAATCTAACAGCGGCAGGTTTTCGGATATAATACCTCGAAAGCTAGGTAATTAGAGTTGGAACAATTCTTCTGTGTGTGAGAATTTCACGTAAAAAAATTGACTTCAGTTCTGAAATGGAGTTTAACTACTAGGGAGGCTAATAAAAATGTCCGATTGTGAATGAAGTGGCCTTTTTCGCTGTTAAAACTGCATCTTTGATGTGACGCGACTATAGTTGCAGCGTTACACTACCTTGCAGTAGAAAAACTGTTCTGCATTCCTAAGAAAAGGAAGGCCGAGAAGGAGTAGGAAGAACTATAGGGAAACACAGTGAGACTTTATGTTGACATACAACTTTGATCACACGCCTTTACTAATATAAACATTATAACCGGCCGGTCTGGCCGTGGTGTTCTAGGCGCTACAGTCTGGAACCGCGTGACCGCTACGGTGGCAGGTTCGAATCCTGCCTGGGGCATGGATGTGTGTGATGTCCTTAGGTTAGTTAGGTTTAAGTAGTTCTATGTTCTATGGGACTGATGACCATAGATGTTAAGTCCCATAGTGCTCAGAGCCATTTGAACCCATTAACGTTATACTATACACACAGGAATAGCTCCAGCTGCAATTTGTTCTTTCACATGTGACACATTTCCGGCTCATTGTAGGCTGAAAACGACCTAATAGTGTGTTGTGTGTTTCAGGTTTCGTCGCGACTCCGTGTAAGGTAAGTCCTCGCCGATGGAGATATTTCACAGTTTGAGTTCACCGTAAGTACTGCTACATCATCTTCTGTTGTACGAATGTGAGTACAGTTTTAACGCACTTTAAAAGTTGAACTTACCTGAATCGCATCTTCGTAGAAGGGACATTTGTCATAGAGAAACTAACTCTGCTGCAGCCGGTGCGTTATCCTCTACTCGGTGAGAGAATACACTTGATACTTGTTGCCAGCTTTAAACCGCGAAGTATAGAAACCCTAGAGACCGAAAACAATACGGCCTAGAACTTCAGCAATAATCGTTTCCATAGAAACATAATCAAGATCGTATTCTGTGACTGCTCGTAAAAGAGGCGTAGCTCAGCAGTAGAAAGCCTGCTGTTAAATGTCAAAGGTCTTCTCTGGGCGAAGAGGCTGTAGAGTAAGACTTGATGGTACTCTTATTCTGGAGAGGAATGGTTCCAATCCACGTCCGGCAGCCGAGATGCAGGTTTTCCGTGTTTTTTTCTCAGATATTTAAGGGGGTATCTTTCTTACGAAAGACGGCAGCCAATTAGCTTCTCTATTCTTCCTCATTCACATCTTGTAATGACCTCGTCGTACATGGAACGGTAAATGGAAATCTTCTTTCCCCTGTATGTATGATTTATAGCTCTGCAACCTGTTAATGCTCACAAAACCCAACCGCTCACTAGTAATGTTTAGAGGTCGAAATCTGCTGTATCAGATATAAGTCAACGTAGTTCATTCAAATTTTCCCTCACTTAAGGACGAAGAGAGATAAATAAGGAAACCCAGAACAAAAAATATCTTCGTGTGTATGTCGACACTTCAGTAGCACAAGAAATTCATTATGTTCAGACATGACGTTTTCAAATTACCAAATTGTAACTTGTCTTGAGCTTACAAATGGAGGAATATTGAAAAATAATACCTATTCGTTTCAAACATCCAGCGATATTTCGTTATAATTCCACACATAAACGTCATGTAAGTAACGTGACACCAAAATTTGTCATCAGTTGTTTATAAATATTTGTTAAATGCCACCATTACTTGGAAATTGCTTAATAATCCTATACGTGACGAATGACCTCTTTCTTTTGTTTCTTTTAGTAATCTTGATCACTTGATTAATTTTTTTTCAGAAACATCAAGAAAATCGATTTTATGAAGCTGAAAAGTTATTGACAGAAAAACGCAAAATCTTAGTACGTATTTGATAACTTCTTTTCACTATAACTATTTACTACGTTTTTAAGAATCCGCAAATTCATATGTTAATATTTTCAGCTCATTCTAGTACTGTACACAAAGGTTTTGGATAAGATGTTTCGTTAGCATAACATATGTCAAAATTATAAGATCTCTTTCGCAGCAGACTGGTCTCATGTAATACACTTATTTTACTTCACCTCATGTATCACCACATTTCTCAGAGCATAAGATAATGGGTGAAACGAACCTCGCCAATAAAGAAACAGAAAGTCTGTAATCGTTGTTAAGCAGCTTAACGCTATTTCTGATTTGGATAGTATCTAACAATTTGTCATAGAAGATTCTGTAATGTGGTAATTATCTATGAGAATGTTGAGTGTAAGGTTCTGGCGAAGTTAAATCTTCATAGCAATGACGGATGCTACTTATGTACATAAAGCGAACGTGAAATATTTATTCTCGTAGAGAAGGGTTCATTTCGGTAGTAAAGGGGGAGAGGTGCTATTTTTACACATGTGACAATGTAATGTAATTATACCAAATGCAGTGGGAAATTCAAGATCATAGCATGCAACATCACTCGGTGTATGCGAAGTTTAACGTACACGTTTTATCCGAATCTACCTCTTCTGAAAATAGATGTGTCTTTTTGACAGTCTACACGAACTGTTGGTAAAGAGAAAAATCTGTTCGCACCATCGCGATCTTAGAGCCCGTTGGTTTATTTGTTCGATATTTTTTCAAACGAATAATGTACAAAAGTAGCTAACACATTTGTTCACCAGTTCTGCAGTCACTTGTGTTGATTTTCATGACACTTCACCTCATTTTTCGAGACATACTTTACAATTCCATAAAAACCAAATATTAAGACGCTTTTGACTAGCCTGTTCCAAACGTTAATCCTATTTCCGGTAGCTATATAGAAAATTTCGACACTGGAAGGGAGTCTTTTGTCTCTGTCATCAGTTGTTTATAAGTATCGACACTTAACTATTTCTATCTTTTCCAGCAAAAATGTACAAAGAATCAGGCATAGGCCTACATGAAACTTAAGATATCATCTTCAATCAATCAGATGATACTTGTAAATCAGCGATGTCCGGAAGATAATTATAATAACACTAACAATAATAATAATAGAACCATTTAAACGAAAACGAAGCACAATATACAAACACGTAGAAAAAAATTCTAGAGACAGTTAAAAAAGACTCAGTTCTTAGCAGTCAGACAGCAAAATTGTGCAGCAATTTGAAAAATGTTAAATTGTTTCAACAGCGCTGCAGATGTTCCGCTGGGAAGTCCTCACACATCATGCCTGCAGTTCCGATATTTCCTTACTCGATTTCCACATAACTACAGCCCTGCAGAAAGACATTTCGTGGACCCGTGGTTGCTTCGAGTAGATGAATCCCTCGGAATCATTATGCTTCCTTAGGCAACCGCAAACATTTTTCCATGAGGCAAATGACCGTCTTGTCTCAAACTGGCATAAATGTATAGCGGTTACTTTTGATATAATAAACGATTTACTTACTGAAACTTCCTGGCAGATTAAAACTGTGTGCCCGACCGACTCGAACTCGGGACCTTTGCCTTTCGCAGG
Organism: Schistocerca piceifrons; assembly: GCF_021461385.2. Taxonomy (NCBI): domain Eukaryota; kingdom Metazoa; phylum Arthropoda; class Insecta; order Orthoptera; family Acrididae; genus Schistocerca; species Schistocerca piceifrons. Next base: position 361,716,870 of record NC_060145.1, read on the forward strand.
CAAGTGCTCTACCATCTGAACTACCGAAGCACGACTCACGCCGGGTACTCACATCTTTACTTCTGCCAGTACCTCCTCATACCAGCGCACACTCCGCTGCAGAGTAAAAATCTCATTCTGGATTTACTTACTGTTTGTCCATCATTATCGTAGATATTGGACCACACACATAGAAATAAACGAACAACAACTTAAATTTGTCCAAATTCAAATGGAAATTTTTGAGCTCTGCGATTGTCTTAGGAAATTTAAAATAAACATATAAAAAAAAGTTTTGCATCACCCTTGATCGCAGACCACCTGGAGGTAGACGTTGACTGTGGATATTGTATCACAAACACAGTCCCTTTGACTGTTCAGAGATGTCATTAACCCAGCCCAAAGATGTCAACAATCACGCATGAACAGCGCTTATTAGACGGAAGGGATCCTACAGCTGATCAGGTCCAGTCATTCCACGAGGAAGGAGGTACACGGCTCGTATTGTCTGTAGTTCAACCATGCCTAGACGGTCAGTACCGCGGTTCGATCGCGTCCGTATTGGTACTTTGTGCAACGAAGGGCTCTCAACGAGGGAAGTGTCCAGGCGTTTCGGAGTCAACCAAAGAGATTTTAGAACATGGAGGAGATACAGAGAGACAGGAACTGTCGATGACATGCCTCGCTCAGGCCGCCCAAGGGCTACTACTGCAGTGGATGAACGCTACCTACGGATTATGACTCGGAGGAACCTTGACAGCAACACCACCACGATGAGTAATGCTTTTCGTGCAGCCACAGTACGTCGTGTTACGACTCAAACTGTGCGCAATTGGCTGCATTATGCGGAACTTCACTCCCGGCGTCCATTGAGAGGTCCTTCTCTGCAACCTCGACACCATGCAGCGCGGTACAGATGGGCCCAACAACATGCTGAATGGACCGCTCAGGATTAGCATCACGTTCTCTTAACCGATGAGTGTCGCATATGCCTTCAACCAGACAATCGTTGGAGACGTGTTTGGAGGCTATCCGAACAGGCTGAACGCCTTAAACACACTGTCCTGAGAGTGGAGCAAGGTGAAGGTTCCCTGCTGTTTAAGGGTGGCATTATTTTGGGCCGACGTACGCCGCTGGTGGTCATGGAAGGCGCCCTAATGGCTGTACGATACGTGAATGCCATCCTCCGGCTGATAGTGCAACCATATCGGCAGCATATAGGCGAGGCATTCGTCTTCATGGAAGACAATTCGCTCCTTCATCGTGCACATCCTGTGAATGACTTCCTTCAAGATAATGACATCGCTCGACTACAGTGGCCAGCATGTTCCCCAGACACGAAAACTATCGAACATGCCTTGGATAGGTTGAAAAGGTCTGTTTATGGACGACGTGACCCACCAACCACTCTAAGGGATCTACTCCGAATCGCCGTTGAGGACTGGCCTATTCCAATTTTCTGTACATTTTCCGGAACACTCTGAAACGAAGTGATGCAAAACTTCTTTTTTTTATGTGTGTAAATACAGTTTTAGTGTCTTTTATTACGTACTGACTGAGAAAAAACGTGAAACACCCAAAAGGCAAGGTGAGATGTCAACGAAACATCGAGCACATGCAGATCGTCTGCGGATATGTAAATGATTACAGTTACTATTGTGTGTTATAGGTAGAACAGTCACCAGAGTGTGTACGTTGTTCGTGTTTACTGTTGCTACCAGAAGTGGTAGGATATATAAGATGCGTCAATGGCGTGAGTTGATAAGTGATAAATGTGAACTACTATTAGATGCCGCTTTTCATGTAAGAGGTCCGCAGCTTCTGGTCTAGTGGTTAGCGCTGCTGCCTCTGGATCACGGGGTTCCAGTTTCGATTAGCAGCTGCGTCGGGAGTTTTCTCCGCCTGGGGACTGGGTGTTTATATCGTCCTCATTATTTCATCATCATGCAGGAAAATGGCAAGAGTGGAACGTGGAAAGATTTAGAGTTTGTACAGGCACTAATGAACATGCTGTTCAGCGTCCAACAAACTGAAATCTTCATCACCAACATCATAATCAGGTAAGAGCGATATCAGCAGCTGCCAGAGTCTCAAATGCCCTCACTGTGAGTCTCCAATTGGTCTGATGGTCTAGTCGTGCAGATTTCAGGTTTGTGGGACATTCGCATGTGGCAGTGGTTCGATGTTGGAGTGTATAGGAACTTGAGGACTTGTATACTCACTGTCAAGGTCCCGACTTACACATCTCACTACGAGAAAGGAGGATCACCGTATTGTGCATCAAGTACATTGCAATCCCCTCACATCAGCGCCTGCTGGCCGATAGCAAGCAGTGTACTCGTTTCAACGTTTTGACTATTGGTCAGAGGCTAGCAGCAACCAGACTAGAGATATACCGACCTAAACATAGGCTGCCGTTAACACGAGAACTCTAACGGCTGCGTTTGGAATGGTGTCATGACTGGAAGACATGGAGTGCTGATGAATGCGTCGCATTGTGTTCAGCGATGCATCATGGTTCGCCGCTATCCCATATATCCAACGCTGAGTATGGCGGCGACCTTGCTAGAGGTCCAATTCTTCCAGTGTTTTGGAGAGACACAGCAGTACACTTCCTCATGTCATGGTGAGGGAACGCATTGGGTCACTTCAGGTCACTGCTGGTAGTAACTGAGGGAATTCCTGGTGCACAACGGTACCTCACGGACATTCTGCGTCCACTATGTGTTACCTCTCATGCGACAGTTTCGTCGTGCCGTTTTTGAGTAGGTCGACGCTCGTGCACATGTGGCACAAACAGTAATGGTTGAACTGTGTAAGCATTCACTTGAGCACGGAAAACTGCTACAATTCCGCACTGCATTGATAATGACCTGACACAGGTCGAAATCTGATCTGCATTGGGACTATAAATGTCATATTAAAGCAACTTAATTCCACGACTGATTGCTGCTCCATCTAACCCAGTTGTCTGTGTGTTGTCCGACCAAGTACAAAAGGTATGGAACTCCATCCCACAAACTGACGTCCGGCACATGCACTACACAAAGAATGCAATGTTTACATTTAACATTCTGGCGGCTGTACCTGCCATTAATGTACAACATGTCACAATTGCCATGACTAATCTCATACATTCATTAACCTGTGATGTTGCAATGTTAATCAAATTCATTACTCCACAATAATAATTTTTTGGTGTTGCAATTTTTTCCCATCAGTGTATATTTAAAAAGTGTCTGAAGTACACCCACGCTCATAAATTAAGGATAATTGCAGAATGTGGTGCCACACAACGTGGCACTACACGAAACTGGCGCTAATAGCATAGGCACATAGGGAACACACACCGTCCCGAAACACATGTGCTACAAAACGCCACTGTTTCCTGCGCATGTACCCCGATATCAACATGCGATATGATCACCATGAACACGTATACAGGCCTCACAACGGGTTGGCATACTCTGGATCAGGTGGTCGAGCAGCTGCTGGGGTATAGCCTCCCATTCTTGCACCAGTGCCTGTCGGAGCTCCTGAAGTGTCCTAGGGGTTTGAAGACGTGCAGCGATACATTGACTGACAGCATCCCAGAGGTAGTCGATGGGGTTTATGTCTGGAGAACAGGCAGGCCACTCCATTCGCCTGATATCTTCTGTTTCAAGGTACTCCACGATGGAAGCTCGGTGTGGCCGTACGTTATCATCCATCAGGAGGAACGTGGGACCCACCCCTGAAAAGGTGGACATACTGGTGCAAAATGACTTCCCGATACACCTGACCTGCTACAGTTCGTCTGTCAAAGACAAGCAGGGGTATACGTGCACCAACCATAATCCCACTCCACATCATCAAACCACGACCTCCACACAGGTTCCTTTCAAGGTCCAGCTTAAGGGGTTAGTATCTGGTTCCTGGTTCACGCCAGATGAAAACCTGGCGAGAATCACTGTTCAGACTACACCTGAACTCGTCTGTGAACATAACCTGGGACCACTGTTGCAATGACCGTGTTCTTGACACCAGGCTTTACGGGCTCTCCTGTGACCAGAGGTCAGTGGAATACACCTTGCAGGTCTCCGGGCGAATAAACCATGTCTGTTCAGTCGTCTATAGACTGTGTGTCTGGAGACAACTGTTCCAGTGAATGCGGTAAGGTCCCAAGCAAGGCTACCTACAGTACTCTGTGGCCATCTGCGGGCACTGATGGTAAGATATCGGTCTTCTTGTGGTGTTGTACACTGTGGACGCCCCATACTGTAGCGCCTGGACACGTTTTCTGTCTGCAGGAATCGCTATACTCTTAAGATCACACATTATGGCAAACGGAGGGTCCGTGCTACGACCCGATGAGTTTGACCAGGCCCCAGTCGCCCTGGTATTCTGCCCCTCATAACGTCATCAATATATGTTCTTTAAGTCATTTTCAACACACTGTCACCATTAGCACGTCTGAAAACGTCTGCACACTTACACGCTGCACTGTACTCTGGCATGCACCAACACACCTCTGCGTATGTGGACTGCTACCAGCGCCACTGTGCGACGACTGCAAGTCAGATGCACCTCATGGTAGTACCTCCAGGTGATTTAAACCCGCAAACAGCCCACCAGTGCGTTGTTCCAGCACGTATCAGCATTATCCTTAATTTATGAGGAGGAGTGTGGGAAAGTGGGAATATTTTGAAACATAACCAACAGGTTATCCAGTAGAGAAGGCTTTTGTTCTTTAGTTGCCTCACTAAACGCGCACCAGGAAGAGAAAGGGAAGATAAACAGGCCGGCAGAAGCTGCAAGTCATCCTCAGTTATGGCGCCACCGCGGGAGCCAGCAAAAGCATTTCAGCAGAACTGAGACAAAAAAGCGGCCGCGGGGAGCCCTAGCGGCGCGTCCTGGCGGGGGAGCCCTTTGTTCTTAATGTCCGTCCCTCGGGAGAAACAGCCCCATTCAGGGGTATCGCCCACGGCTGCGACGTTTCGCTAATAGAGTTTTCAGCACAGAGTCACCGCCCTTATCTCAGGGGCAGAAAAGCTTCCAAATGCTACCACGCTATGTCGACAGCGTCGGGGAAAGACAAACATTGGAAATAACGAGAGAAATAAAATAAAATTGAACTCCCATATATGCAACATCAGTTTCAAGCAGTTTGATGTTTCTGATGGCTGTATCTTCTTAACTGTGTATTGTACTATTGTGTAATTTTGCACGTAAATTAACTGGTATATGTAGACACTGCCTGAAAAATAGTGGCGAATAGGATTCTCAATAAAGGCGTAATAAATTCGAGCGTCGTGCCCGATACTATAGCTTCACTGCATGAACAGTGATAATGTAATGAGAGATATATTTTTCTTCCTTTCATTATTTTGTGGATCCTGCCAGGGAGGAAAAAGTTTCGGAAAGGTTTGAAATGATGTGTAAATTTTGTGGCATGTCACTAAGTGCTCTCCTTCTCAAATAATGGATGAAGGTACTCAGAGTGATTCGCGCGCTGTGAGACGCGTTGCCTTGTGATTGTTTCCAACTTCAATATCTGACTTATTGTATTAAAACTTTAATGTGAGATTATACCTTTTAATAGGTAGTGTTTTAAAGTTCTACATTAGATGAATAATTAGATCATATAATATAAGTTTAAAAGATATTTATGTATTTATTTATTTATTTATTTGCACCCAGGTGCAGGATTTGGGGCTATGTAGCGTGCTCTGTACACGACGCTAGCCGCTTAGTGCTATGGATTCCCTCACTTACAAGTGGTGGTCAACTATTTTGGAGAAAACTTTCGAGCAGAGACATGGCAAAACACGGGGAGAAGGGTTCACCATGTTGTTTTACATTTCCTTTATTTCTGTTGAATTAATTAATCACATTCTTAATTTGTCATTTATTCGTTTAACCTATTTCATTAAATTTCTTTTCAATTGCGGAGTAATTGTTTCAAGTTGCCTTCATCAAACTATGTAATTGCTATGTAGCTTAAGACCGAGAGACCCGAAGAAAAATTCTCCTGATTTGGCCCACTCTGTCTATGATCCTGTAACTAAATAAATGTGTGGAGGGAAACATCTTGAGGCAAATAACGAGGCTGTGGAGACGCTTCATTGGTGGAATTTGTTTACTACAAAATAGTTAGATGAAGTGCAAAGACGTGAAACCTAATCATATCGAAAAATAAGTTCGATTTCCACCTAGGATCATCTGCTCTTTTCTTGAGATTGATACTTTCTCACCTTACGCTCGTATTTACTAATCTTGTCCTGTTCAATTTCTGATACTGAAAATATACGTGTAGAATTTAATAATCACAGAAAAATTAAGGTATAGAAGTTGGTCTCCTCGTAGCCAAATTTTGTTTCTTCGTAGTTACGACCGATCACATGTGATGCGAATAAAAGCCAGAGTATGTATCTATATTCAGCCTGAGCCCTAAATTTTGTGTTGTACTGTAACCTTACAAATAAAGGAAAATGCAAATGAAGGTTAAAACTGTGAGATGACTAGCTTCACACCTATCGCATGCGAAATACGGATCAGAATAATACAAAAGTGGAAATACGGAAAAGTAGACATCGTAGGGAGGGAAGATCGGTTTGCTGTCAGAAAGGAAGAAGCTAAAAGGGACTTGAGAATGTAAGTTACACACGTCGCCACATGGCGCAACGATAGGTGGGTATTGCGGCCACAAGTGTCTTATATCAAATTAATTGTCTCAGCGTCGGTGATTTTTAAACTCTAATAATAATTATATTCATATCGAAACGAGAAGGCAAATGCTGCTGGTCTAGTGGACACAATTATTTTTAAATTTTAAATTCTAAACTACAATACGCAGCATTATACTACACTGATCTACTCCACTGTACTAGGCATCAGAAACAAATTAGGTTTTCTCATTTTGTTTGCATAGTTATGCCTGATCCACAGAGCTAAGGGTTTACTGGAGCTTTGGATGTCGCAGGAACTGGAGCAGAAAATGAATCGTTCTACCTAGAAAGACAGATGAAACAGCACTAAAACTACGTGTACGTATATACCCCGCAAGCCACGATAAGATGCATCGCGGTGGGTACCTTCCTCCACTATCAGTCATTTTCTTTGTTGTTCCACTCTCAGTGAGCCCTGAGATGTCTCGTCTTGGCGGTTCTTACGCAAGACGTATGTTAGTAGCAGTAGAATCATTCAGTAGTCTGCCGAAAATTCATATCTCATGTTGATCGATCTCATTGGTAAGAAAGTAGCAGCTGGCATTTGAACGGCTTAGATGTCTTCTTGTAATCCACAGCGCTCGAGCAATACTCAGGAATGAATTACGCAGTGTTCTTTATAGATTAAATACGTTTTCCCTGACTGCCTCAATAAACCGATGTCGACTATTCTCCTTCCATACAATCGACCTTATGTGCTCGTTCCGTTTCATGACGCTTTGAGACGTTACGCCTAGATATTTAATCCATGTGACTGTGTGAAGCAACACAGCACAAATCTCCCAAATCTCCACCTCTAGCTCTCCGTTCCAAGCATAACTGGAGCGCTAGAGTTTTCCAGGAGGGCAGTAAAATCGGGGACGTTGTTAAAAATGCTTTGGAAACATACTGTTAAGATGTTTATATTGGAAGCTTTGCCCGAAGCAAGGTAGATGTAACTAGGTTCACACAGGCGAGGGAAGCATTCATAAGGAAAGAGCCCAACTGATGTTAGACACTGATATGGAACTTCCAATGTGCTAATTGTCTTTCTCACACACTCTCTCTTTCTCTGTGTCAAACCGGTTAACTAAGTTTGTGACCATTTTCTACAGTTAGTTTGCTTCGTGTGTGTCTACGAGACGATTGTACACCTGTCACATTACCTGTTATTGTTCTGTAGATTATTTACTATTTGATTAAATTACTGGGAAATTTATGGATGGTGAAGCTGAGTACTTTTAGTAATGTTTGGTCGGTACTTGCTACGTAATGTGTGAAAGCAAGAGAGAATGAATTACTAGATCAATAGAGAGCGACTAACGTCAGGCAAACAACGTTACCGGTCGAAGCTTAAGCTTGAAAAACTCTGTTGTACATCATTCTTAAGTCCACGAACCTATTCAGAAAATTCACAGATCCCTAAACACAACGATGCATTTCTGTGTTAAAGTCCACGAACGCAATGATCGAAAACGACTCTAAATTTCAGAGTTCTTGCGGAAATTCTACAAGTCTCTAAACTTGCCCCCAAAATTTTAAAACTCCTCAGTAACAACTGCCACGCCGCTCGTTAGCTCATGTGTCCGTACTCGCCGGCGCCTAAAACCAAATAAACCAGGCCAGTATGGCAGCTACCCTTATATATACTCGATTATTCGTTGCAAAATCACATAATTACACGTACTGTCCATATTATTATAAAAGCTATTCTTATAAAAAAGGTATTCCATTCGGCTTGTGATTGTGCGCTGATTCCTTTGAGGCGTTAGAAAATACCAGCGTACTGTCTTTCGCTTGTTGCTCATAATCCTCGGAACTACTTCAAACTTACCACTACCATGGTTCTACACGTAATTATGGCTAAAATATCACCCGCTTTTCCATAGTGACAGTAGATTTTTATGGGGTTCTTGCCTTTTTAGTTACGTACATGTTAACTAGTGAAATCGTCTACATTACTAAAATTTACTATTGTCTACATTAAACATAATGAGAATGAACCTTCTGCAGATGGTCAACGTATTTTTTTATCACTGAAATATTTACTGTTATCTATATTAAACATAATGAGAATTAACCGTCTGCAGATGGTCAATGTAGTTTATTATCTCGCAATACCACTACATTTATTGTTTTGGGGTGTATTTTGCACTAAAATTTGTTTTTCATCCTCGAAGCACACAGTTTGTCTCATAACTCAAATTGTATTGCTTTAACAGGAATTCTGAAACTGTTTTCCCATATTATCATTAAATTGTTTTTAGCGGACACTTCGTTCCACACGATCGCTTAAGACTTTTTGAAGTTATTAATTTTTGAAGGTAATACTCGTAGGTACGTTCATATCTTCGATCGTCAACACCTAAAGTGTTATTACATCTACAGAATGGGTGTTGGCAAGTGATCCTCGCCTCGGTTCTGTCTTTGCCGTGATCCCATTGCCATTATTTGCCTTAGTGTGATACTTGACACCAATTCTTCAGGCTGATATTCAGCTCGCTGTCTGAGCCATAATGTTGTCTTTATAGCCAACGGTGAGCAGGGACGAAACTCAGAGGGAGCCAATTACGGGCTGTATGGTGCTTGATCAAACAGTTACCATCGAAACGCTGCAAGAGGGTCTTCATTGTTCCTGCAGTGTGCGATCGAGAATTTTCCTGAAGAGGGAAACGCATGACAGTTACGATATGCCGGCAGCATGAGATCAGGCCAGATCTCTCTACAGGCACTCGTAGTTGGCGGGAGACACTATTTTCTAGGTATCTGTAAGTGCTAACTCCGCACTCAGAACTGAAAAGATCGACGTGACGCCATCGAGGCAATACCAAAGACACTGGCCAACACATCTGTGCAAAAATTCATCGGATTTTCTGTGGTTTCCATTTCGTGTCCGATCGGGCCGGCCGGGGTGGCCGAGCGGTTCTGGGCGCTACATTCTGGAACCGCGCGACTGCTACGGTCGCAGGTTCGAATCCTTCCTCGGGCATGGATGTGTGTGATGTCCTAAGGTTAGTTAGGTTTAAGTAGTTGTAAGTTCTAGGGGACTGATGACGTCAGAAGTAAAGTCCCATAGTGGTCAGAGCCATTTGAACCATTTGTCCGATCGGACTTTACTAAAGGAGTAGCCCTCGTAGTGTGTGTAACTTATGCAGTGAGTATGTGTGGCAGCCTAATATTGTCTCCGCAATGGAATTTACACGCCTATACACGATTAAACTGACCCTCCTATTGACAGACTGCACCTATGGGTTTCTGTAGAACAATATATCGTGTTGTGGTTTTATTTCAGCTGAATACATCTTACTGGGATGCTACTAGAATTAATTACAACGGGATACAATAAATCGTTATTTCTAAAAAAATGTAAACTGAAAAAATTGTACAAATGTGAAATACACACTATCAAATTCTGCCATAAATGTAATTTCGAGACTGGCAGAACAGATGTTTCAATTTAGACCACATCTCCCAGTTATTAGATGGAAACAAAGTTGTCAGATACTTATCAGAGGTGAGATACAGAAGACCAACTAGCACTTTACGAAAAAAGCTCAGTGGGCAACCAAGTGGAAGTAAACACATTTGCTGTTTCCCTATCTCCCGAATTGGAGCGTACGGACTTCAACTGTAATGAATCTGTGATCTGCTCGTTGGGGCGGTGGCCCCTGCTCGGATGTTGTGTCTGCAATCGTCTACCTACTCAGTGGACACGCTGTGCGCCTGCAAACTCCTGCGACTGAAGTTTCCGCTGTACAAGAGAGAGCGAGTCAAGATTTGCCTTTGCTTTTTAGCCACCAACATAAATTCGATTCAATATACTCCCGTGAAGAAGAAGATCCACCAGCTTAGCCGAGAGCGCTAATGCGCTGCTTCCTGGATTCGGGTAGGCGCAACCGGCTTCGGATCGAATATGCGCACCGGATTAACGACGAGGGCCGGTGTGCCGGCCAGCCTGGATGTTGTTTCTAGGCGGTTTCCCACATCCCTCTAGGTGAATACCGGGATGGTCCCCGCGTCCCGCCTCATTTACACGACTCACAGACATTTGTAACACATCCGCACTTTTCCATGATTTAAACTAGACGCAGACAGATGGGGTACTCTGATTCCGTCCCGAAGGTACGGAATGGCGGCAGGAAGGGCATCCGGCCGCCCCTTAAATTAACATGCCAAATCCAATTTAACCACGCCAACCCCGCGCTAAATACGGGACAAAGGCGCAACCGATAGATTACTCGCGTGAAGAAGAACTTCACCGAGGGCTAAAGTATCATCACCTCAGTAAACAGAATAACACCTCTGTCTCAGAGAAATCACTCACGTGCTCACCATGTTAAAAGCAACACGTCTTAAAGTTTGACCGCCAACTCCCATGCTATTGCTATTGCCAGCGAAGTCAATTACGGCGGCCGCTGTGTTCGAGCGGTTCTAGGCGCTACAGTATGCAACCGCGCGACTGCTACGGTCGCAGGTTCGAATCCTGCCTCGGGTATCGATGTGTGCGATGTCCTTAGGTTAGTTAGGTTTAAGTAGTTCTAAGTTCTAGGGGACTGATGACCTAAGAAGTTACGTCCCACAGTGCTCAGAGCCATTTGAACCATTTTTGAAGTCACTTATAGCGATTTTCAGAGGCCAGTGGTGACCGTCGTTGGAAGGGAAGTCCATTTTCTCCCGCCATACGCCGCTCCCAGCTGGAAACACGGCGTCTACATTTCCGCTCAAGTGGACGAATCCCAGTGGCGATTACAGAAACATTACCTCTCACTACACGAGTCACTACTCTGCTAACCCATCACCTGACCTCATAGTCATTTCAGAAGAATTTCTGGAAGGCACCACGTTCCCTCCTTAATACGTCTCTGCTTTTGGGCAGCTGTAGGCGTGCGCCGGCGCAGCCTGTGAAAATATTCCACAGAGGTAAGGTTCAAATGGCTCTGAGCACTATGGGACTTAACATCTGAGGTCATCAGTCCCCTAGAACTTAGAACTACTTAAACCTAAGTAACCTAAGGACAGCACACACATCCATGCCCGAGGCAGGATTCGAACCTGCGACCGTAGTAGTCGCAAGGTTCCGGACTGAAGCGCCTAGAACCGCTCGGCTACCGCGGCCGGCCCACAGAGGTAAGTCCAGGAGCATTGTTTGCGACGCCACGCACTCCGCACTAGAAGGTTGACCTGTCTCATTCTTGGGTTCCTGATGCTCTTTCTCCAGGTATGCTATTTTGAAATTTTTTCACCTCTCATCCGGTCTGGCCACGCTGTAGGGGATATGCGGTCTCGTGGTTTATCGATGCTACAGACTATGAACTGTTCTCTTTCAGGGCAATGAATGTCCCCCCATGCAGAATACAGCAATATGCTTCCCAGCCACTCCTTAGCCGAAAGCGGCTTCTGCGGAATGTGAGGCCGTTTGGCTCGTTCTGTTAGTGCACAGTCATAATTTACTCCCTATAACACTGTACCAGAGAAAGTGTTGGATCGTGGTGCTAGCCAGTAAGAGCCAATGAAATTACTAATCCGGTTTTGCATGATAAACATGATCTAATATAAACATAAATCTACAACAATGTTACATATGTGATGGCATAATATTGCCACCTAACAATTTTCTTGATGGAGCCACAATCTCACCTCGGTCTCCACCACCATCAAAGTGATGTTCTTTAAGTTTTGGAAACAGATGAAAATTGGATGGGGCCAAGTTGGGGCTGTATTGACGTTGCTCGATGACTGTGAACAAAAGGAGTCGGTTTCTTGCAGATGTGGAGCAATCAGATGTGGTTTGGAATTCTCATGCTGAAGGAGAGAGTGCTCCATGTGTGGACAAACTCTTCGATAATCGATTACAGCATGTGGTTTCTCACTCACCGCTGTTCGTAGATCTGTAGCGGCAGAGGGCTTCATATATCTATACATTAAGAATAAAAATGTACAATGTTAATGACGTCTGTCTTATTTAAAAAACTTCAGAAATTTTACCATAAAAAAATTGTACGCACTACCTGCCAGTACACCCTCGTAGTTCGTCGGCTGTGATTTGGCGCCATGACGGCGCCCTCACACCACGTGCAGGCCAGCAACGGGCACCTGATGGCTCAGTACAAAAGTTTTGTCTCAAGAACAGATAGTGTTGAGGATCAGTGGACAAAGTTCAAAACCATCGTACAATATGCCTTAGATGAATACATGCCAAGCAAAATCGTAATAGATGTAAAAGAGCCACCATGGTACAACAACTGAGTTAGAAAACTGCTGCGGAAGCAAAGTGAACTTCACAGCAAACATAAAAATAGCCAATGCCTTGCGGACAAACAGAAATTAGGCGATGCGAAACGTAGTGTGAGGAGGGCTATGCAAGAGGCGTTCAATGAATTCGAAAGTAAAATTGTGTGTACTGACTTGGCAGAAAATCCTAAGAAATTTTGGTCTATGTCAAAGCGGAAGGTGGATCAAATCAAAATGTCCAGAAACTCTGTGACGAAAACGGTACTGAAACAGAGGATGACAAACTAAAGGCCGAAATACTAAATGTCTTTTTCCAAAACTGTTTCACAGGGGAAGACTGCACTGTAATTCCTTCTCTAGATTGTCGCACAGATGACAAAGTGGTAGATATCGAAATAGACGACAGAGGGATAGAGAAACAATTAAAATCGCTCAAAAGAGGACAGGCCGCTGGACCTGATGGGATACCAGTTCGATTTTACACAGTACGTGAAGGAACTTGCCCCCCTTCTTGCAGCGGTGTACCGTAGGTCTCTAGAGGAGCGTAGCGTTCCAAAAGATTGGAAATGGGCACAGGTCTTCCTCGTTTTTAAGAAGGAACGTCGAACAGATGTGCAGAACTGTAGACCTATACCTCTAACGTCTATCAGTTGTAGAACTTTGGAACACGTATTATGTTCGAGTATAATGACTTTTCTGGAGACTAGAAATCTACTCTGTAGGAATCAGCATGGGGTCGTGTGAAACCCAGCTCGCGCTATTCGTCCACGAGACTCAGAGGGCCATAGACACGGGTTCCCAGGTAGATGCCGCGTTTCTTGACTTCCGCAAGGCGTTCGATACAGCTCCCCACAGTCGTCTAATGAACAAAGTAAGAGCATATGGACTATCAGACCAATTGTGTGATTGGATTGAAGCGTTCCTAGATAACAGAACGCAGCATGTCATTCTCAATGGATAGAAGTCTTCCGAAGTAAGAGTGATTTCAGGTCTGCCGCAGGGGAGTGTCATAGGACTGTTGTTATTAACAGTATATATAAATGACCTTGTGGATGACATCGGAAGTTCACTGAGGCTTTTTGCGGATGATGCTGTGGTATATCGAGAGGTTGTAATAATGGAAAATTGTACTGCAATGCAGGAGGATCTGCAGCGAATTGACGCATGGTGCAGGGAATGGCAAATGAATCTCAGTGTAGACAAGTGTAATGTGCTGCGAATACATAGAAGGAAAGGTCCCTTATCATTTAGCTACAATACAGCAGGTCAGCAACTGGAAGCAGTTAATTCCATAAATTATGTGGGAGTACGCATTAGGAGTGATTTAAAATGGAATGATAATATAAAGTTGATCGTCGGTAAAGCAGATGCCAGACTGACATTCATTGGAAGAATCCTAAGGAAATGCAATCCGAAAACAAAGGAAGTAGGTTACAGTAAGCTTGTTCGCCTACTGCTTGAATACTGCTCAGCAGTGTGGAATCCGTACCAGATAGGGTTTATAGAAGAGATAGAGAAGATCCAACGGAGAGCGGCGCGCTTCGTTACAGGATTATTTAGTAATCGCGAAAGCGTTACGGAGATGATAGATAAACTCCAGTGGAAAACCCTGCAGGAGAGACGGTAGCTCGGTACGGGCTTTTGTTGAAGTTTCGAGAACATATCTTCACCGAGGAGTCAAGCAGTATATTGGTCCCTCCTACGTATATCTCACGAAGAGACCATGAGGATAAAATCAGAGAGATTAGAGCCCACACAGAAGCATACCGACAATCCTTCTTTTCACGAACAACGTGAGACTGAAATAGAATGGAGAACCGATAGAGGTACTCAAGGTACCCTCCGCCACGCACCGTCAGGTAGCTTGCGGAGTATGGATGTAGATGTAGATGTAGAATCATCCGGGGATCCTTCTTTTCACGAACAACATGAGACTGGAATAGAATGGAGAACCGATAGAGGTACTCATGGTACCCTCCGCCACGCACCGTCATGTAGCTTGCGGAGTATGGATGTAGATGTAGATTTAGATGTAGAATCATCCGGGGAAACCGACCGCAATAAGCATTCAGAGGTTTTGATGACCTTATGACAGCCAGCTTACTTTAAATGACCCATACCCCCATCCATCCATACCCCCCCCACCCCCCCCCCCCACACACACACACACACACTCACTCACTCTGCACCATTGTGCCTTACGACACGTTTCAGAAGGAAAGATAAAATACCGCTCTGTAGCACAGAATGGGATAGAGGGGGAAGAGCTCACCTTGAATGTAAGGTTACAGCCGGAGCACTTACACCACCTATGACAAACTGGGAACCACTTTGCGCAACTCCAGATCAACGGGATATGGCTGAGAAAAACCTAGGTCTGGAATGGGCTTCATTCAAATAAATTCTACTGTTTCCTCTTTTCGAAATAAGCAGAGATAACTGATAGAAAAAGTAATGGTGTAGAAGGTGGATGAGTTTTTCTTTTTTCGGTTAGGGTGAGGAGGAGTGGTTGTGTATTGAGTGGAGCGTATTGACCAGTTCACAATGTATTTGGGTAGGTGTTCCGTAATTAGTCATTTGATATTGATACTTTTGGTGAACTTTTCTCAGAGACCTGTCGAGAAAATATTCGCTCACTGTAGGGGGCGGAAGCATTAAGAGACTAAAATGGCTGTACAATAGCTTAACTTGTTATCAGATGCAGTTGTTCAGTGTGGGATAGGGCGTTAACGGTGAGCAAAGGGGTGTGATAAGTTTTAGATGCAACATTAACCGAATGGGAAACCCAAAAACATGGCCCAAATTTGAATAAATAAGATGAGGGTATGACGCTACGGATGTAGTTGTGCAAACATTTCATGTTTTATCTCACTTTCACTGGTGGTTAGGTAGTAAAATATCGCTGGGCTTGCGTCGGGCTATCAGCATATACTGATATTAACATAAAGTTTCAACAAGTAGCTTCAACCTCATGTTGAAAACAATTAGGGTAGATGGAAGCATTATTACGGAATGTCATTGCCCTACGATGTTTAGTTTCCTAGTATTTTACATAGCCATTGTGTACAGTACAACGTTAGGTTTAGAAGTAAACTTGAAATACACTTCAGCGGAAGCCGCAATCAAGTCTTTGGAAGACTATGTCAAGCTACGGTATGACCTGTGTAATATGTTTCAGTGACTAAGGAATCTCTAATCTTCTTTTGAAGCTATTTCAGTTTCTCGAAGCAATGTTACACAATGTACGAACGAATTCTCGCGCGGCGATATCTATTAATAATTCTCGATTTTCAAGCCACGTCAAGTGGTTGACTTTGCACGAGCTTTCGGCAGATATCTCCTCTGCCATTTCCAAGTGGTTGACTGTCGTGTGGATCCTGTTGTTGTGAAAGGAAAACGGATACAACAACAAACAAATTTCGCAATTGGTTACATCTAATCCAGCCCTCCGAAACAAAACTAAAAAAAATTGGGTTTTTACGGTTTTGTGGCTCAATGACGAGGAAGATTAGCCGGCTCCGGAAGAGACATAAAATTAACACAGTCTACAGGTCCCCATCAATGATATGGCAAGTAATACGGCCTGAGAAAGACGATGTAGGTCTCAGAACACCTAGAATATACGAATTACACTGCGAGTGTGGGCAGTTTTATGTCGGTCAGACTTTCCATATTATTTAACAACGCCACACAGAACATGGAAGGTGTTTCCACTTACGTTGTGCAGGAAAATTGTCAGGCGTAGCATAAGGTGCACTGGGAAACGGACACTGAATTGTATTCGGCGAGACTTCTATTATTAACCGGACAGACAACTTCTGGGATTGATACGAAACGAAGCCATATGTGTCAAGACATCAGACAAAACCGTCAACAGAGTGTGGTCTGGGATCTCTTGGTTGGGGAGTTGAAGCCGGTGCGGCGGTCGCGCCAACAAATCATTGCCATGTACGATGCGGGACTGAACACCAGTGACGTCACTGGTGACGGCTTGGATATGTGTACACGGCAGTGGCATCCACACGATAGTCATCCACTTGACAATGGCAGAGATGATCTCTGCCGAAAGCTCGGGGACAGTTAACCACTTGATGCGGCTTGAAACCCGATGATATTTTAAAAATGCTAATGAAGTCTGCGAGTAAGTGGGTACAATGGTTCCAAAGGGGTCCGCTCCTACCTTATGAAGTGGTTTAATTCCTTGTCTATTCATACAGATTTAGGCCTACATTGGCTTTCACAAATCGCTTAAGGCAGGATCCAGGATGAGTGCTTCGAAAGGACGCACCATATTTCCTTTCCACACTTCGTCGGCCAGAATACGTACTCCGTCCTTAATGACATCATCGACGGAGGTAAGTTTTTCATTGAACGATAATTACGTATTCACTTGATTCGCATTGGCGACCTGTTTTATCTGGAACACTAGAGTTTCGTACGCGTGTTTAATGTAAATGGCAATATGACACCGCCGGCAAATATATTAAAAAAAAATAGTTGGGTGGAAGGGATACACGTATCGTTTTAGCGATATCGGCAGCGGTAAAATTTAATTAGTTTCATTCATTGGCCATTGTTTTCACATGTCAAACACCGAACTGTTATTATTAATATAATTATTATTATCTCTTTCACTGTGACTGTTATTATAATTGGGAGTATTATTTTTCAAGCTTTGCAGCAGGAATGCCTCCGAAGGAAACAGTGCTCGGGATGTTATTTAGGTATATGACACTGTGTCGACCAGGGCAGTAATGAATAAAATTATTATTTTTGTAATATATCATAAAAATTGTGATAAGTACTTTCTAATTTCCGTTTTGATACAATGGAGGAACTATATATATTTTTAGTGTCAGTACCGCAATCGACCTGTAAACCGATTTTATATCGAAGTAGATCGTAATATCCAGAAAATATAATAGATGATTGCTGATGAATTAACATAAACTTTGAGTCAATTGTGAAAAGCAGTAGAATTCAAAATAAATATGTTTTGTGGCAGTGACATATAGAAATTACGACTCGAAAAATCAGAGATCTCGGAAGTGAGGTTTTTGCAATAAAGGGAGAGGGAAAGTCGGAGACAGAAAAATAGAATGGATGATAACAGAGCCGAATCTGCAAACAACAACATTTTTGAAAAGTTGCTGAATTATCACATGTAACGACTTTCTTATGAAGGACAAATTACGAATGAGTCACGTGAACTGGTGCTTACTCCAAGACGAGATGTCAGCCAATCCTGCTCCCCACAATGGAAATAACTTCACCAGATCTGTTAGCAACTGAGGACGATTTACTCAATCTAGACCTGAGAAATGTGTCCATGTAAGACGTTATTGGTATCGGTGAGGGTCACACCGATGTAAAAAAGAATATTTTATTCCTAAATAAATTAACGTCTTTATTTCCCACCTATAACGAAATCATAGCTTCACACGACTAGTTCCAGAGAACATTTTTAACTGTAGTCTGGTTTTATTTAACTGCATTTTGTTTCTAAATAAGCGCGACCTCCGAGAAGCGCCCACAGTGTTATCCGTCTAAAAAAGTTTCATCTGAGAGCGTTGCTGCATCATATAAGCAACTTAGCGCGACTCCGAAGAGGGTGTACAAGTACAGACATGACTGTAGGCAAGGGACTAGTGTGGCATTTGTGTCTTTCCGACATGCGTGTGGTAAATAGGGAAACGTGAACAATGGCGACGTTATAATCAAATGCGTCCAGATAGGACAAACGTGCTGTTATCCATTTCTTGGCTGCCGAAGGACAAGCACTGGTAGCCATCCATCTGAGAACGAAGAATGAGTATCGGCAGAATGTCTGTCAAAAACTGCGACAAGAAGTGTTGCTGCTACATGATAACGTACATCCCCATATCCCAAGTATCGTAACGCAGAAGCTACGCCAACTGAAGTGGGAGACACTCGAGCACCCACCCCATAGGCCTGCTCCCTCCCCATGCGATTACCACGCATTCGATCAATTCAAAAAGCCTTGAAGTCAGCAATTACGGAATTCTTCACGAAGCAGGACACGGCATTTTTCCAAACATGTGTCTTCCGCGTCGGTAGAATGGTTGACTCAATGCTCACCAGGATTTTTTTCTGATTGGTATAGCGATTATGGATTGTATGGCCTTCGTGGGGCAGTAGTAGTGGCAGACATAAGGCCATGAAGAAGTTGATTTTATGGTCGGGTCTACAGCAGAATTAAAGCTCGTGCATATTATCTCTTTTTATGTATCAGGCTATACTTTTACTTCCAACAAACACTTTAATTCATTGGTTGTTAGCTAAATACGCCGCCCGGGCAAGTATCAAGAAACAAGCAGACACAAATACAAATATGTTACTGACAGTTGGTTCTCAGAAGCATGGAATGATCTTCACAGCATTATGAAATATATCAGTCGCTAATTCCGTCACACATATCCATCAAGTGGATTAAATTAGTGCCTTAACAGATACCAAGTCCCATATCCAGAATACAAAAAAGGCAACCTATATCATAATTTACTCACCGTACCAGCACACATAATGTACACTTCAGTACAAGTTTACATTAGTACATTATCTGACATACAAACTAGCCAAAGAGCCATTAGTAACAAATGAAACTGAATTTACATGTGAAGGACTATGTGCAAGAAACGATAACACGCAGAGAGCAGTAAAGCAATGTTACAAAATCAAAATCATGTTATTAAATGAAACAAACTTCCGGTATGAATCCGCGATCATGATGAATACTTTAAGAATAAAAACTTTCTAGATCGGTAGATATTTAAGAGATGGAGACATTTTCTTCAAGAAATAAATAAAATCGGTGGTTGGTTAAACCTTTCTCTATAAATCACCTCGAAGCTGTTTTCAAATGTAAAAAGTAACCTCATAAATTACGTCAGAATATTATTTAATTGAAATCCACCGGGCGAGCTGGCTTAATGTGAGAGACCCTGGACTCGCATTCAAAACGACCGGGCTTCAAGCTCAATTTAGATTTACGTTTTCCGTCATTTCTGTTTCGCTGAAACCAAATGCCGGAATACCTAAAAAAAAAAAAAAAAAAAAAAAAAGGCATACGTGCCACCGCGCAATCTGATACTATGATACTACGTCCTGTCTCTACTAACCATGTAGCTGACGGCAAGCAAACCTCTGGCCTTCATCCCTGCCTTTCTTTTCTTCTTTTCGTTTGCAACATAGGTGTTGGTAGCAAGAGATAACCTATAATTCATTTTGTTCTGTATATCAGTAGCAAGGTAGTTTTTTTTTCTGCCACTTATTGTTACCTAAAACTTCAATTTACATAATAACAAAAAGGTAAACTTCTCTCTACTGGGACACTAGACAGGAAGTGTCTACGTCAGGGTTTTACTCAACATAACCATTCAAAAGTATGTTGTGCAAGTCATACATTTATTAGCATAACTGATTCCACTTTACTTCATGCGACCACATCAGTGTGAAAGAGCATCACGAAAGAGCAGCGTGCACCACTAATCCATGTCCAGGACATTGTCACTGAAGTCACCTACGGATAAGACTTGCTTCGACCTTACGTTACTTAATCAACACACGTATTACTTTCGACAAAGTCCAGAACTCTTTGCGCCGGTAGAACATATGGAAAAAGAGTGATATGTTGACCAACTTAGGAGCGACGGAGAAAATTATGTGTCTGATGGACTACTTTACACAAATGCTACACACAAAATATAGTTTTAGTTCACAGCAGTGCACTATTTACAAACGTAAGCAAGTGAGCTTTGCTAAAATACCCGAATGGGCATCGTGATTCAGGTTTATGTGGTTCTCTGCATCAAAACTCTTTAAGCTGTAGATATCACCAGAAACACCACTATCAATTCATTCATCCTTGTCCGTTCGATTTAATCGCTGCAAGTGAATTAAGGTCTTCATGGTAGCGTCGATCTCTTCTCTATTTTAAATTGAGCTAATGCTGTACATTTCACTATTAGTGGTTCAGTATTTGCAAGTGTACTAAACCACATTACATCTGTACTTACTTCATCTGCACACTGATAATTGAGGCTATTAGAAGCAGTATATTCTTAGATTGAGTAGTTCCTCCAAGTATCTGTGGCAAGAGCTAAATTTCCTCTGGGAGTAGGTCAGGTGTTGAAGTACGGAAATGTGATGCAAGACCGTCAGTCTAAACTCACTCCTGTAGTGTATTTAGTGGTGTAGTTACGACAGTGCAGAAAACATCAGGTAGAAAATTACGTGACATGCTTGCAGGAAGACTGATAGACGCAGAGAAAAAATAACTAACACAGTGAAGTAGGCACGTATTAATGTACCAATGATCACAATGTCTATCTTTGTACCGCTAACAGCCTGTATACAATTGTTAAACAACTAACACAGTGAAGTGAGTATGTACTAAGGTAACAACAATCACAATATCTGCACTTGTACCCCTAACACACTCTATATAATTGTTTTCAGTAAAGGTCCTAAACAGAAAAGCACGATACGTGAGGGGTTCGATACGACATCTCTAGAGGTGACAGCCTCATGTAAAGTCAAGTATTTTAGGTCTTTTTGTTGATTCAACGACGAACGCACTCTTGACGAAGAACAGGCTGGCAATGAACCAGGATAGGCCGGAAAACTGAGCGTCACCCCTGAAAATCAATCAGCCCTACACTGAAATTCACTTAAGGAAAAGAAAAACAAAACAAAAATTCTGGTAATTAGACGACAATTACAAAGTTACTGCTCCCGAATGCAGATTGGTTATGCCTGACTACACTGTCGTCGATGCAAAGTATCGGACAGTATATAAAATCTGACATGTTTACCCGTGTTCATTAAATTTGTACCAACTCTGATGATATATATCTATTTCTGCTGTTACATATCGTTACCTAAGAAGTAATTTATGTGTTCTGCGAATGGTAATTGCGCCATATCTAGTCGCATGGCAGATTTGGTAATTCTATTATTTTTGTGAAACCTGATCTACGGTATAAATGAAATTAAACATAATTAAAACCATGAAATACTCGGTTCCTTGTGGTGCTAATTGCCGCCATTTGCTGTAGCGAGCTCATGCATTTCAAAAATCATTGTGTTTGTTGCAGATGGTTAGGATAACTGTACGGTGTCGCGGTTCGCACAGAGCCGATATTCCACCGAAAACAGCATGTTTGGTCGGACGCTTTACCAGGAAGTCAGATGGTGCTTGGAAAGACAGGTGAAGTACCTCGCGAGAAGCGCACTAGGTTGGGTCTGGTGACCGGCGACCGAGTTGTGGAGTACTGTGCTGATGAGTGCAGCTGGGCGGTTGCTCCTCGATTGATATGGGCCTGGAAGTGCATTGCTGTCGTCATCATCCTTAATCTGCAACCGTGGATTTGTCGCACATCGCCTCAAATGCAAGATTATTCCCTCTTCGACCTTTCCTCTGCGTGTCCCTGGCCGAACTTGAAAGAAATGAAGATTATTATTCTGCAAGCCAAGATATTACGTGTCTTTGCACACGCAATCCATGCTTTGTGACCGCCTTGTCCTGATCTTTCACTTCGTGGTGCTGTGAGCGAAAGATAGCCCATCAGTTACGTTTAGACCCTTCCTGTCTCGACTAAATTGAAATTTTTTAATTCACGATGTGCTTTTCTTCTTAAGACTGGGTGGTAGCGGCTTTAATTTAATCCTGACAACACTTTGCTTGCATAAGGAATTGATGTATATTTTAGTATATTTTTGTGTTGCCCACAGAGCCCGCTAAGTATAAAGTGTGTCTTCGATAACAGTGCAGTTGTGCCGGTTGAAGTCCAGGGTGTGTTATTTACCTGTGTGCTTGTTGACGGAAGAGATACAAACCGTACGCTGTTGGAGTTTTTCACTTCTCCTGATTTCTAAGTGTTACTGAATGTTGATTAGTGGAGAACACCCCTAAGAGCTATTAGTTGTTTGTAGTATTCCGTTTAATGAAGTTAATTTAATATTTTTATTGTAATAAAATAACCGATGTGTTCTTCATACTTATTGTTTACAGGGTCTTTGTTGCCTTATACTTGTTTATTGGCACTTGCTACTAAAGTGATTGAATTGGAAGTGCCCTTGCTTTTCGGCAGATAATTAACTACTTTGTCAGTCTTAAAAGCAGGAAGACTCCCTGTACCGAGGATGTAGTACATCGTTCTTCCGCTCCGTGCGTTTTATATCAAGATCTCGTATCTATATCTTAACTAATATGACTTTCTGTATCTCAGCTGGGCCTGTCACATTTTTTTTAAATCTAAATTAGGCTTGGAGACATGTTGTGCCATAATGAAATAGTTAAAATGAAAGCATTATTAGTTTTGTGAAACAGTATAGTGAGACTTTAAATTCTTTCCTTGTTGTAGATCTGGGTCAGTTAACAATTTTAGTGGGCCTTTTCAGCTTTCTTATTAATCAGTTGCTCTTGTTAATCGCTGACACTTGACATTTATGTAATAATGACAAGCTCGTATTGTTATGAAATGTTGAATGTTGAAGGCAGAACTCGTGGGCTGCAGTTCTTCCATTTTGATCCTTTTCTGAAAATCCTGACGGGGTGCCAAGGACTGTGCAAAATTCGTCATGCAAAAATTTATCATCATGAGTGGACAAGGCGTTGTCTAGTCCTAGAACGAACTAACATCAGCGGTTTGGACCTCTAGATTGCCGCATCTGCCTTTCAGTGTGAAAGTACGAGTATATCTGTCTAATGCTGAATACCGGAGCACAACTGACTAATAATGACTACAAAAGCGTATGTGACTAACTTTGAATACGAACACATGTGTGATTAATAAAGCATATTTCATCTAATTAATACTGAACAGCCAATCGTAACAGAACTGATGACGTTTCTGACTGCAGAAGATAACTATAGTATCTGTGCTATTGTTACGTTCTGATAATACTTTAACCATCCTGTCAGCTCTATGGACATAAGGGACAATTGTCTCTTACCTGTAGTCTTGTATGCAGTCTTCTTCAAAGTGGAACATAAGGCTGTAACAGAAGCGTTGCTGTACTGAGCCTTATAGAGAGTAATCGTTCAGTGGAACAGCTTGGTCCTGACAATAGACTTACAAAAATTTTCGCGTCTTTAATCTGAATATTTAGCGAATTATGTTGTTAAAATATATATTTGATCTTCAGACGGATGGTCCATTTTAACAGAAAATAATCGGATCTGCCGTCATAGATGACATGTGAGGAACAACACAGGAAGAGGAAAAGTACAGGTGCATTAATCATATGCAATAAATTTATACTCGAATTTAAGACAAATGCGGACATATTAAATAAATTAATTTTGGGTACTGGCCCCGTGCCATTATAAACTACTAAAGTAACCAATTTCTGACGTATCGACCGACTTGATGCGATCCTTTTTAGGGCGCTTCTTTGTTGTATACTGGTCAAGGTTTTGCTTTATAAACTATCAGATTTGGTTCTCTGGTCGCCACGGACGGCACATATTTGGGATGTCATTGAACAATTTGAAGAAAGGTTGTTACGGAAAGGAGGGCTGTACGGTACGCTATTGCCTGCGCTACCCTGATGGATGATTGGAAGGCAACTCTAGTAGGTGTTTGGTAGGAAGTAGCGTATCAGCAGTCTGTTTCCTGTGGCACTCTGGTAAGTGACTGGTAAGCAGTCTCTCGTTGGTGGTTGGAAGGTAACAGCAAATCGGCGGCTTGTAGCCAGAGGTAGTCTTTTCCTGCAGAGAGATTTTAAGGCCACACGGCACGTCTTTCGCGGCCGCTGTTAATGCTGTAAAACCCAGGCCAAGTAGCGCTGCTGGCTGGCGAACACGCATGATCCGCCGGGCTGGAATAGCTGGCAACCAGGCCGCAGATAACTCGTAGCCATCCTCCCCTTTCATGTTGTTAGGGTGATTAATTATTTCAGTAGCCTCTCTAAGTTTCCGTTGCTGTGTAGAGGGCTGCCGAGAAAGCACGCGAGGTTCTTGAAAATTAATGAGACGGCCACATTCCTTGTGGTGTTCTGCTATAGCCGACTTGGTTTTTATGTCCTAGTCGTACATAACGTTCATGCTCCGAAAAGCGAGTGCTAATGTGTTTTCCGGTTTCACCAACATTACTTTTCCGCGTTTACATTGAAATTGGTAAACATCTGCAGTACGGAGAGCAATCACGGGATCCTTAGTGGACCTCAACAAATGTCGAATCTTGCAGAAACTCTGAAATACAGGTTTCGTTCCTCCTCCACCCAAAACCTTGCCTACACAATCGCTGACGCCCCTCACCTAAGGTATGCGAGGACCAGCAACGTTATCTTCTCTATCTTTGTCTGGTTTGTCTACGCTGTATCTTACAGTTCGTTGCATATCTCTGCTATTGTAGCCGTTCGCGCTGGGTGTTGCCTTTAGATCGTCCTGTTCATGTTCAGACAGCTCGTGCGGTCATCGTACGTAGCACAGCACTCTTTTGTGCTAAATTTTGGTGCATTTCCTGGTGTGCTTCGGCTTCCTGAAGAATTTATTGCCTAGTCTGTCGCTAGCTGTGCTATAGATCTCGAAAGGAATCGCTCGTTTTCCATTTCTATCTTGAACTGTATTTTTCCTTTGTAATCTGTTGAGGTGCTCATAAAATCTGTGTAGTTCTCCTTCCTTATACGGCAGTATGACGAACGTGTCACCTACGTAAGTCAGCCAACAGCGTGGGCGTTGTGGTGCGGCATTTAGCGTGATTTGTTCAAAGGTGCCACGAATATGTCAGCTGATGCAGGTGACAGGAGGGGACCCTATAGCCAAAGCGGCCGCGAGAGAACTACGCGCGGGCTTAACGCCTCGCTATAGGAAAAAACTACCATGGATGAGAGCTGTCGATTTGTTATTACCTTCCTGTCAACATAGAGTAACTACCTACCAGTGACTTATCAGAGTAGTACAGGCAACAGCCAGCTACATTCCAATGGCCACCGGGGGTAGCAGAGGTAATAACGTACCATACAGCCTCCCCCTGTACAGCAGCCTCTCTTCAAAATGAAATTACAATGAACTCCAGACCTTTAGCTGCTTGCAGACATTGATAAATATCAACGGGAACATTTGAAAATGTGTGCCCCGACCGAGACTCGGAAGTTAGAATATCCTGCTTACATGGCAGACGCTCTATCCGTCGGAGCCACCGACGACACAGGGGATAGTGCGACTGCAGGGACTTGTCTCTGGCACACTCCCCGTGAGACCCACTTCTCAACGTTCTGTCTACACACTATGTTTGTAGTGCCCCTGCCCACTATACTCATTACTCGTGACAATCAATTCACCTATTCCCGTAAGAGTTCGGGCAATGTGAGTGCATCCACACTAAAGATCATTGGCCGGTAAGCCGTATCTATATGATGGTTCTTTCATATCTCTTCAAACTGTCCACTGACATCCCAGATATGTGACGTGGATAGCCGCCAGATAAGCGGAATCAACAGTTTATAAAGACCGACATTCACCAGTATACAGTAATGAAACACCCTGAAGAGGGCAGCAGCAAGTCGGTCGAAACGTCGGAAATTAGTTGCTTTAGTATTTTATAATGATGCTGACCAATACCCAAAATTATTTTACAATGCTATAAAGGAAGAATACAAGGGCAGCAGACGAACTCTTTGGTTTGTGGTTATTACAGCAGAACCTCGACAATCTTGCTACTGATATTGGCAACGAAATTACACCGATGATGGTACCTTCCTCAGCAAAAAGAATTTAAATGTGCTTAAACCCATTAGAGAAATGTTTTGCGACAGCATTATGATAGTTAAAATCTGTGATGTAGTGGACTATCAGGAACCGTTAGAAAATGAACGATCTGTACTATTAAAAAAGGCGATGTGTGGGTCATTTAACAATTATCTGGATAGTAAGATCTGCAAGTTCGTCACTGCGAGACATGGTGTCAAGGCGAAACTGCCGTTTCTCCTATACGGGAACGACAGTGAGACGGCAAGACGGATATTGGGAAAAGTCTGTGAGAAGCACTGGAAACCGTTTCGAAAAAATACAAAAATCCTCTGGCTATATCATAGCGAATGTAATTACCAGACGTTAAAATGGATGTTGTAATAGCAGAGCTGCCTGGAATATTGCAACAGCTTCGTGAAGACGAAAATTATCTTTTGGATTTCGAGATAATTCAAAATGTTGCTGGGATTTTTATCAAAATGAAGATCTGCAACTACCTAATATCAAACCACAGCTTCTACATGGAACAAGACTGCCAGTGAAAGAGCAATGTGATTGTGGCAGTTCGAATTGACTGTTTAACGTGGATAAGCTCCAACTGTAAAGATATATAACAAATATATATGGAAGATCATAAACACTGGAGTGAATGAAGTTACCGGTAACCACATTATAGGCTTTATAAAGTGTGCAGACTTGCGACTACGAAAAACTTTTCGGTCTTCCTTAGCTACAGAACATGGTATTACCAGGCTGGAGGCTACAGTATAAAACTGCACAATAGATAGTGTGTTTCACGCTGTGCAAGATTGTTTAAGTGTATAAGACACCAACAAACAGTATTTACAATGTGATCCGCTGCCCTCTGTACCAAATACCAAATGCTTCCATGTGACGTCAATTAATATATAATTTACAGAACAACTGCTATGTGGAGTTTCACAACATCCTTTAATTTGTGGACTGGATTAATAAGAATGCCCGAAAATTGACTGGCCAGATACTCATGTACGCTTAAAGCATATCAACTATCTTCTGTCTGCATACGGTTTTAATTATCTACTATAAATAAGTGGAGATTCTTAACACTGACTCCAACAAAGACGATATATGTGTTAGAAAGGAGTGTTATGTTAAAGCAGGGAAAACTTATTTTTCTCAGTCTTGGACATTGTTCTCCACAATGCCATCAGAATTGGGACTGATTGACACAATGTTGTACAAGTCTGAACAGAAAGAAACGATGTGTCAACAGACTGAAACCACTCCCCATTAAAGATTGGTTGTTTGGGGGGGAACAGACCAAACAGTGAGCTCATCGGTCTCATCGGATTATGGAAGGATGGGAAAGGAAGTCGGCCGTGCCCTTTCAAAGGAACCATCCCGGCATTTGCCTGGAGCGATTTAGGGAAATCACGGAAAACATAAATCAGGATGGCCGGACGCGGAATTGAACCGTCGTCCTCCCGAATGCGAATCCAGTGTGCTAACCACTGCGCCACCCTATTAAAGAAACTACCCCTTTACGTGCAGTTAATGTGTTATGCGCTCGCAAAATGAAACTGGAAACGGAGGACATCTAAGTCCAAAAAAGAAAACTAGAGTATATGGCGAAAACGAATGTTATAAAGAAAGAGTATAAACAGCTGTTGGAAAAAGAAGAAACTAATGCAGATGTGCAAGCAAGATTTACATATTGCTTTAAATACAGTGCATGAATAAATCTGGCTACGACTGCGGAATATGGAATATCTGCTTTTACAGTAAACACCAATTATATTGATCACATGTTGGAGCACTGGGCGAAGTAAATGGGATCGAGAACGTATGTTACATTAAATGATACAACAACAATCTGTTTATACAGCTTCACTCCCATTTGCATCGGCTTAAAAATGATGAATGTATTCTATCTAAGTGTGTTGGACAGTCCATTGTTCACCTAGCAACAGATATTTTACAGGAAAAAATAGATATGTATTAGAATTCCTGAATATACCTTCTTTGTAGGTGTCAAATTATTCTCTAGAAAAATAAACAGCTGGTCAGATGTAGATTTAAGTCAAAAATTACGTTGGAAGTTATTAAAGCTGCACCAACCAGAAATAAAGACAGACTTGTGTTCTGAGTATAGATGTGTATGCAAAATTAAGAGAATTTTTTATACGAGAACTTTGTTGCGAAAAATCCAAGTAAGTCTTCTGTGTACAATGGATTTTTGATGGGGCAAGCGGATAGCTGGATGATCTTGAAAAGTAGTTGAAACTGTGTAATTGAAACCGTAGCTAAACCTGTTTCTTACCTGTATGAAGAGGATGTGTCATCCACTCTACCATGACAACAACTAGACGCTCACATTGGCATAAAGGGCGTTTTATATGGAACAGTACACTTACATATCGCATGCTGTACGGACAGACTTAAATACGAAAGCAGTTTCGTGCCTATATCTGATACAATTGGGTCATCCATTTCACCTCCACTGCGGCAGAACATGACTCATACTAGTGAGCGGCGGTTTCTTCCAATGGCGCAGAGCTCGGCGAGCAGATTCTAAAAGCTTGATTCACAATGTCACGTAGAATCGGTAGACGTGAGATTAACACCTCAGTCTATAGCATATCATGACTTGGTACATCAGATTCTTAAACGTCCATTGCTGCAGATATATACACTCGCTGCTGCTAGATATTTTTATTGTTCCAGGAAAGTCTGCTACTGTAACTGTATAATACCCCAGAATTACTGACGGCGAATAAACGATGCCGTGGAACAGTGCGGAAATATGTATTGACGTTTCGCGCATTCGATACCATTCATCAGCAGATCATATTACTTTAACGTCACAAAATCGCTGATTTTCCATTACGGCCACCGGTAAGAACTTTATATCAGAAATCATACCAAAACTGAAACGTTTACAGGCTGTGTTGCTTAAACTGTAGTTAATGTTAAACATGTGGCCTCTTCACTTCACCTCCTACGTGCCTCGACATCTTAACAATGTGCCGGTTCTTTCATGACTGGGTCAGTTATTCGTCGATCGCTGTTTAAATACTTCTCTTTGTAATGTATAAATGACGGGCAGTCTGGCCTCTACGGTCAGTTCATCGCCAGAATGAACAAGATTATGGTAATTTGTGCAGCGACTGTGCACGTCATTAACTTAAGCGAGGGCAATTAGTATATACTACAAGTCAGGTCCGCTGATGAGTCGACTGCTAATCTCTGTTTAGTGAGTGTATTCAAGAAGCCGACTACTCAACCTAGATAGTCATGAATTTTTTTTACTAAGATTCAGCTGGAGAATTACGGGTTCAAAGATGATGATAAACGACCTACAACTGCCTACTGCTTGTTTGATTGGATGAAATCATGAAATATTTGTAACGTGCTTATGGACATTTATAGCGATGTTACTGAAAGACATGCCAGTTTAGTTGCATTGATGCATTGGGCTATTACCTATTTCCTACAAAGCTTCAATCTCCGCTGTGTGACGTATCACACAGATTTAAGTTTCTGCCTCAGGTGTTTCAGAACAACGAACTCCTTTCTCGATGCCAGCTTGATGGACGTCCACCCATTAAATTGCACTGTGTTGGTTGTAAAATGAAAAAAAAAATTAAAAAAAAAAGAAAACAAAAAAACAATGCGGACGTATACCAGGCCGCAGATTCGAACACTACGAAGGTCATACGATACTATTAGACTGTGGCCTGTTTACCGCAGTTTCGGTAAACGCCTGTATGCGGCTGTTTCAACTGGCGCTTCGTATCTAACATTCATTCAGCGTTTTCCGACTCATGTACGATATTTACACCTCCACGTGGCGGCGGCGGCGGCGTCGGTTTGACTACCCGTATGACGAATTTGTGTGTTCTTTTAATACTTGTCGGATAAGAATGGGGAGGGCTGAGAAAATAAAACAAATCTTTACTCACAAACACAGAGCATTGTTCACATATGACACAGTAACAGCACAAAACTTGGAAAATGTCGTCTGTATACCTTGAACTCGGTCTCAATGGGGTTCAAGCCGATAGGTGGCATTATTCACATAGGAAATCCATCTGTGAACTCTCCCTCGAGAGTCTTTACAGGTTCTACAGCTACTCACTTTGGTAAAGGGCTGTGCAGGTATTTATACACTATACCACTTGGTATATTGAAAAACTACTTTTACTCAAATAGTCTACAAATTCACAGTACGCAACTCTTAGCCGGTCGGTGTGGCCGAGCGGTTCTAGGCGCTTCTGTCTGAGACCGCACGACCGCTACCGTCGCAGGTTCGAATCCTGCCTCGGACATGGATGTGTGTGATGTCCTTAGGTTAGTTAAGTTTAAGTTGTTCTAAGTTCTAGGGGACTGATGACCTCAGATGTTAAGTCCCATAGTGTTCAGAGCCATTTGAGCCATTATGAGCAAGTCTTACATACGGCCGCCAACGACACAATTCTACAGAATTTCCGTAGCGATCGATATTGCACACTACATATCACGTAATATCTCAACACTCGAATATGAAGTACATATTCGGACCACACGGGCCTCACGTAAATTATGACGTTGCGGCCTGGAATTTGAATTTCAGTAGATGCGTGGGATGGATCATACTCGTCAGACACATTATACTTTATATAACCCGTAATGCTGTTCATTAATTGCCACTCGTACCAAGAATATTGAACCATAGAATCAAGACACTGCGCGTTTTCCGTTTCAGCAACCACAGCAAAGTCATTATCAGGATCGAGAACCACGTTTACGCATTTAGATTCCCCCGCAGAGACGTTATGCAAGGTATTCATTTTAAGTGTCCACGTTGAAATAGCTTGAAAACTACACATAGGATCAAAAAGGTTATAATTCCAATATATCTGTCTCAGAGGGGGCATCTTACGATTCCACACTCGACCCGCCACTCCACCCGTGCCTAGGTGCAACTTTGAAATCTTCAATGGCAAGCCCTGTTTTTTATTGCAGATTGCGATTCTTCAGAAAAATCTACATACCTTTTGTCTGAAGCATTTTCTTCGTTTCGCCACGAGTGGTGCTGCAATCGGAGGAACAGAAATGGGTACACAGTCGTAATTTACTATATGCTACCCAGAGGCCCTTGAATATCTAATGGCACGTGGAACTCCATCTCCCTCTGCGAGGGTAGGACAAGCTGGTATTTCATAGCTCTAGTTGAAGAATCCATTCGCAATGTTGCATTCCTCAGACATTTCGAACAGGGAATTGCTCGACGCGCCAAGCATCGAACTACGACGTATAATAACAGGCACTACTCTGGACCGGAACTTAGGTGTCGCACAGATAGCGTTTCTAAACGTTACTTGTGCAGTGTTTATTTCCTGCACACCTGCTTATCACTTGGAGAACAGACGTGCACCTGGACGATGAATGTTGCAGCCACAGAAGAAAAATTGAAACGCTCCTCATTTAGGATGAATGTAGGAGAAACGTTGCGTGCCGTGCCTTTTCCATAGAAAGCTCGCTCTCGTTCGTTCTTTCACAAGTTTGCGTACGTCTTTACGTCTGACAGCAGAGTAGAGACCGGCAAAAGGAAACGAAGAAAACGTGTTGCAGGAGAAGCTAATGAAACATCTGTACTAGTGGCAGTGCACCACAACCCAGAGATAAGCGCCCGGAAATTACACTGCGGTTCCAGTATCGCCGTAGGCAATCTTGTCACAATACTGTATGTTCGTAAGTATCAACTATACAACGTGTCACTGCATCAAGAACTTCATGGCGTCGATTTCCATAACCGGCTAGTGCTTTGTGAAGGGGCACCTCCACAAATGCAAACGACCACGGCATTATTTGCCGAGGTACTATTTTCTGATGAGTCTACATTCACAAACCACGGCAACGTTCACCGGCATGACATGCATTACTGGAGTGTGTATGATACCAACTAGTTACAGCAAGTTGACCATCAACGTCCTTGGTTGGTTAACGTATGGCGCTGTGCCATGGGGAACAAACTCATTGGTCCGGATTTTATCAAAGTCTCGTTGAATGTGGGCAAATATCGAACGTCTTTGGAAGAGGAACTAACGGCACTACTGCAGGATTTCGATCAGGGGGTTCGACTACGTATGTACTTCCAGAACGACAGCTGCCCGGCGTATTACTCAACTGAAGCACGGGAGGTATCAGGTCGTGTTTACACTGGTCGGTGGTTCGACAGGCGTGGCACTATTAATTGGCCCAGTAGGTCACCGAATTTGATATCGCCTTATTTCGTTCTGCGGGCATATTTAAAGATAAGGTGTACCATCAAGTGCCAATAGGGCGTGAAGACATGGTAGACTGCATCTGAAACTCCTGTGCTGACATTCTCGAAGATATACTTCTGTCCTATGTATGGTACTTTGGAAAGCGTATCACTAAATGTGTTGAAGTTGGCGGTACTACGTTTGAACACTAACTCTAATTCGAAAAGTAAAGTAGCTTTCGCCTCGAGCCAGGGGCACAGTGGCGCAACGAGTAGTCCCCTGTTCGTTACGACGGAGGAATACAGTCTTATGAATGGGGTTTCTGTTAGAAGCTACGAAATAGTAGCCTGTCCTACCCTCGCTGCATGGAGATAGAGTGCCATGTGCCATTGGATATTCAAGGGCCACTGAGTAGCATGTCGTAAATTACGATTGTGTACCCATTTTTATTGCACCAA
Organism: Schistocerca piceifrons; assembly: GCF_021461385.2. Lineage (NCBI taxonomy): Eukaryota > Metazoa > Arthropoda > Insecta > Orthoptera > Acrididae > Schistocerca > Schistocerca piceifrons. Next base: position 361,750,171 of record NC_060145.1, read on the forward strand.
TTACATCGTCATCTGTGGCGAAACTAAGAAAATGCATAAGACAAAACACATTTACGTTTTGTCGTAAAATCGTAATCTGAAATGAAAACGAGATTTCCATTGAAGATTTCGAAGTTGGCCCCCGCCACCAACGCACGGTTTCTGGTGGAGGGTCGGGTGTGGTATGGTTGGATGTCCCCCTCGGAGAAAACAAATTCGTATTGCAGCTGTTTCTGGTCCGATGTATAGTTTTAGAGATAATTCAATGTCCTCAGTTAAAATGAAACCCTTTATATCCTTGAGAACGGCAGTACTTTTGACGTGGGGACTTGCCTGCGGTTCTGCGAGCTGCTGCTGCTGCTGCTCAGTCGAGGGAAGGCGGCTGTATAGTGTAGTTCAGACCCGATAATTCGGGAAGTTCATCTGCGGCAGTGCAGCCAGTAGTGTAGCCTCATCCAGCAGCTCCGCTACAACACGTTCAGGTGCTAGTTGAACTGCTGGAACTGTTACAGCCCATAGGTATAACAATAGTTTGTTAATAGATGCCTCGAGCTAGTGATGAATGCTTGCGTTAGATACGTATGCAATATACGGTTGCATGATCATATTAGTCCTTCATACTCCCATCTAGGTTGGATACGCCCACATAAGGCACGCGATCTCCACACGATGTGCTTACTTCATCGATTTCTTAGCCACTGGTGCCCCCCCAATACTTATCTTCTCACATTAAATACCTATCATCATTCCACAACCGCAATACCAGATCGGATACGTCTAGCATCTTGGCTTTACATAACACAAAATCTTTCTCCGTATCATTCTTCATCTCAGCCATACGACTATGGAACGCGCTCCCCTGTGATCTGCGTCTTATCCAGAACCACTCAACATTCAAGAGGGAACTCAAGACTTACGTATTAGGGACGGTATAGCCACCATTGTTGTGCCCCTCTCATCTCTTTCTTTCTCCTCTCCATCATACCTTCGAATTTTACCACTCTATTTCTCTTCCTCTAACCTATCTACCTCTTCTATATCTCTTTCACCCCATTCTATCGTCTTATGACTCTGGTTGATGAGAATAACTCACAAGCTGCAAGAATATAACGAGAAAATTCCCAACTAGCAATAGGACTGACATTCATAAAATAAAAATATGTTTACTTTCATATACATAGTCGTTATTATTATTATTCTTGATTCTTATAATTATTTTTTGATTGTTATAATTATCATTGTACTACGTTTATGATCTCTATTTTTTTCTTTAACATAAATACTGTACAACATGTTATATGTCCTTAATGTTCTGTAGAAACTGAAATTTGTTGAATCTGAGTATGCCTGGTTAGGTGTAAGAGAGGGCCTGAAGGCCCTAATCTTGCCAGGTAAAATAAATGCATAAATAAAAATAACAGTAGTAATTACTATATTAGGTACCTGCCATCAGGCTTATTCCTCTTATCCCAGGGGACGCTGACTGATCCGTGCTGATGCTGGTGGCGATTTATCGTCCTCTCACTATGTTAAAGGGAGCGGGAGGTTGACACACATTGGTCCAGAGGGAGGCTCCCGCCATTTTTGTCACGTGACCCAGTTGCCTGGATGATTCCCCCTGGGTGACGTGGATCTATTCCCGGTAGCTCCCCTGGTAACAGGAAGTGGAGGAATCAAGAAACCCATGTAGGTAACCTGATACCACATTCCCTTATCAGTACCTTGAGATAAGATCGTTATCTACTCCAGAACACACCACGTATTCCTATTAAGGGCATCTCGTTCTATAAACTAGTTCACGAAGTCAAAATAGTTACGCATGCTCAGAAACAGCATGATTTAACAAATTAGAAGACACAAAATCTATAGGTAAACTTCTAAATCGAGCTTCCAGACGCTCTCGCGTATCCTACAGACATACGCACCACGGTGGCTACGACATCCCAAAATCAACTAAATAACACCTCGAAAGAGACTCAAATAACCACACATTTCAAAGCAGTATAAAACAGCATCCTTATTTTGTTAAAGCCGCCCGGATTCTTACCTCATTAATCACTATACGCAAGGTAAAGGACATGGTGGTCACTAGCCTCCACGTCCTAGGTAAAAATGTACCAAGAATTCCTTCTCCAGGAAGATACAAGTACACCACACATTTCAACGTAGAAAGCACGATGTACACGGCCGGAGTGCGACTATAATAATAGTACGTGAATTAATATGGTGAGAAAATCAAAGTAGCGTCTCGGTATGCTAACTTACGAAACACATGTACGGATCAGCATAGTAAAACACTTTAAAGCAAAGCATTTATGTAATGAATAAGCAAGATATTACCGAAACTGTCAAGTTGGCTGAGCACCACGAGAGTTTTGACGAAGACGCTCTCAGGAAAAGGTTTTAATAATCAATTACGTTAGTTATTTTATAGAGTACGACTGAAATAATTAAGACGAGAAGAGATATTTAGTACGGAAGTAGTCCCAAGCTAATAGTCTCTCTGTCACGCGAGCTCAGAATGGCAAAAGCCGCTATCTCGCAGGTGCTCCACCTGCGTTGCTACGGTGTGTCGCAGGCTGCGGTCCCCTCCAAGAGTGGGTGAATCAGCCGCCCTTTGTACTCGAATTTCTGCTTTAAGCCCATTACCTGAATACTCAGCACCTGCCACTTGCCTTTAGCTACAGATCCAGCTCGATTTAGTCACAGATCCAGCTTAATTTCACAGTCACTTTGTCTTAGTGATCGACAGCTAATATAATATTTTTGACCATGGAAACAATAGTAGCATGAGAAATGGAAAAACTGTTTACGTCACATGGATAGCAATCTCCTCGCTCTTACATGTCAAATATGCAAGAGACTCGCATTAAAATAAGTAATAATAACAAACTATAACATAAAATCTAATTACCCGAGGACGTGCTGAAAAGTAATGCGTCTGAAATTTTATACGAAAAATATTAAAGTTTTTTAAGTAAAAGAAACTTCATTAACATTCTACATTGATGACTGTGTATCCAAAGAGTCGGACTGTTTCAGACGTCGGAGCGCTCGTGTGTGGCCTGGAATTGTCATGCTGAGGGAGAGGGTTCTCCATGTATTGACAAAATTTTCAAATTTGAAACTCGATGACAGCACGTTGTTTCTCTGGCAGGAGAGGGCGCTAGGGAAAATAAAGTTGTATAATGTAAATAATGTTTGTTTTGTTTAAAAAGCCTTACGAGGTTTTCACCCTCCATCCGTGAGTTACGGACCTTGCCGTTGGTGGCGTGGCTTGCGTGCCTCAGCGATACAGGCAGCTATACCGTAGGTGCAACCACAACAGAGGGATATCTGTCGAGAGGCCAGATAAACGTATTGTTCCTGAAGAGGGGCAGCAGACTTTTCAGTAGTTAAAGAGACAACAGTCTGGATGATTGACTGATCTGACCTTGTAAGATCAACCAAAACGCCTTGCTGTCCTGGTACTGTGAACGGCTAGAAGCAAGGGGAAACTACAACCGCATTTTTCCCGGGGACATCCAGCTCTGCTGTATGATTAAATGATGATGGCACCCTCTAGGGTAAAATATTGCAGTCTTCCATTCCGTTCTCCAGGCAGGGACAACTCAGAAGGATGTCGTCACCAGCCTGCAATAAATCAGGCATTCTACGGACCGTAGCTTGGGCTGTTAGATCACTTACTTGGGTGGATAGCCTAGAAAATTTAAAAAGAGAAATGGATAGGTTGAACTTAAATCCCATAGCAAACAAAGTAGTGCATTTTTATATGCCAGCTACCTCTATAGATTATGAAGAGAATGTAGAAATGTATGATAAGACGAAAGAAATTTTTGAGACCGTTACGGAGGAAGAAATTGTAATTGTGATGGCAGATTGGAATACAATTGCAGGAAAAGGAGAATACCGAAAAAAACATAATAACAGCAAAAAAAGTTTTGATCACTTCGGTTCCGAGAGTTCGGGAACCTGTATAGAAAAATGGAATAGTGATCAACATAAACATCCTTTCCGCCCATTTTATTGCTCATGAAAACCACATATTGCATGTTGTACCACCATACAGCGAGACCTTCAGACGTGGCGGTCCAGATTGCTGTGCACACCAGTACCTCTAATATCCAGTGGCACGTAGTCTTGCATTGACGTATGCCTGCATTCGTCGTGGCATACTATCCACAAGTTCATCAAGGCACTGTTTGTCCAGATTGTCCCACTTCCCAACAGCGATTCGGTGTAGATCCCTCAGAGCGGTTGGTGAGTCACGTGGTCTATAAACAGCCCTTTTCAATCTATCCCAGGCATGTTCGATAGGGTTCACGTCTGAACAACATGCTGGCCATTCTAGCCAAGCGATGTCTTTATCCTGAAGGCTCATTCACAAGATGTGCGTGATGGGGGCGCGAATTGTCGTCCATGAAGACGAATGTCTCGTCAATATGCTGCCTATATCGTTGCACTATCAGTCGGAGAATGGCTTTGACGTACTGTGCAGCCGTTACGGCGCCTTCCATGACCAACAGTGGCGTACGCCGGCCCCACATAATGCCACCCCAAAACATCAGGGAACCTCCACGTTGCTTCACTCTCTGGACAGTGTGTCTAAGGCGTTCAGCCCGACTGGGTTGCCTCGTCTCCAACTCATCGGTGAAGACAACGTGATGCCAATCCTGAGCGGTCCATTCGCCATGTTGCTTGTCCCGTCTGTACCGCACTGCATGGTGTCGTGGTTGCAAACATGGACCTCGCCATGGACGTCGGGAGTGAAGTTGCGAATCATGCAGTCTATTGCGCAGAGTTTGAGTCGTAACGCGACGTCCTTCGCCAGCCCGAAAAGCATTTATTCAACATGGTGGCGTTGCTGTCAGGAATCCTCCGAGCCATAATCCGCATGTAGCGGTCATCCACCGCGGTAGTAGCCCTTGGGGAGCCTGAGCGAGGCATGTCATCTACAGTTTCTGTCTCTCTGTATCTCCTCCATGGCCGAACTACATCACTTTGGTTCACTCCGAGGCGTCTGGACACTTCCCTTGTTGAGAGCATTTACTGGCACAAAGTAAAAATGGGGACGCCAACGAATCGCGGTGTTGACCGTCTATTCATGGTTGAACTACAGTCAAGACGACCCGTGTACCTTCTTCCTGGTGAAATGACTGGAACTGATCTGCCGTCGGATCCCCTCCGTCTAAGTGGCACTGCTCATGCATGGTTGTGTACTTCTTTGGCAGGGTTTAGTGACATCTCTGAACAGTCAAAAGAACTATGTCTGTAATTCAATATCCACAGTCAGTGTCTACCATCAGGAGTTCTGGGAACTGGGGTGATGGAAAACTTTGTTTGATGTGCGTAGTAGGTGAATAAAGATTGGGTGGAAGGAAAGTAGAAGCAAGACGCCTGGCAAAATTTTGCACAAACCATAATTTAATCATGGGTAACGGTTTAAAAATCATGAAAGGAGGCTGTATACGCGGAAAGGACCTGGAGACACAAGGAGGGTTCGGACTGTTTATGTAATGGTAAGACATGGATTGTAGAATCAGATTTTAAATTGTAAGATATTTGCAGGATCAGATGTAGACTCTCACCACACTTTATTATTGTGAACTGTAGACTGATAGCTCACAACAAGGGTTGGGATAATTTTAAGGAAAAATTCATGGAATATGGACCCACCTATCTCGTTACTTGTTGTTTCTTGAAAAAACATTTTATTGGATAACAACAATTTTTATAATTAGAATTAAAAACCTTCTTAAAATAATAACAACACTCACAGTACTTTAAAGAACTGGAACACGATCAAATGATTTATAATGATCTTAAAAATTTATACCGTTTATGAACAGAGCTTGAAACCAGGAATATACAATTCCCAAATACAAGTGAATCGTCAGACCAACTAGGTGTGGCGGCAAGAATGTTCAACAAACTGAGTTTTGCCATTAAAATGAATCAAAAATGTCTGCCACGAAAAATACTAACAATTCTCAAACCCTGTGGTTATTGGAAAGCCCATAACAATTAACAAATCTTATTAGAATCGCTTGAGCAATAATGTACACAAACCCGCATAATACAGGAAAATCTGGGAAGGCATACAATTTAAACGTAACTCCCAGATGGTACACAGGAGCAGAAATATTGACAATGACCCTTACATAAATATACAAGGTAAGGTGGCAAATACAGCAGGTAGCAATCACAGCCAACAGACAACAAGCAAGTGGAGTTAGCTTATGACTGTGGATAAAACGAAAAAGTCTACAGTTCATAGTCACAAGTAAAAGACCTTGAAACGTAATACGCTCCAGAAGCAGCAACAAGGGTGCAAAGTCTAAACGAGTAGTTAAAGAGCAAGTATAGTGAGGAGGAACTTCGATCTTGCATAACACGATTCAAAGTTTATGATCTCACTGAATTCACAAATTGGATAGGTTAATAGTTCTTGATTCATTGGCGACACTCCACCGTGGCACGTATCAAATGATCTAATTTCCTGAACTTGAGCCAACACGATGCGGCTGGTAGAGGCATTAGCTTGCGGGCCGATCTAGACGTCCTGCGATGACGTAAGTATCACCACAGCAGAAAGAAAACACGCCTCTGCTCCAGGCCCAGGAAACAGTACCCCGCAAACACACGTAAAAGGGGAACAGTAACCTGCCCAAATAAGGCTGAGGTTAAGGAAAGAGAAACCTACATTTATAGTTTGTGAAGAGTTACAGAGTAATTTGACAGTGTTGACTGGAATAATCTTTTTAAAATTCTTGAGGTAGCAGGAGTGAAATACAGGGAGTGAGAGGCTATTTGCAACTTGTACAGAAACCAGATGGCACAGATAAGAGTTGAGGGTCACGAAAGGGAAGCAATGGTTGAGAAGGGAGTGAAGCAAAATTGTTGGCTATCCCCGATGTTATTTAACCTGTACATTGGGCAACCAGTAAAGGGAACAAAGGAAAAATTTTGAGTAGGAATTAATGTTCAGGGGGAAGAAATAAAAACTTTGACTTGGGCCGATGACATTGTAGCTCTGTCGGTGACAGCAAAGGACTTAGAGGAGCACTTGAACGGATGAACAGTGTCTTGAAAGTAGTATATAAGAGGAACATCAAGAAAAGCAAAACAAAGATAAGACACCAAAAGTAGTGGACGAATTTTACTACTGGTGCAGTAAGATAACTGATGACGGCTGAAGTATTAAAGGTATAGGATGTAGATTGGCAATCGCACTGAAAGCGATTCTGAAGAAGAGAAATGTGCTAATATTGTATAGCGATTTTAGTGTTTTTTGGTGGTGGTATTTGCCTGGAATGTAGCCCTGTACGAAATGAAATGTGGACGACAAACATTTCAAATAGGAATAGGATAGAAGCTTTTGAAATGTGGAGTTACAGAATAATGCTGAAGATTAGATGGATGTATCGCGTAAATAATGGAAAGGGGATACTGAACATAATCAGGGATTAAAGAAATTGTGACACAATATAGCTAGAAGAAGAGATCGGTTGGACAAAGAAATGAATGCAGTAAGCAGATTCAGAAGCATGTAAGATGCAGTAGTTATTCATAAATGAAGAGGCTTGCATGGGCCAGAGTAGCATGGAGACCTGCATGAAACCCGTGTTCGCACAACAACGGCAACAACAACAACAACAACAACAACATCAATACAACAAGACAGTAACAAAAGTTTTTGTAGAGGTAATTGCCTTTCAGCACGCTTTCATACACTGTTACTGACTCTGGCTAACATAACAGGTGTGCTTCAGTATTCCTTGACATGGAAACGAGTTTTTCATTTCGTCAATAAAATTGTGGTGCCGTTCGAAAAGCGAGGTGTCAGGCTACATTTGGTACCTCACGACTGCAATACACGCTAAAACAGTGTCCGCCTGACGCAGCCGTGAATGAGAGACGTCGGCGAAGACATACCGTCAAGAAGTTCCATATGCCGCCGCTGCTGTATGTATAAGTGTATGTGACTGTCCTTCGGTACTAATCATGTCTGAACAGTTCTTCTTGTACTCGGCGACAGTAATAGATATATATATTGGGATCCAGTGGGCATGGAATGCATCTAAGTTAAGTTTCCTACAGTATAGAGTTGTAATGGAATGAACTAATATTTTAAGTGTATTGTAGTAACCGCTCGACCTGCACCTGTAGCAAATCCTAGAATGCTACTACACGGAGAAACAATGGTGTTTTGAACACTATATCCGAGAGACGTTTACATGTTAGTGAAACAACTACGTGTAAGTCAGACAAAAACAAGTCTCCTGACTAGATTTCTGTACTTTACAAGGATTCTTGTGTGGGAGGTGACATAAATGTTCGTAGGTGTGTATTCACAAGCATCACAGCAGAAGTTCATGGAATGCGAGTTGCACTGCGTTGTCTAGCGTATACTCAATTACGCCAGGAAGCAACTTCGCAGCAAAGCCCACGGCAGTTTGTGGCTCAGAAACTCGGGCTTCCTCAGCCTGAGCTAATATGAAGGTGAAAGGAATTCATCAGCAGCAGCAAACAGCGAAAACCGCTTTGAAGTGCAGTGACCTCTCTGCTCCTTTAGAGACGCTTCCAGAGCTCATTTAGATAAGGCGTCTCGGTTTCTTCGCACGTTTGCTAGGAGTGGGTGTAAGTGTTTTATGCATTGCGTCGTCAAACAGGTGAAAAAAGGCAGCTTGGTTGTAGCATTTTCCTTTCGCTCTGCGAAAAAGTTTGTCCATTTGAAACGTCAGTCATGCTTAGATAACTATCTCACAATACATAGGATCAATTCATAACAATTACTTTAAGAAGCTCTCACTGAAATTTTTTCCCGCTGGTGTTCCAAACGTAATTTACTTGTCACTGAGAGATGAAGTACACCCGTAATGAGATCTTGTGTGTAGTAAGCATATTAACAACGAAGATTGCTAAAAGAAACGACACAAAGCTACGGTGCTCCAAGAATTTATCTGTATTATTTTTATAATCTTCAACACAACGTATTGGGAAATTGAAGTAACGAAATATTCACATTTTACTCAAAATGCAGTCATGATCACACTTTTTCGGTAATTTCGATTTACGTATGTCAGACCTATTATCAAAAGTAGGGAAAACATCTGTTGATGGCTTGAATAACAAAATTAATTACAACCATTTACGTTATCAACTTGAACCTTGCAACATTAATTTAAAAATTGTAATCACGACTGTATCCAGAACACTTCTCTTGCACCACCGGTAATTGCAGTTAATATCGACCGAGTTATGTAGGCCTAGGTTCTGTCACGAAACTTACATTATTGCCTTTGACAAAAATGGATAGGACAGCTTTAGAAACTCTGCATCACGAAATCAACTCATACACATTGATGTATACGTAACCTTTCGGATCAATATCAAGACGACATTCCGCTGCAACTTCGAATTGTACTTCATGACAGGGTAGGCCTATGCATAGCTAGTCGAGCACCACATGTAACCCTAAATTCCAGAAATGTCACCTTACGAATTACACTTCACTTTCCGAGAAAATCATCTTTGGGCACTGTACCTTTGCACTTATTGAGGCGTCCTAACATTCTTTCGTCCAATTCTGTAACGGTCTATATTATTTGAAAGCTTTGGTGCTGCCTGTATTTGCTTTCTATTCGTTTCTTGTATGATACTTTACTTTACGTTTTGCATCTCTTTCTACATTTGTATTATCACTCTATAAAAGTACCTCCATATTTACTCTGTTCACTTATACGCTAAGATTACTCATATTAAATATGTGGCAAAAATATGAAACATAGGGTGATTTTTCCGGTATAACACTTTAGAGCTCAGCTGTGTTATTTTGAACTACGTGAAAAGTTTTGTTACTCATATTGCATAAATGATTTATTACATTCTTCGGAAATTAAAATTTCTCGTTTCTTAGTCTGTGTTTCAGACGTCCTAATATGCTGGCAATTGATCACAGTTCACAATTCACATCGACTGATCCGAAGCTAGTTTATTCGTGTCGATAGAGTGTATCTGGCAGTCGTTTAGCCTCATTCTATATGTATAACACTTTACTTTTTATTCATTCAGTACGCCGTTGAGTAAATGCACACCTCTGATACATCCCCGTACTATACAGGGTGGTCCATTGATCGTGACTGGGTCAACTATCTCAGGAAATAAACATCAAACGAAAAAAACTACAAAGAACGAAACTTGTCTACCTTGAAGGGGGGAACCAGATGGCGTTATGGTTGGCCCGCTAGATGGCGCTGTCATAGATCAAACGGATATAAACTGCGTTTTTAAAAATAGGACTCCCCATTTTTAACTACATATTCGTGTAGTACGTAAGCAAATATGAATGTATTAGTTGGACCACTTTCTTCGCATTGTGATAGATGACGCTGTAATAGTCACAAACGTATGGCTCACAATTTTAGACGAACAGTTGGTAACAGGTAGGTTTTTTAAATTAAAATACAGAACGTGGGTACGTTTGAACATTTTATCTCGGTTGTTCCAATGTGATACATGTACCTTTTCGAACTTATCATTTCTGAGAAAGAATGCTGTTACAGCGTGATTAGCTTAAAATACCACATTAATGCAATAAATGCTCAAAATGATGTCCGTCAACCTCAATCCATTTGGCAATACGTGTAACGACATTCCTCTCAACAGCGAGTAGTTCGCCTTCCATAATGTTCGCACATGCATTGACAATGCGCTGACGCACGTTGTCAGGCTTTGTCGGTGGATCACGATAGCAAATATCCTTCAACTTTCCCCACAGAATGAAATTCAGGGACGTCAGATCCGGTGAACGTGTGGGCTATGGTGTGGTGCTTCGACGACCAAGCCACCTGTCATGAAATATGCTATTCAGTACCGCTTCAACCGCCCGCGAACTATGTGCGCGGACATCCATCATGCTGGAAGAACATCGCCATTCTGTCGTGCATTGAAACATCTTGTAGTAACATCGGTAGAAAATTACGTAGGAAATCAGCATACATTGCACCATTTAGATTGCCATCGATAAAATGGGGGCCAGTTATCCTTCCTCCCATAACGCCGCACCATATATTAACCCGCCAAGGTCGCTGATGTTCCACTTGTCGCAGCCATGGTGCATTTTCCGTTGCCAAATAGTGCATATTATGCCGGTTAAGGTTACCGCTGATGGTGATGGACGCTTCGTCGCTAAATAGAACGCAAGCAAAAAATCTGTCATCGTCCCATAATTTCTCTTGTGCCCAGTGGCAGAACTGCACACGACGTTCAAAGTCGTCGCCATGCAATTCCTGGAACATAGAAATATGGTACAGGTGCAATCGATGTTGATGTAGCATTCTCAAAAGACGTTTTTGAGATTCCCGAGTTTCGCTTAATTTGTCTGCTACTGATGTGCGGATTAGCCGCGACAGCAGCTAAAACACCTACTTGGGTATCATCATTTGTTGCAGGTCGTGGTTGACGTTTCACATGTGGCTGAACACTTCCTGTTTTCTTAAATAACGTAAGTATCCGGTGAACGGTCCGGACACTTGGATGGCATCGTCCAGGATACCGAGCAACATACATAGCACGCTTCCGTTGGGCATTGTGATCGCAATATCCATACATCAACACGATATCGACATTTTCGCAATTGGTAAACGGTCCATTTTAACACGGGTAATGTATCACGAAGCAAATACCGTCATCACTGGCGAAATGGTACGTGATACCACATACTCATACTTTTGTGACTATTACAGCGCCATCTATCACAAAGCGAAAAAAGTGTTCCAACTAATTCTTTACGTACTACACGAATATGTAATAAAAATGGGGGTTCCTATTTTAAAAATCACAGTTGATATCCGTTTGACCTATGACAGTGCCATCTGCTTTCCCCCTTCAAGCTAGACGAGTTTCGTTCTAGTTTTTTCATTTGAGGCTTATTTCGTGAGATATTTGTTCCAGTCACTGTCAGTGGACCAGCCTGTATATGAACATCATCGTCAGACATGACGCTCCCAGAGTTACCGCACAGCTGTTGTCGCCTGGTGTGTAGCAACGTTGGGAGAATCATATCCGAGGCTGATTTAAGCATATATGGTACGAGGATGTTTATCAACTACGTGTATTTTATCAACGGCGTGTGTTTTATTAAGATATGTTTCTGTGCGGAGTGATTTTTTGTGCTTTGAATTCGTGTAATGTAGTATGGCAGTTTTATAACAAGTTCCCTAAGATCAAATGTTTGCAGCATAACCGGTCATCTTGGTACAATTAAAGTTTCCGTAGTGCGACTCCCGCGTACGAAGCGTATTTTTCATTTCCAGTCACACATACGCCTCCCCCCCCCCCCCCCCCCTCCGCCAACACACACACACCCCAGCACAACTTGTGTACTTTTCTTATAATTACTAGCAACAAGTTTCTACAAGTGTCTCACCAGCTGTAAATAGGATTTCCTTTAGAGGGCCTTGAAAGTTTTAGAGAACGAGAGATTTCTATAGCCATCCTGAATCAGTTTTTTGTCTTCAATGAAGTGGATATCAACAGGGTGCTACGGTCTACCTTCCTTCCCTTCTAATCAATCAGCTAGAGAACCAATTGATCTTACAAATAGAGGCCTGATTCTTCATTCCAAATATTTCTGCGAATTTGTTTTCTGTTTACTTACTGTATTATTAGACGGCTAAATCAGAACACGGCCCCAGTTGCGCGTTGCCTGGCTAGCATCTTTCAGTGGCAACAAAATTAGATTTTCAGTGTGTCATATACTTATTCACCCAATTTATAAATTTAAAAATTTGTCATAACCTAGTCATTACGAGCTATAATCTCATATTAAGTCATACATTATAGTTAAAGACTGTATATAAAGCTTCGGACAGCGTTACTTATAGTATCAATTTACTCAATTTATATTCGTCCAGTATTTGAGAACGAGAGCATTAAGCGACATGCAACACGCTTTACACATATTTTTAAACCACAACGAAACTTCCTACCGCTGACACACCCACAGAGTTAAATATGGAAAAAAATAGGTAGCAGGTTCGAATCCTGCCTTGGGCATGGATGTATGAGATGTCCTTAGGTTAGTTAGGTTTCAGTAGTTCTAAGTCTAGTTGACTGATGACCTCAGGCGTTAAGTCCCATTGTCTCACAGCCATTTTTTTTTTTTTTGCACTGGAGGTCATTTGCGAAGAAAAAAATCTTGTAGGTTTTCTAGCCGGGTCATTTCGAATAAAACACTCAGGCTTTCGGTGTCTACCTCTGCTATCGTTGTCGTCTGGAGCAAAAAACTCTGATAGCCGTGGCTGGCACGATTATCAGGTTATATAGGCACAATCACAGCTTCTGGCATCCTTCAGGGAGGCAAGTTGCGCAGCTCGCCGCAGCTCCAGTCCGTTGCGGACGACGGTTCAATCCCGCGTCCGGGCATCCTGATTTAGGTTTTCCGTGATTTCCCCAAATTACTCCAGGCAAATGCTGGGATGGTTCCTCTAAAAGGGCACGGCCGACTTCCTTTCCTAATCCGATGAGACCGATGACCTCGCTTTCTGGTCTCCTTCCTCAAAACAACCCAACCCCAACTCCAGTCCGTTGCGGGACCAGTGACGTCACGAGGTGAGGCGCATGAGAAAAACAGGCCACGTCGCGTACGTCACTGCACGTGAAACTGCAATTCTTAAGAGGGCCAGCAGCCGTCTCTGATGGGGAGCGAGTAAGTATTTAAGACAATTATAATAATTCTTAACTGAGCGTTTACACACATGCAAGCTCTCGATAGAACACGACAAATTTAAGACCCTATATTCATCGACATACTGATTTTCTGTGAGCTCTGCACGGAGTCGAATCTTCGACAGGTGTGGGCGACCTGGTGATTAGCGTTGCATGTTCGCTGCTGGGCCCGTATTTCTCGTGGGCCTCAGCGCGATAGGCCAGCGCCACATTCGAAACCGCCGCTCCCGCCTCAAGCGCCAAGCACCCGCCTTTGCTTTTTTTTCCAAATCCGAATCCACAACCCACCTCACTAACCTACTAAGCGGTTACTCCCTGTCTCTGTTAAAATTTTTGCTGTTTTCTCTAATCTCTGCTCACCTCCTTTTAAGTGAATCCCAGTATGGATGTTTTAGTTGGTTGGAAGGCAGGAGGAGGGCTTATTCATTTCGTGTACCGGAAAGCAATGCACACTGATCGATACTTGGAATATTTCTCACTATCTAGTACACAAGAAAGATACGCACGTGCTGCTAAAGTATTCTTGATCATTTATGTGCGCATGTGTGTGAATTCTAAGCAGAGGTGGAGAGGAAACTGAAATGCTGTGACGCTGACTTTTAATGCACGGACTGCTGCGAGCCGATGCCACAGCTATTGAGAGACCGACGCATCTGAAGCTGCCAGTAACAATGAGGGACTGTCGCACCATCCGTGGGCGTTGCTTCACCCTATTCTCCGGACTTTCGTCGCTGCCAGCTGGGCTGATGGTCAATGCTCCCGACGCCTTTACAAATCATGCTGGCGAAAACATCCTGAAGTTATAGGCAAGACAGAGCACACTATAATACACAGCCGCACACTACCCTTCCTATCTGTGAAATGTATTCGCTGTTGCGTATATGGATAACCTTCAACTGCATAATGGATTGACGACATCGAAAATTTGCACCGGTCCGGGACTCGAACCCGGCTTTCCCGCTTATCGCGAGCGGTCTCCTTACGATTTGGCTATCTGCATCATCTACTACGTGTGTACAACCGGTTCTGGTACATCCATTATGTATTATTCCCGAACATGAAATTCGCTTTCCCGGCGTCGGCAGATAAATACTATATTGCCTTACGTGTGCACTTTCGAATTACGACGCTATGTACTTTCTCACATGCGTGCTTGCCCGAAGAAACAGTACATCGTAATTAGGAATACCACAGGGGCTACAATGTCGTATTACGCTCCCTTGTCCATCTGTCGTTCAAATGGCTCTGAGCACTATGGGACTTAGCATCTGAGGTCATCAGTCCCCTAGAACTTAGAACTACTTAAACCTAACTAACCTAAGGACATCACACACATCCATGCCCGAGGCAGGATTCGAATCTGCGACCGTAGCAGTCACGCGGTTCTGGACTGAAGCGCCTAGAACCGCTCGGCCACCGCGGCCGGAATCAAAAGTCACATAATCCGTTCTACGTCCGAATTTTTATAGCCAAACGAAGAATTGCAAGAGGACAAATGGGGTATCTTATTGACTAAACTCTTAAAAATAATACACTCCTGGAAATTGAAATAAGAACACCGTGAATTCATTGTCCCAGGAAGGGGAAACTTTATTGACACATTCCTGGGGTCAGATACATCACATGATCACACTGACAGAACCACAGGCACATAGACACAGGCAACAGAGCATGCACAATGTCGGCACTAGTACAGTGTATATCCACCTATCGCAGCAATGCAGGCTGCTATTCTCCCATGGAGACGATCGTAGAGATGCTGGATGTAGTCCTGTGGAACGGCTTGCCATGCCATTTCCACCTGGCGCCTCAGTTGGACCAGCGTTCGTGCTGGACGTGCAGACCGCGTGAGACGACGCTTCATCCAGTCCCAAACATGCTCAATGGGGACAGATCCGGAGATCTTGCTGGCCAGGGTAGTTGACTTACACCTTCTAGAGCACATTGGGTGGCACGGGATACATGCGGACGTGCATTGTCCTGTTGGAACAGCAAGTTCCCTTGCCGGTCTAGGAATGGTAGAACGATGGGTTCGATGACGGTTTGGATGTACCGTGCACTATTCAGTGTCCCGTCGACGATCACCAGTGGTGTACGGCCAGTGTAGGAGATCGCTCCCCACACTATGATGCCGGGTGTTGGCCCTGTGTGCCTCGGTCGTATGCAGTCCTGATTGTGGCGCTCACCTGCACGGCGTCAAACACGCATACGACCATCATTGGCACCAAGGCAGAAGCGACTCTCATCGCTGAAGACGACACGTCTCCATTCGTCCCTCCACTCACGCCTGTCGCGACACCACTGGAGGCGGGCTGCACGATGTTGGGGCGTGAGCGGAAGACGGCCTAACGGTGTGCGGGACCGTAGCCCAGCTTCATGGAGACGGTTGCGAATGGTCCTCGCCGATACCCCAGGAGCAACAGTGTCCCTAATTTGCTGGGAAGTGGCGGTGCGGTCCCCTACGGCACTGCGTAGGATCCTACGGTCTTGGCGTGCATCCGTGCGTCGCTGCGGTCCGGTCCCAGGTCGACGGGCACGTGCACCTTCCGCCGACATCGATGTACTGTGGAGACCTCACGCCCCACGTGTTGAGCAATTCGGCGGTACGTCCACCCAGCCTCCCGCATGCCCACTATACGCCCTCGCTCAAAGTCCGTCAACTGCACATACGGTTCACGTCCACGCTGTCGCGGCATGCTACCAGTGTTAAAGACTGCGATGGAGCTCCGTATGCCACGGCAAACTGGCTGACACTGACGGCGGCGGTGCACAAATGCTGCGCAGCTAGTGCCATTCGACGGCCAACACCGCGGTTCCTGGTGTGTCCGCTGTGCCGTGCGTGTGATCATTGCTTGTACAGCCCTCTCGCAGTGTCCGGAGCAAGTATGGTGGGTCTGACACACCGGTGTCAATGTGTTCTTTTTTCCATTTCCAGGAGTGTACAATGGTGACTGATGTTCACATTTATTATTTCATGGTTTCTAAATAAAAGTTGACAGTACAAAAGTGTCTGAAAAACATGCGAAGCGTTTTGTGAAACAATGTGTCTAGAGGCAAGGAATAAAATTCATTAGAGAAACATTAGAGAGGCCTTTGAATGATATTCAAAATCATGTGGGTGTATCTCGTTACCCACAAACTTTTGCAATAGAAAATGTTAATCAAAAAAATGGTTCAAATGGCTCTGAGCACTATGGGACTTAACATCTGTGGTCATCAGTCACCTAGAACTCAGAACTACTTAAACCTAACTAACCTAAGGACAGTACACACATCCATGCCGGAGGCAAGATTCGAACCTGCGACCGTAGCAGTCGCGCGGTTCCGGACTGCGCGCCTAGAACCGCTAGACCACCGCGGCCGGCAAAAAGGTTAATCGGACAGATGGATTAAAAGTTTAACTTTCGAACAGATAACGATAGGAATTGGTTACTGAATTAGGTCACTAACGTATGAACATGTCAGCTGCTACAGTTAACGGCTTGCACAAAAGTAATACTCCATTGCTGAAGTGCGACGTGATGCTGTGGTAAGCACACTAAACTCGCGTTCTGGAGGACGACTGCTCAAATCCGTGTCTGGCCGCTGAGATTTAAGTTTTCCGTGAATTTCCTAAATCGCTGCAGGCAAATGCCGGGATGTATCCTTCGGAAACGTATGGCCTAATTCCTTCCTCATCCTTGAAACACCTGAAGCTTGTGCTTCGCCACTGATTTTCTCAATATCGACAGGACGTTAAACTCAAATATTCCTTCATTTTCCAGCGGTAAAACATTTAACCTGTGATTTTCCGTAGAAATAGCGTTTCACCTGGTAAACCATTTTACAAATGGGCTTCCCGTGGCATTAATATCTCAGGACCACACAACAGCGAACTGCATCCATCACACAAATCTCCTCTAGTACTCATTAAAAATCTAAGCCAAACGTTGAACTTGAAATTAGTAGTCAGCACCATATAAGCAATGCATGATTTCGAACATCATTCAAAGGTGCGTCAAATGTTTATCTAATATATTATATTTCCAGGTTTTAGGCAAACATTTCGCAAAAACTTATGACTGCAATTTTTGTTTCCTATTGTGATTTTACTCTTCTGTTTTTACTCAAAGTCTTATTCAGCATCATCAGCATAGTACTTAATGTTTTTATTTTCTTTTTCTTCCCGTTAATAAAATTACCCATGTGACTGTAAAAAAAAATGCTGGCCGTTTCTGTTTATAGAATGACAATAGAACCGATGCATGCAATTAGAGACGAACATCATGATCCTCCAGATGACTGGCTGAACAGAATCACGACTCTTAATGGTCCGTATCTCGAAGACCTCGCTCCACTCTTAGGAGTGGAAAATGAAAACAGGAACACATATATAAACATGATTTCACTCGTAACCTGCTTAGCTTAACACCATTTCCTTTTGAAGAAGTCGTTTTTATAAACACTGAAACCGTGGTCAAGGAGTTTAAATAAACCTCCCATTTTGCAACTGACTGCCTATTTATTATGTCTTCAAGAAGTGCTTTCAAGACGTTGTCCATTTCGTTCAACTGATCTACCAAGTCTTTTGCTGTCTCTCGCCGAGTTAAAAAGTCATCGTCAAACCTCAAACTTTTAATTTTTTATTCTCTCTGAACTTTAATTCCTACATCAAATTTTTCTTTGGTTTCTCTTATAGCCTGGTCTGAGTAATGGTTGGATAACATCGGGGATAGGCTGTAACCTTGTCTCTCTCTCTCTCCCTTCCAACCCGTGCTTCCCATTCATTCCCCTCGTCTCTTATAACTGCCATCTTGTTTCTGTGCAAGTTGTAAGTAGAATTTATTATATTTTTCGCTGTTTATATTTTACCACTGCTACCTTCAGAATTTCAAAGGGAGTATCCCAGTCAACAATGTCAAAAGCTTTCTCTAAGTCTACATGCTCTATAAACGTAGATTTGTCTTTCTTCATTCTATCTTCTAAGGGATGTCGTAGGATTACTATCGCCTCGCGTGTATCTACCTTTCTCCGGAATCCAAACTGATCTTCCCCGTATTCTTCTTCTACCATTTTTTCCAGTCTTCTGTAAAGAATTCGTGTTAGTATTTTTCAGCCATGACTTATTAAACTGATTGCTCCATAATATCCACACCTGTCAGTGATAAAACCCGTTAGTGACACAGGCAGAAAATCACTGATATTAGCAGAAGTAACCTCCGATGTGGGATGTACACTCGCTGGTGGAGTAAATATGTAACTGTAGATCAGTTAATGACTAGAAACTAGAAGGCACACTCGTGAACCAGGACAGTGTGACTACTGTCCGCCACGAGACTAATGCTGTAATGCTGCCTAGTGGTGTTGTGGGTACGTGAACTGGTAAGGAACATTTACAAACAGAGCAGAGATGAATGAAGAATCACTCCAGAAAATGGAGAAATCCACTGACATAAGCGACAAAGAGCAGATTGTTATGGGCAGCGCCTGGGTGCGAGCATCTGGGAAATGTCAAGTCCTGTCGACTTACCGCGTGCTACTGTCGTGATCATCTATGGAAAGCGATGCAAGCGCGACGAAGCCATGAGTAGGCGACAAAGAGAGACACAGAACGTGTAGGTCAGAGGCTTGCCCGTACTATAAGGCAGGAAAGGCAGCGATCAGTGGTAAATTTGTCGCACAGCACCATGCTAGTGCAGGCACATTTGTTTCACAGCACGCCAATCTGGTGCCACATACCTCCGGAGAGCCACCAAAGACTTCCCGAAGCCGTAACACGCAAAATCACTATTGTATTTCGACCCAAAAGTAGACTAACATACCATTAAGCAGGTGGTCAAAATTTTTTGGACTCATCAGTGTATTTTATTTTTTATTCGGATACACAGGGGAGCCAAAATATTAACCTACCCCGAAAAACATGCTCATTTACAAACTTTGTAGGTTTTGTCACAAAATAAATTGTATTGGTTAGTGAACAGGAGGTGTTGGGAATTTCCACCGTTAACGGAAATGCTGCACGGGTGATTCACGTTTAGCAACTTCCCGAGGGATGATGGCAACAGCATTTTCGATCTTCCCGTGTACCACTTACAAAACATGGGGATTCTTTGAGTACAACTAACCCTTCAGTTTGTCTCTCAGTGAAAATGTACAACAAGAGAATCAGGAGATCTTGCAGGTTGATTTTACCGACTGTCCTCCCCTCACCGAGCAGATCTCATGATCGCGTGTCAAAGTTACAAGTGCTGTACGTGATGCTGCTGCATTCTGCATTAAGAATTTGGCATGAAATGACAAAAACACTTTGCACCACTATCTACAATGTCAACACTGTACATATACGTTCTTTTCAGATTTTTAAATGGATGGAGGACAGACATACTGAGCCGACGTCTATATTGTTAAGCCAATGAATTATACAGCCGGCCGGGTGGCCGAGCGGTTCTAGGCGCTACAGTCTGGAACCGCGCGACCACTACGGTCGCAGGTACGAGTCCTGCGTCGGGCATGGATGTGTGTGTTGTCCTTAGGTTAGTTAGGTTTAAGTAGTTCTAAGTTCTAGGGGACTGATGACCACAGAAGTTAAGTCCCATAGTGCTCAGAGCCATTTGAACCATTTGTGTGTTATACACCACAAAACGATGCTTTATACAAGAATGTTGTCACAGTAATGTTCAGTTCCATCTATTTCGACTGAAAGACGAAAATACAGGTTTTTCACACAGTGCACTTCATCATGTAAATGTCACAAAATAGAAAATGTGCTTCTTGTTCCATATACTGAGAATTGTTGTTATTCACACAAGGCTGGGTTGTTTCAGTACCCCTAAATGTTCGTCCTAAGAAACGATAAATGTCTGTAGATGTTAAATACGGTGCGTATGTCGGCTGGTTGTGAGCAAGTTTCGCAGTAACACGTAGAAGCCACCACGCAGTTGTCAATCATAGGTTGCAACTGTACCAATTTAATAAAGTAAGAAAATAAACAAAAGCAATCGGAGATATATCAAATTCTTTGTTTTCATTTTTAATTACATTTGTTGTTTTTTACCGCTCTTCTGCGACATTTTTGAGAGTCCTAATTTATTTGTGCCTTCGCAGCTATTCAGAAATCGGTATTTCTGTCCTTGTAGGGTAATTCTTTTCTGTTTATGTTTGGCTTATTGAACAATTCCTGTTATTTATATCTTCAACAACGCTGCCATAGCGCTGTTTTTAGTATCCTTTTGCTATTGATACCTCCATTTTGACGGTCCCATACTTCAATAGACACTTTTATATCATCACTCTCTTGTCCATCCATCCGTCTGTCTGTCTGTCTGTCTGTCTGTGCGACTCTTAAGACTCCTTTTTTCCCAGGGACGGTTACAGGTATCAAGTTGAAATTTGTCACAGAGTCCATTGGTGGTTTAAATCAGCGTTTCTCAATCGCCGTGTTGTGACAAATTGGTGTGTCACGAATATATATATGGTGAGTCGCGAGATTTTATATATCTTTTAATCATCTGCAGAAAAAGTATCTATTACATAAAAAGTTATTGAAAAGTCGTTGCTCGGAGTAGCAAATTTTTCAATAAATCGCTCATCATTGTACTTGAGTATAAATATATTAATAAAAATTATATCATGTGCTTTTTGTTTGCTTTTTTGCATCTAGGAAAAAAATCACATGTACTGGTGTCGCGAAAGTCTGAAACGTAGTTTGGCAAGCCCATTTGGGAAAATGTTGAGAAATGCGGGTGTAAATAATATAAGCTTCTAACTGAATGGAGTCAGAACATAAAAGTCACACATTTTATTACTCGCAGACATACTCATCAATACCAGTAGATGAACTATCTTCACACATATCGTGTCTTTTGGTCAAGCGGCTTTCCCGCTTCTCGCATCGGCGGAGTGAGTTCTGCCTGGTTGCGCCTCTGCCGCAGTGCTCTAGTGAAGTGTGAATC
Source organism: Schistocerca piceifrons (assembly GCF_021461385.2). NCBI lineage: Eukaryota > Metazoa > Arthropoda > Insecta > Orthoptera > Acrididae > Schistocerca > Schistocerca piceifrons. The sequence continues at coordinate 361,771,812 of NC_060145.1, forward strand.
TTTGTGCGCGTCCAATCGTTGTTTGTCTCTCGTCGTCTCGTGTATGTGAATCAACTTTGACGCAGAGTTGTCTTGAGGCATGTTGCCGTCCATGGCTCCCAGGAACATTTCACGTACAGATACCATCAGTTTTAGTTTTTCCGAGTCCATGCGGCATGCGGAGCCAGGTCTATTAGAAATTCATGATTGGCTTGTAGACACGAACAAGGTAACTTCGGAACAAGTTCATTACTTATGCTTAAGCCAAGTTTCTACTGCCGCTTTAGGTTGACAGGCTCCTTTTGTGGCAGGGAGACGAAGTCCCTTTCACTCATCGTGATGGTTGTAATAGTGTGGTTATTCTGGCAAACGCGGAGGCGGAATATACGAATATCAGGCTATTTAATCTTTCCCCCGAATTGATGACAGTTTCCTCAAGAACATCCTACTTCAGTTGGGGGACGTACAGAATAAATGGCGGGAATGCTGGTACGCTCAACAGAGTTTACAAATTTATAGCGGTTTTCGATCATGGGATATGGTCAATCGAAATATCCTCTCTCATTTGCAGACGTGTGGATACAGAGAACATTCGATTTACACAGGACAAGTATGGACTTGTTTTATGTGAACTAAGAGCGAACATTACGCACACTGCCCCCGTCGTATCATGGTCCTGAAATCCACTGATGAACATCGTAGAAGCCTAACTTGAGCGGATCTCGTTCCCTAAGTGACAATAATTCACCCCTAGCAAGTTCATGATGGGCAACGCGAGACCATTGCTTGATTGTCCTAGTGAATTACCACTGCTGTAGTTTCAGCATTCCCGCCTCTTCCACTCCAAAACAAGCGTATGCGGATACAAGATCTGTCGATTCCTCTTCCCCTGTGCGCTGTACTGAAAAGATTCCGTTGACGGATGATTCTCTCCTCGCCGAGTTAGGTCCAGATGATAACACGTCAGCTGCTCAAGATTAGTCCAGCATCCTCTCTGATGTGTCGTCCGAGACAGATATCACCTCGTCGCCATCGCATGAGGATTAACCTGTTTCAGAGTTCTGTACTATATCGAAATACTTCCCGGGTATCCCAGAGTCTGTAACGTATTCCTGCCCTTCTTCTGCGCCCCAGGATGGGAGAACATGCTACAGGCCACTGCTGATTCGAACAAATGTGCCAGTGGAACACGTGATGACGGTAAAAAACATACCGCCAACTTTCGTTTCCGTCGATTCTCAAGAGCCGTACCACGCAGCTGTAGAGGAGTCGGGGTGCGGACTCGTTCCTCTGCACCCGTTAATGAACTTCCGCAGCACCCACCACGTTACTGCATGCGGCAGTCGCGGTCTCGCAAAGCCCCAATTAACAGCGTTTTCAACTGGAGCGTACGGCGTCGTGAAAAAGGAAAGGACATAAAAATGTGGAGAAGAGGGATCCAGCTCTTGACATTCAGATTCATCCATTGACTCTGTTGTAGACTGTGATGCACGACTTTAAAAGTCACTTGCATGTAGTCACCTGAATTCTTTTGGTAATAATTGGATGCAGGCCTATACTTTTCTTACCCTGAACAGAATTTGTTCCGGTCGTAGACTTATGGCGCTGCGACAATTTATTTACGATTCTAGTGCAGACGTAATATTTTTGCAAGAAGTATTATTTGATTATTCTGTTCCCGGCTTTTCTATTTTTTTCAGTATGGCTCCTGAATTCTCTACTAGTAATCCGTTGTTTTACAGGAGGGAACACCACTGACCGACTTTGAAGTTCCTGATAACGGCCGAGGGACAGGCTGCACTTTTAGTGACCTTATGTTAATTGTTCTTTATGCCTCTTCAGGATCTGGCCATTCCACAGATCGAGCGTATTTTTAAAAACAGGATGTAGTTCATTTATTTCGTCAAACTTCTCAGAAATACTGTAAGGCGGAGATTTTAACTGGGTTTTGGATCGCGTGGATCAGACTCTCAGTTTTAATTTTAGTAAGGAACTAGATGATTAGTGCGTTTTTCGCAAACATGTGATGCGTGGATCTATCACTATCCCATTCTCGTCATGTATAAGCATTTTACAGCTGGTTACAGCCGCAGACTCGAATGTTTGCATTTTTCTGATTCCTTATGTGGGCAACTGTTAGCGATAGACGTGGTACCCACTTGTTTCATTCATCACCGTGCCGTAACTGTGTCCTTAAATCGTGTGCTGCAACCAGTGAAACCGTATCGCCTCACCTGCACGTGGAACATCAGTCTCAAAGGAACCGTCCCTCGAAATTATCTTTACAGAGGTTTGGGCCCTTTCACATAACCGTTATCCTTCTCTAATAGAATGGTGGTGAAGGTATGCAAAACAGTGGTTTCGGAAAGCGATAATGCGTTGTAGTGTTGAAAGGGCGAGGGGTCTCCAGGAAACACAGAAATTGTATTATTCCGACTTGCGACAACTTTATGAAGGTGCCAGGCAAGCTCTGATCCGGATTTTGGATGTTCACCTTGTTAAGGCAAAGCTTCTTCACTTAAAGAGACAAGAAATGAACGGATTTAGAATGGGACCAAAATTGCTCGCATTCCTAGAGGATGAATTGACCAGCTTGTATCATCTTATCTTAATGCGGGCGCGTCGAAAAAGAGCAGGTATCACGTCCCTCACTCAGGTCGATAGTCACGTACTAACGTCCCTAAATGACATTTCCAGGGCAATCTATAATTACTTTATCGATCTTCATGACGTCCGTGCTACTGATACAATTTTCCCTGATATATTTATTACTCTCATGGCTTGCGTGGTTACTCCTGCATTAAATGATGAATTTCTAAGTGACTGTACTGGGGATGACATATATCGCCTTATTGCTGGTTCATCATTGCAAAAATTTCCGGGTTCGACGATACTCCTAAGAAATTTTATGTATACTTTTGGCCTCTTGTAGGTGATATCATTACGTCACCGTAAATGTATGAGGGTTGGGGGGGGGGGGGGGAGGGGAGAGGACAGGTGGTTTTGTAGCTACCCCCTTCAAGAGTGATAAAATCGTGCTGATCCTGAAGACAACAGGACGACCAGACATTAATAAGAACTGCCCGATACACACCTTAATTTCGATTACAAACCTGTCGATAGCGATTGTCGATAATGCCGGAGAAAATACTCTCAATTCACCAATTCCGTGTGCCTGGGCGCACGGTCCTTCCATCTGTAGTCGAACGCCGATGGCGGCAGTTGCTCCTGTTTCCGGAACATTACTTTTTATTCATTTTAATAAGGCAATTGACGAAGTCGGTCACTGTTTTTTGATGCTGTTGTTAGACGGCACAGGCCTCAGTCATATTGTGTGGAAGGTATTGTTCAATCTTTTTACTGCTGGTGAAGCATCTGGCTTGGTGAGTGAACAACCTCGGCCCCAGATCACAGTACAACTGCGTTTACCTCATGGGAGCTCCATCTTTGTGTCGCTATCTGTCTTATCCCTAGAACCTCTGCTTTGCCGTACTGATGAGCAATCATGTGGCTGGAAGATATAGGGAGAAACCTTCTCGTTGCGATCGTACACGGATGATGTTATGGTATTGCTACGGCATATCGGTTGTAAATACTTGCTCATGAACATGTTGGATTTATTTTGTTCCCCTCTGAGGCCCGCATTAATGAACGGAAATACACCCTGTTACCATTGCAGGGTTTTTCTTTAAGTTGTCATTCCATGGGCAACGGAGGTTGATCCCGCAAATCGCTGGGGTTACTATGGATCGCTGCTCGATGAAAGTGGCTGCACTCAAATAGCTGTAGTGGTGATTGATCGAATTCAAGGGACAATTCGTAAACACAGAGCTTAGCACTAAATCTTTGCTTTCCCCTTGTTGCATACAGACATCCCTCTCCCATGTTGAAACTACTGAGTAATTGATATCCTGGATAACAATGTGGATCCTCTTTAGTCCTCCTAACCTGCCAATGGACGTCGTCTGATCGTGGTGTTTGGTCATTCATAATCCGATCAGGAACAACGAGCGCCTCCATCGCATTGGCCTCCCATTAACTTATCTTTGCGTCACATGTCATTAACCTGATACATTACCACATAGGATTCTCGCTTGCGGTTGAGAACAGTGGGAGTGGATTCACCGACAACTGGATTTTCTTACCCGATCAGCTGAGGCTGCTTTCTCGGCCGAACTGTTCCCCCCGTCGGAGGTTCGAGTCCTCCTTCGGGTATGGGTGTGTGTGTGTTGTCCTTAGCGTAATTTAGTTTACGTTAGATTAAGCGGTGTGTAAGCCTAGGGACCAATGACCTCAGCAGTTTGGTCCCATAGGAACTTACCACAAATTTCCAAATTTCTGTCGAACTTCTTCACTGTCCTAACTCATCTGCTTTTCCTCGGACGAAGACTAACACTATCGTATGGTTCCTCGGACACTACGCCCGCTATGTAGTCGGGTGTGGCAACGATTAGGAAGCAATTGTATTTCCGCAGTATAAGGTGAAGGAGTATTGGAAATGGCAGAGATATACACGTTATTGTGCTTTATTTGCGAGTATGTTCCTCGTTGTCTTTAATCGTCAACTTTTTGGACAGATTTTTTTGGCTGGTGGGGGTGGGGTGGGGTGAGGGGCACTTACATCACTGTGTTCACCCTATTTGTTTTCTTTTGGTTGCCGGGCTTGTAGAACTTATTTATATCAAGTTTTATTTAAAATAAATAAAAAATATTAATAAATAGGCCAGACACTGACAAGAAGGGGGAGGGGTTGAAGCATCGTGACCAGACCTCGAGATTCGATTCGATCCGATGCCTGCCCAGCCTGAAGCTGACTGTGTACGCTCTTTCTGCAGGACAAGCGTTTTACCTTTTATAAAAAAAAGTGGTAAAGCGCCTGACAAGGAGGAAGAAGCGTTAGGCACTAATGCGCGTACCAGGAAATCGAGAACTTGCGGGATCTTATCTAGATCGAACCACGGATTATTCAGTCTTAGTTTTTACCCAGCCTTCAGCCGTGAAAGATATGTCGAGTCCACATTAAACTGTAGGACTCCTTGCCCCAGTTTGATAACTCTGGTAGGTTAGGGACATGCAAATCGCCGAAGTGGCGTCCAGTAGAAAGACTTGCACCAGGCCGTTGAGCCGCACGAATGTATTATTGCTATCTATATACATACTTAAGTTTGTACGAACCACTCAGAGCACGAGTCTTACTCGAAGTTTTCCGGTTTTTTAGTTACATCACATTGCCAATTCCGTTGTTATCTTCTTTGATATTCGAGTATTATATTTTCGTTTCACTGTAAATTGTAGAGGAAGGTAGAGTAAACTGGTCTTTCTAATTGAAAATGAATTTTTATGAAACCATGGCTATTAACAGAAGATTGTGGCATGTACATCTCGAATCTACGCACTGTAAGGTATCACACCAAGTATTTATAGCTAAGGTAAAATTATATTTTATTGGATATGTAAACGTTTTAGTGAATGCTCTCATAGTGGCCAATTTTCCCTACCTAATTTGGTGAAGTGGCCAGCTCTTTGCTACCATTCCCAGAGAGACTGATCGGATTGAAAAAAGTTGGTAGGCGTTTAATTTTTATTTAACCATTGATTATTATTAAGAGAACAATAATATGAATAACAAAGAAGGGTGTTGCAATACGATGTTGGCACAAAAAGTCAACAAATGAGAAGTATTAATTATTCCTAATGACGTAAACAGAGAAATCAACGACTAACTGTTGGTTACTATTTCAGTCGAATTCATTCACAATTTTTCCACTCAGAAACAATTTTAAGTCATGTACAAAATTCGCATGTGAAATTGTCGTCGTCCTCATCGCATGCAGCGCACAGTTAATGAGCTTCGACAACATATACATTCTTCTTTTTTTTTAGGTTTAGAAAACGCTTCCCTTCAATAAAAGGAATCTGTGTCGCTGACCTCACCAGTGTAATTTTCTTCTTCCATTTCTTTTTAACAGAAATTCTCTTTGCGTTTAGTCCCACTTTCAGCTTCTTACCTTTACTTTGTGTTGCCTTACATTGCAGAATGTTGGGCTTATCTTTTTTTTCTTCGACCTTCATTTTTTCATTAAAAGGTCTTCATCTTTCCTTGTTTTAGCTTCAGCCAACACATTTCTGTAAGGGCTTGAAGTGATTATGGCAGTCTTTCCTTTCTTACTCCTAGTTTGTCTTTGATTCATACTTTGTTTCTGACGCAAAATTTTTACATCCTTTTGGCTTACGTGAAACCCACCTGTGGTATACTCAGAGGGACGTTCGTCAGTGGTTTGACGCTGAGGGGAACCTTCTCTTTGAAAAGCCTTATCATCTAAATCTGAAGGAGACTCCACTTAAACAAAAAAAAAAAAAAAGAGAGGAAATGCCGCGTGGCTAGGGCCTCCAGTCGGGTAGACCGTTCGCTTGGTACAAGTCTTTGGGGTTGACGCCACTTCGGCCACTTGCGTGTCGATGGTGATGAAAGGATGATGATAAGGACAACACTCAGTCCATGAGTGGATAAAATCTCGTTCTCAGCCGGGAATCGAACGCGGGTCGTTAGGTACGACAGTCTGTCGCGCTGACCACTCAGCTACCAGGGCGGACCCTGCACTTGAAAACAGCTCACAAGTTCGTTCCGGAAATGAACCAGTAGGACTATTTGAAGAGGACACAGCAGTTTGGCGTCCAGAATGGCCAGCACTTGCAGAAGACTCAGCAGTTTCGCAGTGAGAGGAAAGGAAATCTAGAGGAAGAATTCCACATTTTCTAAAGCCATTGATTATGTCATTGGAACGGCTGCTCGACAAAACGCTTCACCCAAGAGTGCACTTATTTGAAACTGTATATTAGTTCTTCCTGGATTACTGCGAAGAAATTTTTCAGAAGCCTGTGTGTAGAAAATTCTAAAGGGAGACATAAATGCCACATGCAAAGCCTGGAGCTCCTGCCTACATTGTGGGGGCAAGCACACAACAGCTGTATGATTTCCTCTGGCCTTATCAATGAAACCACGTAACCATATAAGTATGGTCGAAGTGGATCCCGAGCAACTGGTTTCGCGTATTTTAAAAAATTTACAAATAATTCCAAAAAACTTTCACTATGCATGCACACGTTACGGTGGCACGCAAATTCAGTTGCTGGCGGAGCCCCTTCTTAAATTCAACCTTCATTCTCCGCCTAGGGAAGGTAATGAAGACTTGTATCCCTATGAGTGCAAACATTCTGTTTTCTTGGACTGAACTGCCAGAAGACCGGTTTCATCTACATTATAAATACTATCAGTGGGCTGACATCGTTTATCTTGTAGGATACCTGAAAACTTGTCTACCTTCACCTTGCTAAACGCTTGTGCCCTAGGCATAGAGGTAGATTCTGTCATCCTAAGTATAATATTAGGATGGTGTTCTCTAAAGCGCGCCACCCACACTTTGTCTGCCATTTCAGACTCTTTGATGAAACTATGTGGTGTTTTGTTGCGTTCCGCCAACCTGAATGCTGATCGCTGCAGGTTACTCACTGTAATTTCATAAAATCACTTTTCCATTTCAAAACCGTAATTGAGAATTTATTTTTCTGAAGACTGCTCTTAAGCCGCCCGCAACGTTTTTATTGCCAGCTGTATCTCTGTTTTCCCTGCAAACTCTTCCTTTTACAGTATTACGTGGAATCAGTAAGTTGAAACATTTTGCATGTTTTCATTCAACAGTTTCGTACAGAATAATGTTCTGTGGTAACTCATCTTTAAGAAAGTTTTCATTAATCAAAAACGTGCTGTAAGAATAATATGTGGTGCTTATCAACGATCATCTTGTAGACATCAGTTAAGAAGCTACAATATGTTTATTCCCTCATGAAATTTGCCGTAAATAGTCCATTGCAATTTAAAACGTACAATAATGTACATTATGAGGACCCCAGAACGAAAAATGTCATTCACTGCTCCCTGTTTAGATCATCTGTAGCACAACAAGGGGTACCCACGGTTCAACCAAAATTCTTGGTCACTTACCCTGTCGTATAAAATGTCTGACAGCAAAGTAAAATACGGAAACAATACGAAAGAGTTTCAGCTTGACAACTTCCCTACTGTAGAAGGAATGTGTAAAAAGTTTTGGATAACGATTACTAACTTACATCTGTCTCTCTCTGCCTTTATATATTTAAAAAAAAGAAAATATTTTGTAAATGGTCTGCGTGAAGCCATATGTACAGTTTCATTTGTTATTTGAATGTAAAACCACTCGTTCCACACCATCACGATTTATTGTGCAAATGATCCGTGGAACGTAGAACTAATTAACTAACTAAGGAGCTGGAAAGCCTCACTGAGCTGTGAAACTTACGCACGAATTGCGTTCGCAAGGATGCCTTTGTCGCCAGCCACTGTTGTGCTATTCCTGCATCATGTTGCCTCAGTGGCTGCCATCTAGCCACGGTCAGGACCTGATTGTGGTCATAAAACTCTTCTTCAGGAAGGGGCAGACGACAGCATCAGCGGACCAGAAAAAGATCTACAATTACTTACAACAGTATGGAGCAATTGTGGATACAGCCGGCCGAAACTTGGATCACATTTATACAAAAAATGGTTCAAATGGCTAGGAGCACTATGGGACTCAACTGCTGAGGTCATCAGTCCCCTAGAACCTGCGACTGTAGCGGTCACGCGGTTCCAGACTGTAGCGTCTAGAACAGCTCGGCCACCCCGGTCGGCCACATTTATACAATATTCACTCCTAACAGCGTTGTTAGCAGAGGTCAGTTTGGTCACGGTCCTATCTGGCGACCCTTGTCGCCTGATCTATCAGTGCGCGATTACTGTATGCAGGGACGCGTCAGGTTTAAAGTGTATCGGGACCCTCATAGTCTTTAACAACTGCGGCTGAACTGCAGCAATTTCCGCAATCTATTTTGCATCCGCCTTCAGGAACTTGCTGATCAGGGCCCACATGTGCCAAAGATCAATGGTGGTCACTTTCAACATCCGCTGTAGTCGGGTTAGTACTGTATTTTCTTTCGTTTTTTTTGTTGCTTTTACCCCGGAACTCTCTTCTCCGGGCCACTTTTATTTGCCCCACCCTGTATGAGAAGCATCGAATATTAAAGTATGATTTTACTGAAAACGCATTCTTCACTCCACGCTTGTTAGGGTTGGTACGGATATCCCATCCCACAGCCAGCTGCACATGTCGCTCTGGAGTCAGATATGGCAATTCTACGAACCTGCTGCCGCCTGCCCCCCCCCCCCCCCCCCCCCCCCCCGCGGATGTAACAACTTTGTGTGTAGACGCACCACAGCAAAATCTATCTTTCAATCTTATAATTATATCGCCCAAGTCGTTTAAAAGCTCAGGATTATTCAGTGAGCAATTGAAAGACTGTGGTGGGATTCGTAGCTGGGCGAGAGGATGGTGGATGAAATGGTTCTAATGCCTCTGAGCAGTATGACACTTAACATCTGAGGCCATCAGTCCCATAGAATTAGAGCTAACCTAAGGACATCACACACATCCAAGCCTGAGGCAGGATTCGAACCTGCGACAGTGGATGGTGGATGAACCGGAGGTAACTCTTTGTTGGCTTTCTAGAGAAAAAACACATGACGATGCTAGGATGGTGGATGATAAGAAAACGTGTATTTGCAACGCCGATATGTATTGACAACCAATGTTATCCGTAGAAAAGTCTGTACGAAAATTTTGTTCAGTAAGGGAGTTTTAATGGCGGAAGGTAATAGCAGTATTGTTGGTCCTGGCCGGGTTGTGGTAAGAATTATGGTGAAGAAGGTTATGATAGATTATATCTTGTGTTTCTTTATGACCGAAACTGTAACTCTTATATGAAAATTGGAGCCAGTTTGACTCCACGTGATAAATGCATCAACGTATTTCTGTAGCTCGTACATTGCTATGAAAAGAGAGCATCAGATGCAGAAAAACTGCCTATTGCCCGTTTGATCACAGAATTCGGTGCATCGTGCTGCGTCTGTCTGTTGTCTCTTTGAACACGTGGGAGTCATTCGATGCTCCATCGGCCGGTCGCGTCCGCTGCGGACGCGGTACGGAGGGAGGGCTGATCGCTGCAAATTCGGGCGCTTTGATGATTTTACTGGGCTGCAAACAGGGTTGAACGCGGAAGCGAGCCGGCATGTTTAGTTTGTTGCCGTACAAATACGGAATACAGCCTACCTTCCGCAGGTGGAAATTTCACCATTCCAAATGATTTCTTTGCTTTACCACTGGAAGCGAGCTGTTTCATCAGCCAACGTTTGTTTAAGGAGATTTTTTTCCCTTTTGAATTTTTTTAACACTGGGCGCTTTTATTTGCCATACACGCCGCAGTGGACCCCCGAAACAGTCAATACCGTCCCACCCATATGCACCTAAAGTTCCCTTTGTTTTTCTAAAGGTAAAGTACAATATAACCAGGAAATTAATTGACATCAGCATTTTCAGCTCTCATTATTATTCTAAACACTGCATTTATTGGCTGCCGTTAGTAATTTAATTTTGTTACACCGAAAGGAAGACTTTTACGTCATCTACACGAATTGGATATCGATAAAAGCCATTGTGTGCAGCTCTTTACAAAGGACTGTGTGTTACAGTTACCATAGAAAGTTTCAGAAGGTCAACAAACAGAGATTATTTTAAAAGTTATGTCGTTCATCATGGGCAAAAGCTTTAATTATCAACAGCCAATGTTTTAATTTTTTAATGTAAGTACAGTTTTGTTTGGCATTTGTTCAAAAATTTTTATAATGAAAAGTTTGGTGGACGACTGATAAGATGTAACCTGCCAATTCAAAAAGTTACGAGTCTGAATTAATAAAAAACTGAGAAACGTCTTGATGGTGGTTTCAGTGCAGGTGTTCTACGTAGCCTCCTCTAATTAGAATATAACGCCCAGAACGTTCATACAACCATGTGAGACTGTCGGAAAAGTCTTTCCTTTAGAAGTGGTCGAACTCGCGCGTCACATTGGCTTGAATGTTGGTTATACTGTCAAAGCATTTATCCTTCACATAGTAAGTTGGAATTGACAATACCAAGTCTCGTCACCCGTGATGAGTTTTTCGAGTAAACAATCGTCGGCATTTCCTATTTCAGTCAGTGTGAGGCAGGTGTCCACGAGTCGTAGTTTTTGTTCTGGAGTCGAGGTATACGCGGAAAATTATCCACGCATTTTCTTCTCATCAAAACATTTTGCACAATGCGTTCAGCACCTGAATCAGAAATGTTGCTCCGTTGCGATTTGTGGCACAACAGCTTTGATTAACTACGACCACATCGCCAAGTAAACATTACCTGCTCACAACTAACTAGTACAACGCACGTCTGGAGTTTTCAGTTGTTAGTTCAAGCTGCCGCTGTAGTTACTTCGCTGAGGTTACTTATCCATCTGGAATAAAATCAGTGTCGAAACGGTACATGAAGTGAGGAAATTGGCTATTTTTTATATCGTCCATCTTTGTTGCATTGATATAAAATTCAAATGTAATGATTACCGATTTCAGGCTGGCACGCCCATTCTCAAACCACACACCTTACTATTAACCGTAACTGTTCACATAGTATGGTGCCATGAAGTATGAAAAACTGTGCAGTAAAGTATACAGTGAGCAACAGGTATCCTCGTTGATCATAGCTATGTCTCTGTTACAGCTCACTGACTGACAGACTACTTTTTGATTGTGCCAATGCAACTGAGACTGACGAAATAAAAAATTACACAATTTCCTCAGTACTAAACAGTTGTGAACTTATCATCCTGCGACAGCGTGTCTTGAATAAGCAAGTTGTATGCGGTGACGAGTGTTGGAAAATTTTTAAACGCCACAATATGTGGAAAACACAACAGTACATTTGTTTTAAATACACTACTCAAAATTAAATCAAATCATAAATATTTTTAAATATCACATAATTTTAGGCAGAATAGACGAGTATGTGCTGCGTTACTGATGTTATTTATTATTCGTACGAATCGTACAATCCAGAAACAAAACAAAATTGCGAATATATTTGGTGCTATCAATGGCAAAAGCACAAAATTGTGAACAATGTCTTTTATCTGTAGAGTTAGATACTAGTGTCTGTAAGCGATAATTATACCCATATATATATATATATTTGTAAGCTAAACAACCCTCTTACAGTTATTAGCACTATAATTTCTGAAATAACCACTAAGAGAGTGCCTAGCAAAGTCAATAGCAATTAAATGGTCAATAATGAATTACATAAAGGATAATCTGAGATATATATATATATATATATATATATATATATATATATATATGAGAGTAATAATATTCCATTACTTGAGACTCAGACGCATCAAGACAGTAGCTAACATCTATATCTAAATCCTATAGTACACTACGTAGCCCACGTTACCCACGTTATGGTGTGTGGCAGCCCACGTTCGATGCGTACCAGTGTAATTTCTCCCCCCCCCCCCCCCTTTCCTGTTCCACTGCGTGTGATTTACGGGAAGAGTGATGGCCGGTAAGCCTCCGTGTGGGCTCGAATCTCTCTGATTTTTATCTTGATTGACTTTTCACGAGATATATTTAGAAGGGAACAATGTATTGGCTAATTCTTCCAGCAAAGTGCGGTCTCGAAACTTTAACAGTAACGCGATGGAGAACCCCTCTCTTGCAGTGTCTACCGCTGAAGTTGGTTGAGCATCCTAACAGGTACGGATCCCACATTCACGACAAGTATCCACGTACTGGTCGTACGAGTGTTTTGCATTTACTTTGTTAGTGGAATACATCTCCTGAAGATTCTCTCAATGAATCTCTATGTGGCATCTTACTTACTCGCAATTAATTTTATGTGTTCGTTGCACTTCAGATCGCTCCGTATGCTTCCTCCTTTATATTTTGTTGACGTAAATGCTTCCAGTGATATTCCGCCATTTGTTAATGTTGAGCGTCAATTGCCACACTCTGCACGAAGTGTCGATTCTCTGCACGTCTTCCTGCATTTCGCTACAATTTTCTAGCGTCACAACTTCTCCGTATACAATTGCATCATCTGCGAAAAGTCTCGTCGAACTTCCTAAGTTACCTACAAGGTCACTTATATAATTGTGAAAGGTAATAGTCGCCGTGCAGTGCAGGGGCACTTGCCACGGTTCGCGCGGCTTCCACTGTGGGTTGTTCGAGTCCTCCCTCGGGCTTGGCTGTGTTATTTTCGGAACCGATGTTGGTTGCTACAAAGGAGTTTTTCAGTCTCAGGGAATGTCATTATACGCGAGAATAAAACTTGTTCCTTATTCTGCAACAGGCAGTCATAAGAGATATAGGCCTACAGTTCTGTGCGTCTGTTCGACGATGATTCCTGAAGCTGTGAATCATCTGTGTTTTTTTTTTTTCAATGGTTAGGAACGCTCCGCTCCTCTAATAGAGATCCACAGCACACTGCTGCTAGAAGTGTGGGAACCTCTTTCGTGTAGTATGTGTACAGTCGAACTGGTATCCCGTCAGGTCCAGTGATCTTTCCTCTGCTGACTGCTTTCAATTGCTTTTCTATCCCTTGGTCACTTATTTCGATATCTGCCTTTTTTTCGTTCGTGCAATGATTCAAAACAGGCAATAAAGTGCGATCTTCCATTCATCTACATCTACATTGATACTCCGCAAGCCACCCAACGGTGTGTGGCGGAGGGCACTTTACGTGCCACTAAGGGTCAGTTGCCACTCCCTGCACCAAGTGCCTATCCGCTGCAGATCTTCCTGTATTTCGCTACAATTTTCTAATGCAGCAACTTCTCTGTATACCACAGCATCATCCGCGAAAAGCCGCATGGAACTTCCGACACTATCTATTTATATATATTGCGAAAAGCAATGGTCCCATAACACTCCCCTGTGGCACGCCAGAGGTTACTTTAACGTCTGTAGACGTCTCTCCATTGATAACAACATGCTGTGTTCTGTTTGCTAAAAACTCTTCAATCCAGCCACACAGCTGGTCTGATATTCCGTAGGCCATTGTGAAACTGTTTTGGAAAACGACATTAAGTGATACGGGCTTTTCTGTGTTATTCGCTGTTTCAGTGCCATTATGGTCACAGAGTGTCTGGACAGATGGCTCAGATCCAATTAGTGATTTAACATCAGACCAGAATTCATTAGGATCTTCTGTCAGTTTGGTAATTCGAATTTCGGTTTCGTATTCGTTGGACGCTTATCGCATAGCCTTCCTTATGCTAATCCTTGGCTTCGTTAAGTTTCATTTATTTGTAATGTTTTGGCTACGTTCAAATTTGCTTTCGTCGTAGTGGCTTTCTAACACAGATGTCGAGGTATTTAAATATTGGGGTTTATCTGTTTTGGTGCGAATCCCATTACTGTCTTATGCAGAAATTCTTATTTTATACTAAACTGTCTCTCCAGTCTTGGAGCGCTCCAGCTTGACGCAGCCAAGAACCTCTACTTAGAAAAGTGGCTTAGTGGAGAAAAGCTTAGTTTAGAACTGATAATAATCACACTTGGCTACTTGTGCTGGACAGGCACCGCAAACACATGGCTTTTAAGGCAGACTCACTAGCTAACTAAGCTAACACTTCTAATATTTCATGAACCTCCGGCATTCAGCCGGAGGACATCAATTTCTTGGCACGTTATTTCGTCTGATAACCATTCACCCACCTTCAGGTGAGTGTCTTGCGCTGGACACTGTTAATTCAAATCACTAACTTTATACCAAAATTTAGCGTGAAGACGGTCTAGGGAGCACAAGCGCATGTGTAACAGTGATACTACGTTTGCGCTCTCCGTCGGAATGCGGAGTCGCAGAATCGGAATTCAGATGTCAAATTAATAACGTTAGCTATCATTTGACAAGTCATTAGCCATAAAATGTTTACTTTCTGAACATATATAACCGGCTCTCTCGAATTATCCAGTTAAAAGTCGCCATCACTAATAAAATCTTCCGCCGAACAAATTTCCACTTGTTACTTAATAACTGAATCCCAGAATGATCTCGTCTATGCGAAGATTTCCCTGGCAGAATAATAAATGGAAGTGCTGTGGAGATAAAGTGCTCGACAATGACTAACTTCCTCCGCTGCGAAAGGCGTCTGTGGCGATCATGGTCAACGCACCTTACGTACAACACGTGCATTGTCTGACCAATGTAGGCTCTGCTACAGTGGTATGGTATTCTTTAGGACTCAATCCTCCACAATTCCAGATCGCGCTTTTCCAAACCGAGAAGGGCACAACTCTTTGTAGCTGGGGAAATGTTGGGTATGATAGAGGCAGACTTGCAAAAGAGCTGGAACACCTATAGTCTTTGTTCCAAGATAGTGGATTCAGATCTGCACAGATTTAATGAGGAAGAAACTTGACCACTCACAAGCTCAGGAGGTGAGGGAGCGGTTCATGTCCAGGGCATTGCTCCGGCATACCGGCAATATTTCGTTGAAATAAGGTCAATATTAAGGAACCATCATGTCAAAGTAATCTTCCGCCCACCTACAAAGACTTCTGCTCATCTCAGTTCGGAAAGGGTCAATTTGGGGTTGCCAAGGGCTAGGAGATACAGAATACCTTTCCAGTGTGGCAAAGCCCACATCGGAAAGACGATGCGCACAGTGAGTGGAAGGTCCGTTCAGTATGATCGCCACTCTCGCCTTTCGCAGCCCAGTAAGTCAGCCGTAGCAGAGCATTGTATCTCCACATGACATTCCAGGGAGTATTCAGCCACGGAAATATTGCCCTCGAAGAGACCCTTCTGGGGTCCAATCATCCATCAGGTAGCTGTTGCTCGTAATCCATGTGTTAGCTTCAGCGATTTTCGAATATCTCTGGAATAATTAAGCCCAGCACGTTCGAATTTTGAGCCCGAACAGCATCCATCCGTATCAGGCGTCACTGCACCAGCAGATTAACTATTCGTTTGGCGGAAGATCTTATTAATCGCGACAGCGATATTCAGCTTGAAACTCCTATGAGACCCCGTTATTTCTGTGATATCTTCAAAAAGTAAACATTTTATCACTAATGACGCGTCTGGCGACCGTTAATTTTATTAATTTGATATCTGACTTTTAACTCCGCGTTCCTGCATTTCGGCAGAGAGCTCACACGTAATATTAACATTTAGCACTCGCCTGCGCACTACAGGTGGACCAATATTTGCAGAGACCGTGAAACTCGACTGAAGTCGTTCAGGTAGCGGCTGCTATTGCGCTTGCTTATTCGAGCCAAGTTTTGACGTAAGATAGCGATGTATACTATCAATCTCGAGTGCAATACACTCACCTGCCAATGGCTGAATGGTTGTCAGCCATAATATCGTCACACGGCTGAATCCCGAAACTTCATGGCGTACTCATGACTCTGAGGAAATTTCAGGAATCACAACTCTTCTCTCGTTCTTGCCAGTGCTGTAAAAGAAATGTGCATGTCGAACACTAAACCGGTTTTTAAAAAAGGGAGTTGAGGAATACAGATTGTTAAATAATAATTGGGTACTATAGGTGCAATGTCAAGATACACATTTAAACTGCAAAATTATATCAGAAACAGCAGCTAAAGGGGAATCTTTTAAGGATGTTGTGAAAAACGCTTTTCTAAAATTTCATACACGTCACGCGCTGGAAATATCCACCAGCTACTAAAACACACATTTGCGGTAGGTCATGCATCAGTATCTGGATAAACTGAACAGATCACTTCTATATCATTAGACATGCTGAAATTATGCGATGTGTTAAATCTTCTTGGGTCGTCGGAAGTTGTACCAAGACTTCCAGTTTATCTCAAACAAAACGTCCAGAGCTGTGAAACCAGGTGAACCTGCAGACTAACTGATTTCAAGTCCTATCGAGCGACCAGGAAATAGCTAGGAGAGCACTTTCATGGCCAAAAGCGACTAGTGAGCCAGGCAGTCGTCATGCTGATACAACGTACATTTACGTATTTCAAGTGATACTTCGTCTACAAGAGCCGTTAGTACTTCGGTAAGGAATTGTGCGTATCTTTTAGCCACTAATATTTCTTCAAGGAAGTAAAGACCATTCACGTAGCCTCTAGGAATCCAGTTCCACACTTCCACGCTCCACTGCCTCTGTTGTTCCATCTGCTTGAAATTGTGCGGATTCTCAGCGACCCAGCGTTCTATGCTTTGTAAAGATAGCTCCATCGACAAAGAGAATTCTCTGAGTAAAGGACCTGTTGTCCTGATTTGGCATTATAACCGAGTGACAGAATTAAATTCGCCTTGTACAATCCCGCTAATTAATCTGCTAGTGAAGTGACGTCTGATACGGATGGATGCTGTTAGCGCGCAAAATTCGAACATGCTGGGCTTAAATATTCCAGAGATATTCGAAAATCTCTGGAGTTAAGACGTGGATTAAAAGCAACAGCTACCTGATGGACGATTTCGTTCGCTCTGCTCGTTGCGGCTTGATTTATACCCTCTGCGTAGTATTCCAGGCCACTTCCAATTCCATCCTTGTCCTCCGTCGGAAGTGGTACCATTGGGCGTACCACTCAGCTTTTGTCTTCGTCTTCTTCTTTAACACTGCGTACACAATTTGCGTATACTATTTGTTTATGTTTGAGAAATACATTTAATTTTTCAAATTAACCAAAACCAAAGACACGTGAACGACTCGCACCGAATGGAAATTACACTTCGCCTTTCATTTCTTTTACTGGTACCACGGCGGTTCAACAGATTGGTTCGGCACTACAAGAAATGTCGTATTTACTTATTTTGGTAAGCAATGACGAACTTCCATATACGACAACAAAAGGTTTCACACTCAAACTACTTAAATTCGGAGTGCTAAATATTGTAATTACTCCGCAACTATAAGGGGCAGTCAAATAAAAATTTCCTTTTTGAAGTCTCCAATGACGTGAAAAATCACGTGGAATAAGGTCCTGGCCTTATGGAGAATCATGCAGTGTTTCCCAGCCAAATCGCTGAGGTGTTGGTTCCGTCCGATTGGCAGTTTGGGGGTGGGCGTTATCATGCAACAGGATGATTACGTCCGACAACATTCCTGAGCGTTTTGACTTTATGGCGCGTCGCGGTTTCTGCAAAGTGTCTACATAGCACTCAGCAATAATTGTGGTTTAACGTTCGCGGAACTCGAATAGAGGCCACCGCTGTCCAAGAAGAATGTCATCATGGCTGTACCGGAACTTACGTGAACAACTTTGACTTCTTCGGCGGGGGAGACGTGAGATATTTCCACTGCTGGATTTGCCGCTTGTCCTAGGACTGTCGGAATGTTGGCAGAGGGAATCATACTGTTTCACGATAACTCCCGTACTCACACTGCCAATGGGACGAAGGCTTCACTTCATCGATGTAGTTGGGAAACGCAGGAATACCCTCCTTAGTGATTACTTTTGAATCGAACCATTCCACTTTCTTATTGTGGTGGTTTTCGATTTTAATTCAACAGCCTCTTATAATAATAGGAGTGTGAAGGGTGAAAAGTCGTTGAATATGTCGCTGTTTTAGAGCTGTGGTGTTAACATCAGAAATTATCATGACTTCATTGAAGAAAATGGTGATACCAATATCGCTGTTACTGGAATATCTAAGAAAACTGACTTTACGGCATTTATTGAGGAATGTTTGAAAATTCACTGAGTGAAAATGGAACTACGATATCCTAAACGATACAGGAAATACCTGAGGGGAACAGCTTAGCCAAGTTACATTATATTGCGTATCACATGTTTCAGATACCTTTGTGACAAACATCTGATGGTTGTGCATCAAGCCGCTCGGGACAAGTTTTGTCACAGGTGAGATGTTCACTGACGGTTCCAAGTGACGCTAGGCATCCTTTAGTATTCGCTGCGTCTGTGATGATGCGATTTCACTGAACTAGCAGGATCTATTAATCAGGTCTATAGCGTATTATCAATCTCAGTAAATTAATAGAATGATTTTCATCAAGAATGAGAACCTCTAGGTGGAGAAAGATATTTTAGAAGATAATCAGAAATGTCCGTTTTACTTGGCCTACCACCTTCTACGCAGAGAAGATGACTGGATGATAGGTGACACACATTCCATATGAATGCCGCAGAGTGGCTACGCCATGCCGCCTCTGAGGGGCATAAAAAAAGCATTAAATGACCTCTAGTGTCGCCAAGAAGCATTAGTGAACAATTAGTCTGCAACAGAAGTTATTACCTGGCGAATATGGTTCAAATGGCTCTGAGCACTATGGGACTTAACATCTATGGTCATCAGTCCCCTAGAACTTAGAATTACTTAAACCTAACTAACCTAAGGACATCACACAACACCCAGCCATCACGAGGCAGAGAAAATCCCTGACCCCACCGGGAATCGAACCCGGGAACCCGGGCGTGGGAAGCGAGAACGCTACCGCACGACCACGAGATACCTGGCGAATATTTTGCCGTTACTTATAATGGAAAAATATTCACAAAACTCGAAAGCTGTTTCAGAAAGTCTAATGTTGTAGTCAGGTTTCAAACTACAAAAGCCTTAATAGCGTAACTAAATCTATCAGCTGGCCAGAAAAGTGATGTATTCTTTAACTCAGACGCATGCACTCTCAGCATTTGCTTAGTAGTTGCAGTAAGTTCCAACTTTCGCTGTGTTAAGGGTACGACTCAGACTGATTTCCGTTTAAAGAGTGAGGCAAGAACGTTGTTGACTCGTGTCTTAGATAGAACCTTGTGAAATTGGATGAAGCCCTTTGTAGCATCCTTTATAGTAAGGTCCTATAGTTAATAGACGAGGGATGCGGCAAATGTTGAAGACAATCCTGACTTAGAAATACTATAGCGTTTGTTGATATAGTGCATTACTGATACCCGTTAACTACTCTTCACAAAGTTAACTTGAGGAGGACGAACTTTGGTGGCCAGTGTTCGGTCGGAAGTAAAATTTTCCGACAGCCCGTATGGTTTCTGGACATGTGAATTACATATCTGTGAAGCGGTTTCACACAAAATTAATTAAAGCAACAGACCTAATTTTCAATTTTAATTATTCTCGTGGCTGTAATGTCAAAGGCAGCTGACAGAAAAAAAAACCTCATCGCATTTCTCTCTTCGGCATTTGCACCGATGTTTCTAACTGTACCGAAAAACATTTTTGCCAAAATTGCTCAATGACAGCAACATCGTTTGGAATGTACCTTTGACCTCGTGTATTGTGGTTAAAAATACCCAATTTTCAGTTATGTATCGATCCCGTTAATTTTGAATCGACTGCACGCCATGAATTTTCCGGATGATTTTCTGTTCAAACAGGGAAAGGGGGAAGGGGATGTTGAGCCAAAAATCTTACATTATTTCATTTTAGATTGTAAATAAATGACCTGACAAGTATGTGCATAGTCGGTTCACCCTGTCGGAGGCGTTTCCCTTGTGAGTACAATAGGCGGAAGAGGACCAAACATAGGTGTGCGCCATCGAAATTTCGTGGGAGTCACCTCTTACGAAAATGCGCTAGTAAGAAAAGATGGTAGAATACCTTCATTGCTATCTTTGTACGTCCACATTTATTGAAAATCATGGAATGGATTACATAAGATATCGGAAATATCCAACAGTTCCTTCATAACAGACAAGCACTAGTTAACAGCAGATCCGCGTTTCACACATCAGTGTTGTGTATTCAATTTACACATGTGTATATGTATAGGTAAAATATATAAAAATAAATGATAGGTAGACAGATACGTAGATAGAAGACGAAGTTAGATATGTTCTAAGTTACATTATTGTGCAACCATGCGAACTGGATTGCTGAATTCGTAATACTACGACTGCTTGTTGCGCTTGTCACTGTAGAACAGCCGCAGATTTTCTTTTTACTGAAGATGCCCACTGAACTGATTTTCTTGCAAAACGTAACGGTCACTCTAATGTCTTCCGAATGTGAGCACTCACAAAATCGATATTTTCCTGCCGAATCTCATATCAATAGTTATTTCTTTGTACTGATCATTATCCAGCGCTGGAAGTCACGAACGTTAGATCCATTCATTACCTTAATCACTTTTGACATTTATTATTATGTTTATAAACTATACACACACATCTACCTTCCAAATTAGATCATGTCTTAGAGAAAACTATATCACAACGCCTACAGACCATGTAAATGTAAACTACATTGAGACACATATAATGTTTGGTCTACTGTAGCCACGCATGATCAAAGAAGAAGTTCATTGCCTAACATATTTATATTCAACACATGTGTGGCCGATCGGTTCTAGGCGCTTCACTCTGGAACGGCGCGCCCGCTACGGTCGCAGGGTCGAATCCTGCCTCGGGCATGGATGTGTGTGATGTCCTTAGGTTAGTTAGGTTTAAGTAGTTCTAAGTTCTAGGAGACTGATGACCTCAGATGTTAAGTCCCATAGTGCTCAGAGCCATTTGAACCATTTGAACCTCAACTGAGTAGTCTGAGTCTGCAGTGTGTGTTTGACGACCTGAAGTAGCTGATGGTAGTTACATCAGGTGACTCTAGTAACAGCTCGGCAACGGCTTGCCAGTACTTTTTCTGTCATTTAGGTATTAGAGGCTTCCGTTAAATCGAGCAAAGCGAACAGTCGGATAATCCTCCGCAATGAATACATCCAATTTCATATTACATTCCTACCTGTCGTCGATAACGACGGAACAATCATCGTTAATGTTCATTTCTTACGTTTCCGATCGTTCATATTCCCTCGTTTTCAATGAGTATTCTTGTTACGTTACTGGAGATTTGATGATATAAATCGTAAGCCATTGTTGCTAGAAGCTGCGTGTCGGCGTTAAATGTCACTAAAAATGCCCCGCCATAGAAAAGTTCTCTACTACCTGATTATCTTCAACCATCTGTGACTTAGACAGTGAATTGGCATCACTCAGTACCAGTAAGATGGGTGTAGAGGAATTATGGGTAAAGTTTAAGCAGACTGCATATCGTGGTCTGGAGAGTTACGCGCATAGTAAGTGGATAAATGATGGAAAAGACCCTGCACGCTTTAATAACGAAATGCGTAAGATGCTGAGAAGCAGAGGCTGTTCCAGTCCAGGTTCAAAAGGGGGCGCACAAACGACTTGCGTCTGTGAAAAGATCCATGCGCGAAGCATACAATAACTACGACCGTCACATCTTGGTAAAAGATCTGGCAGAGAACCCGAGAAAATTCTGGTCCTATGTAAAATCGATAAGCGGGTCTGAAGGCTTCCATTCAGTCCCTTGTTGACCAGTCTGGTGCGGCAGTTGATGATAGCAAAACGAGAGGCGAAGTTTTAAATTTCACGTCCAAGTAAATATTCACGCAGGAGAACAGTACAAACATACCGTCATTTGACCATCGGACAGACTTCCGTCTGGACGATGTAGAAATAAGCATACCTGGTGTAGAGAAACAACTTAAAGATTTGGAAATAAATAAATAACCATGTCCAGATAGAAACCCAGTTCGATTTTACAAAGAGTATTCCACGGCATTGGTCCCTTACCTAGCTTGCATTTATCGTGAATCTCTCTCCCTGCAAAAATTCTCAAGCGACTAGGAAGAAGCCCATGTGACTCCAATATGTAAGAAAGATAAAAGAACGAACCCGCAGAATTACAGACCAATATTTCTAAGTTGTGTTTGCAGCAGAATACTTCAACACAATCTCAGATATAAAATAATAAACTTTCTTGTGGGTAAGTGGCTTATGTCCACGAATCAACATGGCTTTAGAAAGCATCGCTCGTGCGAAACATAGTTAGCCCTTCTCTCACATAATATACTGAGAATTAAGGATGAAGGACATCAGGCAGATCCCATATTTCTAGATTTCCGGAAAGCATTTGACACGGTGCCCCATTGCAGGCTGTTAACGGTGGTACGAGCATATGGAATAAGTTGAGATATGTGAGTGACTTGAAGACTTCTTAAATAAGAGAACACAGTATGTTATCCTCGACGGCGATTGTTCATCAGAGACAAGGATATCATCAGGAGTGCCCCAGGGAAGTGTGGCAGGACTACTGTTGTTCTCTGTATACACAAATGATTTGGCAGACAGGGTGGGCAGCAGTCTGCGATTGTTTGCTGTTGATGTCGTGGTGTACGGGAAGATGTCGAAGTTGTGTGATTGTGAAAAGATACAAGACGACTTAGGCAAAATTTCCCGTTTGTGTGATGAATGACAGCTAGCTCTAATGTAGAATAATGTAATACGGATGAGTAGGAAGAACAAACCTGTAATGTTCGGATACAGTATTACTAGTCTCCAGCTTGACACAGTAAAGTCGTTTAAATATCTGGCCGTAGCGTTGAAAAGCGATATGAGGCGGAACGAGCAAGTGCGAACTGTGGTAGGGAAGGTAGGACTTCGGCTTATTGTGAGAATTTTAGGAAAGAGTGTTTCACCTGTAAAGGAGACCGCACAAAGGATGCTGGTGCCACCTATTCTTGAATGCTACTCGAGTGTTGGGCATCCGTACCAGGTCGGATTGAAGGAAGACATTGAAGCATTTCAGAGGAGGGCTTCTATATTTGTTACCGGTAGGTTCGAAGAACACGTAAGTGTTACAGAGATGCTTCAGGAACTCAAATGGAAATTCCTGGAGGAAAGTCGGCGTTCTCTTCGGGAAATACTATTGAGAAATAAGAGGCTGAAAAACCTGCTAGAGTTGTAAGGTTTTTTTATTTAACACACGACCGGTTTCGGGCTCTTATACGCCTATCTTCAGGTGTTGCAACTTAGTGCTGTGATCCCGAGCGCTCGGGGTCAGAGCACGAGGTTGTGACACCTGAAGATCGGCGTGTAAGAGCCCGAAAACGGTCATGTGTTAAATAAAAAAATCTTACAACTCTGGCAGTATTTCGACCCTCTTGTATAATGATCAGCAGCGGATGTTCATCCGACAGGTTCGTTTGTGCTATTGAGAAAATGTAAAGAACCGGCATTTGAAGCTGACTGTCAAAAGATTGTGCTGCCGCCAGCATAAATCACTTAAATACGACGAACATAAAATACGAGAATTTAGAGCTCATACGGAGGAGTACAGACAGTCGTTTTTGCCTCGCTCTGTTTGTGAATGGAACAGGACGGAAAAATGACAAGTAGTGGTGCAGTGTACCCTACACCACGGACCTTAAGATGGCTTGCGAAGTATCTATGTTGACGCAGATGTAGATTCAAAGGGAGCATGCAGTCAAAGAATAAGTCTTACGAAAATGAATTACAACTGTACTGTAAAATAGAAAGATGACAGGTACCAAAATAAAGACAATCTTTTCGAAAGTGCATATCCTGAAACTTTCGTGAATTCCAAGTCTACTACTGAGTAACAATCAATACCG
The DNA here is from genome assembly GCF_021461385.2 of Schistocerca piceifrons. NCBI lineage: Eukaryota > Metazoa > Arthropoda > Insecta > Orthoptera > Acrididae > Schistocerca > Schistocerca piceifrons. The sequence continues at coordinate 361,796,121 of NC_060145.1, forward strand.
TACTGGTCCACCCCTTGGATCATAACATACAGCATTTGGAACAAAATATGGAAACACCGCGTGAAATGGGTGCTCGAACATAAATGCAGGCGCTAGAGAAGCCTGCAGGCTGCGCTGTTGTATTTGATTACGAACGGCATCTGTGCAGGATTCTCAATACGTTACAAGTGTCAGACCTAGTCCGAATGGTATTGTGTGTAGTTGTGTGGATATTATGTAGGAGTGAGGCGCAGTTGAAGTTGGGCAAATTGTTCGTACCCGTATGGAGGATGCTTCGGTAAAAAAAGCAGCCGAAGTGTTCGGTGTTTTGAATGGCAAAGTATCGACAATTCATACAACACACAGGGAAAGCAGAAAACCGTCATCCACTGAGTATCACAGCAGACAAAAGTGTAATTTGAGTGTTGTGTACATAGTTCCGCGTAGTCAGTGCGTACACAAGTATCCCACTAGAGCGCGGCCCGCTAAGCACAACAGCGCAGGCGCAGCGCTCGTCCGTCTCCGCACTACGAGATGGCGCTCCCTTAGAGATGGACCAAATTCTGCTTCCGCCGATCCGCGTATTAATATGTAAGGCAGCCAATGAGATTGCTGATAACGTAGAACCTTTTCTCCTCATGGATCACACTCGCGCAGTGATACCTGAACGCGCGAGGTATTATAACGAGCGTACAGACCTCTGATTAGTCAGTCTGCATTAGTCTGTACCAGTGTGCATTAGTCTGCATTAGTCTGTAGTCAAGTTTCAGTCTGCGACTAATAAGATTATCATATTCCTTTGGATAGCCATGAAGAGAGATATATAGACACTTTGTCAAGTGTCAGAGAAATGTGAGAATAAGATTAACGTACCAAGACCAAAGGAACTTCAGATTGTCAATTGCAAATAGCATCCAGAACCGAGTTAAGTTATTTTTATGCTTTTTATTGTTTTAATAAATGTGTGAAAATTAATCAAGTTCTGTTTAAAGTTGGTCACCATCAATCTGCTACTCTAAGTGTGCAAGTGGCATTTGTGTCGTCTGACCTAACGGCAGAAGATAAACACGCCGTAATAAGACCACAAGACATATTGCTGACACTCGCCTACTTCATTAGAGGGACAAGTCAAATAACCTGATGGTGTGTGTAACGGAGGTCTTGCAGTATGCACACCGCATTGAGTGATCGTAACAGGGGATCATTGAAGAGGAAAAATAAGACATTAGCACCAAAAGTCACTGCAGAACAGAATGCACACTCACGAATCCCGTCACAAAAAAAAAAAAAAAAAAAAAATCAGGAGGAGAGCTCCATAACTCTGGCGAAAGATTGCATTCCAAAACCATTGATACAAGCGAACCAGTGACGCCAAGGCACGTCACAGGAAACGTGGTGCGGAAGCCATAAAACCAGGACTATGGAGTAATGGAAGAAAATAATTTCTTGAGGTGAGTCTTGGTTCCCACAGTTTCCAACTTCCGAGCGTGTTTACATACCAAGAGTTAAACATGCTGTGGTTTGGTCATGATTTGGGCAGCTATATCGTGATACACTACAGGCTCCCCGTTTACTGTTAGATGTCGCGTTACTGCTAAGAACTATGTGACCTTCTGGGCTGATCGGATCTATCGCACATACAATGTTGGTTAACCAATGGTAATGGTGATTTCTAAGGCGACAGAGCCGCTGCTCTCACAGCTCGTACAGGAAGCCCGAGGGTAAACCTTGGCGTTTCCCATGGCCCGCACAACTAGCAGATGTCAATATTCTTTGAGACTTTGTGGTCTACTATGGAGAGAATGCGCGATGGCTATCCACATCCATCATTGTTACGTATCACTATTTTGAAAGAAGAGTGGTACAATTTCCCATAAAAACCATACAGGCCCTGTATTTAACTATTTCGAGACGAATGGGAAGTGTTTAGAAAATGGTTCAAACGGCTGTGAGCACTATGTGACTTTATATCTGAGGTCATCAGTCCCCTAGAACTTAGAACTACTTAAAACTAACTAACCTAAGGACATCACACACATCCATGCCCGAGGCAGGATTCGAACCTGCGACCGTAGCAGTCGCCTGATTCAGGATTGAAGCGCCTAGAACCACTCGGCCACAGCGGCGGGCAAGTGTTTTGAATGTCAACAGATTTTCTACACTAGCCTGGTCATGGGGGTACTTTGTGATGTTGCCCATACGATGTCCGAAACAGTGGGTTTCGAATCTCACAAACTCTTCAACGTCCGCATTCCTGATATTCAATGTGGGAAGATTCCTGCGAAGACATCCTGGTAATATGACTGTCTGAAGCTGCTGATTCGGCTTCTCGCCAATAGATTTTACAGTTCTTTGGCTGATTCGTCACTCCTGAAACGAGGTGTGCTGGAGCATTGCACCACTGAAGGATGAATCCATTCGCGAAATATTAGTTGTAGAGCTGGACAGTAGATTGGAAAATCTGTTCCCAATTCTGCACAGCCAACGAATGTCCTTAACCAATGAGATGCGTGCGACATCCTCTCATGATAGGAATCAAGTATGTGACGGAACAATCTTCTTACTGAGTCTGTGAGAATGAGTTATTGTCATGCGCATTGGTGTCGCCGCCTCCTCATCCTTCTATGACGGTTATCAAGCGACAGGCAATTCCTGTAGCTGTTTGTGAAAATACGCCAGTGGCCCAAGTTCCATTCTAGTTTTTCCCTTGCTCACCTTTGTTGCGGCATTGGTATTTGGGCAGACAACAGTAGCCAATCAAGGGGTATGCAGGACAGTCAATTGCACAGATTTGCTGTTGGCCGTTGCAGTAGTGCTAGCGTAGCATTCTGCTACGCAATGGTCTACAGCAGCTTTGGGCTACTTTGCTAAATGTTGTAGCAAAAGCAACTTTCCTCATCCAGCTGTATGACAGGAACAGAGTTCGCATGACAACATACCGGACTAGGATAATTATATATACTTCTTCCCATCAGCGCCATACGCTCATCCGGCTCACTATCCACACCAGGCATGAATCGGAGGTGCAGCCGAGTAGATATAGCTTCATTTAGCAATATCACCAACTACGTGACTCCACTGGTCTATGAATGGTCAGCTAGCGCTGATGGTTCCGAGCTTCATTCTGGAATCACTGGTCTCTCATTGGATACCAATAGCTGAAACTCTAACCAACTTTCGAGAGGCCTGGCTTGGGTCGTCTGCATATTCCAGTCAGCTGCTTTGGGCAACGGGAAGTGTACGCCAGTCTGACGTAGCCTCGTTGTGAGTCAGAGCAGACAATCGTCTTGCATCAGTAAGGCCACCATCACGTTGTGTTGTCCCAGCATTCTGCTGCCTCCACAGTTTCACTTGCTACTGTTGGCTACTGTCAGCACCTGAGCCACAGCCGAATAATAAAAAAAAAATATTTCATTGAAACAGCGTTCTTGACTCTCATCTCACCACAGTACAGGAAGACCACCTCCACAGCCGCCATTCCAAGAATCAGGAACCGCCATTTTGCAACGCTGACGACAGAGTTGTGGCAAACACAAACACGACACCATTAGACATTCCTTGCCGATCATGCCACTGGTGGGTTTTATACTGCATGTTGGACACCTAGAGAAAATGTGATCGTGAGGAAATGGTTGAATACTGTCTGGTTGGACATGGCCCATTGCGTTTCCTCCAGAAAGTCGGCGCTTAGTTGTGTTGCCTTCTCCTCGGGTGCCAACGAACCAAAAATCTGTTGACAATGGTCATCAGCTGATGTTGGCTATCACTAAAAGGCGGGTCATCAGAGTCTCGTGTCTCTCGATAACAGTTGATTACTCGATTAGCTTCCCTGTGCCGTATTCCGATTAGGCGAGCCATTGCCTTTGCTGACAACTCATCTTGTGATAAAGTGACAGTGCCTACACTGAAAAATATTAGCAATCTGACAGGCTCCACAAAGCAGAGAAGTCGAATTTACTGTTTCACGAAAGCGCGACCTCTTAAACGACACTGAGAAAACAGTTTTCCTTTTACATCCATTGCATAGGCGGCTAGTGTAGCGATTTTCTGAGATATACAATGACTGGGAAAAAGGTTTGAGATCAAGATTCGTAAACTTTTCAAATGATAAGTGCGGTGCAAAGCTGCTACTGCCAAGTTCACTACGACAAACTGCTCATGAAAAGTATATTTTTAATTAACTATATTCGTGTCACATTTGGTTGTTTGAGAAGCACCACAGAAAATCTTGTCAGAATTTGCATAATCAAGTACCCTGACGGTCGAAAAAGTTACGATACTACATTAATAAAAAATATAGAGGGGTTAAGATGGTAGTTTTAGTGCATCAGATGTTCCAGTAATGTCTCTCTCCTGCCCCCGCTCCCAACTCTCAACGCACGGAGCATCCATACAACCATGTCAAACAGACTGCAAAATACTTTCCTGGGATCTTCAACTCGCGCTCCACACTTGCCTGAATGTCAGTTATCTGGTAAAATTAGTACCGTAGGATTTTAGTGTAGGTTTCGGTTTTTCAGAGAGAAATGAAACAGCGCGGAATGCAATAAGAAACCGCTATCGTAAATTCACCGCATTGGGAAAAGCGTGAAGGCAGCTAGCATTCAGCTTTGCCTGTGAAGCGTCGAACTCAAGGGCCTCGTTTTTTCAGACTCGGCGGTGGCCGATGCCACTAACAAGCCACTTGGCGTCTGCTGAGACAGCTTGAATCATTTCAAAAGCTGCAGCACAGGGTTCGGTGTTCATCCTTCTCGTTTACAAAATTCATCTCTACCCTCGAAGGATCTCACAATATATACCTGCATTATCGGATAACTAGGACCGATGATCATATTCTCACGCAGTTTAAAACGTGCCCACTATTCATTAACTGATGCACATAAATATTTTGGTAATCTACTTCCCGTTTAAGTGGTTAGAATTAAATCCCTGGAGACTAATTTCGACGTTAATGTGACAGTAGACCGGACACAGAGTCCACTCAACCTCGTGATTCCAGATGAACAACTGGATGACTAAGGGATCACCGAAATAGCCACGTCGGCATCCGCAATGGCATGAAATCAAAACGCTGGCGGCAGATAAATATTACATTTCAGCGAACTGTCTGAAACAGATTTCCAGTAAACGTGTCAGGCTGTAGGAGATAATTCAGAACTTCTTGTTTCTTAGGTAAATTAATCATTAAAACTGACGATAAAGAGAATGTTTGTAAAGCCAAGGAGGAAACTTAATTTGTCTTTCACTAAACAATCAAGTCACAAGTAACTACATTGCTGTGTAAGACTTAGGGACGCAAACAACTTTCACACGACGTGACGCTGCCAAGTAAACAACTTGACGAAACTTGGACGAGAGAGAACAGCTACAGTATAGTACATCACAGGACAGGTTCAGGGGACTTAAGATCAAATATGGCTGAAGGGATGGATAACATTCCATCAGAATTAAAATCATTGGGGAAAGTGGCAACACAACGACTGTTCACGTTGGTGTGTAGAATGTATGAGTCTGGCGACATATCATCTGACTTTCGAAAAAATACCATCCACACAATTCCGAAGGTTGCAGGAGTTGACTTGGGCGAGAATCATCGCACAATCAGCTAAACAGCTCATGCATCCAAGTTTATGACAAGTACAGTATACAGAAGAACAGAAAATAAAATTGAGGATGTGTTAGATGACAATCAGTTCCACTTTGGGAAAGGTAAAGGCACCAGAGAGGCAATTCTGACGTTGCGTTTGATAATGGAAGCCAGACTAAAGAAAAATCAAGACATGCTCATAGAATTTTTCGACCTGGTAAAAGTATTCGAGAATGTAAAATGGTGCAAGATGTCCGAAATTATGAGAAAAATAGGGGTAAGCAATAGGGAGAGAGACAGGTAATATACAATGAGTACTACATCGAAGAGGAAATAATAAGAGTGGACGACCAAGAACGAAGTGTTCGCATTAAAAAAAGTTTAAGACAGGGGTGTGGTCTTTTGTCACTACTATTGAATCTGTACATCGAAGAAGAAATGATGGAAATAAAAGAAAGTTTAAGGTGTAAAATTAACATTCAAGGTGAAAGGATATCAATGATACGATTCGCTAATGACATTGCTATCCTGAGTGAAAGGGAAGAAGAATTACATGATCTGCTGAATGTTATGAACAGTCTAATGAGTACAGAATTTGGATTGAGAGTAAACGAAGGAAGACAAAAGTAATGAGAAGTAGCAGAAATGAGAACAGCAAGAAACTTAACATCAGGATTGATGGTCACGAAGTAGATGAAGTACTACCTAGGCAGCAAAATAACCAATGACAGACCGAGCAAGGAAGACATCAAAAGCAGACTAGCACTGGCGGAAAGGGCATTCCTGCCCAGGAGATGTTTACTTATATCAAGCCTAGGCCTTAATTTGAGGAAGAAATTTCTGAGAATGTACGTGTGAAGCAAAGCATTGTACTCGTACGTTAGTGAAATATGGACTGTTGGGAAAACTGGAATAGAAGAGAATCGAAGCATATGAAATGTAGTGCTACAGACGAATATTGAAAATTAGGTGGACTGATAAGGTAAGGAATGAGGAGGTTCTGCGCAGGATCGGAGAGAAAGTGAATATGTGGGAAATACTAACAAGGAGAAGGGACAGGGTGATAGGACATCTGTTAAGACATGAGGGAATGATTTGCATGGTACTGGAGGGAGCTGTAGAGAGCAAAAACTATAGAGCAAGACAGAGATGGGAATACATCCATTAAGTGCTACTCTCAGATGAAGAGGTTGGCACAGGAGAGGAATTCGTGGCGGTCAGTATCAAACCAGTAAGAAGACTGATGACTCAAAGGGGGTGGGGTTTAACATTGAGGGCGGAATATTAGTTGCGGCTAAACGCATGGGAAATTCCATTTCGGCATGACGGACAGTGCAGTGGTCTACGGCCTTCACTTAACGACCGAGAGTGTGGCATTCGTGCACAATTGTTTGTGCTAACCGACAAATCAAACTGCGTGAAATAACCGCAGAAATCAGTGTGTGACGTACGACAGGGACCGATGACCTCAGCAGCTTGGTCCCTTAGGAATTCACACACACATTTTGCGACGTACTGTAACATTACGTGTCAAGACAGCTGTAACGGAACTTGAATAGCGTAAAGTTATCGTTAAAAACGCACGCCGCGCGATTTGTTATGATTTGGTCGGTCATAATAGTAGTAACATGCTTTTGAATACAATTAAAATATAACGGCGATACCTGTTTAGCGTTATTGGAAATAATATGTAATAAATTAATGATTAAGGTAGCCGATCCTATAAGAAGAGGTAAAATTGGGCATATTAAGGTGTTTTGCTTTATACCGACTAAGCCGATGATACGGCGTCTTTTTTTCCGTTTACTCTTAGAAGAAAAAAAGAAAACCAGTAACGAAGTGCCATTTGTACGTTGTGAAAAATATAGGGGCGAATTTTAAATAGCTACAGTGTATAATCAGACTAACAAATGGAGATTCAGTTACGCGAAATAGCGGACAGTGTAGTGTGGTCATTAAATTGAGTACATCTACAGGGCGGTCAATTCCAGGATAAGTCTATTCGCGTCTCACGAGGCACGCGGTATTGAGACCGGTTTTTTTATTATATCACGGAGAGCGGGCTTCAATTTATAAAAAGGAGAAAAGCTGTATCATTATCATTGACTGTTGGTGTTATGCAACCAAAACTGTTCATCAAAGGGTTTCGGTGAATGAGTGGTGAATGCGAAATGAAACTGTGAACGAAGTTATGTTAAATAAAGCAGAAGAGACAAGACAGTTTGGTCGTATCTGTTATTATTCCATAAACCGTAACATGTACTCTCGTTGTACGAAGCCTTTATAGACGATCGTATGACAATTTGCTTTGAAGGGATCTCGTTACGAGTTAAGTTTTGGGGACCTGGTCAACAGGGGATAGTTCGTAGATCTTAACTACTGCAGCTATTCTAATGCTCTAAGATCGACGCGCCTTTCCTCTTGGTATAACGGTGTCTCACGGTAACCACGACAACGCCGACGGCGAAGGAAGATACGGTAGAGTACGACTAATGTATTCCTTATTACAGTACAACAAAATCTGACGTACCTGGGCTATGACGGCTGACGGCCGAGACGAGTGCCTTTGGCAACAGCACGACGTCGCCTGCAGCGACTCCCCTAGGCTCGTGACGACTATATCCGCTGTATCCTAGACTACTGGAAAACCGTGACGACGTCAGTTGATAAGAGCCTATGATGGAGTTAGAGGCCGGACGGGGTGGCCGAGCGGTTCTAGGCGCTACAGTCCGGAGCCATGCGACCGCTACGGTCGCAGGTTCGAATCCTGCCTCGGGCATGGATGTTTGTGATGTCTTTAGGTTAGTTAGGTTTAAATAGTTCTGTTCTAGGGGACTGAAGACCTCAGATGTTGAGTCTCATAGTGCTCAGAGAAATTTGAACCCTTTTTTTTTGTTTGAGTTAAGAGTGTCGTACAGACCCCACCTACCCACGGACTCTGGTTATTAACGAAGTGTTATGGAAACTTGTAAGTGCTTCATAATGATGACGTGGGCTGTGTTTACGCGGAATGAACCTGTCACTGACTGGAAATGGTTATGTTCGGCTGCTTAGAGATCATTTGCAGCCATTCATGGACTTCCCAAACAACAATGGAAATTTTGTGGATAACGATGGACCATGTCTCAGGGAAACAATGGTTCACGATATGTATTTCTTCTGTCAGACATGTGCGAAAAGTAGACAGTGTGAATCTGTTCTTTTGGAAACGTCCTAAATAACAGACACCATTTTGATCCTGCAGCCATTATCAGTGAAGACACAACAGAAATACGACACGTAGCTGCTAGTGGACATTGATTTACATCAATAGGTAAAGTTGTACATTTGTGCACTACCGGCAGATGCTCTGACCCCTGAGCCATTGGGACACAGTGGTCATTGTAACTGCACGGACTATCCCAGCATGCCTCATGTAAGACACAAATTCTAAACTTATCCACACACTGCTGACGTAGTGCCCCAGCTCGTCATCCTCATTACACGCCGTATTACGTCGCTCATTGGACAGCATCGAGTTATTTACATATTTGGAGTTCGAAGGATCTGACACTACATGTATAACTAAGACGAGACTGGCCAGTGAACCCTTCAGTGCAGATGCACATTACTGTCGAACTCTTACTGGAATCAGCGATTGGTCTGAAGAGCTAACAATTTGGCCACCCAGATCGCCCGACGTGAATCACATCGTACATTTATGGGACATAATCGTGAGGTCAGATCGTGCACAAAATCCTACACCGGTAACACTTTTGCAATTATGGATAACCATAGAGGCAGCATGTCTCGATATATATGCGAGGGACAACAAACGACGCGTTGAGTTCATGCCACGTCGAGTTGCTGAGCTAAGTAACATATTAAGCTATCTGTGTAACCAGTCATTTATCAGTGGAATATTTCCTGAATGGCTGAAATATGCTGAACTTAAGCCACTGTTTAAGAAGGGAGATAAAGAAATAGCATCCAATTTCGGTCCAATTTCACTGTTACCAGCATTCTCAAAAATTTTCGAAAAAGTAATGTACAGTCGGCTTTATAACCATCTTATCTCAAGTAACATACTGTCAAAGCCACTGTTTGGATTTCTAACATGTTCTGATATTGAGAAGGCTATCTACACTTACAGTGAAAATGTGCTTAATTCATTAGACAAAAAATTGCAGGCAACTGGTATATTTTGTGATCTGTCAAAGGCATTTGACTGTGTAAATCACAATATCCTTTTAAGTAAATTAGAGTATAATAGTGTAACAGGAAATGCTGCAAAATGGTTCAAATCTAATACGTGGGCAGTTCAATAAGTAATGCAACACATTTCTTTTCTGAAACAGGGGTTGTTTTATTCAGCATTGAAATACACCAGGTTATTCCCCAATCTTTTAGCTACACAACACTATTTTTCAACGTAATCTCCATTCAATGCTACGGCCTGACGCCACCTTGAAATGAGGGCCTGTATGCCTGCACGGTACCATTCCACTGGTCGATGTCGGAGCCAACGTCGTACTGCATCAATAACTTCTTCATCATCCGCCTTGTGCCTCCCACGGATTGCGTCCTTCATTGGGCCAAACATATGGAAATCCGACGGTGCGAGATCGGGGCTGTAGAGTGCATGAGGAAGAACAGTCCACTGAAGTTTTGTGAGCTCCTCTCGGGTGCGAAGACTTGTGTGCGGTCTTGCGTTGTCATGAAGAAGAAGAAGTTCGTTCTGATTTTTGTGCCTACGAACACGCTGAAGTCGTTTCTTCAATTTCTGAAGAGTAGCACAATACACTTCAGAGTTGATCGTTTGACCACGAGGAAGGACATCGAACAGAATAACCCCTTCAGCGTCCCAGAAGACTGTAACCATGTCTTTATCGGCTGAGGGTATGGCTTTAAACTTTTTCTCGGTAGGGGAGTGGGTGTGGCGCCACTCCATTGATTGCCGTTTTGTTTCAGGTTCGAAGTGATGAACCCATATTTCATCGCCTGTAACAATCTTTGACAAGAAATTGTCACCCTCAGCCACATGACGAGCAAGCAATTCCGCACAGACGGTTCTCCTTTGCTCTTTATGGTGTTCGGTTAGACAACGAGGGACCCAGCGGGAACAAACCTTTGAATATCCCAACTGGTGAACAATTGTGACAGCACTACCAACAGAGATGTCAAATTGAGCTCTGAGTTGTTTGATGGTGATCCGTCGATCATCGCGAACGAGTGTGTTCGCACGCTCCGCCATTGCAGGAGTCACAGCTGTGCACGGCCGGCCCGCACGCGGGAGATCAGACAGTCTTGCTTGACCTTGCGGCGATGATGACACACGCTTTGCCCAACGACTCACCGTGCTTTTGTCCACTCCCAGATCACCGTAGACATTCTGCAAGCGCCTATGAATATCTGAGATGCCCTGGTTTTCCGCCAAAAGAAACTCGATCACTGCCCGTTGTTCGCAACGCACATCCGTTACAGACGCCATTTTAACAGCTCCGTACAGCGCTGCCACCTGTCGGAAGTCAATGAAACTATACGAGACGAAGCGGGAATGTTTGAAAATATTCCACAAGAAATTTCCGGTTTTTTCAACCAAAATTGGCCGAGAAAAAAAATGTGTTGCATTACTTATTGAACTGCCCTCGTATATCTCGCAGGAAACAAAGGGTGTTATTAGGAAAGAGACATGTATCAAGCTATCAGGCATTATCCAACTGGGAACTAATTACATGTGGGGTCCCACAAGGTTCCATTTGGGGCCCTTACTTTTTCTTGTGTATATCAATAACCTTTCATCAGTAACATTACCAGATGCCAAGTTCGTTTTGTTTGCCGATGATACAAACATTGCAATAAATAGCAAATCAAGCGTAGTCTTAGAAAGATCAGCTAATAAAATATTTGTGGACATTAATCACTGGTTCCTAGCCAATTCTTTGTCACTAAACTTTGAAAAAACACACTACATGCAGTTCAGAACTTGTAAGGGGTGTCCCACGAGTATATGTCTAACATATGATGACAAGAAGATAGAAGAAGTGGACAGTGTGAAATTCTTGGGATTGCAGCTTGATAAAAAATTCAACTGGGAGGAGCACACCACAGAACTGCTGAAGTATCTTAACAAATCTGTTTGCAATGCGAATTTTGTCAGATATAGGGGATATAAAAATGAAAAAGCTGGCATACTATGCTTACTTTCATTCCATAATGTCATATGGGATTATTTTTTGTGGTAATTCATCAAGTCAAGCTAACGTTTTCCGGGCACAAAAACGTGCAGCAAGAGTTATATGTGGTGTGAACTCAAGAACATCCTGAAGAAGCCTGTTTAGGGAACTAGGGATACTAACTACTGCTTCCCAATATATTTATTCCTTAATGAAATTTGTCATTAAAAATATATCACTTTTTCAAACCAACAGCTCAATTCATGGAATCAATACTAGAAATAAGAATAATCTTCACAAGGATTTAAAGTCACTTAGTCTTGTACAAAAAGGTGTGCGTTATTCAGGAACACACATTTTCAATAACTTGCCAGCAACCATAAAAAGCTTAACAACCAATGAAATTCAGTTTAAGAGAAGTCTAAAGGATTTATTGGTGGCCAACTCCTTCTACTCTATTGGTGAATTTCTCAGTAAAACCAACTGATTTGTATATATATAACTTCTGCGCAATTTCAGTGCAGTAATGTGTTCATTGTAAATGTGTGTGTGTGTGTGTGTGTGTGTGTGTGTGTGTGTGTGTGTGTAAGTACAATATAACTTCTGCACCATTTCAGTGCAGTAATGTGTTCATTGTAAATAAGTATTATAGTAGTTGTGTTACATGTTTATTACTTTATAAATAAATAAATACTTTTTTGTTTTAAATTCTGTACATTAGTATTTGTAAAATGACTTTCATATAGTGTTCATTAAAAAATGACGAATATTCCACTTGGGACCTGTGGAATGGTACATTAGCTTATTTGTTTTAGTCGTAAATATTTGTCATGTATTGTTGTTTTTCTGACATGTTCCGCATCCTGGAGGATCTCCTCACTACGGATCGATTGGAATGAAAGTAAATCTAATCTAATCTAATCTACGCCAGGCGAAAATAAAGTCCTACACGACATTAAGAGGTATTCCATGACTTTTGTCAGCCCAATGTGGATAAAATTGGTAGATAAGTATTGTCTCAGTACTGACACTTAACAGGGTTTAGAGAGATTTGTTGGGTGAGTACTTCAGAGTGCTGCAAGAGTCTCATGGACGATCATAAAGACTTGTAAAGTAATTTTCGTAATAAATTTCCTTTACGTTGTGGTCACAAACGTTTATCAGCAGATTACCAGTTACGGTCTACAAAGACCATCTTCAGATCTGTTTTATTAAACAATGCTTGTTTGGAACAGTAGTGCTGCTGACAAGATAACTCGTGCATATGGTGTTGTTTATATACTATTTGACGATGCTGGTCCTGATTTTGCATTTAACATTTGACGATGTCACTATGGTTGCAGTACATTAGGACATTGTTTTTATAAAAAAGATCTCAATATGGTCATTACAGACCGAAACGGTAATCTGGTGACAAAAACTTTGTTAACATAGACGTAAAGTAAAGGAAATTTATTCTATACTCGGGTCACTGTTTTATTTGCAACAATGTCACAGCTTGTGAAATTTTCGTAATGTTCTAAGAGTGTTATGTATTCAGTAGTCACATTTGGCTACGCGTCAAACGACCCTGTGAGACCTTTGCAAGGGACAGTATTAAAACCAGAGTATATCGCATTATGTAGTATTGGTGCTTTAGAGATGATATTTAGGAGGAGCTAAATCGTCGAATTTGGCACACTGCGAAACCATTGCAGTGAAAAATGCTTTCTTATGACCCACGCCGTACGCAATCCATGACAATCATTACTAGCATATAACCAACAGACAGTTTTCTTTATTACACAGAGTGGAAGTGGAATGCCTCGTGAAATGGGTTATTTTTTAGATATCTGTGGCGTTTTTCGACGTGATACAACACATACCTGGTGGCCTTTTTTGGTTTTCAGTTGATACTCATCAGCTTACGCTGGATAACTAGAGCAACCACGGAGTCCAGAGTCACATATCGGCGGCATTTCACACGAAATTTGAAACTATTGTGCCCAATTTTTCAGTTCAATAACAAGACCTCAAACTTCTATCGTTCTCTGTTCGTGAGATAGTTGATTTCTACACTCATGCTGATAAAGTAAGGATAATCGCAGAATGTGGTGCTACACAACGTGTCACTACGTAATACAGGCGCTAATAGCATAGGCACATAGGGAACACACATGACACAAATCTGTAAGTCCGCGGTATTGGTGATAAGCTGAGAAAAACGTCCCGAAACACATGTGCTGCGGAACGCCACTCTTTCTGCGCATTTACCCCGACATCAATATGGGATATGATTACCATACACACATACACAGGCCGCGCAACGGGTTGGCATACTCTGGATCAGGTGGTAGAGCAGCAGCTGGGGTGTAGCCTCCCATTCTTGCACCAGTGCCTGCCGGAGCTCCTGAAGCGTCGCAGGGGTTTGAAGACGTGCAGTGATGGGTCGACCGAGAGCATCCCAGACATCTTCGATGGAGTTTAGGTCTGGAGAACAGGCAGACTACTCTATTCGCCTGATATCTTCTGTTTCAAGGTACACCTCCACGATGGTAGCTGGGTGGGGCCGTGCGTAATCATCCATCAGGAGGAAGGTGGGACCCACTGCATCCCTGAAAAGGCGGACATACTGGTGCAAAATGGCGTCCCGATACACCTGACCTGTTACAGTTCCTCTGTCAGCGACATGCAGGGGTTTACGTGCACCAATCATAATCCTACTCCACACCATGAAACCACGACGTCCGTACAGGTCCCTTTCAAGGACATTAAGGGTTGTTATCTAATTCCTGGTTCACGCCAGATGAAAACCAGGCGAGAATCACTGTTCAGACTATACCTGGACTTGAATGAGATTTTCACTCTGCAGCGGAGTGTGCGCTGATATGAAACTTCCTGTCACATTAAAACTGTGTGCCCGACCGAGACTCGAACTCGGGACCTTTGCCTTTCGCGGGCAAGTGCTGTACCAACTGAGCTACCGAAGCACGACTCACGCCCGGTACTCACAGCTTTACTTCTGCCAGTACCTCGTCTCCTACCGGGCGTGAGTCGTGCTTCGGTAGCTCAGCTGGTAGAGCACTTGCCCGCCAAAGGCAAAGGTCCCGAGTTCGAGTCTCGGTCGGGCACACAGTTTTAATGTGCCAGGAAATTTCATATCAGCGCACACTCCGCTGCAGAGTGAAAATCTCATTCTGGAAACATCCCCCAGGCTGTGGCTAAGCCATGTCTCCGCAATATCCTTTCTTTCAGGAGTGCTAGTTCTGCAAGGTTCGCAGGAGAGCTTCTGTAAAGTTTGGAAGGTAGGAGACGAGGTACTGGCAGAAGTAAAGCTGTGAGTACCGGGCGTGAGTTGTGCTTCGGTAGCTCAGTTGGTAGAGCACTTGCCCGCGAAAGGCAAAGGTCCCGAGTTCGAGTCTCGGTCGGGCACACAGTTTTAATGTGCCAGGAAGTTTTATACCTGGACTTGTCCGTGAACATGACCATGTACCGTGTTCTTGACACCAGACTTTACGGGCTCTCGTGTGACCAGAAGTTAGTGTAATACACCTTGCAGGTCTCCGGGCGAATAAACCAAGTCTGTTAAGTCGTCTATAGACTGTGTATCTGAACACAACTGTTCCAGTGGTTGCGGTAAGGTCCAGAGCAAGGATACCTGAAGTACCCCGTGGCTGTCTGCGGGAACTGATGGTGAGATGTCGGTTTTCTTGTGGTGTTGTACACTGTGGACGTCCCGTACTGTAGCGCCTGGACACGTTCCCTGTCTGCTGGAATCGTTGCCATAATCTTGAGATCACACTTTATGGCACACGGAGAGCCCGTGCTACGACCTGTTGCGTTTCACCGTCCTCCGGTCGCCCAAGTAATTTACCCCTCATAACGTCATCAATATGAGCCGTTTTCAACACACAGTCACTATTTGCACATCTGAAAACGTCTGCGGAGTTACTCACTGCACCGTACTCTGACATGCACCAACACACCTCTGCGTATGTGCACTGCTGCAGTGCCACCATGCGACGATCGCAGGTCAAATACACCGCATGGTCATACCCCAAGGTGATCCAAATCTACAAACCGCCCACCAGAGTGTTGTTACACCATGTGTCAGCATTATTCTTAATTTATGACCATGAGTGTATATTATGGGCTCCATTGTGGAAAACCCTTTATTTCATGCATAGCAACCAATGAATTCGTAAGAACCAACTCCCCATCTTGGTTGATGACGTCATCAGTGGTAATTCTGTAAGGTCTTCCCAACATTAATCTTTCCTTGATATTTATCAGATATTTTTGGTGTTTCCAACCAGTTTTAATTAGACATTTCAATGATTGTATACCGTCCTCCGAACCCACTAAAAGTGGTCGTTTTATTTTAGTTCTACAAGGCCTTTCATACACAAATAATGGGTCCCATTATATTGTCCTTCTGAGTTGAAAACGAAGGTGAGTCGTGTTTTCTAATCTGTTGGAGAACGAAGCTTAAGAATTCGGTATGACGCATTCTGTTGATGGATGACGGGAGCACAAAAGAGGATATTTATTGACCTTTTTCTTGTCCTCGCCGTTTTCCACCATGTATTCTTTTTCACTTCACCTATATTCTTTCTCACCTCGTCCCATCTCTCCTCCACTTTCGTTCCGATCTCTCCATTCCTCATTTCCTCTGTCACTTTCTCAAACTTTGCCAACTTTGTATCTGCGTTTGCACTACTGGCTATGACTGACACAATTTAATAATTGTGCACCAGACATTTGCTTTCTGTTAATTGTAGCAAGAGAATATCAGACAAGTGTTAGCAGCTGCTGATCATGAGCATCCATTTCTTTATCCTTATGGTTTGCACACCTTGCATACTGCACTTATTATAGCTTATACGAGCTTATACGACGATATATTACGTACCTGCATGTGCATTTGTGGCGAATGTTTCAGAGCACTAAGTAACTATCATGCTTAGAAAAGTAAAATATAATACAGGAAAATATAATACAGGTTTACATGGAAACTGCACTCCTCAGAAATATCTGTTGAAAGCAGAGTATCGCCAGCTAAGTGCTAGACCCAGAATTCGTGCTCACCACGATTGCTACTTGCGAAGTATATGAAGCTAGAAGGACGATAACAGTTCCATTGCGGTGTTTGCTCTCTAACTCGGCTTCGTGGCCTTATTGCAGCCATCAGCGTAATGGTACCAAGAGTAGTCCTAGCACTGTACTTCTGTTTGTCTGTAATCGGTGTATTTTCTGTTCCTTTTGTGACTACGTCAGAATCTCACCAGTTTGATACCTAGCCATAATATAAACTCTAAGACAATAATAAACGAATAAATAAAATAAATGAAAAAGCAAATAAACGACGCACCGCTAAGGAATTCTCGGAATGAATCAGTGACGCGTTGGTCCACCTCTGGCCCTTATGCAAGCAATTATTCGCTTTGGCATTGATTTATAGAGTTCCTGGATGGCCTCTTGAGGGATATCGTTGCAAATTCGTTCTAACTGGCACATTAGATCATTAAAATCGCGAACTGATTGAGGACCCTGACCGTAAAACTAACCAACAAAAGTTTAATGTTTTTCTGTAACTGGCACGAAAACAGCCAATGATTGTGTTTTCTGGTGTGCTGAGAACAAAAACGTTGATGAAAATTCAAGATCAGCTTTTGTTTTAAAGTTACGAGAACTTAACCATACTGCCTATATAAGCTTATGCATGTATTTACCTTGGTGTAATCCGTCATAGGAAGGTCACTGAAGGAGAAACAGACTGATGACCATAGATGTTAAGTCACATAGTGCTCAGATCCATTTGAAGGAGAAACAGCTTTGCCTGGCGTTTGTAGTTTTCTGCTGGTGAAACCTGATTAGTGTGCAGCAGTAATCGGCTAACAATGATGCACTTCGCATTTCCTGGTAACTCGTTTCCATGTCCGAAATTTGCTGATTGAATCATTCTCCGTGATCGTCGGTTACAGCACCACAGTTGTCAGCAAAGAAGTCCAAGTGGGAAACTAGGAAATGTAACTTACGGACATGTTGCACCTCACTCTACTGTAGCAGTGCAGAAGATTTTCTATAACATCCTTATACTTTTCCGCTCTCTTATTTCCTAGATAGTTTCATAACACTTGAACAAAGGCATCCCAAGCTAACTCTTCATTATGTGTCAGGAAGGTGTTGAAAGCTCACCTTTGTAGAGTTTGCGAATTTGGGGACCCACGAAAGTACCCGTTTTTTTTAGCTTCCCTAAAACATGGAAATTCCTTGCGAAAACAGGGGAATGCTACCCCACTTTTGTCTATTTCGTAACGGAGTTCTTCATCAGGCCTAGTTTTATAGGAAGTGCATGGAGAAATAAATTCTTGGTTTAGACAAGCACTTCATCCATCATACAGCCAGAACCTGGTTTAAGTGACTGAAGCTTAGGCCGATATTTCTTTTTACAATGACGTGCTTTGGCGCAGCTATCCCAGAGGCACAGCAAGCAACAGAATTTGGTGTAGCTTTATTGAAGCCCAAGTAATAGGGCCATGAGTTTCAGATCCCCAAAAGTCTGCCATTTAAACTTGCCGTAATTCAGTTAAAATAATAATTTCATGTCATTATATGTTTCTTTCATGTAAAGTGCAAATCCAATCGGAATCAATGGTAAGACGTTGACATTATGCGGTAGCACATAATTGAGACTTTAGAGGAGTCGATGAATAGCCCTCCCACTGATCACTTTTATAGTGCATGGCTACAGCTACCATTAGTCCCCGCACATCGCTAAAAATGACAAGTTCTTTTCGCTCTGAAAAAATGGAAGGAATGGCATTTGACGGTTACGGAACGCAATTTCATTTATCGTCTTGTCAAAACAATTCCACAGTTGTAGACATGACACCAACAGTTCAGCTTTACCTTTCGGCAATTCCAGCCCTCCCAGTAGGTCGTTAAATTCAACTGTGTTATTTTGTGAATCTCTGTACACCCAGGGTTAAACGCAAAGTCAGGATCTTTGGAAGATCGGTTTTGAAGGGGACTCTGCAGCACTAGTTTCACTAGCGTCACTATCACAGGTGAGGCAGGAAGAGGAAGGCGCTCTCCGTGAGGCACTGACCGCATGGCCGGAGGGATGTTATGTCAGGGAAGGCCTTTTCTTCATGGAAATACCGTGGTTAATGGAGCTGTCATACAAAAGTAGTAATCATTCTCATGGTCTGATGGTTCTCACCAGATCATGGGTACAGGAAACCAAATGGAAGGTCTTTTACAATTCAACCACTAATGAAGACTGGAGACACAAGATATGCAACATATGAGTGGAGCCCCTGGCTTGTCCTGGTCCCCGATATCACAGTCAAAGTACAGTCTGGACGCCTTCCTAGTATGTGACGTTATTAGCCTCCTTTGCGATTTCATTGTTGCCTGTCCCCAAATGTACTAAGAACTGTCAGCACTGTTAACGCATTTACGAAGCATATTGAACCACAGGGATTACAATGACCACACGCAGGAACTAAACTTCATTAATACTTCTTACAGAGCAAGAAGAGAATATAGCTTGTAACAGATTAAAACTGAGCTTTAATTAAATATGCTCCGCTCCTCCTTCGCCTTATTGCTACAACTCCCGGCTAAAAACAGATACAAAAGTGACACAGCTCTCGTTATCTGAAAATTCATCACCCTCTCTGTCATCAGCGGATTTTCGAAGTCTGTATGGGAAGGGATTGACAACATATGCTAAAAAAATGTAATTATAATTAAATGGTCGCCCCCTTTAACTTTGAAACGAGAGCTAATTCAAATTTTTCATTGTTTTCATTATGGGTGTGTTACATACATTAACAAACATTTTTTTCATCCCATTTACATTTTCATTGTTGGCTTGTGTAATGCTCAAAACGTTCTCAATTGTGAATACATTCGGCTACCTTGTTGGCCAAGGTAACTGTTGGCAAGCATGAAGACGAACAGTAGGAACTCTACTATATGAGGACGGTCGTTATCTTGCTGAAGTGTAAGCCCAGGACGGCTTGCGTTCAAGGCAACAAAACTGGGAGTGGAACATCGTCGACATACTGCTGTGCCGTAAGGACGTCGCGGATAACAACCAAAATGATTCTGCCATGAAATAATGTGGCATCTCGGACCACTACTCCTGGTTGTCGGGCCGTATCAGACATATCTTCGTTCTGTAATCTCATTGACTGAAGTAAAACTGTCTCCAGTGATGAGTCCCGCTTCGAACTGAATCCTGATAATTAGCCTTACCACTATTTGATAGTGTTTTAGCTTTGCGAGCAGGGCAAAGACTTTGTTATAGAAGTTTTTTGTCATGTGTAATGGCCTTTCCATTTTATGTACTCTACTTTTTACAGCTATCTTTTCTTTCGTGTCGCTTGTTATCCATTCCCCTACGTATTTAAAACATTTAGATTTAGATATTTTATTGTAATGAATTTGAAGATTTCGACGGTGAGGGTAGACGGGGGAGGTTGGGGGTGAGGGGGGGGGGCAAGGAAGGATTACAGATATTTGTTATGAAGTCTTTTTTTTTCAAATGAGAGTTTTTCATATTTTGTTTACTTTTTTCTATAGTCCTGTGATTTGTTCTTTCTCGCTAGCCAATGACCCAGTAAATAACGCCATCTAATCTGCAAAAGTAAGACAATTTGTGGTGATTTTATGTGTGTTTCTTCTTAGCTAAATACCCTTAATATTCATCGATTCCATCCGTTCTATCATTACCTTCGATTATGGAAAGTAGTCTTACTCCTGATTGTACATAAAAAAAAAAATTCGCAGTTCTACCATAAATTTTACTTTGGATGTTGTGTTTGTTAAAGTTCCTTTAATTATTTCTGTGGTGTTATTGCCGATTTCGAATTCCCTTGTAATGTTGATTAGTACATTTATATCAATTGAGTCATTTTGCCTTTTTAAAATTTACGGAAGTTATAACATATTTCGTATCCCTGTTTTTTGTCATTTCGGTTACTTTCTTTAGATTTAGTGTTTGCTCTGCTTATATCTTTCCTACCTTAATCCTGCCTGATATTCTTCTAGTTGTGGGTCGAGAATTTTACTACTGAAGACATGAACTAAGTTTTCGCCTTTATTTCCGAACTCTTTTTCCTAAATGGAAAGTATGACTTCCTTTGTTCAGTTTAAAAAAATCGCTCTGAGCACTATGGGACTTAACATCTGAGGTCATCAGTGCCCTAGAACGTCGAACTACTTAAACCTAACTAACCTAAGGACATCTCACACGTCCGTGCCCGAGGCAGGATTCGTACCTGCGACCGTTGTGGTCGCGCGGTGTTCAGTTTAGGCGAGCTGACACATGATTAAGTGAAATGTAGATTACAGGAACCACGTTTTGGGCTACTTCATGGACACACATCAAAGTAATTTTACAAGCCATGGCGGTGTAGTAGTCGCAGAAATTACACTAGAGAGCCAACCCGCCTTAGTGTTCATCAATGTTTTCAATTCCAGGGGCGAGTGGTCAGGTCATAGACGTGCCGCTTAATCAAGTTTCCAATGTTATTTCGCACTCTACTTAACAGTCGCCCTCCTGACGTGAATATAAGGAATGTTCGCGTCATGGTGTTCGGACGTCATATTCCAGAGGATGATTCTGGTAACAGCTCTGCTGTTAACGATCCAGTACTGAAGTCGCGAGTAGTCATCTGTGTCGCAATGTAACATATAGGCTACAACTTCAGTCACCTAACTTCGGTGACAACAGCATTGAACACATGTGACTTTGGTTTAGGTAAAAACGAAACATCGACCGTCCGTAGATTGTGCGAACACGATAGATTGCAGTGAAATCTGTCAAATAATAGTGTGGGAAGCCATAGGGTATGACTTCAGGTGGCTGTGGAATGTTATTGAGGGATCTCTATCGGTACAGTGGTATATCACGGACATGCTGCTTCCTCATGTCTCAAGCGAAGGTATCGTGCTAGAATTTTCAACAGGACAGTACTCGTTTACACATGGCGCGTGTCTCTATGAACTGATGTTGATATTCTCCAGTACCTTACAAGATCATCAGATCTGCTCGCGATAGAACACCTGTGGGACCAGTTCAACGGTCAACTCCGTCTCAGAACGAGTATCTGGGTCATCAAGGACCAAATGGTTCAAATGGCTCTGAGCACTATGGGGCTTAACATCTGTGGTAATCAGTCCCCTATAACTTAGAACTACTTAAACCTAACTAACCTAAGGACAGCACACACATCCATGCCCGAGGCAGGATTCGAAGCTGAGACCGTAGTGGTCACGCGGTTCCAGACTGGAGCGCCTAGAACTGCACGGCCACACCGGCCGGCCATCAAGGACCATTCACAACCACTGTGAACCAGCTTTCCTCAGGAGAGGATACAGCAGATTGATGACATCCTTCCCAATGGAGTTAGTGCATGTATGGAATTCATAGGGGCTGAACGTCACACTGATAAGTGGGTTCTTCCTTCCAATTTCTCCGTAAATAACATCACATATCAACCAATGAAATTACATCGTTCCCTACTCGTTTCTACACTTTTTGACATTAATTCCGTTTTGATTTTCTGGATCACGTGTAGGTGATTAAGGGGGTTAGGACATCAAACGGGCTGACTTGGAGCAGGATAGGCATCACAGGATATTTTAATTTCCACTGTCTATACTTTTACAAATAAATTCATAAAACTTTGTCAGCATGACCAGGAAGGATTCAGAATTTACACTCACAGCAGTGGAAGTTCGAAAACGTAACAAAATAATTTTTTTTAGATGTGAAATTTCATCATTTTTTTCACTTACTAATGGCAGCATTTGTTGCTGTAGGTACATTTTTCTTCATACGTAAGAGAGATTCTTCAATGAATTTTGCACAGCATACAAACCATACTGAAAGGTGTATGAAACTCTAGAATTTTACAAATGTATTAAAAACTGTGGTAAAAATTGAGGTAATTAACTAGAAAATGTGTTTTTTTTTCTAAACATGAAGTTTAAAATATAACTACTCATTAGTTTTTTCATAAATTAGATAAATTATAGAGTTTCACACACCTGTAAGTATGGTTTGTATGCTGTGCAAAATTCATCGAAGAATCTCTCTAACTTACGAAGAAAAGTGTACCTATAGCAACAAATGCAGCCATTAGTAAGTGAAAGAATGATGAAATTTCACAAATAAAAAAATTATTTTGTTATGTTTTCGATCTTCCACTTCAATGAGTGTGAATCCTGGATCCTTCCTGATGATGCTGACAAAGTTTTACAAATTTATTTGTAAAAGTATAGACAGTGGAAATTAAAATGTCCTGTGATGCCTCTCCTGCTCCAAGTCAGCCAGTTTGACGTCCTACCCCTCTTAACGAGATAAAGGAACCTCCTTTCAACTGTACTCCATTTTATGAATTTTAGAGAAACATAAACAACACAAAATCCTTAGAAAACCGGTATAAAGGAACTTATTCCACTGAACAAGTGCGCCAGTGTTATTAAACAATAAATCAGTATAAAGTAAAATTGAAATTTTCATGCCTGCCCGAGAATGTCAGACACTGTCCTAGTAAATGTGAACCAGGGAAAAAGCGACAAAAGTCTTGTAGAGCTCAGTGAACACTGAACACCGGCAGCGGCAGCGTTGGCGTCTGCTGGCGACATCCTTTGATGTGGCAAGGCGGCTCGGCGCTTCAGCAGAACAGACCTCGGCGTACGTCGAGTGTCCTTTGGAATCTGAGACCCCTGACATTAAGTCTCTCTCTATGGCTAATTCCAGTAATTACTGCTGCTCCCTGCAGTGAAAGGTTTCGCTGATGTTTTCAGTTGATAGAACACGTAATTACTACCGGAGTCAAGCGAAAGCCATTTTGCGGAGGTAATTACATTCGAAATTTCCCGTGGACAAAGAGGATTTTCAACGAGAATTCTGGCCTTGACACTGTCTCAGCTTAACATCTGCCTTACTTGGCTTCTGCGGTATTTATCTGTTGTTGTATGTCAGCTGCTTTGTGTTGTAAAAATTACGTAGTATTATGCAGGTAACGCATGTCAGTCTCACGGATTTTGTGAAATATAGAGACACAGTGTAATTCCAGTTGCAGCTAACATCTATCACTTTTTGTCGACTCTATACAATGTTGACGTCTTTATTGTGATTCATCTTTTTTTAACGTTAATATATTTGTAATAGTATATGATGTACTTCAAGTTTCACACAATAAATGTGACGAATAATAAGACTAAATAAGCAAAATAATTACTTGCGTTCTTAACATTATCTTTCAGTATATTTTAGTAGTTGGGATACAAGTAAAACTACCATATACTGCCTTCATGACAAACCTCATCCGAAATAAATATTCTCTTCCATGATACATTACATAAGTCTCTTCTAGTTGTAGCTAAACATGTGCGGCGAGAAATTAGTCAACAGCTGACGGCAGGGATAAACAAAAAGTAACAGCAGCAATAAGAATGTAGCAGAGGATTAGGCGTTTTTGCTGTCGTGAATGTTAGCATAAAACAGTTCACAGGTTAAACAAAATATTACCAGCAATGAACCTAAGGTAAAAATTGGAAGGTGAGACGCACAGTATGAAGGCAACAAGATCTAATCAGGATGGAAAAAACGCTGAAAATAAGTAGATAGTAAATTAGGCTTTCTCTTACTGTTGAAGAGTAACAAATGAGGGTCTGCTAATATTGTGAAGAAATTGTCATAAGAGCAGTAGCTGAATGTGTCTCTTCTGAAATGAAACGGTGTGATTTCTTTTTGGTGGTGGTGGGGGGGGGGGGGGGCGAAGAGGGACAGGAGAAGAAGGTGAGCGATTTGGGGTTGGATCACATTCAGTCCGTGGGATAGATGCTTCCAAAAGCGATGAAAGAGCGTTTTATGAACAGCCATGATACAAATGGAAACTTGGAGTGTTGCATTGAACATACGAACAGATGATCGTTACTTAGTATACTGGTGTTGAACAGTATGTGAAGATTTTTTTAAGAAGACGCCGTGTTTGACTGTGTAAACTGTAAGACAGAGAATACATCTCCGACATATGGCGGGACTCCTCTGTTTAATGAGCGCAAAGTTTCGGACATAGATCATCGTGTTCGAACACACAGATCCAACAGTATCCTCTCATCATCAGTGCCGGGAAAAAGTGGAGTCATATATGGGATATAATTGAGCAATGAAATTACTTGCACGATCAGGTGAATGTGTTACACACTTAGTACACTCGCTGGTGGTAGAATATATATACGTTACTGATAAACCTTATAGCTCAGCAACAACCAATTATTGCCATAAGATCATTACTAATTAGATACTCGCCAAATCACATGTCCACCGCCATATCATTATTATACATGTTTCTGATGATTGAACGTTCTTACTGTACCGTTGCTCTGACATCTTTTAAAATTTTGTTCTTCGACAAAGCGTGCTACAAACGGATTGCAGTGTAAAACCTTATGTGAACATCTGTAAAACTCCTTCTCTGTACGTTATACTAGTATACCTTCAATGTAACGGATATTTCGTGTTCTTAATATTACTTGTGAGCTAACTGTGGACAATTAGCATCCAACGATATCGCAGTAAGAGGGAGGAGAGAGTTAGTTAGTTAGTTAGTTACCAGCTGAAAATATCGTATTCACGATAAACGTTATGATGTTGGACGTGTTCACTAAATTATGGCTACATTTTGCTCATTTAAGGGGTTTCCTTTAAAATTGAGTAATTATTTACATTCAAGAATTCCTCCTTGGCAGAAAAGGGTTGTTTAGTAAAATCATATTTAATCTACGTTTGAAGACACTTCTGCATCCGTCAGACATTTAAGTTCCATAGATATATTGTCTAAGTGTTTTAAAGCTGCTTGTTTAGCCCCTTCTATTCCGAAGATACGTTCATGAACGCATAATGTCAATTGAATTACCTTTCAGAGCTATTCTTGTGGATACCTCTGTTTCTGTCTCAGCTGCTTAAAGAAATGCCTATAAGATGGATGTATGCCAGACACTTACATAATCCTAATTATTTTCTTCTCTAAGAAGAATACATGCACTATCCCAAAATACTGTCCCATAAGACATCAACGAAAGAAAATGTGCAGCAGTAGATAAAAATATGCAAATACGTCTACTTATTGACTTCTGTCTCCCCAAATTAAGCATTAATTTTCATGGCAAAAGTGCTTGAGCCTAGACGTTTGAACAGGTCTAGTATATGGTCTTTCCACTTTTAGCTTTCACCTATATATATACCTAAGAACTTAGAACCTTCTGCACTGTATATCATTTGTTGTTGTATGAGTAGATGGTATTTTTTCTACTCTACAAATCTGTTTCACTCGTGTTTTTACAAAAATTAAAACTAGTTCATTTTTCCATAACGTATTAGTAAGTTTCAAAAAATCTCTTTTACTACTTTCATGATTTTTGCTTCTTTCTTCGATTTCACGACAATGCTTGCATCACCTGTAAACATAGGTAATTGTGCCTCCTGATTCAAATAAAATGTCAGATAACTAAAACAAAGCAAGAACATTTAATGGTTATGGTCAAACTCTATGGGATACCCATTGCAATTTCCACCAATGCAGATGATGTGGCGTACTACTTTGTGTTACTCGAACGCCTTTCAGTAGCATTAAGTATAAGAACTAAATCAAGCATTTGCTCGACAATTTATCCTGTAAAAAATCATTCCTCTACAGATTATGATGAGAGATCCAATAGACAGCTTTCAGTTGGTCACAGACACCAACGGTATATATTTATAATTTAGAGAATGTAGTATGTGCTCAGTAAATGTATAAGTAGTTGTCTCAGTAGCATTACCCTCTTGAAACTAAATAGTGATTGGCTGAAGGTTGTATCTCTACACAGGTGGATAACAACCCTAAAGTACGTTATATTCTGAAAAATGTTATAAAATAATACAAGGAGTGACAACGACTGGTAGTTATTGTTAGTTGTGGAATGACGCTTCTCGTAAAGAGAGACCTACTCTTGGCACATTTCAATCATATATCAATAATATAACTACTGTTATATTATACGAAGTTACTAAAATCATTATATATTATAGAGCCACAAATTTTTATTTATTATTGGAAAGTTTTCCACGCCCTATGAACTTTCACTTTTTAGTTATGATAATTTTCCTATTTTAGATGCGGATTTGATTGAAATTGTATTTCACAAAATGGCCTCTGTACTACCATTTCGGTATACTGTTTTTCTTTCGCTTCTGAACTATCTGAATCAATTCTCTCGCCTAATTTTGAAAAGTAATTATTAAAAATGTCTGCTAACATGAAGCGCTTTTTACAATGTTCCAGTCCTATTTAACAAAAATGTTGCCTTCTAAGACTTCTTACCCTGTCTATCTTTTAACAGTATTTCATATTGATTTAATTTTATTTTCTGAGATGTCAATTTCAGATAAGATGTACATAATCGTGTAATTTTTAAAAGTTTTCGTTAATGTGTTGCAATATTCTTTATAATATGAAAGTATTCATGGATGTGACATGTTCCGGCTATTTTGGACATTTTCTTTGTGAAGTGGCTCAGATGCCTATACTGATACACGGTTTCTTTAAGAAGTTCTCACCATAACATTGTTGCAACAAACGTGTTATGAGGAAACAGAGATAAGTGGAAAGACCTGCCATTGTTCCAGAAGATGGCTACAACACTATCTTGTTCAGATTGTCAATTGTGTTTATTGGGCGAATGATGAGTCTCAATTACGTTCCGCCCCAAAGTCTACTTTCCTCAAGGTCGCTGAAAGGAATTAAATTGCCGTTCATAAATTAGTGGTAGCAGCGTTATCTGCGGTGCACCACACAGTAGAGGACTCTCTGCTTATTTCTGCACATGGAATTCTGGAAGGTCTCACGTAAGTGGAGAATACTAATCCATTATAACCGATTAGTTAATACAAGAAATGGTGAAAAATTTCGTAAGTTTTAATTTTCTTCACTTGAATATTTTTTCTTATTAACGAAGAATTGTAGCTTTGTTACAAACTCTCTAAGCTGATCGTAGGTTGTGTTCCAAATATGAACAGCATGGAGACAGAAGTGATGACACTTTCTGTAGGACCTGACCATCATTTTGCAGGACAATGGTCAAACGTGTACAGTGCAAGCTCTTACTGATTTATTTGACTGATGGGACTGCTAAGTGCTATACCATATACTGCACTTCCCTGACTTAAGGCCTCGAAAGTTCAACTCGATTTATAAAATGAAGGACACACTTCACGGCATTCGCTTCAGAACTGCTACAAATTCCTCAGGCAATAGACCGCGACGCTCGAACAGTCAACACAACTGGCACTGCTAAGAGTATCCTACGACTGCACATCGCTGGCAACTGGTTATACACAATGCTGGTGTCGACTTTGAAGGTCAGTAGAACTTTGAAACACGTATCTATTTTGTACGAGCTGGAAACAGATAGTTGCCACTATTAAAGGTCCAAGCCTTGTATAACATGACTTGCTATCAAATGTAGAGTTCGGCTTTAGGTCGTTTAACTACCGAAAATGCTATATTCTCTTTTTAATGTGAGGTACTGAATGGGCTAAGCAAAAGGTTTCGAGCGCTAGGCATATTTTTTGATTTAACTAAGGCGTTTGATTGTGTCGGTTACAAAATTTTGCTCCAGAAGTTGGACCATTACGGAATATGGGGAGTAGCTCACAACTGGTTCAACTCTTATTTTAGCAACAGACGGAAAAAGTCGGAATTCACTGTGTTGATAATGGCTGTGATGTGGGGTCTGAATGGGATACAGTCACGTGGAGGATGCCCCAGGGATCAGTGTTGGGTTCACTCCTATTCCTTATTTAAATAAATGATATGCCATCTATTGTTACAGATGGCTCTGTAATATATCTACTTCCTGATGACAATACCTTGGTAGTAAAGGATGTTGTGTGCAACATTGGTTCGGTTTCAAATAGTGCAGTTCAAGACCTAAGATCATGGCTTGTAGAAAATAAACAAACGCTAAATGACAGTAAGCCTCAATTTCTACAGTTTCTAACACACTATTCAACAAAACCCGAAGTTTAATGTCACAGAATGGACATATGATCAGTGAAACTGAACAGTTGAAATTTATAGGTGTCCAAATTGATAGTAAACTGTCGTGGAAAGCCCACTTTCCGGACCTTGTTCAAAGACTGCATGCTGCCAATTTTACTATTCGAACGGTATATGAAGTGAGTGATCGTTCGACACGAAAATTAGTCTACTTTGCTTCTTTTTATTCGCTTATGTCGTATAGTATTATATTTTAGGGTAACTCTTCCCATTCTAAAAGGATATTTTTGCCTCAGCAACGGGCGGTTCGGACGATAAGTTCAAACCTCTTGTCGACCCCTGTTCATGAGCCTGGGTATTTTGACATTGGCCTCTCAATATACATATTTATTCCTTACCGTCATTTCCTGTTAATACTATTAGCTTATTTTCAAGAATAAGCAGCTTTCACTCAGTTAGTACTCGGCAGAAATCAAACCTGCATTTGGATCGGATTCCCTTAACTCTCGTGCAAAAAGGTGTGCAGTATACTGCTGCATCCATTTTCAATAAGCTACCACTCGAATTCAAAAATCTTAGCAGTAATCCACGAGCTTTCAAACCGAAGCTGAAGAGTTTCCTCATGGGTCACTCCTTCTATTCTGTCGATGAGTTCCTTGAAAAGTTAAGCTGATTGTTGTTCTATTGTTAACTGCGTTTACTTAAACTTATGGGTTGACTTTTTTCAGGTTCATAAATATTTTATTTTTATCTGATATTACTTTTACGTCGTAATTCCATGTATTCTGTGAGGTAACGGGTGAGTTGCGGTGCCTTGGAAATGTAAATCCAGTATTCCGTATGTGTTTCAATAACGTGTGGGTGCGTTAGCTTGAAGACATGGCGCGAGCGCTCTAGCCAATCACAGCGCTCGTGAATGGGGGGACTGGATGGAAGCGGGAGAAGAGCGTCGTTTCGAGGGTGGACAGGGTGTTCGAGATAAGGGAGTGCTGGACAGGACAGGAGAGTACACGAGAGTGAGTGCTAGAAGCGGACAGTACGGCGCGACGGACGGTCGCAAGAGAGACTTGGAGTGTGGAGCGGTTTGCGCGTGACGCGCGAGAGATAGAAATACTTCGAAGTGCGGACTTGTGAATTTGTGAGACTTCCGAGTTTTATACAGTGAAGACGTAGTGCGGTTTAGAAATGAATATCTCGCGATCTATGTTGTTCTTCATAACTAATTACGTGAAGTAGGAACCTATTGTTTCCCTGTTATTCAACTTGTATTTTATTTAATTGCTGGACCATCAACACCAATAAGTGTTTTGCAGAAATATACCGCATTCTCAAGCGTACATCTACTATCGTACTCATCATTTAAGGTCGTTAAGATAGTACCTGCAGATTATATTTTATTGCAATCTTTCATTTATAAATTTATATGCTACATTCATAATTCGCAATTGCCGAGTGATAGAAACGTTCGACCAGTCGATTCACGCATGTATTCTTATCATATACTGTAGACTCAGCACTATTAGGCCTTTAATGCGGCAACTGCGTATCCCAGCCCCTAGACAACGAAACCAGCCAAAACTTTAATTTTGAAACTCTAAGTCAGATGGTGCGTATTGAGGACCACCACCATGACAACTTTCATTATTATTTGAAAGTCCACAACTGGCACATTCCATGACCTTGAGATTTGCTCCTCAATTTGGTACTACGGAACTTGACGTGTAAATAAGAAAAAAAAAAAAAAAAAAGGAAACGGATAGGTTGGCTCCGGGGCTTCTGGAACATTTCCCATGCACCTAGTGCTCGCAAAGAACCTTACAGGTTCCCTACATGCTAGGAAATGACTCCACAAACTCATTTCCCTATACGTGATGTAGTCACTTTGTCCCTGACGTCTTCAGTCTAATACGCGGCACCATCAAACCTTTCACATTCAAACTCTCCTCTCTAGCCTATCAGACTCCAGTATTAAAAATTACACAAATAAGCGAAATCCAAGTCAGCAGAACTAGCTCAGTTATGCTTTTTACACCATTCAGCTGCCATCTCCAGCCTTTCACAGTGAAGAATTAAAAAATGGTACCCACCACATTCCCCCATGCCACCCAAGTTTCTGCCTACTATTAAAATTAAACAGGCAACTGTGTTTAGTAATCTTCCCCTTTGCTCGGGCTGGAGACTTCTGTTTCACCCATCATTAAAATGAAAGAGCTAATCACACTGTACCTTCATATTTGCTGTCCTCATAAATAGCCGAAATATGTCTCCAATATTTACCTTTGCTCTATTTCCATATTTAAAATATGTCACACACACACACACACACACACACACACACACACACACATTTATAAAAAAACCGCTGAATTTCATAAAATAACACCAGGTTAAAAACACTGTCAATTGTGCTTCCGTTCCTGACTACAACAACTTGTTTACAGACAGTTAGACTAGTCGTATCTGTTAATTTCATAGGAAAACGTAACGTTTACTACATGGGAACAAGTGTAAAGCATACTCTGCTAAATAGTTATAAACCATCATTTGCTTATCCAATATAATTAAGAAATTGGTAACAGGTAGTTGTTAAAGATACGTTTTAATTTAATAACATTCCACAAAACTTAAAAACGTCGAAACAAAGTCAGTTGCTGGTTTATGCTACTCCTGCATGTTGTCACCAACAGACAGCTCTATTTGCAAACATCCAAAGTTCGATTTCTGTACCACACTTCGATAGCACAATAGAGCTTAAAATTGATTTTACATTAAATTTATGATGCTTGTCTATTACCACAGTATTCTAAACTGGGTTTAAAAACATGTCAGCAACGAAAAATATGCAATGGTTACGTCAAGTATGACAATGTAACTCTCGACAAACACACATACACATCTGTCAAATTGGTGTCTATAAAACATGATTGTGAACATACAAACAAATAGACATTGTGAATATAATTGTTTAGTTTGGTTTAACTCACCCAAAGGAAATATTTAAGCGTTACAACAGTGTCTAAATAAGTCAAGGATGTGTCACAATGTTTAAAAATGTCGGCAAAAATATGTCAGCGACGGAAAAGAGGGCAATGTTTACGTCAAGTATGAGAATGTTAACTTAAAGTATCTTGATGTTATTATCCAGATTCACACATACAAATTCATCAGATTAAGTCTAAAACATGACTGTGAACCGTAATGAATGCTATCTTCGTGCCTAAACACGTATCATTAAAAAGATAACGAACAGTTGACATTTAAAGTTAGGCCTATAAAATCGAAACTGGCCTAATCAAAATACGACGCAAACATAGACACAAGCAGGCGTTCTGAATGTAATTATTTCTGTCTGCTCTTGATACAGTACTCTCAAATTAATTATTTAAGGTATCTAATTATGTGAGAGGTGTTCATTTTGATGCTGTGTGCTGTCGTCACCTAACGCTTCTCCCCACCAATTTAGGAGGGGCAAAGATAATTCATCACCAGAAACGTATAATTATCGATTTCTATTACATATGACTAGATCCAACCCAGGTTATGTACAAAGCGAACTCATGCAATATTTACCATTGTGAACTATGGTGCACAGGTTCTCTAAAACGTTAACCAATCAGAACGAAGGCTCCCTAAGAGTTTACACATTGCATTTACTGTAACCAGCTATCATATATCACCAACATGCAACAAAAATACTCGTATCTGATTAAACCACCAGACATACACAACATAATGAAGCATCATATTAGAAAGGAAAAAAAAGGTTTCCACCACTTAAACTGCAACATGATTTTAGGAAGGAAGCAACAAGGTGATTCAGTATGATGTATCACTGAAACTGGAGAATGCCTGCTTTGTTTACACAGACACAACGTGACATAACATTGTGGCACAAGCGTAATGTCACGCAAGACGACTACAGTCACGAAAGTACAAATATTCATGAAATTATTTATCGTTTATTAAGTAGAAATACACACACACACACACACACACACACACACACACACACACACACACACACACACAGGCATGTTCCTTATCATAATACGCCAGTATACTTACAGATTTCCACTAAAATTCGAACTTCGCAGAAAAATAACTTGCATTATTTCTCAAAATATTCAGGGTTTCATGCACTAAGAAATTCCCAAAGAAGAAAAACTACTCGTAGATTACCCATTTTATGTAAATCCTTAGTGAATGTTAGGCTGGGTCATTTTGTAATACCAAAGGCACTACTGCCTTTCTGGCAGCCCCCTTCAGGGCGATAACACTGCTGACATCTGATGATACTCTTGCTTTGATTTACTTACACGTCAAGTTCCGTAGGACCAAATTCAGGAACAAATCTCCAAGGTCATGGAACGTGTCAGTACATGAAATTTACAACGTAAAAGTAATAACAGATATAAATAAAATATTTATGAATCCCAAAAAGGTCAGTTCATAAGTTTAAGTAGAAGCAATCAACAATACAAAAAGAATCAGATTAATTTTTCAAGTAAGTCCTTCGTAGTATAGGAGTGATACATGAGGAAACTCTTCAGCTTCGGTTTGAAAGAGCGTGGATTATTGCTAAGATTTTTGAATTGGAGTGGTAGCTTATTGAAAATGGATAGCAGTTTACTGCACACCATTCTACCCGACAGTTACGGAAGACAGATCGCAATGCAGGTTTGATTTATGTCGAGTATTAACTGATTGAAAGCTGCTTAGTCTTGGGAATAAGCTAATATTAATATATATATATTGCCATTTGGCATGTCAAAATACCTAAACTCGTGTAAATGGGTAGACAAGAGGTTCTGAACCTCCACAGCTTATTGCCTGAACCGCCAGTTTCTGAGCGAAAAATATTGTTTTAGAATTGTAACATTTACCCCAAAATATAATATCATACGACATAAGCGAGTGAAGGTAAGGAAAGTAGACTAATTTTCGTGTCGAACCATCACTCAATTTAGATACCTTTCGAATAGTAAAAATGACAGCATTAAGTCTTAATTTTTTTCGATGTTTTTACTATTACAAAATGAGGCAGCCTAATTAAAATTTTATCTGGACGCGAAAGAGTGGGTGTTTAATAGATAATCCATCTTTAGACGAATAGTTGTAATCACAGTATATTTAAAGTTATCACAAACTGTTAACAGCATTTATAAGAGATACTGCAAGTGGAGATCAAGAACGCACTTCAGTATAACTTTAATGACAAGGATGACCATATTAGAACTTTTTCCAACATCAAAGATCTACATCATCTGCGGTCTCTGTAGACTCAGCCCACATAGGCTTCTGGACGAGTGCCACACACATGTGCGGCTTGTCTTTGAACTCACAGCAGGGCAGACTGTTCACATCGCTGCCACTCATGCACAGCACGCAATGAGCACGGCCACAATGATGTGGTTTACCGTTGCTCAGGAAGCCGTCTGTGCAATGCGAGGCCTCTCTGATGTTTCCACGCTCACAAAATTACAGCACTGCAGCTCCCCATGAAGCAATTTATGACAAAGATCCAAAAACAGATAACTTAACCTCAAGTCAACAGGTCTCTTATGAACTCTGGTCAGCACCAATGTCATCAGCTCATCGGAGATTAGTGACAATTAACAGGTTTCCTTAACAGGCATATTTGAGGCAAATATCACACAAGCAAATAATTCATAAATGGATTTACTGTCATAAACGACCCAGGAGCGGAAAACTTAGTATTTTTTTCACTTTTGGAATTTTTAGTTCACTTCTAAATAAGTATGGTTTCCGATATCGCTAGTTTCCAAGAAAAACAAAATCCTTCACAAACGTCACACTAAAGGAAAATCCAATTCCACGTTTCTTCTGCATGTTCCCGATTCCTTTTATATTCTGGGCAGATATTAAACGAGATCAAGATAAGTTACAAAGTTATGGTGTCACTGATCTCATAACAATCAGAGAATGGGCGAGCCCTTCAGTAGTTATCAGGAGGCGTAATGATGTCTTCATTGTTTGTTATAAATTACACGGTACAATAAACGCGCAGTCACAATCTGACGTAAAACCTGTTCCACGTTCTAAGGAAATTCTTACAGGGTGGCGAATACTTTCGCAAAGTTTAAATATCTGATGCATACCTTCAACTACAATTGGATGAAACTTCATAAAACTAATGGTACTAGATACTTCATTTTAAGTGCCCGGGTAAATGAGACAGAACGTCTTCCAGTATAATGATGATTCTCAGTAACATAACACATAATACGAAAAATTCCTGCATGTAGCCAATACGTTGACTAGACGACAGTAACAGGAAAGTCTCGTGCGAGAATTCAGATGAAGAAGATTGTGTGTGACTCGTTATTTGACACACGCTGTCTCGTGATTCCTAATAAAGTCTTCTCAGGGTTGTAGAGGGGAGCGCATTGACGAAGTTTTGACAAGTTATCCATGAACACAAGTGTACAGTTTGCATGTAAAATATGTTTAAATATCTCATCAGTTTCAACTTAGCCCCTTTAACATAGGCATCGAAATTATAAGACGCAGGTGTGATATAAGACACTATAGTCGTCCGACTACAACAACGCCCATGAAAATTGGAACGTTCACTGTTGACTGCCGTTCTCCACCGACGCGCCGCACTCTCGACTTTGAACAGGATGCCCTTCGTGTCGCATTAGAGAACCTGAAGACGACTAGTAGAAAGCTATCCACGTCATGATCACTGTAGACCACGCAGGTTGCATGTCATTGTCTTCACTGTTTGCGTACGTTGAAGTGGGAGATCTGAAATTGATCCGGTCTTCAAACGTATTTTACATCCAAACGGAGCATTTACGTACCTGGGACTACTTATCCAAACTTTGTCTATTAAGTTCCCTGTCAACACCTAGATGCCTGTAATAGGCGCTGTGGATCATCTTGAAGGTATCTCTCGCAATCTACTAGTCAACGAGCAGAGCCTGACCCATTCCACCACTGGCAGCTGCAGGGGTGCAGATTTAATTTATTATAAAACGTTTACATGTTTAATCCCCCATTTACATTTTCCACCACCCTCTCCCCATAGATTTACGATCTACACTGCCAAACGTACGACGAGAGGAAGGGAAGAAACGACAAACTGCTACACCTAGCAAGAACATTCACGTTTCTCTCGAATTTATTAAACGTGCTTACAGATAAGGATGCAGGATTGTAATTATAAGCAGAGTTTATGATGCAGCAGTTCTTCTGTAGAACGTACTAGGTTTTAATGAAAAAAGCCAAACTATATCAAAATTCTATCATCTGTCAGAGGATGGAAAATAATAAAAGCTCAAAATATATTTCTCCTTATTGAAACATGAAAGCTGTTAACTGCCCTAACTGCATTTTTCCAGCCACGAGGTTCTTATAGCACGGAATAGGATACATACGAAAACAGACAGAGTGCCACACACATCATCATCTAATCAAAATTATTTACAATTCTTACCTGATGTAACTGTTCGAAGTCTTTGGGAAAGTCCACACCAAAGAATGACGGAAGCGTCTACGCTATGCAGTGCTCTATAAACAGAGTCCGAAGTTCATCGTGAGATCTCCTAAGAATATTTTACGCGTCGTTGCCTGGCCGGAAGCATTCTGCTTCCGTTACTTTGTCACCTTCCACGCGCCAGAGAAGTGAAAGACGAGGATGTAGTATATACCTCCACTACCTACTAACTTCCTGGCTCAAATTCTCGTGCAGTATACAATTATATAACGGGAGCAGACTGTATAAAAAATGATTGTTGATTTTTACTCCAGCGCAGACCTTATAAATGTAAGGCGTTCTCCTGATAATGCACACATTTGCTTTCAGCTACTGAATTAGTGAGTCTGCGAAATACCCTGACATTTTCCTCAAAAGGAGATCACTTGTTCTCTGCGAAACATATCATCCTATCTACAAAAATTGTGGCCATCGGAATTTTTCCGACAACATTTCATATCTACGACTAACACGAGTTAATTCAAAAATTCCTTCACCCTACATTACACGTTTGAAGGCTGTCAAACCAGCCAAAAATATCACAATGAAACTGCGTTGCTGAAAGGCCGGGACATAATGAATCCCGACCAAAATTGCTAGTAGATGATATATAATAATTCGATCAAAATCTGAAATAAAGATGAAAAACTCAAAATTTTCTGCGGCGATTACAAAACGGCAATAACCTCTTGAATATAACGTTTACATCAGGCAAACCAAATTAAACGTTCACTTTTTCAAACCCTGTAATTTTATCTCCTGCGACAAAAATATACCAAATATGGCTGGTAGAGGCTAAACTTTATGAAAAGCGTGGCGCCCTGCGACCTGTCGCTCGGGCTCGGCGATGGTCCAAACAGCAAGATGAAACGTACAGAGAGAGGAACAGAGCTCAGACGTACATATGAATTATAGGGTGGGTTTTGATGTCACACTGAAAGCACATTTCACAACTGTCTAGCCCAAAGCCATCGGAACGTATCACACAATGGGAAGGTAGTCCCTCTTATCCATCTATCAGCTCTTCTCTCAGCGCAGAGTCGCCGCACGGTCTGAGGGGCCATGTTACGGATTGCACGGACCCTCCCGCTTGACGTTCGAGTCTTACCTGGGGCCTGGGTGTATGTGTTGTTGTTAGCGTAAGTTAGTTTAACTTAGATTAAGTCGTGTGTAAGTCTATGGAGCGATGACCTTAGCAGTTCGGTCCCTTAGGAATGCATACACATTTGAAAAACACCAATTCTCTTAACGCATCTGCTACGGGAGTCATAACCATGTCGCGTAGAGTTGAAATCAAGCGGTTTTATTATGAGTGGCCCAGGGAACATTTCGGACACATCGCTGCTCAGATTGGACAAATGGTTCAAATGGCTCTAAGCACTATGGGACTTAACATCTGAGGTCATCAGTCCCCTGGACTTAGAACTACTTAAACCTAACTAACCTAAGGACATCACACACATCCACGCCCTAGGGAAGATACAAACCTGCGACCTTAGCAGCAGCGTGGTTCCGGAATGAAGCGCCTAGAACGGCTCGGCCACAGCGGCCGGCTCAGACTGGACACGAAAAGGTTTCAGCAGGTGTCATAAAGAGCATAAATGAACAAACCCCTTCCCTTGGGACACTCATTCTAACATATTCACGGTCGAAAAGGACAATTTGCAGTACGATGTGTAAGAGGATGACGTTCTTGGCAACCACTGGCACTGTTGACAACCCCTGGATGACTGAACCTTTCTTATGGGTTGCTACGGGGCTGTAATCTCATTGAACGTGATCTCACATCTTTGGAGCGCAGCGTGACCGCAACTTTTGCTGTCGTATAGGATAGAATAGGAACAGTTAAAAAACATTCGACGAAAGTGACTCGAAGCAAGAAAGAGTATTTATATATTTTTTTAATTTCTTTTCCTTTACAGTAGCCATTTGCCATTTTACTAACACGCGTGGCAATGTACGGACGCCAGAGGAGGGCTCGAAAATGCAGGAATGAAAAAGCATAAATACGATTCGGATAACGTTAAAATTGGTCGAATGGTCGAAACGAACAGTAAATATGATTACGTATGTGAAAAGAGAAAAAATACCACTAGCGATAACTGTGTTTCAGTACCACAAAGTGACAAAGAAGGGCATCGTGAATGCCCACAGGTTTCACGACTTACGGGAGAATGAAAGCCAGTTATCTGGCGAAAGTTTGAAGAAGCAATACCGAGTGAGCAATCAACATCTACATCTGTAGATTTACTCTGCAGCCAGCAAGGAAGTGCCTGGCAAAGGGTTCATCAAACCACTCTCATCCCATTTTTCTACCGTTCCACTACCCTTAATTGACGCGGGAAAAACGAACGTTTAAATCTTTCCGTGCGAGATCCGATTTCTGTTATTTTATTACGATAATCATTTCACCGTATAGAGGTGGTTGACAACAGAATTTTTGACACTCAGAGGAGAAAGTAAGTGATTAAAATTTCGAGGAGATCCTCACACAACGAAGAGGCCTTTGTTTTAATGATTTTCATCTCAAAGCGCGTATCATATTTGTACACTCTCTCCCATGTTTAGCGATAATACAAAGCGAGCTGCCCTTCTTTGAAATCTCTCGATGTCCTTCGTTTATCCTATTCCAAACCGCACAGCGGTACTTCAGAAAAGGGCGAAATAGCGTAGTCTAAGCAGTCTCTTTATTAAACCTTTTAATTTTCCAAATGTTCTGTCAGTAAATCGCAGTCTTAGGATTGCTTCCCCCATAACATTCTGTATGTGATTGTCCCATTCGCAGTTATTCGTAACTGTAATCCCTAAGTACATAGCTGAATTGACAGTCTTCAGATTTGTGTAGTTTATCGTGTAACCGAAATTTAGCTGATTGCTTTCAGCATTCACGTGGATGACTTGACATTTTCCTTTATTAGAGTCAATTGCCACCTTTCGCACCATACCTATATCTTATCTAAATCAATTTGCAGAATCATTTATGTAGACCAGGAACGGAACAAGGTCTATAACACATTCTTGGGGAATGCCAGATATGACTTCTGTTTTAGTCTATGACTTTCTGTCAGTTACTCTCTTTGCCACGAGATCACGAATCCAGTCGCACAACAGGTGCGCGTTTTGATTATAAGTCTCTTGTGAATAACGGTTTTCCTACTGGAAATCTAAATCTACGTCATGAATTTGTCATTCCCTGTCGATAGCACTCATTACTTCATGACAATAAAGATAGCTGTGTTTCACACAACGATATTTTCTGAATCAGTGTTGACTAGGTGTCAATAAACAGTTCCTTCGAAGTAAATTCATAATGTTCGAACAAAATATATATTCGAAAATCCTGCTGCATATCTATGTTAATGACACCCCTGTAATTCAGTAGATTCCTTTTATTTCCTTTCTTGGTCATTGGTGTGCTTGTCTCCAGTCCTTATATACGGATCTTTCGACGAGCGAGCGGTTGTATATGATTTGCTGAGTATGGAGCATTTATACCAACATGCTCTGAAAGGACACTGACTGATATACAATTTGGAACGGAGGCCTTGGTTTTACTGAATGATTTAAGTTGCTTCGCTACACAGGGGCTGTCTACTTGTAAGCTACTCATGTTCGTACCTGTTCTTGATTCGAATTCTGGAATATTTACTTCGTCTTCTTTGGTGAATGAATTTCGAGAAGCCATGTTTAGTGACTCTGCTTCAGTGGTAGCGGGGATCTTGATTGCGCCTTGCTACTGGTGTTCTTTAGATACTATCAGAATCTGTTTGGGTTTTCTGTCATTTCGTAACAGAGTTTCGTTGTGGAAATTATTAATAGTACGTCGCATTGACGTTCGCTTTAAATTTAGAGCTTTTGTAAAACTTCACCAATCTAGAGAATTTCACTTTCTTTCAAATTTGGCATGGCTTCTTTCTTGCTTGTGCAACAGTGTTCCCATCTGTTTTGCCTACCCTTGGAGGGTGTGGGCGGGGGGAGGGGGGGGGGGGATCACTCTACCATCTTTCAGTAGTTTATGGGGAATCTGTCTCTCAACTGATGTCGATTCTACTTCTTGGAATTGAAACATCATCTTGTCTGCGCTTACTCAGTTAGGAAGGCGTGGGAGCGGTATCAGGAAGGCGTCAACCGAATTTTTTTTTTATCTTTCTTAAATGGATGTGTTTTGCGTTTCTCTATGGTTTGGATGTTAATGTATTCAGTCTTGCTAGAACTGCCTTGTGCTAAGTACTCCCTGTATCGCTCATGATGCTCCCTACTTGATCAGGATTATTTGTTGCTACGATATCATGTATATTTTTACAAGTTTACAATTTGAGTGCAGTCTTGAACTAATTGTTCAAAATAAATTACTGAGAAAGCATTCAGAAAGTTTCGGAAGGAGTTTTGTGCCTATTGCAGACTTTAAACACGCATTTTCGCCAGTATATCGAGGGTGGATTGAAGTCAGCACCAGCTACATTTGTACGATTGTGTTTGCTATTTGAAATCGGACTCAAGTTTTCTTAGCACGCTGGGAAGGTAAGAGGGAGGAGGGGGGGGGGGGAAATTACTGAAAAGAAATAAGTATTA
The DNA here is from genome assembly GCF_021461385.2 of Schistocerca piceifrons. Classification (NCBI taxonomy): domain Eukaryota; kingdom Metazoa; phylum Arthropoda; class Insecta; order Orthoptera; family Acrididae; genus Schistocerca; species Schistocerca piceifrons. The sequence continues at coordinate 361,836,963 of NC_060145.1, forward strand.
AGTTATACCGGTTGTCAAGTATTACTTCTGCCCATACTAACTCACAGCAACAATGTTTCAATTTCACTCCAAAGTAAGCTTCTTCTAATAGCAATAAATACACCACGACCAACTGTATTCAAGCTATGATTTCTGAGCACAGTTATATACATTGCACAAATTTCAGGTGAACGTATCTCCAAATTTGCCAGCTCTCCGTACCTATAACGATTTCTGCGTCAGTGCTTCTTTCAGTGCTTGGAACTTGGATTCTTTCCCTAAACAGCTACGGCGATTTACAACTACAACACCGTATGTTGTTAGGTCTACATTCGCGACATGTTTGTCCTGGGCTCTTTTAGAGTGATGCCTTTCGGTAATTTCCCGAGATCCTCCAATCTAAAAGCCCACCAAGTCTCTTCAGACAGCCCCCGCTCTCCATGTAGCCGTTTCCTGTATGTAGTGGACCCCTGATCTAGTAAGTGGAAACCGTAAACCCATCACCCCATGGCGAAAGTTGAAGAATCTGCGTTCACAGAATCGTCTGAGACTTTGATTCAGAACCTCCACTCTGTATCAAAGGAGCACGGTAGGTTCTGTCGGCGATGTTACAGATGATGTGCCCCTCCTTCATCTTACAAGAAAGGCTGTCAGTCTTTACCACTTCAGCTAGCCACCCGAAACCAGAGAAAATCTCTCTAGATCCAAACCAACACACGTTGTTAATACCAACATGAGCCACCATCTAAAGATGGCTACACCACGTGCTCTTCATGGCATCCAGAACCACCAATGCCACATTTTGAATGCCTCCTTCGAGTATGCAAACCGAGAGCACACTCTATTTCTTCCCTTCCTTGGCAGCCATACTCCTAAGCACCCCAGTGCATGCCTAACGATGATGCTCCCTACCACCTGTAACCCAACCCTTTGTGAATTTCCAGGCCATGTGAGCCCAGCAGGGTGAGAGACTGCATCTGGCTCAGGGACTTCGTCAACTACAGGCAGTGCCCAAAACATGTTCATCAAACAACCTGGGGAGGCCCTGCCACACCTTAAACGACCTCTCACTCGACGACGATGTGAACCAATTGCGGGCAAGTGGGATGTGCTGGAAGTTTCCCACACACAGTCCTCTGGCCCCCGACAGTGATACCCAGTGACGTATCAAACTGCAAGAAGAAGCAAACACAACCTGGAGCTGTGAGCGAAGGGTCACCAACTCAGCTTGCATCTGAATGCAACAATCACAGTTCCTGTCCACACTAGAGATGGCAGATATACACTAGACAATAAAAGGTGAAACTATGCCTGGTAGATACAATAACATGCACAAAATGTAGGAGTTTAAAAAGCCTAGGAATACATTTTGGCCTTGTACATGTTGCTCCATTACGTTAGGAGAAAGGTCGCTTTCAACTGCGCAGACAAAGATGGAGGGCAAAAATCGACAGAAAAAGACAAGTAAGGTTGAAGAATGAAGACTTAACTGGGGGGCGTAAGTGAATTTTCCTTCTCCTTGTGTTTCTATCTCTGTCTGCGAAAAGAACGGCTACTACCGAACGGATGCCTATCGGTAACATGGTCCATGTGGCAACAGTGCACTTGGTTCATGCACTGCCTCGTACACAGCGTGCTGATATTCAATAATGGAGTTCGTGCTGCTACTTCGCTACAACACTGGAGGATCTCAAGTATGCTATTTAGCGGAAGGCATCAGATTATGCAAACATTCCTGTGGCTGAAGCCAAATGTAATTTACTTGCCCCTGAAGGCAGTACACTCGCTGCTACCAAGTTTCGGTTGATATTGTCAGTTGTGCAGCTAAAAAAGAACTAAAGAATAAGCCTTTCTGTAGCTGATTGATAATGTTATGGGAGATATTCGCCTAACTTTATCTAATATAAATAAGTGAAATCAGACTGTCAAATGTAACTATTGTGGCAATAGAATATGACACAGCAACTAAACTTGATTTCTGTATCATACTCAACGAGTTTGCTTCGTCCTAAGCAAGTAAAATTATAATAAAAGCACAACAGCTGCAAAATTATATTTTCGCAAATCTTAATTATGGCCCTTTTCTTCGATGTCTCGTTAATACTTCGTGCATTATTGTTAATCTATGAAAAAGGAATAGAATCTGTTATCTATTAAATGTCATGCATAAAATCGAATGTAAAGTATGCATGTACAATAATGTATAGAATTTACTTTACTTTCAGTTTCTTTAGAAAGTTTACACAATTTGTAATTCATTTACTACAGTGATACTTTTAATTTACTATGTGCTATAATGTTTATCAGTGTAGTTCACTTCAGTCATTTCTTCTGTAATGGGTCACTTTTATTAAACCTGCTACCAGTGTTTAAGCTATTTCTGAATGACAAAGCTTCCCTGTATACCACAGTGTCCACAGAGTTGCCATCGTTAGTACTGAGACTGCAGTTTGTGTGCGGGTGCTATTTGGGCTTAACGCACTGGAAAAATTGCAGAACTCTGTAAGTTGTACTATTGCATCTGCAATCCAAATGGTCTGTCCCAGATCAGTAATAGAAGAGGTGTCGTTTCCTGATCAGATACTTCTGTTTTAAATAGAATGCTAAAATAAATGACACGGATGTTCAGGCATAGGCAGGCTATTAAGTGACGTAACTGAAATTTCACAGTGCCATGGTTACAGGTCTGTGTGCTCACGACACTCCACGATCTATAACGTACTTGACAGATAGTCGGCATATACTACAAGAATACTTTTCATGCACACTGGGTAACAAGTAACATTCCTAATAAGCAGTTTGTCGTCGGTGCATGCAGACTCACGCGAACGCGCAATCACGCTGCTGCGGGAATGGCGCACACCCCACGGCTGACTTCCGGCGGCCAAAAGTTGTGGGGCATTTTATATGACACCCGGAATAATGGTCGAAATGATTCCCACTGTTCATAATCTTTGGAGGTTTTATTTAAGAATAACATTTCTGATACCAATCACAGTTTTCATTTATTTATTTATTATTATGTGTTTAATTATTTAGTATTTAGCACGAAGCGTTTCGTGAAATGTCTCCCATTTCCAAGTGCGTTTTTCCTCTGTGTTCTGTACCATTTCTTCGTTATGTTTTTTGATTTGTTAGGTTCCTCGTTGTTCCGTTGCTTACATTGCAATATATAAAAACGCGCATTTGTTGATTAAGGATCTTCGTACATAGTGAGTGGTGAAATCTGGACGAAGTTATTTATTTATGGTTCATTCTACACAGTACCATACATATTAAACATCACATACAATTTTCTGTGCACAATAAACACTGAAAATAACAAACTTATGGAATTCAGCAGTTACAAAAACGATTTTAGATACAGTCAATAGAGATAATTCTGTAGGTCTTCCACAGAGTAGGACATAGTTTCGTACAGAGTTATTATCTTCATAAACGTGGAACATAAATTGCTTACATCTATCTACAATGATTTAAGTGTTCTGTTAAGCATCTAAAGAAATATTCGCACCTAGTGGTCTGGTGGCTATCGTTGCTGCCTCTGGATCATTGGGTCCCGGGTTCGATTCCCAGCCGGGTTGGGAATTTTCTCTGCCCGGGGTCTGGGTGTTCGTGTTTTCCTCATCATTTTATCTTCATCACCACCATTCGTGATAGTGAAAAGATTGGACTATGTAAAAAATTGGGACATTGTACAGGCCCTGATGACAGTTGAGTGCCCCACATACCAAAAGCCATCATCTAAAGAAATTCACTGATTCACTTCCAAGTTTTTTTGTAAGATTGGAAATTTGTGGTTAAGTTCATATGAGACCAAACTGCTGAGGTCATCGATCCTTAGAGTTGGGGTTGGGTTGTTTGGAGGAAGGGACCAAACAGCGAGGTCATCGGTCTCATCGGATTGGGGAAGAACGGGGAAGGAAATCAGCCGTGCCCTGTCGAAGGAAACATCCCGGCATTTGCCTGGAGCAATTAAGGGAAATCACGGAAAACCTAAATCAGGATGGCCGGAAGCGGGATTGAACCGTCGATCCTTAGGCTTACACACTACTTAATCTAATTTAAGCTAACTTACGCTAAGGACAACACACACACACACACACACACACACACACACACACACACACACACACACACACACACACACACACATACGCGCGCGCGCCCGAGAGAGGAATCGAACAACCGAAGGGAGGAGCCGCGCAAACCATGCAAGGCGCCTGAGACCACGCGGCTATCACGCGCGTCGCAAGTACTTTGGTTCAGTATTTTATCTACATTTTTTTTTTTTTTGCTGTGTAAAACCATCTCTAGTTCTTCTAACAGATTTATTTAATGCCTTGTTAATGTTGAAACTGTGTGTCTGTTACGTATGTAGGCTTTAATGGGCTTCTGTGAACCTGGTATCGAAATATCGACCTGTTTTGCAGATCTTTTGACGACGTGATGTTGCAGTGATCCTGGTGCTCATCATTGCATTTTTCCTGTAAACAGAACGAAGAAAATGAGAGTACGCAGAGAAAAACGCACCTGAAAATGCGAAACATTTCCTGGTAGCAGGAAAGTTATTTATAAACGAACCTATTATTTCTCACAGTCATAGGCTTTCACGAACCACTTCTAATGGATCAAATCAGATATTTTTTCGTATTTTATAAATGGTATCGCCATAATATTCCAATAAGCATATGAATAAGCAAAGTGATGAGACGTCTTACATTTTCGCAAATTAGTATTGTTTTCCTCAAGGCCAGTAGCATAAAGACATTTGATATATATTATTATACCAAGACCCTCCTATTTTTTTAAGATTAATTCAAGAGTTGTATATTTAGGCGATAAGCTTATTTTGTGTGTATTGCATTTGTTAAGCGATCTCCATAACCCATCTTTGACGTCGTGGGTGTGGAAGTGTCGAATAGCTCTGCATATTGTATTTGTAGTGCAGAGTCAGTTATACAGTAGATGTTTTTTAGTAATTTTTGTTGAAAGGTTCGTTTTCTATAACTTTCTATGAAGTAAATCTGTAAAATTTATAGAAAACGAATATTTCAACAAAAACTGCTGAACAAGAACATCTACTGTCAAGAAAAGAATATATGAAGAAAAATAAATCCGCCAATAAAACTTTTCTGGTTTTGTGATGTCATTGTCAGTATGCAAAACTAGAAAAAGCTATTGACTGCGACAATGGCCATGGAAGCGTACTTTTATATTTAAAAACAAACCAATCTGCGCCGCAAACAGAAAACGCAGAAGTATTTGACAGACACAACATCAACGATGAGATATGGAAATGTGTTAAGAAATGGCAGTGCAGCCGAAATAAGCTTATCGCCTAAATGTACTATTCTTGAATATAGCTTGAAAAATAGCAGCGTTTTTGTATAGTAACATACATAAAATTCGTATTTGACGCTTTTGTTTGCTTAACGAGGGCAAGGTATTGAAGATACCACTTTTGGCAAGCATTCCCTACCCCACTAGCTAATCAGAGCGTAGTATTCATCACAGGTTCCACGTCAGTCAAATACAGGAGATTACCGAACTGTGTTGCCGTGTCAAAACCTACACTTAGCAGCTTTCCTAGGTCGGAAAAACCGACCAATAGTTTTCTGTCACATCAGCCTGCTATAGCGTGAAAGATGCTTTGAACGATAAGGCAATCATGACTGCAAGAGTCGGAAATACTACCTAACATATAAAATTCTAAAATTTACTTACTGTTTGATGAAAGAATTTCAGATTGGTAGTTTTACGGGGGTCATTGGGGTAGGTGGAGCGTTAGAGTGCGCAGCTTTGGCAGTTAGCTAGAGATGTAGGGTCATGTCATTACGACCACGCGTGTAGAGACCACGAGGACGAGACTAGCCTAATCACAGCTGGCGCGGCGGTACTTAAACGTTTCCGCCGCACCATAAGCAATTAGAACGGAATCCAACTGCAGCAAGAGGGACAATACTAACTATCTTCTAAATGGTTTGCAAGATTACATATCTATATGTAGATGTCCGCTAAAGGCTATCTTTTTTAGTGGAGTCTTAGGAACGGAGAGTGGGGAAGTGTGGTTCCTAGACCCTGTGGACGGTGCCACTTAGGCCCGTATCAGCTGAGAGCTCTCTACTGTGCTTGTCAGCCGGCCGAGCGGAAGCTTGTCGCGGCGACACACTCGAGCATGTCGGAAGCAGGGCGGCCGGTCTGGGAGTGGAGTGGAGAAGAGTGGGGCAGGGCAGGCGGCGCCTGTAACCGAATCAAGCTCTTTGGCCGAATTACGAGGCCTCAGCCGTCGCACCCAAGCCCGATGACGCGATCGATCGATGCGCCTTCCGAGAGGAAACTCGTGTATCATGCCTGAGGATGCGGCTGGCCAAATTATTGACTAACAGTCTCCGTTCTGATATCTGTGATATGTTAATAATTATGAAGGTTCAGTGGGAAACAGCAGTTCTAGCAACATAATGTACTATACGTAAAAATACAAGAAATTTTACAGTATAGTATAGAGTCTGCTGGCAGTGAGCGTTATAGATAATGTAAAATGACCCAGAAATATGTTTGCTCTCTCACACTGAGTGTCCACGGCACGCCATTATAAGGAAACATTGTCATTTCTGGCTTCTGATTGGCTTTCTTCTGAGAACGGACACTTCAGTCTGAGGGTGGATGTGTTTGGAGAAAGAATTACATGGTGCGAGAGGGTATTGTATGAGGGCATTCGAAAAATAACACACCACATTTCTTTTTCTGAAAGCAGTTTAGGTTTATTCAGCGCTCCAATGTACCTTATTATTCCCCATCCTTTTGGCTACAAAACCCTATTCTTCAACATAATCTCCGTTCAAAGCAACGACCTTAAGCCAGCGTACTGGGAGGGCTCCTATACACACTTCTGGTCGACATCGGAGGCAACGTCTTGCTGCATCAATAACCTCCCAACATTCATGTACCACTTAACGCGGAGTGCATCCTTCATTGGGCCAAACAAATGGAAGTCGGAAGGTGCATGATCCAGATTGTGGCGTGGATGAGGCTGAATCGCCAATCGCCTAAAGAAATTTTGTGGGCTCCTGTCGCGTGCGCAGACTTATGTGGACCTTTCATTGTCATCGAGAAGGGGAGATCCGTTTGAAGTTTTGTGACGACGAATACGTTGAAGTAGTTTGTTCTGTTTCATGAATGGTAGCACAATACACTTCAAAATTTATCTTTATGCCATGAGGAAGGATATCAAGCTGAATAACCCCTTAAGAGACCCACAAGAATGTCGCCATGACATTACCTGCTGAGGGTGCGGCTTTGAACTTTTTCTTCGTGAAGACGTGGTGTGGCCACACTCAATGGATTGCAGCTTTGTTTTGTTTGCGATTCTATGTGGTGAATCCATGTTTCATTGCTTGTGACTAGATTCTACAGAAAATTGTGGGGATCAGATTCATAATACGCCAGCCATTCCGCACAGACCGACCTTCGTTGTTCTTTATGGCCTTCTATTCGGCAGCGAGGAACCCGGCGACCCGCAACAGAGACGTCCAGTTAAGCAACGAGTTGTTTGATTGTTATGCTTCGATCACGTCGAATGAGAGTGCCCGCAAGTTCTAAAACTGCAGGAGTTACAGCTGTGAGCTGCCTGCCGACGGGCGGGAGATGGGACAGGTTTGCAAGACCTTGTTGCGATGATGACCGACTCGCCGCCCAACGACTCATCCTGATTTTGTTTCACTGACAGGTCTCCGTACACATTCTGCAAGCGTCTATGAATATTTGCGATTCACTCGTTTTCCACCAATGAAAACCCTGTGACAGCTCTGTGCTTGGACCACAACTCCATTACAGGTTCCATCTTGGGGGCCACTCGTAACACGTAAACCTGTCGGAACTTCATGAAACTATGTGGCGTGAAGCGGAAATATTCCTCAATGTTCCGCAACGATGAAATGTGTTGTATTACTTACTGAATGGCCCCGTTGGTATGAACATCGAGTCATTTTCAAATCTCCCGTTTCGCGGTACCACACACACACACACACACACACACACACACACAGCGGAGATAATGAGCTCTGAACTGTGGCAACGTTTAGAGCACACGTTCCAGGGTTCTCTCCCACATAACTAAGGTCGTCCCCTTCAAAGTCGAGAGTGCAGCATATGCTTGGAGGGCCAGACCCAACCCCACAGGTTTCGAACGTATCAGTTTCTCGGAGCCGTTGTTGTGGTCGGTCTAAAATGCTATGTGCTGCTATAATTACAAAAGGGACTGACGACGGCGCCCTTTTCTCAACTTGTGTGTGTAACAGGAAGTGGTAGACTTGACAGTGATCCGATAAAACCTATTTTATATCCAAGTGGTACACTTCCCGACGTTGGTTCCCAATCGGAAATTCATCTACTACGTCCCTTCTGAACACCTAGAATAATGTAATTAAAATTTGAAAATGACGGAATTGCAGCTGAAGTGCAACATTCTTGCCCAACTGGGATGAACGCTAAAAGAAGAATAATAACTTCTGGGAAAAATAGCTGCACAGAAACGACAGTACCTGTTTTCCAAAATATTCAAATGGCTGTAAGCACTATGGGACTTAACATTTAAGGTCATCAGTTCCCTAGAATTAGAACTACTTAAACCTAACCAACCCAAGGACATCACACACAACCATGCCCGAGGCAGGATTCGAACCTACGACCGTAGCAGCAGCGCTGTTCCGGACTGAGAAGCCTAGAACCGCTCGGCCACAGCGGCCGGCAATCACTCTGTAGAATACGAAAAATTTACTGCAAAGAATATGCTCATGTCCACTGAATATCTGGCTGCTGCGATCAGCCAACATCACAGTCCTCAATTAAGCATGGAGGCCGTTTCTACAGACATCAGCATCTGACAAAATGTGATCGTTTATCCAGATAACAACTACACCCGTCCTCCAACGATAACAGTAGCTGGGCTGAGTGCAAATGATAGCCATTGTCTAAGGATAAAGAAGATGGAATGACCCAAACGATTTTATTGTCTAGTGTTTAGTAGTACACAAAAACTGTAAGATACTGCATCAACGTAGAAATATGTGGTGACGTGTTAGAGAAATATTCTAAAAAAGAAGAATTGGTTAATAAGGTGATATAGATGCTTGCGGCACTGAGTAAAGGAACTGAATCCCAAAAAAAAAAATCTCAAGGAAATCTTACTCTGAATCTTAAACTGTAGACCAGGCAAGAAATTATTTTAAGTTGTTTGAATACAATGTTTAAATTAGAAGAATTAAGCACAATTTCAATTTAAAATAAGTGGATATTAAGAGGAGGAAGGGATTCTGTACTAATAAGGGATAAGAATCATTTATTCAAGTTTTTTATTTGTTTTGTTCATTTCACTGCTTATTCATTCGCTCACCGTGGAGTACATCAGTAAGGCTGTGAATACCAGGTGTAGAAATTTGAAACAGGAATTTGATTGCAATAATTACACGTCTGTTGTTTGAAACTGATAAACAGTATTTTATTCAAAATAATCTCCATTGCTATTTGTACACTTCTCCCACCTCTCCGGCAGGCTATGAATGCCACGCCTAAGAAATTCTTCTTTCGGGGCGAACCAGTCAGCGAGCCATTTTCGTACATTTTCATACGAACTAAAGTATTGTTCAGCGAGATCGAATACCAGTGGTGCAAATAGATGATAATTGGACGGAACCAGGTCTGAAGAATAAGCCGCATGACCTAGTATTTACCAACTGAAATCCTCGATCGTTTCCCTGACATGTTTTGCTGTGTGTGATGGGGCGTTATCATGGAGTAATATGGTTTTGGGTTGCGTTTTTTCATACTCCTGTCGTTTTACACGTAATGCACGATTTAAATCGATCATTTGCTGTTGGTAACTGTAAGTGTTGCCAGTTTCACCAAGTTTTAGCAGCTCAAAATAGATGACAACCTTCTGATCCAAACCAAACACAGAGTATTGTCTTCTTTAAAAAGCGAATTCGTGAATGTCGATGGTTTGCCTGAATTCACACATGATTTATGACGCTCAAGATTCTCAAAATATATCCATTTTTCATCATCTGTCACTATTAGATGGAGAAACGACTTTCTTTTGTATCTGGTGAGCAGAATTTTACAAGTGGTCTCTCGATTTGCTTGTTGTCATTCATTCAGTACATGCGGAACCCATTTTCCCACTTTCTGCACCTTTCCGATAGCTTTTAACCTAAGAGGAATGCCTTTCCGCGTCGCATTCAATTGTTACGCGAGTTCATATTGAGTTTCAGCATCATTTTCATCCAATAAGATCTGCAATTCGCTGTCTTCGAACGTTTTCGGTAGTTTCCGCACTCGTTATTTCTGACGTCAAAGTCGCCAATTGTGAACATTAGAAACTACTCGAAACACTGTTTTTTTCCCAATGGCATGTTCGCTGAAAGCTTCGACAAGCATCCGATGCGATTCTGCAGCAGGTTTCTTCAAATAATAACAGGAAACCAACGCTGTCCGCAAATCGTAGTTCGTAGGCACAAATTTTGACATGTTTATGGGTTTGAAACAGATACCGATGTATGGAAGTTGGGTTACTGTGTGCTGACATTCGTCGTCACCTGTTACAGGAAGCAGATATATAGGGAAATTCCAGTTTCATACTTTTACACCTGGAAGATCCCACTACAAAACAGGCGCAACCAAAGCTGTTACAGATTTAAGAAAACGGAAGGGATAGAGGATCAAACTGTATGAACGAAATGCTGAAAAATCTACTGCCAAAGAAGAAAAAACTTACGACACACCGACGATTATGAAGGATCGAGGGTGTATATACAGTAAATAATAATTTGCGCACTCGGATACCACAGCACGATTTTTGCATACTGACAGTATAAAAATGCCTAATGAAAATTCGTCCCGTGCACATTTTGGTAAATATGAAAGTAAAAGAGGCAATTTGGCAACAATGCAGCCATATGTGCGACAAGTACCTTCATTCAGTATCGTGCCGTAGAGCTGTGCTGCCCAATTATCATATTGATTAGAGTTTTGGAATAAAATAACCAAGTTTGCGAGTTCGATTCCGGGTCTAAATCTACACATATGGTTTTATTTTCTCATTTTGCATCCACTCAGTAAGCTTTTACACACTGTTTCCTAAGCGGTAAGTATCTTAGCAACACAAACGTTAATGTCAGACATGTCAGAATTATTCATGAATGCTAATAATCAGTTAAAAATAAATAAGCCATCGTAGCATACAAATACCTGTAGAACGTACCGTAAAGCAGATGTTAAAGATATTTTCTGCATTCAGCAAGAGCGGCCAGTTATCATATTTCAAATAAACTACCAGTGACAGTATATTATTCACCAAACGCACATAGTCTTCACGGTAGATGCTCAAAGCGACTTCCATGTATCTCCATACATTTACCAACACGCTGGATCACGCTTTTCTGAACTCTTCGCTGCATAGCTGCATTCACAGTTACAAGGGCAGCGTGCATGCACCCTACCAATTCTTCCACAGTCGTTGGCAGAGTAATGTAAACGTTTTCCTTCAAGCGTCCTCAGAAGAAGACATCCAGGAGATTTAGGTCGAGCGAATGCAGAGACCATGAGACAAGACCTGCACGACCAATCAATTTTCCGGGTATGATCAGTTGGATATCATTCTTGCGGCATTTCGAAACTCCATAGCTTTTCATCTTTCCCTATCTTCTGCTTTCCTCTTTGTTCTTTGATTCCTTCCTTTCGGTCCACTGACGTCATCCAGCATTTGGTATCTTCTTCTACCGTTCCCTGGTTTCCCCGGAATGGAAAGTTCAGTTGCCTGTACTACAAAGCAATCTCGTCTGAAATCATATCCTATTCCATGTAGCTCCATATTTTTCACTGGCAACAGCATCCTTCGATCTTCGTCTCTTCTCAGCGCGTCCTCCTCCTTGACTCTATCATTGTTGATGAGCTTCCGCATTCTGGGCTAATTCTGCACTTCACAAGTTCAAATATCCTCTCGTCCTGCTTTCTCAATGTCCATGTTTCTGCTCCGTACCAGGACATGCTCCATAACGAGCATTTCACAAGTTGCTCCCTTAGATCTGTGTTTAAACCACAAGCTAATAGACTTTTCTGCTTTCGGAGTGCCTCTTACAGACCGCCATTCTGTTTCTAATGTTTGTTCACATTTCATGTCAGTCCTTATGTAAAATACTTGAGTCCTCTCAATATTCTTTTACTTGTGGTCCTACCTTATACTTCGCTCTTTTCTGCTTTACGCCCATAACTATGCTTTTCTTTCTTGTTTTGTTTATTTTCATGCTATGCCTCACAGGTTTCATTCAGGTCTTCATATTCTGAAAGAATTACCTTGTCACCTTCGGATCTTATACATAGAATTTTCTGGGAATGGCTCTGCTTAAATCCTGTCGCGCATATCTCCCAGAGTGTTTAGGTGTATTGTGATGTTGGAGGAACAGCTTTTGTTAACCATGAAGCGGAATTTCATCTAGTGCTTGAGGCAAATTGTTTGAGAGAAATCCATGACACTCGCTTTGTCAGTCGGTCAAGCAATGTGTACGAAATCAATATACTGCGTCCCTATATTCTAGTCTAGTCCATACTTTGACCCAAAATCGGAACTGGTGGGGGACGTGAGGGTTAACTACACATCAATTGTGTGAATTGTGCATATCGAATATACTCTCACGTATCAACCTAGCTTCATCAAATATTGCGACACTTTTTACGAAAGCATCGTTGACGTCTTGTTGTTGTTGTTGTTGGAAAAATTAAAAACACTGCGTTCTCAAAAGGTGGACATCAGGACGCTGGACTTGCGTTAACGAATAATGATAGGCGTGGAGCACTTAAACGTGCAATACGTCAACGACCATGCGTTGCGATACATTTAGTTCTCTTGCTACCGTGTGTCTACTTCCTACCATGTGTCTACTTCATTTGCTTGAATTCATTGACAACTTCTAATCAATGACAAAAGAGGAGCAGAAAATCCACCCGTGTTCATCAGACGCACCAAGAGCCAAAAACGCGTCGACGTATTAGGCGTTTGTGTATGCTATACTCTGCCCATGCGGTTTTCCTTCGAACACAGGAAGAGAGTACAATTTGAGTAAGAGTGCGCATTGGAGTACATTTTATTAACTGTGAGCTACTTCCCTTATACATATGGTCTCTCTGTGAAATAGGAAGCCAATGTGAACTTCTCATTCGTCCAAGTGAACGTTGTTCCTAACGCGCATCAACCCAGTTACAGGCTGCTGTTGGTGGGGTCTTTACAGACACAGATTTTGTTACGCAACAGTTAGCTATCATTGTTGATTGTTTCATGAGAAAGTCTTCTGATTATTATTGATAATCATTCTTCGCATTCACTTACAGTCTAATTCAATTAGGCTAACTAATATCACACACATCAAAAGTAATTTTCACAGTCATGGACGTGTGGGGTGGCGCATTGTCCTTCTGGAACTGTCCAACTTCGTCATAATGCACAATGGACATGAATGACCATACAGGATACTTACCTTGGAGTCGTATTTAGACTATAACGGGGCCGATATCACTTCAACTGCAAACGTCCCACTCCATTATGGAGCCTCCACCAGCTTGAACAGCCTCCAGCTGATATGCAGGGTCCATGGATTCATGAGGTTGTCTCCATACCCATACACGTCCGGCCGCTCGATATAATCTGAAACGAGGCTCGTCCGACTAGGCAACATGTTTCCAGTCATAAACAGTCCAATGTCGGTGATATCGGGCTCTAGTCGAGGCGTAAATCTTTGTGTCGTGCAATCATCAAGAGTACACGAATAAGCATTCTGCTATGATATCCCATATCGATAATGTTTCGTTGAATGGTTAGCCCGCTGTCACTTATTGATGGCCCAGCATTGAAATCTGCAGCAATTTGCGGAAGGGTTGCACTTCTGTTACTTTGAACGATTCTCTTCAGTCGTCATTGGTCCCGTTCTTGCAGAATCTTTTTTACGACAGCAGTGATGTCGGAAAGTTGATGTTTTACTGCATTCCTGATATTAACGGTACAGTCGTGAAATGCCCATACGGGAAAATACCCAGTTCATCGCTACCTCGGATATGCTGTGTCCCATCGCTCGTGTGCCGACTATAACACCGCGTTCAAAGACACTTAAATCTTGATAACTTGCCATTGTGGCAACTGTAACCGATCTAACAACTGCGCCAGACACTTGTTGTCTTATATAGGCGTTGCCGACCACAGTGCCGTAGTCTGACTGTTTACGTATCTCTGTACTTGAATACGCATGCGTGAACCGTTTCTTTGGCTCTTCAGTGTATGATTTACTTGCAAGCAAAAGAAAATATTCCAAAGTTTCGTTTGCACGCTGAAACAGATAACTTTCGGCCGCTCCGAATCTCAGTGCTGTTTTGATACAAAATGACGTGAACGGTCTCGTTCCTCCATAGTTTTGCACTCTAGAGCGTGAAAGCTGTTGTCACTAACGCTGGTGTCGAAAACAGCTGTAGTGGACAAAATCCGCTGTCCGATGTTCGATAGTACCCGACCTTCCAATAAACCTAAATTGATCCCTTGGCCCTTAAAGCTTTGTAAGTACAGTTGGGTGGAATAGTTATGGTCTATCTTCAGGCGCCAGCCACTTCAAGTCTTTCAGCGTCCGTCATTCAAATTTTTGAACTGGATTGTGTTAATATGTCGGCGTTGAGGGGCTTTAGGCTAGACGTAAAGCTTTGTGTCATGCACTCATGACTGGTCATCTCCACTGCTTGTACTGACGGAATATTTTGGCCTGGTATTTCAGAATCTCTTATTTATGCATTGTCTTCCTTTCGTCGTTCCCATTCTTTTGTAGAAGGCACTTCACACTGCTGAAAATGCGGCTTCAGCAGAGCTGTGGAGCGATCTTGTCAGCAGGAGGCCGCAAACGACACCCGTCCCGACATCGATGGCTTGGCGTGGCGCGGCGCGGCGCTTGTGGATGTGTCTGGATGGCTGCCGGCGCCTTCGTGGCTTTCACCGCGCCTGGTATCGTTGCCTCGGTTTACGACGTCTCCGGAGATCGCGGCAAGAGCCAATCCCGCAAACAACGGCCACAGACGTCCCGATTGCCCAGCTCTGACGCTCAATAGCGTGGTAGTTCTACCAACCATATACTCTCTGTCAATCGCCTTAACATCAAGAAGTTACATGATTTTGTGGCGCTGCCTTTAGGAGATTTAAACATTTGCGAATAGCCAAGTAATTTAGAATTGTCAAATTAAAATATAAAGTAGAATGTGAACTCTTCCTGTTGCGGGGAATTTCTGAGCAAAAATGTGAAATTTTTGATATTTTTCAGGCAAACTCCGGTAATTCCACTTCTTCCTGGATAAAATTATGCTTAATTTTGCTCCGTGCGACACTTAAAAGTATTTTATTTTTAATTTTTTTGAATATATATAATGTTAGACACGCATCTCACAATGTACATAGATATTTCTGAAACTACTGTGATTTTCACCTATCGATTGAAGGGATGCAGTACTTAATGTCGGTTGTCCTGCTGTGCACAAAATGTCCACCGCTTGGCTTTGTTTCGTAGGAAAACGAGTGACTTTTATGTGATTTGCTGCAGCTTGACAGAAAATAAATACGTCTGGAATTGGCCAATCTCCTTAAGAATTGAAGATTCAGATGTAACCAGAATTTCCGAAACGCAAAATAGCGTGATTTGCATGAGGCAGAATCCACCTTCAGTGTGCAAATAGGTCAGCAGGCTGAGATGGCATACAGCCAGTGCAAGTGAACCTAAAGAGCTCAACAGTTTGAGGAACTAGGATCATTCGAAGAGAATCTAGCAAACAGTACTTAAGTTTAGGTAATGGCTTAGTTGATTTGAATATTTTAAATGTTGGCTATTGAAGGTGTATGTACTAGGAAAATTGCTTATGAAAGGCATATATATAGAGAGTAATATCAATTGTTTAATGTATTTGACGGTTTATTCAGAATGCTTACCAATTTGAGCATCTTTGCATGCCGAACACACGAGCGAGTCGTATTCTTTACCTTCCAGAGGTTTCAGGGTTATTGAACAGAGTTCGGGTGAGTGAAGGAGTCGGAAAAAGTTGTCGGCCAGATAGCGAGAGAAAGTGAAGTGTCACGGCAGAGTGGAGAGGGTGGATTGCGGATGTGTCGAAAAGAGATTTTTATTTGAGGTGTTCCAAGACGCGTGACTGAAGATACAGGACGATTTGATGCTGTTGTGTAGAGAGAAGCTCATTTGAGGGAAAAGAGGGCTAGTTTTGTAATTATGGTAGTGTAAGGATTTCATTGTGTTTAGCAATATCTGAATGTTGGTACCCAGGAAAACTACTAGTCAAGTGTTCACCATTGTAATTAGTTTCCCCCACCACGATTAACCTAAACATGATTCATTAGGATTCTATTATACTAAATTTTACGTGATTTAAAGAAAAAGTCTCTTAAAAGCATGTAGTACGATGTGTGGCAACGCTGATAAAGATAATATTGAGAAAGAGTATTATTTGATGCTTATTAGAGTTTTTCTGTGCTATTAAAAGGGTTCAGTATACTAGAAAAATAACCTTTTACTTACTTACAAAACTTTTCATGAAATGTACCCCGACAATTTAAATGAGAAACATGTGTTTTTTTTTAATGTTTCACTGTCATGTAGTGCACCACTGCGTGAACAGAGATTACCATTTTTGAATAAAGGACAAAAATATTTAATTTGCTAATCAGTTCGGCAAAAGAATTAAAAGGGCAAACATACATGAAGGGATTTATTTCAGCTCATCATTTTTGTAGTGCGGACAACAAAGCCGATTACCTATTGCACCGATCGTTTTTGAGAATATTAGAAACAGTTTTCATTTACAAAACTTCATATGAAGTCAATAAATGCGTTTTTATATGAGCGCACAGTATTTGTTACGCAACAGTTGGCTATCGTTGTTGATTGTTTCATGAGAGTCTTCCGATTACTATTGATAATCATTCTTCACATTCATTTACAGTCAAATGCAGTTAGGCTAACTGATATCACACACATTAAAAATAATTTTCAGTCATGTTATTGAGTTTAAAAGTAGTGTATCAAAAGCGATTCTGGGTGAGACACTGTAATGTTAGTTCAAATGTGTTTGCTTTCACATTGATAGCGAGAGACTTTGGCATATACACAGATACAAATCACTAACTAAACGTAAAACTTATTAGTTTCAACTAATTCCTTGTCTTGTAATCTTTGTGGGGGGTTACATAATCGCAGATGAATAGTTTTAGACAAGAAATGTACTTGCGGCAAGAGAGGTAATTACTTCCTCTAACTGTGGTATCAGAAAGTCATTTGTTACTTAAACAATGCAACCTTTAAGTGACTGATGTTAGGCAAATTAAGAGTTTCCAAATCACGGGGTGCAGACGAGTTCTTCACCAAAGAAGTAAGGTAAGCCCTAAGGAAGGTGCTTTCAGAGAAAGAGGGTGGCAACAAGAAGATTCTGATTATTCTGATGGGAGCGTCTGAGCCTTAATTTAAGAACGTGAGTGAATTTTTAACATTATCAGCTTCAGACTCGACTGATACAAAATGACATATTTACATTTATTCTTCCCATATGTGGAAAAGTACTTTTAATTGCTACATGAAACTTCGTGAGTTGTTTTATTATAGCTACTGAAGCACAACCATGGCAGAGTTTGAATGGATCGAAAGCAGTAGTAGTCAGTCTGGTCCCTACGGTCATTAGTAGGCGTTCTAGGTTTCTTGGTGGGCGGTATGCAGTAGGGGCCTTAAATTGTTATTTTGGGTTTCATATAGTTTGCTGTAAAGACTTATTATTATTATTATTATTATTATTATTATTATTATTATTATTATTATTATTATTATTATTATTATTATTAGATGCCTTAATTCTCTGTAAATCTGCCTTATAAAAGTTTGTAAAGTTCCTTCCCTATTTTACAAATAACCATTACTGTGGGGTCAGTGGGAGGCTAGAAAATTTTGCTACTAACAGAGATACAAAAGTGGACGGTAGATAAAAAAGTTTGACTAACTCAGTCTGAAGTTTGATGTTTGAATGTAAAAATATTTCACGTAAAGTTATGTACATTAGTACCTTTCGTTATATACATTTCGTTTACTAATTCTGCTTCAGTCAAAACAAATAATATGTATAGCTAATCTGTAAAAATTTTAGTGTTATCTTCATTGCTTCCAGAGATAAGCGTACATAAACTCAACTTATTTAAACAGTGGCAGCGTAGGCCATTCAAACTCCACTCAAAGTACACTTTTACCGGGTGTACAACTGTCAAAGAGGGTTCGAAAGGAAAAATCAAGAATGAACAAATGGGAAATACAGAATCACCGGGCAAAGTATTAGTCAACATTCTGCAGACTTTCGAGAGCTGTTAATAGTGTAGAGCTGTTACTAGGTGGTCATGTGACTCTCCAGTGATGACGTAAATCGTGGCAGTGAAGTGGTATTTGTCAGTCGATTCCATGGAACCGAGAGAGTAGGATGGGTCTACGCACAGACGTGACAGAATGACGGAAAGCATCTACCGTGCTTGGATGTGCTCGTGACCAAGTCATAAATTGCAATATTATCCGACCCCCTCAACCCCCCTCAACCCCCCTCAACCTCCCCCCCTCCCCCTCCCCCTCCCCCGACCCAATATCCTGCGAATGACGTGCGATAAACTGATACTGTCGTGTTCATCGTTTTTGCACTAGTATAGACGCCCCAAAGTTAGCTTAGTAGAAACTCCGTGCATTCGCAGTTCTCTTTACTCATCTAATTGTAAGCCGTTTTCGGGATTTCCCTTTGTGAGAGACCACGTGGGACCTAGAGCAAAGTAACGTCACATTGCATTGTCGATTCATGTGTCTAATTGGATAAGTTTTCTTTCTTTCAATTACAATAAATGATTATTGCGATACTTCCACTTTTCCTGCTAATTGACCCATTTTCTGTAATTTTTTTCTCTGGTTTCCTTTAGTTATTTGTACAAATCACTTTCTTAAGCGTCGTAGCTTCGTACCTCAAAAGGAACTTGCGGTACTTGTAGCGTATCAGATCCTGAAATTAAAACAATATCAGACAACCTAATTTAGAGGTCTTCATTCAGTATTCAGATAAACATTACACCAATAAGAATGTAGCCTCAACGTAAAATGCTATTCTAGGCCACGGGATGAATTGGCTTCTGTTTATAGATAGATTGGGAGCTGCTTCAAATGGGTGTGTTGGTCAAAATGCCGATAAACATGTACCAGAAATAACAAAGATACCTCAGGTACTAACCTCTCCGCTGCAGGAATTGTGCGATGTATCACTCCTTGTCACGTACCGAATGGTAGTAGTCAAAGTGCAATTACTCACGGAGGTCCAGTGTGTGCTACAATACCGTATGACATTGAAACTTGGTAGATATGCCAATTCATTAATGCGAAATCGATTTATGCAGGAACAATATTAGTTTCGGTTGTGGCTACGAGGAGAAAATGTCACGCTGTGCACTATTTGTTTGACAGTATGACATTCACGCTGTCATTTTACAATTAATAAAGTGAGCGAACACTGTAGCTATCGAGGAGATAAGCTGTGAGCTGTTATGGTTCAAATGGCTCTGAGCTGTTATGGTTCAAATGGCTCTGAGCACTATGGGACTTAACATCTTAGGTCATCAGTCCCCTAGAACTTAGAACTACTTAAACCTAACTAACCTAGGGACATCACACACATCCATGCCCGAGGCAGGATTCGAACCTGCGACCGTAGCAGTCCCGCAGTTCCGGATTGCAGCGCCTAGAACCGCACCGCCACCGTGGCCGGCGAGCTGTTATGAAAGTTTTTTATGTGAACGGCAGCAATTACTGTGCTGAGTTGAGAGAGTATCGCTGGCTGGAAGATCTGAGGAGGGCCCGATGACATTAAATGGATTAAAGAAGATGGCAATGAAATTCGGAAACACGCGTGAGCTTGATATTGCACCTGGAAGAGGAATGAATCCTATCCCGGTGAAAGTTATTGACTAGATAGTTGTTACTATAACTGAGCAGGCAACACTTGACCCTTGTAGTGCTCGTGTTCGTCCAGCGTCACAAGATTTGTCTGTCGCACGACACAAGGGAATGTCTCCCGGTTGTACTGTGGCTCTTCTTTGGCAGACAGAGTGGCGTGGCGAGATGTTACGCCTACCTGTCCATGTGACACAGCCATCACTTTACGATTAGCCACACTTCGAACCCAGTATTAATAGAACGATAAAATTTAATCCAGGATTGTTAATTACGTATTCGTTCTAGGGGCTGCGCTCGAATAACGCATGTACTATAGTACTTCAGAAGAACTCAGGCATATGCCACTATAACGCATACTAAACCCATTTTACGCAGCTCGTCAATAATATTATTACACGTGGAAAGTATTACTTCTGGTAGCAAATGTGAATTGATTAAACTTCATGGCCACGTTACTTTAAAATGGCACCTATACACGATTTCTAATTCTGTCTTACAGTACGTTGCGAAGGAAATCAATAAACCAGTATTCCTTATGGGAATTTATACACGTAATGTGACGCCCACTGTGACGTTATCTGGTACGATACTTACTATTGCCACCTTATTAAGACATTTAATAACTTCACGTGGCGAGATAACAACGGCTACAGCTGGTTATTTCTCTCAAAACAATGCTATCGATCGATAAGGTGCTCCACAGCAGAGCGCGTCAAATTACTACGAAAAACGCAATGCATATCAACACACGTATTGAATATTTACCGTAGCTAATGCTAATCTTACCTGCGGTAAGTACCGATTTAATAAAATCTCTCAAATATGAAATGCCGATTCGTCTCTTTTTGAGAGAATTCCGATCTTATCAAACAAAGTTATAATGTTACTAGAAACCAGCGATATAGCGGTAGCCACCTGTGCGTTAATACTAACAACGATGATCTCTGATCCCCCTTTCATATTGGAACTTATATTATCCTTATCTCTTTGAAACCTTGGGATAAATTTTAAATTGTGAATTTTATTACGTCGTTTCATATATCTCAAATGAAACTCTGATTCCAACCTTTTGTAGTATTTACTGAATTTAAATCGTAATTGAATTACAACAAACTGTTTTCTTTGTTTAGTTATCTTTGACACCACTGAAAGTCGCTAATCTTTGCGATAGTCGATTCTGAATGCTTTGAAACTCAAAATAAGATATTTCCTTCGTTTACGTTATTTACCCTTTATTTGTTTAGTTCGATTGATTAATTTCAAAGCAACTTTTAAACCTCAATGTGAGCGAGTGATACAAAAGCTAAGCCTCACACAAATTACAGACAACAAAAAGCCTACGTACCACCACCACTTTTGTACTAAATTTGGAATTAGAAGCAAGGCTCAGCCTCTTCAGATTTTGGTTTTCGCGTTTCCACTAACAATCCATCATTTAACTGTCATTCGTCACCATATCAAGCAATGGAATATCGTCATGTTACATCAACTGGTTTTGTTAGGCTGTATTCTCTCAATATAAACTGTGCAGATTCTGGTTCCAGGCTCTTATTAAACACAAACTCAGACTTCAACTCAACGCTAAATAAATAGCGTATGATACGCCACCATCCCGGTAGTGCGTACTAAAACGTCACAAACACAACCGCTCAACACTCAATTACCTTAGAGTTGGCGTCATACACCAACCACAATATTATCGCAAACTCTCAGTTACCTTAGAGCGTGCGGTCCTCTAAACGCTACAAAATATAACCACAACGCCTTTCCACGTCTTGTGCAGACCACGGAAACCATGAATCGTACTAACAGTCCAGTTCTGTGACTATCAGTCTTTTTTTTCTTTTTCTTTTTTTTTTTTTTTCTTTTTTTTTTTGGTCATCAGTCTACTGACTGGTTTGATGCGGCCCGCCACGAATTCCTTTCCCGTGCTAACCTCTTCATCTCAGAGTAGCACTTGCAATCTACGTCCTCAATTATTTGCTCTCAAACCATACTGTGTACCCATTAGACTGTTCATTCCGTTCAGCAGATCATTTAATTCTTCTTCACTTTCACTCATAATAGCAATGTCATCAGCGAATCGTATCATTGATATCGTTTCACCTTGTATTTTAATTCCACTCCTGAACCTTTCTTTTATTTCCATCATTGCTTCCTCGATGTACAGATTGAAGAGTAGGGGCGAAAGGCTACAGCCTTGTCTTACACCCTTCTTAATACGAGCACTTCGTTCTTGATCGTCTACTCTTATTATTCCCTGTTGTACATATTGTATATGACCCGTCTCTCCCTATAGCTTACCCCTACTTTTTTCAGAATCTCGAACAGCTTGCACCATTTTATATTGTCGAACGCTTTTTCCTGATCGACAAATCCTATGAAAGTGTCTTGATTTTTCTTTAGCCTTGCTTCCATTATTAGCCGTAACGTCAGAATTGCCTCTCTCGTCCCTTTACTTTTCCTAAAGCCAAACTGATCATCCCCTAGCGCATTCTCAATTTTCTTTTCCATTCTTCTGTATATTATTCTTGTAAGCAGCTACGATGCATGACCTGTTAAGCTGATTGTGCGATAATTCTCGTACTTGTCAGCTCTTGCCGTCTTCGGAATTGTGTGGATGATGCTTTTCCGAAAATCAGATGGTATGTCGCCAGACTCATATATTCTTCACACCAACGAGAATAGTCGTTATGTTGCCACTTCCCCCAATGAATTTATAAATTCTGATGGAATGTTATCTGTCCCTTCTGCTTTATTTGACCGTAAGTCCTCCAAAGCTCTTCTAAATTCCGATTCTAATACTGGATCCCCTATCTTTTCTAAATCGACTCCTGTTTCTTCTCCTATCACATCAGACAAATCTTCACCCTCATAGAGGCTTTCAATGTATTCTTTCCACCTATCTGCTCTCTACTCCGCATTTAACAGTGGAATTCCCGTTGCACTCTTAATGTTACCACCGTTGCTTTTAATGTCACCAAAGGTTGTTTTGACTTTCTTGTATGCTGAGTCTGTCCTTCCGACAATCATATCTTTTTCGATGTCTTCACATTTTTCCTGCAGCCATTTCGTCTTAGCTTCACTGCACTTCCTATTTATTTCATTCCTCAGCGACTTGTATTTCTGTATTCCTGATTTTCCCGGAACATGTTTGTACTTTTTCCTTTCATCAATCAACTGAAGTATTTCTTCTGTTACCCATGGTTCCTTCGCAGCTACCTTCTTTGTACGTATGTTTTCCTTCCCCACTTCTGTGATAGCCCTTTTTAGAGGCTATTCCTTATTGCTGCATCTATAGCGTTAGAGAACTTAAAACGTATCTCGTCATTCCTTAGCACTTCCGTATCCCACTTCTTTGCGTATTGATTCTTCCTGACTAATGTCTTGAATTTCAGCCTACTCTTCATCATTGTGATCTGAGTGTATATCTGCTCCTGGGTACGCCTTACAATCCAGTATCTGATTCCTGAATCTCTGTCTGACCATGATGTAATCTAATTGAAATCTTCCCGTATCTCCCTGCCTTTTCCAAGTATACCTCCTCCTCTTGTTATTCTTGAACAGGGTATTCGCTATTACTAGATGAAACTTGTTACAGAACTCAGTTAGTCTTTCTCCTCTTTCATTCCTTGTCCCAAGCCCACATTCTCCAGTAACCTTTTCTTCTACTCCTTCCCCTACAACTGCATTACAGTCACCCATGACTATTAGATTTTCGTCCCCCTTTACATACTGCATTACCATTTCAATATCCTCGTACATTTTCTCTATCTGTTCATCTTCAGCTTGCGACGTCGCCATGTATACCTGAGCTATCGTTGTCGGTGTTGGTCTGCTGTCGATTCTGATTAGAACAACCCGATCACTGAACCGTTCACAGTAACACACCCTCCGCCCTACCTTCCTATTCATAACGAATCCTACACCTGTTATACCATTTTCTGCTGCTGTTGATATTGCCCGATACTCATCTGACCAGAAATCCTTGTCTTCCTTCCACTTCACTTCACTGACCCCTACTATATCTAGATTGAGCCTTTGCATTTCCCTTTTAAGATTTTCTAGTTTCCCTACCACGTTCAAGCTTCTGACATTCCACGGCCTGACTCGTAGAACGTTATCCTTTCGATGATTATTCAATCTTTTTCTCATGGTAACCTCCCCCTTGGCAGTCCCCTCCCGGAGATCCGAATGGGGGCTATTCCGGAATCTTTTGCCACTGGAGAGATCATCATGACACTTCTTGAAATACAGGCCACATGTCCTGTGGATACACGTTACGTGTCTTTAATGCAGTGGTTTCCATTGCCTTCTGCATCCTCATGTCGTTGAACATTGCTGATTCTTCCGCCTTTAGGGGAAATTTCCCAACCCTGGGACAAGAGAGTGCCCTGAACCTCTATCCGCTCCTCCGCCCTCTTTGACAAGGCTATTGGCAGAATGAGGCTGACTTCTTATGCCGGAAGTCTTCGGCCGCCAATGCTGATTATTTATCAATATTTAGACAGTGGCGGGGGTCGAACCCGGGACCGAAGTTTTGATTATGAATCAAAGACGCTACCCCGAGATCACGGGTATAACACATAGTTTATCCAAATATGGACAACAGCTTCCTTAAATCGAGCGTAACATTTTCTCAGCACTAGCTCGTCATCTCTTACCTCCGTGACCACGAATAAGCTATATGTACGCCCTACGAGCGACAAACAATTCATTCACCAAGTACGATGTCGTATCTAAACTTTTCCAAAGCTTACCATCAGAACAATCTCAAATTAAGTGACATCAGTTTACCCTAAATTTCTCTACGGAACGGTATAAACTCAAAGCAGATATACTGCAGAACTAGTCAGCAAAAACCGATCACACTAACTTAGTGATCCAAAATCTGATCAAACTCTAAATCGATATCTCCATTCGAACTTATAAACGATATTCGCGGTCCCGAGAAGATCGACGATCCATTGTCTTTCCCTAGGTGACTATTATACGAAATGTCTATCTAGAGCTTCCACAGAGCAACTCTCTCGTAGGGCGTACGTGTAGGACTGAACTTCTAACACTCGATAACCATAGGGGAAACAGGGTATAGAGGATTGTTCAATACTAGTCGTCGGATTTGACCTACGACACAATTGTTACTGTTACGTCAAGTTTCGGTTCGTATTTTGAACTGAATTTCTGTGGAGTATTCTACATCTATATCTACATGGATACTCTGAAAATCACTCTTAAGTGTCTGTCAGAGGCTCATTCTATCGATGGTAGTCTCGTTGGTTTTTACAGAAAATGATTTGTTAATCTTTGCGCGGAATTTGAAATTGCGTTTCAGTTATTAGTGGCATTGCGAAATACGGAGGTAAGTGCGAGGCCAAGTTCCGCTCCGGATTATGAAGATGTGGAAAACAGTGGGATTGGGGACCAACATATTCCTCTCGTTCGTTTCAATATTGTGAAATTACCTGATGAATTGAGGGAACAAATAAATGTCATCAGTTTTGCGATGTATTTGCGATTTAGTTGCTTGCTATTGTAAATGTAGTGTGTTTTATTACCGCAATTTTCATCTCTATACCAGTTTCGTGTAATAGTGACATGCTGTGTAGTGTTTCTCGCATTGTGTAGTGATGTTATCAGTTGTTTGATGTTGGTGTTAGCGAATTCGTAGGTAGGAATTGAATACATGTCGAGGAGGAGGTGGAGTGAAAAAATAAGTTGTATTGTTTTAGAATTACGGAAGAACTTCCGAATATTCGAGAGAATGGTTAGCTCATGAGTCGATAGAACAGCTTAACCTCACGATAATCGATTTGTTTAGTCGGAGGTCTAGGTTAGGATGGAATGTGACGATATGGATGTGAGTAGGCAAAGCCAACAAATCTTATATCTTAAAATGGAAAAGGTGTATGTGGTGACAAATTGATTTGTAACGTAACCTGAAGTCTTGGTTAGGTTCGAATGTAACAGTATGGTTATGTGTTGGCGAAGCCAAGATTATGATGGCGAAAAGGTGTCTATGATGACAGCTTGACCTGTAGCGTAGCGAGGTCTAAGTTAGCTTGGAATGCAACACTATCATTGTGGGTTGGCGAAGCCAACTAATGTGACAGCGGGAAAGCTTTCTGTGGTGACAGACTGATTTCTAGCGCAGCCTGAGGTCCAGGTTAGATTAAAATGCAAAAGAATGTTTGTGAGTTGGAGAAACCAATAAATGTGAGAGCGGAAAAGCTTTCTGTGGTGACAGAATGATCTGTAGCGTAACCTGTGGTCTAGTTTAGGTTGGAATTTAAGTTTGGTTGTGAGCTGGCATCGGACCTTACAGCGGAAAAGCTTTCCGTGGGACAGACCTATATGACCAAAATGTAATGTAGCCTGAGGTCTAGGTAAGGTTATAAATCAACAGTCTTCTCGTTAAAGGCAAGAAAACTACATGTGTTAAGAGACTCACCTATGGTGTAGCTACAGATCTTATTACGTTTAATGTGTAAATTTCTTTGAGGTATCGAAGGAAACGAATGTCAACATGAATGTACGGTGCCCGGTTAATCTGTATTGTACGTCTATATATATAATGCTCTTCGCAATAATATCCAACTTGTATTTACGACTTTGCCGAATATTTGGGGTATGTGATGCAATTACGAGTCGTCAATAGAAAACTACAGCTGATATCATCTGCAAATGAGTATTATCTTTGGCTAACAAAATATTAACAATATAACGTTATCAGTTTGTCTTAGTTCAAATACTAAACGATTTCCGAGGAACTATTTATTAGAAATAGGGAACCATTATCAATAGTCTCAGACTTTGGAAAAGTAATTGAGCTTGTAAGTGTATTTCTAGTTCACTTTTTTGTACGATTTTGACTCTTTCATGTAGTAGTGTACAAAAGCGCATTTTCGATTTGCTTCCATGTTTACCAGTCGTTTCTTTCTTTCTTTATATTTTACGTTCTGATGTCCAATATAGCAATAGTGTGTGTGTATCTAAGACTGGGCCCACTCGATTACTATTTTGTTCTAAAAACTATTTCTTTCATTACGATATTCGTAATCCGAAGTATTTTTTTCCGACTTTGTTAATTTTCTTTTCTCACTATTTCTATTTCGTTGAAGAAATGCAAGTTGATACGACGTTACATTGAGTATAATATTTAAGACGTTTGTCGCATGTTTTTTACTAACCGAAGTAAACGACTCGTATCGAAGACTCTTCTTCATCCGGGGAAACAATTTTTGACAGTTACTTCACGATTGCATTAATTTTCAAAATTAACTGTTTCTTCTTCTGCGGCCTTCGCTGCGCCGAATAGTGGCCATCTGAATGGGATGGATCTCTGATGTGGACAACTGTTGGCTTCTGCAGCTGGCGCATGGAGACTGCCGGAGCTTGTTCGAACTGTCAAACGGAGACGTTTCTCACTTTTCTGCAACAGTTTGATACAAAAAGGCTTTAGCCACAGAACTCTATTACATTTACAACCATTCTTCAGTTATTAACAACTTTCAAAGCACTAAATTAATATGCTGAAGTAACTAAGAATCCGTGACGGCAGTCGAAAACCTTTCGCCCGCCAAACGGTCTATTTTACACTGGTATCCGTACAAGACCTAGAAGGTACAGCAACTGAAACCTCATGATCCGCAGCAACGTCCTCAATTTGCACTTCGGTTTCTAGTTTGGACTGAAGCTGATGACATGTGGCCGGGCAATATTATATGGAGTGGCGAGGCGCACTTTACAATACAGGGTGCAGCGAATACACAAGGCTGCCGCAAATGGGCTACTGTTACCACGTGTTGCCCACGAAGAGCCACTGCACTCGCCAAGGCAAGATTACATTCTGTGTTTACTGTGTAGAACTCTATGATATTTTGCATGACGATCATGTAACGGCTGTCTGCGGTTGAAGCTACCGAATGATAAAATACTTAAAATCAGAGTGTCATAATATAACATACAGATATGTACTGATTTTCTCAGTATATATGAGCATTGTTTATAAAAATAAAAATGCCAAAAGAAAAGAATGGTAGTGAATCCCATACTGTTCAAGAGTTAAATTCCAGATGTCAAGCTGATTTCATAGACTTCTAGTTGCAGTGAGATGGCGACTATAAATTTGTGACGGGTTGTTCTCAGGACACAAAACTCGAGAACAGCTAGGAAGGTATGCGATAACATTACTGATATTTTTACGTTGATAGGTATTCCCTCACTGTTTCAGTCAGACAATGGTAGAGAGTACGTTAGCAAAATAATGAACGCAATTATAGGACTGTGCACGACAAACCTAGACACAGCCAGGTGAAAACAGCCTAGAGCGAGCAAATCACGAGACGCGAAGTATACTAACTGCATGGATGTAGGAGCACAGCACCACGGAGTGGAGCTGTGCACCGAGGTTTGTGCAGTCAGTGAAGAAAAGCGCAGTTCGTGTTCGAATTAAAAGGTCTCAGTACCAAGCCATGCTTGGATTCCTCCTAAACATTGTTTGCTTCGTCAAGTTTGCCTTCTGACAAACTTTCACTCTGAGGACGACCTTGAAAATGTAATTAATCAAATGAGCATTAACAGTGAGAAAGGGAAAGAAACGTTGCGTTACAATGATCATAGGAAATCTCCGGTGCGAGAAGATAACATACAAACAGGTACACAGGTTGAGAACAGAGGGAAAGAATTTGCCCCAGACAGTAAGAAAGACTGCCTGGCTGGTTTAGACGAGGCAGAACTGGGGTGTACAGGGCTTAGAAGAACAAGCACAAAGAATACAGCAATGCTCAGATCGTAGTTTTCCAACAGTGGAAATGTAATTTACAGTTGGAGGTACAGTTTCTGACTTCGATCGAGGAAGGGGAAATGCAAGTACGATCTTGTGTGTCGTCTTCAAGACAACAACTAATGGCTTCAAGCGAATCGGGACGAGACGTACGATTGCGACTACGGCATTATTGTGTTTCAGATCCCATATCAATACTTGTCCTCTCAGAATAATCTCGGGGGAGAAAGACGCAGCAGGGGAAACTGTTGCTCTGAGGACAAGTGGGGAAGCGGCCTGAGATTCTCCATATGAAATGCTATCATGGATGTCAGAATCTGAGACGCTTTTGGAAAAAGAAAGATGTGTTGTACAACTCTAAATGCCATGGTGCACTTCCTAACTGCAGTAAATGGATTTTACGTAAAATGACTGTGTCCTCAAATAGGGGCCCATAGAATGCACCTTTCGAAATGTTACTGTGTTTTGTTGTTGCAGCATCTTGAATTTTGTATGAAATGCCTCTAGTTTCATATTGCCGATGATGAAACGAAAATTTCAAAATATGACTATATTTTATTATTGCAACCACGGATCACGTTTCTTACTCTTGGCATTAGACACATACCTCAACTAGCGTTGTGCACTAAGGCTATTGAACGTCTGTTGTTTGACAAAACTGGAACTAATAATCCACATTCTACTGTCTTCAAACATCCAATGTAACGTATATACCTATATGTATATACTGGACGAGCAGCAACCAAACCTGGAATACATATCACCTACTTTCTGGGGAGAACCACTCTGGGTATGAAAACCTCCTACACCTCAAAAAGGAGAAGAGGGAGGGGGGACGCAAAACAATGCGCAACTCGCAACACGCAAATAGCCAGGATATAGTCAGCCATCCAGTATTTTATAATTAGAGCACATAGTTACTTACAGCCACCTATACACATAATTTCGTACTTTTACGAGACTTTTTCTCTCTGATAATCTCTACAAAATGATGAAAGGAAATCGATATTTTAATTTATCACCTCTTTGCTGTTTACACTGTTGGCAACACATTTTGCAGACTGTTATCACATATGCCACAGAATATACTTGCAAAAATGTTTATAATTATACAAGACATCGTTCACGTGATATGAAGTCGTAACACTGAGATGCATAAAAAACTGCTAGACTACAGATAAAATACGGATATGCATACAAATATGTTTGAAATATGTTAAATATATGTGAGATATATGTTACATATGCGTGTGCAGGAGAACCCATGAGAAAAAGTCTCCTCCTAAGCCTCTGGACCCAGTTCATCCAAACTTGGTAGTAATATTACTTACTACCTGGAAAGAAATACAGTGGGGGTAAGAACCAGAAACCTCCAGTTGGGGAGGGAAAGATAATGTGGAGAGAGAAGGTGGGAGGAGGAGATAGATAGACAGAGAGGGAGAAGGAGGAGATACACACAGATAAAGGTGAGAAGTAGGTGGAGAGTAGAAGAGGGAGGGGATATAGACAGAGATAGGAAAGAGAAAATGAACAGAAAGAGGGGAGGAATAATTGACAAGAGAGAAGTGGAGCAGGAGATAGAGAGAGGGGTAGGAGGAAATGGACAGAGAAAAGGAAGAGGAGGAAATGGGCAGAGAGGAGGAGGGGAGGAGGATGTGGAAAGACAGAGGGGGGAGGAAATAAAGGGGACTGGAGGAGATACACTTTGAGAAGGGGAGGAGGAGACATGGGGAGTGGGAGATGGATGCAGGAGGAGCAGCAGATGGGAAAAGTGGAGATTCTAAGAGAAATGGAAGAGTAGGAGGACAGATGTGGGAGAGGAAGTGATGGTCACAGATAGGGGGAAGAGGAGATAGAGAAAGAAATGGATACAGAAGAAATAGACAGAGAGAGGGGAGATGTGCAGACGAAGAGAGAAAGGAAAAGTAGAGAAGATGGCCAGAGAAAGTTGGGAGAATGGACTAGGGAGTGAGATGGAAGGAGGGGGAACATGGAGAAGGAGATATAGAGGTGGGAGAAGCAGAGGGAGGAAAGTGAGGAGAATACAGGTAAAGCGGGTGGTGGAAATGGATAAAGAGAGATTGATGGGGAATTGGGCAGAGAGAGTGGAGAAAAGATAGGTAGACAAGGGGGGGGAGAGGACCAGGGAGGCAAAGAAAGGCAAGAGGAGATGATAGGTGTAGAGAGGTGAGAGGAAGAGATGGATAGCAAGACGGGTAAGGAGGAGATTCCCAACTGGAGGGGTAGGAGCAGATAGGCAGAGAAAGGGGCAGGACGAAATGGATACAGAGGGCGGCGGGGGGGGGGGGGGGGGTTGGGGAGTGAGACAGAAAAACCGAGGGGGGGAGGAGGAGGCGAACAGGAAGGGGGCCGATGAAATGGGCACCGGGAGGGGGAAGGAGGAGATGGACAAATACAAGACTGGAATAAATACATACATACATGGGTAACACAGGATACTCATCTAATACGTGTACATGATCGCCAGTGTACAACAGCTGTACATTAACCTTACCAACAAAAAGATTTACTATCGTCACTGTTGCTTGATCCTTGACAATTAGACAATTTAATCAATCTTCACCACTTCAGGCGATGGCCTCAATCCAAATAATCTTCCCGATTTTGTTAGAACTGAGATGGAAATTCGATTTACGTTATTAATAAGTCGTCACCTATGCTGTACGCCTTTCCATTTCATAGTTCCACTAAAATACACAGGGTCGACAGAAAATTCGATCGCGTAAATTTTGGTTTAAGGGGTATTATATTTCGATAACAACTGACACTCCATGGTGGGCAATAGTAGGTCCAGCTATAAAAATAAATTTGCTCTCGTGTCTACCTCGGACATTCAGGAAAATTCTACAAATCCTTCCCACAACAAAAGCCTGAAACCACTCTCAGTATATATGGTTCTCACAGGACAACAACTTAACACCAGAAATTTTTCTAAACTTGCAGCGATCAAAATTCATTTTTCCACACACAGCTAATCCCTGCGTTCGAGCTGTTACGATGAGATTATCAGTTTATGACCATTAGTTGTCTTCTCAATCTAACTTCCTTCTTCATAAAGGATCCAAAAGTGGACAAACAAATATACTTAAGTTCCTCTACGAAATCATAAATAAATAATGCATGCGTTAATAGTTGTAACCACGTAATATTAGCAATAGAGCTAAAATGCTTTGACCTGATCTGACAGCGTTTAATCTACACGCTTAATACAATCTCCAAATGCGACTTTCCCAACTCAAGAGTCAACAGCTCTCTTTTAGTGCTCTTTAAGGCAGTGATCACTAAACTGATCATTAAACTGCTGTCAGCGGTTCTCAGTCATATTTTATAGTTATGTGTATTTAGCGACTAACAGCCGAATCCTAAAACGTCAAATACCATTAAGAGGTTCTGAAGAGTTTTGTTTTCCTGCTCAGTAACAAAGAAAAATATTTACAGAGACAGTAATAATTTTTGCTGCGCCCTATTTTGATTGATGTTGGTGGATTCGGCCGCTCACTTCCAGGGGCGTAGGGCTGAGCAGAGCGGCCACTGCAGGGTGGAGGTCATAAGAGGGGAAATGTCTTTTAGTGCTTCTGCCCACACGGACGTGTGTGACTCTTCCCGATCAGTTGCTATGGTACAA
Source organism: Schistocerca piceifrons (assembly GCF_021461385.2). Taxonomy (NCBI): domain Eukaryota; kingdom Metazoa; phylum Arthropoda; class Insecta; order Orthoptera; family Acrididae; genus Schistocerca; species Schistocerca piceifrons. Next base: position 361,869,418 of record NC_060145.1, read on the forward strand.
ATTTCAAACGGAAGTGACATGCATTTGTGAATGTGCATTATGGAGACGGTCTTCTTGAAATGCAGTACATGCAGGATGATTGCGTGATGATGTTACGAACTTTTGGGGATGATGGAAAAGGGTAGGCATTTGAGGTAAGGGATTATGGTATGGAAAGGACCGAGTGGAATGTTACAGCCAACATTATTCTGATACCACTGACAGTGGAATACGTGTACTGGTACTGTTGTTGCTAATATTGTAGGGTAGGCCACTTTCAGAGGTGATACGATGCACCAGAACAAGAATAAGATATTCAGTAAATATGGGCTTTAAAATACGTACTTAAGAGTTATGGTCACTTCTTTAGTAGAATACATATTATATATATATATTTACAGCAGCGAAGATGAACAAGTTTTCATATGTGTTAAGGTATCCATTATAGAGCTCATATTTACTAAACTGTGTCTGGAAAGGTCTTGACGGCCCAACGATAACGAACAACCGCCGTGTCATTCTCAGCCCAAAGGCGTCACTGGATGCGCATATTGAGCGGTATGTGGTCAGCACACCGCTCTCCCGGTCATTGTCAGTTTTTGTGACCGAAGCCGCTACTTCCACGATGGCCTCAAAATTTCTGAGTGCACTTAGCTTGCCAACAACGTTCGGTAGATTGGACGATCATCCATCCAAGTGATAGCCAAGCCCGACAGCACTTAACTTCGGTGATCTGACAGGAACCGGTGTTATTAATGCAGCAAGACTGTTGGCAGAGCTCATGTTTACTGAACATGTATTTCTTGTTTTGCTCCATACTACGTACTCTAAAAATATGGATACTGAAGAGTTTGCAGTAGACGAAATGTGTTGCACAGTATCGAAGATGAAGTAGTACTCATAACTCTTAAGGTATACGTTTTAGAGCTGATGTTTACGAAACATTTTGTTCTTGTTTTGGTCCATACTCTTCCCTCTGAAGTTACCTAAACTACAATATTAGCAGCACCTGTACTGTTACATGTAGTCCATTTTCAGAGATATCAGAACGGTTTTCGCTTCTCGTAACTTCCGACCTGGGCGTTTCAGGACCAGGGCCTCTTAACTCAGAATGACATATTTATCCTTCTCCACCATCCTTCAAAGTGGACATAATCGTGGACTCATGCTGTAATTGTAGCAAGAAATATGAAATTAAGACTTTTTAATACAACGTAATGAAACGAGGAAATATGACATAGAGGGCATTTGATAAAAATTTGTGGTCGGGCACCACATAGCGGGATACATTTAAATATAATTACTGTTATTAATCAATTAATCAGCCGAAGTTGGCAGGAATTTGAAACAGAACAGTCAAAATGAAGTGTTCTGAATAGCACCAACGTATCACGCCCTTTGTCTGTTGGAAGTCCATACGCTACTAATTTATGTAGAGTTACTAATTAATGATGAAGTCTGTGCGTATACGATCCGAGGTGCGGCCACTCAGTGTCAGTACTGACTCTTGAACAAACATGTTTGAGGACCACTGTAAGGTAAATGTCCTCAAGAAAATCTCTCAAACTATTATTCTCATGCAGTTTTCAATGAAACCTTAGTAAAACTGAGAAACCATTAAAATTCTGACAAAGTGGACGGCTTCGCTCTCGCAGTATGCTCTTTGGCGTCACGGTGTATCAGCATAGTTATTTTATACAAGCTTTTACATCAAGAAATCAAAAGAAAACTGCATGAACGTTAAACTGAAACAAATGTCTTTCTACACATAGCACTCATTAGGAATCAATGTTAGGTGACAGTTTTCTCGTGACACCTACTACGCCAAATTTAGCACGTTATAAACTAAAAATGGCTCTGAGCACTATGGGACTTAACTTCTAAGGTCATCAGTCCCCTAGAACTTAGAACTACTTAAACCTAACTAACCTAAGGACATCACACACATCCATGCCCAAGGCAGGATTCGAACCTGCGACCGTAGCGGTCGCGCTGCTCCAGACCGTAGCGCCTAGAACCGCTCGGCCACCCGGCCGGCACGTTACAAACTGTGCCTCAAGTTTTCTTTCAACTTATTTATGCACTGGACAAGTATCTGCTCCGTAGAAGAGTTCATGATGAGAGGGGGCATCGATAGTTATCACTCATTGAAAAGAACCTTCTAGAGACACAGCAGCATCAGTAGAATCGATGTAATACAACGCGTTGGGCCATATATGGAGTGACGCTGAATGAAACACGTTACCTGCCAAGAAGTCGATGCTGGAGCCTCTATATACTCCTTCCACCTATCTGTCTTCCCTTCTTTGCTTAGAACTGGGTTGCCATCTGAGCTCTTGATATTCATACAAGTGATTCTCTTCTCTCCAAAGGTCTCTTTAATTTTCCTGTAGGCAGTATCTATCTTACCCCTAGTGAGACAAGCCTCTACATCCTTACATTTGTCCTCTAACCATCCCTGCTTAGCCATTTTGCACTTCCTGTCGATCTCATTTTTGAGACGTTTGTATTCCTTTTTGCCTGCTTCATTTACTGCATTTTTATATTTTCTCCTTTCGTCAATGAAATTCAATATTTCTTCTGTTACCCAAGGATTTCTATTAGCCCTCGTCTTTTTACCTACTTGATCCTCTGCTGCCTTCACTACTTGATCCCTCAAAGCTACCCATTCTTCTTCTACTGTATTTCTTTCCCCCATTCCTGTCAATTGTTCCCTTATGCTCTCCCTGAAACTCCCTACAACCTCTGGTTCTTTCAGTTTATCCAGGTTCCATCTCCTTATATTCCCGCCTTTTTGAAGTTTCTTCAGTTTCAATCTGCAGTTCATAACCAATAGATTGTGGTCAGAATCCACATCTGCCCCTGGAAATGTCTTACAATTTAAAACCTGGTTCCTAAATCTCTGTCTTACCATTATGTAATCTATCTGATACCTTTTAGTATCTCCAGGATTCTTCCAGGTATACAACCTTCTTTCATGATTCTTGAACCAAGTGTTAGCTATGATTAAGTTATGCTCTGTGCAAAATTCTACAAGGCGGCTTCCTCTTTCATTTCTTCCCCCCAATCCATATTCACCTACTATGTTTCCTTCTCTCCATTTTCCTACTGACGAATTCCGGTCATCCATGACTATTAAATTTTCGTCTCCCTTCACTACCTGAATAATTTCTTTTATCTCGTCATACATTTCATCAATTTCTTCATCATCTGCAGAGCTAGTTGGCATATAAACTTGTACTACTGTAGTAGGCATGGGCTTTGTGTCTATCTTGGCCACAATAATGCGTTCATTATGCTGTTTGTAGTAGCTAACCCGCACTCCTATTTTTTTATTCATTATTAAAGCTACTCCTGCATTACCCCTTTTTGATTTTGTATTTATAACCCTGTAATCACCTGACCAAAAGTCTTGTTCCTCCTGCCACCGAACTTCACTAATTCCCACTATATCTAACTTTAACCTATCCATTTCCCTTTTTAAATTTTCTAACCTACCTGCTCGATTAAGGGATCTGACATTCCACGCTCCGATCCGTAGAATGCCAATTTTCTTTCTCCTGATAACGACGTCCTCTTGAGTAGTCCCCGCCCGGAGATCCGAATGGGGGACTATTTTACCTCCGGAATATTTTACCCAAGAGGACGCCATCATCATTTAATCATACAGTAAAGCTGGCGAATATAAATTGTATGTAAGAATACCTTTATGGATTTTGTCGGCATTTCAAAGAGAAAATAGAGATTATAACTCAGAAGAAAATTACCTGTTAGTTTCAAAGATTAAACAGGAGCAGCATTTAACAGAAAATATTCAAATGAGAGTCGGCAGATTGTTCGATCCCACAACACAAACACAATGCACTTAGCTCTTCTCCAAATTATTATTTTCTTTGTGATGCTAAGGGCGTACAAGTTGTTCAGTTAAGTCTCTGAGTTACGTACTTGGTCACAGCGGCTTACTGTGTGACATACAACGTGTTATTTGTATCAACGCATTCTACACAGATTCAACTGGTTTTCCTGCAATATCACGAAACATTCAGCTTGGCACTTTGGCTCTTTTGAATTTCTAGTCTTCAATTACAGCGCGCATAGAAACATCTATGCAGCCATTTTTCCGGCGCTTCATATGCGAATGCAACACTATAACATCAGTGGGAAGTGCCTTCTACATACTCTTCAGAGTGGTTTGCAGAGTGTAAATGTGTTTGCAGATTAGGTCTTACGTTTTAATGTAATGCCTTTGCAATACAACATCCAATACGCACCCTTTACAACAGAGAAATGGTATTTATTCAATAATTTTACCTCGAAACTCTTCCATTGGTCCATATTTGCATATGAAAACAATAATATTGGATGTGCGTGCGCCTTGATGCAAAACGATTTCTTTATTTAAAAATTAAATAACAAAAGTGTTTTGCATCAAGTCGAATACACAATTCCATATTCTTGCTTTTGGATATTTTTTCATTAACGCTTAGTAGAACTCCAGCAGTTTTCGAAAGATGAACATTGAATGCGACCGGTCTTCAGCGACAACGCACTTGTAATTTTACACAGCATGCCTCTGAAGACGACATACGTATGAGGCACCAAGCACAGTGAGAACATGTCTGCCCTTCCACACCAAAGAATCAGTCTGACGATTGGTAGCAGATGCGGCCGAGCTTTAAAAGGATCTGGTGTGGCAGCAGCCGCGAAGCGGATGTATTGGACGGAAGCAGAACCATGTAGACCGCACGAGTGGGGCGCCCAAACGCACCGCCGCGTAAATTGACGATAACTACCACAAAGGATCCCTTCAACACACACACTCGCGCACGCACACACGCACACACACACACACACACACACACACACACACACACACACACACACACACACACTAGAATGCTAGAATGTACCGCTTTGAAGCTGCATTTACGAAACGTACAAAATATTAAACCTATGTGAGGTAACGAGTATGTACTTGTAAGTACGCTGCTTTCAAGTTCACTAGTCAATGACGAATTCACTGTGTAATATTAAAAGGAGCCCTTTGAGTGCGAGGTCGCAAAAGGCCAATGATATTTACGGCATTCGACACCCTACGTGTTGCCTACCATTCAACCAGAATGTTCGCGGCTAATGCCAACAAGGGCCAGGGCTGGAGGTATCCAATGATGAGCACAGGATGAGGCTATGGAGCGCAGCTGGATTGCTCAGTCGACGAATAACTTGCAACAGTGTCACGGTGCTAGTGGTCTAGATACAATGCAGAACAATGGCAACGGTAAACATAGCAAACATTGCATTATATGACGCCAACAGTAGACAAAGTTGACATTTAGTTAGAAAGGAACCCAAGGAATTTCGCAGAGTGAGAAAAAAGTGGCAGATGAAATATTAGCGTTTCTGTAAGATGAGTTACAAACAATGATGTTCGCGCATTTCAAGGAAGCTCCATACAATTTACAGGATGTGCATGATAGTAACGTACTATGTTATGCACAGAAAACAGTGATTTCAAGGGCAGCAGTGGATGGTTGCATAACTTCAAACAGAGCTAAAGTACAGGAAGATATAAAACGTCGAAATTTCAATCAAGGCGTCAACATGACGACGCACAGCAGAGCCGTTGCGAAAATTTGTAGATAGGATATAGAAACTTGTCCCATCGTTGAGTAAGGAATACGTTTTCAACTCAAAGCAACTGGAGTTTGAAGAGGTATGCATACGAAAGGAATCCAGGAAATCAGGCGTACGGTACCAAGAGAGTTGTATCAAATTCAACGAACATCAATACCTGAATGTGTTCGTATAGAATGATGCCGTCTGTTAATCTGCACGGTAAATTGACTCTAAAGTTGTTTATTGCGCTGCGAGAAGTTGGAGGTGCTCTACCACCGACGATTCTTGCCCGTATGTTTGATCTTGCACCGGCAGTAGGCAATATTTACGTCACAGCAGGCAAGTGCGGGAAAACGCGCGTAAGAGAAATGTATCTATGACATGAGCACTGCTTTCCGAGAACTGCTGGTCAAAACAACGTGCTTTTACTTGATTACTCACCTCTGTACAAAAACCATACGCATTTAGGGAAAACAATCACTCCTGAAAAGTGTGTGACATCGCAGTTTGCACCACCTGGTTCCACTGGACAAACTAAGCCTCTGGATGTCTGTTTTTCCGTGCCTATAAGACATACTATCTACGAATGGCTCTGAGCACTATGCGACTTAACTTCTGAGGTCATTAGTCGCCTAGAACTTAGAACTAATTAAACCTAACTAACCTAAGGACATCACACACATCCATGCCCGAGGCAAGATTCGAATCTGCGACCGTAGCGGTCACGCGGTTCCAGACTGAAGCGCCTAGAACCGCACGGCCACACCGGCCGGCTGACTATCTACAGCTACATCATAAGTTTTTCGAGAAGGTCCACGATAGACAGTTTCGAATTCGGTTGCATGCCATCAAATTCCATCAGTATTCATCATCGAGTTACACAAATATGATTCTATTTGCATCATTTAAGAGGGGATATCTAGCTTAACATGCTGCACGGTTTGTGACTCCCAACGAGCTCGCCTTCGATCTTGATGACGCGAACCTTTGTGATCACTGTGGCGCGCCATTTTTCATTCGGTGTTCATTATGCACGTTAACGATTTGTTTTGAACATTTGTTGAATGTGAAGTGTAATATGTACATGTCATAGAACGTTTATCTCTCGATCTCTTGAACACTCAATTTCTATCTCCTTACTTATTCAGAAGGTGAATCATTAGCAACTAATTGTTTCCTGTCGTAATTGTGGGCACAAAACTTTCAAACGAACCTTACTAGAGACTGAACTTGAGACTTCGCACTCAAAGGTTTCTTTGTTAGTCAAAGATATCATTTGTTTTATAAAATTTTAGCTGAGCTAGTTTCTTATCACTCCTAGTTCTTGACTTCTCGGGAATTCTGAATAGTAAACAAATGCGAGCATAGGCTAAAAAGCCCCAGGATTCCTATGTCTTATGTTGCGCCGCAAGATTAATAGTAACAAATAGGAATATGAGTAATATGTAACCGATCTGTGAAAATTCTATCGTCACAATAAGATGTGGTCGTCTGTTATTTCCTTTCTCTAAACTATTCTGTGACCACGTAGCTTGCAATTATTTCTTTGACTCTTGGTGAAACGATACCGTGTTAAAGTTATGTTTTCGCTGGCCTGACTGAGTTTTTTCGTCTCTAACAAAACGTTCAACCAAGTGTGCTGACAGTTCTTGTTTTACCGATTCTTAATTTGGATCAGGGAAAGAAATTTTGACTTTTGTATTACGACGCGTCTATATGTGGAATAACGTGCATACCCCTTCTTAAATGCCATAAATATGTGACCAGGAAATATTTGTAATTGAATTTGGATTTTTCGACTAAGAAAAAATGATATTGACACTTCTGGTTTTCGAAAACAACACGCAACTCTTTTATTGTATGTTCTGCGTTAAACTCCAAGAAACAGTAGAATGGACTTATTATTCAACTGAACGAACAATCTTGTGTAGCTCATTAATAATTCACACGGTGTCCTAAGCGTGTTCGCCACTCTTCTCCAACAATATCAAGCGAAAAATCTTCTACTCCGTTTCTGCATACGTTACTGACCGTTCTTTACTCACCTGTATTGTCTAACGGCCATTTCTAAATGTGTGCTCGCCCCTAAGTGAGGTTAATCGTCACAATTACTCTAAGAAAGTAAGTACATTATTCTTTTTTGAGTCCACAACATTTATGAGCATATTTGTAATGACTGGTTACTCCAGACCTCCTTAATTGAGCTACGTTCAAAATTCAAAATCTGTTCTCCCGCAAACATTTAGTAGCTTCCTTCCCCATTTCTCAACAAAGCATCTAAGAAGGAAAATGGACGCCGAAAGCAAGACTAATGACTATTTATGTCGTCACAATAATTTTGTAATTGACAACAATCGTGGCTTAGAGTTTGGTGTTCATCAAGTTATCTTGTCTCTCCGTGTATCTTCTCTGCTTCTTGACTCAGAATAAGTCGTTCACCGATTTTCGGCACGACCACTACTCGTATATGAAACCACGATCTCGTCACGTCTGGGACGTAGTCAAACGAGCCTCCATTGCTTTCGGACAGTGCAGTCGCTCGTTGCCGTCTGCCGTGAATTGTCAACCACGACCTGCAACAAATGATGGTGTCTGAGTAGGTGTTTCAGCTGCTGTCGCGGATAATCCGCACATCAGTAGCAGACAAATTGCGCGAGAATCAGGAATCTCAAAAACGTCGGTGTTGAGAATGCTACATTAACATCGATTGCACCCGTCCCATATTTCTGTGCACCAGAAATTGCATGATGACTACTTTGAAAGTCGTGCACAGTTCTGCCACTGGGCACAAGAAAAATGCCGGCCGAAGTGGCCGTGCGGTTAAAGGCGCTGCAGTCTGGAACCGCAAGACCGCTACGGTCGCAGGTTCGAATCCTCTCTCGGACATGGATGTTTGTGATGTCCTTAGGTTAGTTAGGTTTAACTAGTTCTAAGTTCTAGGGGACTAATGACCTCAGCAGTTGAGTCCCATAGTGCTCAGAGCCATTTGAACCATTTTGAATAAGAGAAATTTCGGGACGATGACAGATTTTTTGCACGCGTTCCATTTAGCGACGAAGCGTAATTCACCAACAGCGGTAACGTAAACCGGCATAATATGCACTATTGGGCAACGGAAAATCCACGATGGCTGCGAAAAGTGGAACATCAGCGCCCTTGGCGGGTTAATGTATGGTGCGGCATTTTGGGAGGAAGGATAATTGGCCCCCATTTTATCGATGGCAAACTAAATGGTGCGATGTATGCTGATTTCCTATGTAATGTTCTACCGATGTTACTACAAGATGTTTCACTGCATGACAAAATGACGATGTACTTCCAACATGATGGGTGTCCCGCACATAGCTTGCGTGCGGTTGAAGCGGTATTGAATAGCATATTTCATGACAGGTGGATTGGTCGTCGAAGCACCATTCCATGGCCCTCACGTTCAACGGATCTGAGGTCCCTGGATTTCTTTCTGTGGGAAAATTTGAAGGATATTTGCTATCGTGATCCACCGACAACGCCTGACAACATGCTTCAACGCATTGTCAATGCATGTGCGAACATTACAGAAGACGAACTACTCACTGTTGAAAGGAATGTCGTTACACGTATTGCCAAGTGCATTGATGTTTTCGGACACCATTTTGAGCATTCGTTGCATTAATGTGGTAATTACTGGTAATCACGCTGTAACAGCATGTGTTCTCAGAAATGATAAGTTCACAAACATATATGTATCACATTGTAACAACGGAAATAAAATGTTCAAACGTACCTACGTTCTGTATTTTAATTTATAAAACCTACCTGTTACCAACTGTTCGTCTAAAATGGTGAGACATATGTTTGTGACTATTACAGCGCCATCTACCACAAAGCGAGAAAAGTGGTCCAACCAAAACATTCATATTTCTTTACATACTACACGAATATGTAATAAAAATGGGTGTTCCTATTTAAAAAAAACGCAGTTGATATCCGTTTGACCTATGGCAGCGTCATCTAGCGGGCTAACCATAGCGCCATCTGGTTTCCCCCTTCAAGCCAGACAAGTTTCGTACTTTGTAGATTTTTCGTTTGAGGTTTATTTCGTGAGATATTTGGCCCGGTCACGTATATATAGGTACCTTCACACTGTAGACATGGTATGGAAAGAAAACTGAATTATTACCATTTTCTCGCAGTTCCATTCATTGTGCTTAGGTAATGTTGTAGTATGAATACAGTTTCAACTGTCTGGTGCACATTCATCAGCATCGCCATTTTCGTCACTACATTGTAGATTACATCTATTTAGATGTATTGCTTGCGGTTACTCGGAGTATGAACCTTTGAAAGATGAATCTTGAAGTTCATTAGCATTGTTGAAAATAATATCAACAAACTTTTAAAAGCCTCATCATCATCACAGAATACACTTTTTCCATGTTGGTTTTTGCAAACAACCAGCTACAAAGTGGCACACACGGACTGCGCTTGGTTTCAGAATACATATGTTGATCATTATTAGCTAGAAATGGAATTCCATGCATTCATTATTTGTGAGCTGAGCTCATTGTACGATTTGAATGCCGTTGCAAGTTGATGCAACTACAGCTAGTCACTTGATACGATTGGATTCAGGAAAAGGCACAGGGCAAGGAAAAGTGAAGAGTACTGTTTACGAATTAGGCATAACAAAGAAGAAACTAATATCTTGGATCAGCGAATTTTTGGTTCCTAATTAAGTAGTTAATTTCATATAGTCAATGTTCAGTATAGTTCTTATAAACGTGACAATAGGAGCTATAATATGACTGAAAATTATGTGTAATGTGTAATATCAGTGGAACTAGTGTTGGGTATTATCAGTTTGAGGAAGTCACTGATAAGAGATACGCACGGAAGACATTGGACGATATTGTACAACTGTCACGAAAGAGACACTGAAAGAAAGTTTGTGGTTTATTCGTGATGAAACTTGGTGTAAATAGAATACTGTAATGGACACATTAAATGACTCATTGGTATGATTAAAAGGTTCAGCCAAATGTACATTGAGATGTGCACTGTACATTCATAATAATGTGACTGATTCCACAAGCTGTAGCTCCACAAGTGCTATATTCTGGTTCTTCGTCCATTCTCTAATATTCTCAGGTTAGAGATTACGCTTTGAATTGTTAAGTACACCACTCATTTCATTTCTATTGCTCTGAGTTCTATCTAAACCATTAACGTAAAAAAAAGTAAAACTTACGTTGGTGTAAACTGGATTACCTGGAGCAACAAATATTTCATCTATCCTGGTAAGTTATTTACAATTGACAACTGCTAGAAATATGCACTATTTTAATTTTCTTGTATAAGAACTAATGCAATTTTCTTGTAAGAACTGTGGTGATGTTTTACACTGAAAATTTATGTAACAGGAAATGAAACGGAAGTATTTCTACGTCAGTATTAATGATTATTGTTTGGGTAGTTTGACTACGAACATAATGTTTTGTAATTGCCGTGTGTGTGTGTTGTGTGTGGTGTGGGGGGGGGGGGGGGATGTTGGGTGTGTGCGTGTAATGTACCGACAGGATTACGCGAGATGACTAAGGAGAATCTGGGTTTGTTCCTCTCAACAAGAAAAGACCTATTAGATGAAGAGAAGGGAAATGCTGTAAAGAAAGAAGAGGGGCACACTTGAAGCGAAAATATGAAGATTGCAGTGAAAGGGGAAGATTGTAAGAGGATCTTGTCCACCAGTTCATAACATATTGCTCACGATTATGGTAGGAATAATCTTGATAATACAATATTAAATAAGCATAAACTTATTAACGTATCATAAAATTTTATGTTCGCGCATAGATTTAGCTAAATAATGCTAAGTTTTATACGAGTCATATCATTTTTGTTGTTGTTATTATTATGGGGTCCTTTCTAACAATTACTAGGAAGAAGGATTTAAAATAAACATCAACAAAAGGAGAAAAAGTTAATGGAACGCAGTTTCATTAAATCAGGGGACGCTGAGGAGATTAGGAAACGAGACATTTAAAGTGGTGGATGAGATTTGATATTTGGGCAGTAAAATTACTATACTACATGACCATTACTAACTCTTCAACGGGAAATGTAATGATCTGTAGTATGATATTTGCTGAATGTAACTTCTGCAGGTCGTGGCATACAGCACGAATAGACTCGGATAGCATTTCTGATTCAGCCGTAAGTTCGGCTCATCGCTCGTAACGATAATGGGCCTTTATTTCCGCCCCCTGAGCCAGAGGTGAACATGCACTCAGCACGCGGTTATCAGTGGCAGCAGCAGCGACGGCGGGGGCGGCGGCGGCGGTATCGGAAAGACATTTATCAGCGGCTCCCGACTCAGCCGGTGCGATCTGCGCTGCCCTTTGTCAGCCGCGGACTTCGGCGCAGATACGGTCCCCATTCCTCACCACGCTACCAGCTGCGGCCACGCTACAGTGTGCACACGCGAAACAAAGAAACAGGACCCGGCAAACTCTGAATTCGTTGCTGTCCAAACTCGAAGCAAATGTCACGGGTGAGCCCACTCAAGAGCGCGTGGACAGTTTCTGCAGAAGCGTTCGCCAGCTAGCAAACAGCACTGTATGGCAATGAGTATTCCAGGTCAGTATTCGAGTCTCCTCACAGAGATTCGAAGAGCTCAACGGTAGTAATAATTCCTTTAACAGGTCTTTTAATATAAATGTTTTTCGGCGTATTGCGCTCTCTATCTCATACCAATTGATATTACCAACAAAGAAACAAAGTCATTTAGCATCACAGCTAACTTGAATTATGTGCCACTGTGTGAAGTCATTTCACCTAGGTTTTCCTTTCTTTCCACTGGAACGGAAGCATTGCTATGTAACTAATGATTGTGAAACTCAATGAAGGTATTGAACGCGTTTTTTCACACTGGGATAAATGTGTGACTGGTCACGGCGATTACTTCTGAAATAATAATCAGTTTATTTTTCTTTATAATACCTGTCTCGTTTTCATTCTCTTCCCCTTGTACAACAAAAGGACTTTCTTTATTTCTGGATGTATGTTTTAAATTCATTGGGTTGATTCTAACAACTATTAAATGTTAATTAATATAGCCCTTTTACTTTAATAAAAGCAGTGTGTTTTGCCATTACGAAGAAGAGTTTTATTCAAACCGCACACGTAATTCTGTTTTTGGAAATGGAGCCTGTACAGTCAGAGTGACACATCGCACGTTCGACCGAGTGCGGTTGTGCATTTGATTAGCATACAGGGCTCGCATTATGGTAAGTGCCCATCTAGATTTATGTAACCTGTGCTTTTTCTAAAACATTTAAGGCAGTTACTGGAATGATTCGGTCGAAAAGGACACCGTCGGGTATCCTTCCTACCCTTTCCTCACATCGAATATTTGACGTCTCTGAGGAGATCGTCGTCGATGGGTCAGAAAACTCTTATCTCACACTTTATATCAATCTAAACGGGAGAGTCATAGTTTTTCTACACTTAAATCGTCTTCCTCGTTGAGGTACCGTAAAATATATTGCCAAAGCTGATTTTCGTGTGGTTCTCCAGTGTTAGTTGTTAGTATCAGATTGTCTCGTATTTCATTAGCTATTAGAGCTTATTGCATATACAATTCAGTTAAATTGCCAGTAAGCTATTGTTTTGATCGACAGTAGAATGACGACATTTTTTAACTCCATACTCGGGACTTTGCTTTCAGATATATGCTACTGTCATTGAAGTACAAAAGTTCAGGAACATGACAATGTTGACAAGAGGAATCCCTGATATTGATTAATTCCATTCGAAAGCATTAAACTCCTTGATATCAAGGAGCAGTGTGCAAACACATTAACTGCTAATAAACGAGGATTTTACTACCTGTTTACTACCGGTACATGTAATGTTGGTGTCGAACGGAAAGAATACACAACAACTGAATTGGTCAGATATCAAGGAACAATTGTATGTTTATTAAGTCTGATGAGTAGTATAGAAGAAGACAGTTTATAGGATATTGTTATTTTAATTTTAGCACAGTCCCTTTTCATCGCACGGTCACAATCGGTTTCGGCCTACAATAGTCATCTTCAGATGTTATGCACGACATTAGATGAACAAGTATGCATGTGTTGTCGAGATGCCATATGCAGATGCTACATGTGCGTTGGGTGAACAAGTGTTCATGCACTGTCAACTTAATGAGATGGCTTGAACCCTAGTTCACCAAACGTCGTATATCGCATCTGAAGGTGGCCATTGTCATAAAATCTGATGTGTCAGAAAGTGAAAAAAAATCTTATAATGAAGCAGTCACAGTCTCACCAAAAGGGAAAGTCATATTAGGAAGTTCACAGTTTCTTGGGACATACGTTTGCACAACTTGTTCAGGTTTACGTTAGTCAATCATGCACTGGAATGTTCGTACACAAACTAGGTATGTGAGTCAGTGATCGGTGGTGAGCGGTAGGATTCTTGAGGCCCATCAGGCCGATGTCGGTGGTGAGCAATACGGTGCATGAAGATGGATAAAATTCATGGACGCTACAGTGAGATACACCTGATTGCCTTGGCAATGTGAAATCCGATTGATGAGATGTTAGGTGCAGCCAGCGTAAGACCAGAGTTGTCAGGTGGAATGAATACCCATCCTGTATAACAATACTGTCTCGGTGTTCCAGGTT